>NC_056725.1:685406005-686092749 GCF_019279795.1 Protopterus annectens
GTTTACATGTGCTGGAAGCACTTGGACTCCCCAGACTTTGATGAGGATGAAGGGTCCCCACAGTCACCGCCTGAAGATGTCTCATTTGGAGACATCCTTGAAATCTTAAAATAGAGAGGTGGCTGGATGTCCAGCAACCCTTCGTTCAAGGAGTCTGTATTTCTGGAGGCTTTTGGTACTGGCCTGTTTACCTCCTGGGTGATTCAACCCGCCAATGAGCTCAGTGAGGTGATCTCTCGGCAGGCATGGAAGGATCCTGACACAATTAAAACAATACTTTGGAGACCTGACAAAATTATGGTGCTACCGTAGGACAAGCAGTTTTTGGGGAAAGTAGTTCCTGTTGATGCCATGCTCATGGTGCTGGCCACTAAAAAGGAACTTGCTGAGGAGAGTTCCATTGTTCACCCCTCCCCCCCCAACAAGGAATCTCTGGTGGTGGACAGGTGTGGGAAGCATGTCTATGCTTCAGCAACCTTCACCTTAAGGTCACTGAATTATTTGGCACACTTCATAGGGTGACAGAGGGGTTTGATTAAGGAGCTTTCATATACACTCTCTGAGGAAGTCTGTCACTTCTCAGTTGGCTGCCTTGCAGTCTATTTCCAGTTCGTCAATGAGAGTCATTTTGTATGTAGCTGAAAGAACCTCAAGTGCAGCAGGTACAGGCATTTCCATGAGGATTCATGTCTGATGGACTTATTTGATTTTGTGGAGCCCTTCAAGTCTTAGTTTGCCAATGCTGCTTTTGACGAACGTCTTTTTTTTGGCCCAAAAGTGAAAGACACCATATCCAGGTGTGAGAAGGATGGAAAGACCCTGTCTGCCATGGGGGTACGTTTTTCGATACCTCAGTGATCCTTTTCCAGGAATCAATGAGGTAGTCAAAAGATGTTCAAAAATTCCCAGGGACCTTCCCAGGAAGTTCCCTCAGAGGTAGACGGGGGAAGTCTAATAATAGTCGTCGGTCCCTGCAGCAGAGGTGGCCCGCAAAACCAGGGGGTCTAGAGATTTGTTCTTTGACTGAACCTTCCATCATTCTGGAAAGGAGGCCTGATTTCCCTCTTCTGGAGGCAATAACAGGTCGACTATCCCTGCACCAGAGAGCCTGGTTAGAAATAACATATAATTTGGTGTAGCGGATTATTTCCAGAGGTTATATAATGCCATTTTCCCTTCCTCCACCAGTTTCAAGAAAAATCCGCGATATTCCACCCAGTCAGAGTGAACAAGCAGCAATTCAGGTACAAAAGCTGCTAGAAAAAAGTCACCCAAGGGATCCCACAGAACAGTTAGAATCAGGAACTTATTCAAGATTCTTTTTAGTGTCAAAGAAAACGGGGGACTGAAGACCAATTTTGGATCTCAGCAACTTGAACAAGTTAGTATGCACCAAGTTCTGGATGGTTACTGTTGAGTCCATTCTCCCTTTTCTGGGCAAGGATGACTGGATCTGCTCGAGAGTACACATCTGAAGGTCTATCATATAAATATGAGCAGGTGATCCAGACAATATTTACGTTTCTGGCTGGTAGCCAGTCATTACCATTTCAGAGTTCTTCCCTTTGGACTCACCACAGCTCCCAGGGTGTTTACCAAATGTGTGGCAGTAGTAACAGCTCACTTGAGACCGCAAGGATTCCAGGTGTTTCCATATCTAGAGGACTGGCTCATTATTACCCCGACCAGGCATCAGTTAACAAGGGCAAGAGTTCAGGTCCTCCAGACATGTTCTTATCTGGAGATAACCTTAAACTACAAGAAGTCTCAACTAGAACTAACTCAAAATTTGGAGTTTGTAGGAGTACTGTTCAGCACAAATTCATTGATAACCTCACTACTGCTTTCAAGGGTTCAGACTATAAGGTCACAGGTCAGAAAAATAATCTGCAGTACCAGGATTTCAGATGGCTTGGTTCTTCAAGTTCTAGGATCAGTGTCAGTGGCTGTAGCACTAGTACCTTTAAACAGATTTTACGTGAGGATCCTTCAGTGGATGCTAGCAAAACAATGGTCGATACTTTACCAACCCATGTCACTCCCAGTACGAATCATCCACACATCCAAGAGGGATCTCGAATGGTGGTCAACTGGATCAGGTTCTACAAGGCCATCAGTTCATTCCCCCACGGCCCAAGGCCATAGTGATCATGGACGCTTCTGGAGTTGGGATGGGAGGCATTTTCTAGGGAAAACAGTCCAAAGCACTTGGTCCCCTGAAGAGGCCAACTTATAGTTTCATAGGTAGGTACTAGGCTATTAGCCCTAGGGCCTATATAAACCTAGCCAAAAGTGTACCCTGGATTTCACAACCCAAGAAAATTATTTTCCTGTGCCCCTGTCAAGCAGATCCACAGAAGTGATCCCTGGGGTGAATTTCCTATTTCCCATCCAATCATCAAGAATTTTCTTGAAGAGTGCTAATGAGGCTCTCTGTTTGACATAGATAGGTAGTCTGTTCCAGAGTTTGGGAAGTCTGTGGGACTGGAATCTATCCCTCCAGCATATTCTCCCCAGGATTCATGAAGCTTGCGCCAGGCGCAGGCGTAGCGTAGGCGGTATAATGCCAAATATGGCCGCCGAGCAATTCAGGTACGATCCAATTCCACGTGCACTACCAGCGTACACCAGATCTGTGCAGCCCTCTGCTTAGGTATGCTAATCACCCCATGCGCAGTGCCGCACCATGCAAATGAAGGTACATAGTGATTCATGAAGTGGTGCAGGCATAGCCCACGTAAGCCCACAGAACTGTAAACCAAAAAACACGGTTTACATTTTTCCAAACAGAACATCGGAGCTATGAAAGCGGACCAGACTCATGTATTTCAACGTTAACATATGCCAATGGCTAAATATACAGCCAATGGCATAAGAAAAGATGCACAACACCTAAAAAGCAACATTTAATGTCATGTCCACAGTAACACAAAGTACAACCGCAGGGCATGTGTGTGCAAACGGGAACACAAAGAAAATATATACAAATGTCATAAAATCGCAATGTAATACAAATCATGATTTCACCATAATATTCAATGGTATGCATGGTACACCACAACCAAGCTGCAAGGGCTGCTAAGGGTCTCTGACAGTGTTCGGCGCGGTAACTAGGAATTAGTCAATGCCATGCAAATGAGGCAGGTAAAAGTGAATCGCAAACATCCCGCCAGACTAAGGATGTACCATACGGCGCAGCACTACAACACCGAGGAGTGGCTCAGAGGTATACATGACATCAGCAGTGGGGTGTGCCACCGTAGCTGTAAGCACATTGGAGCAATGCAAATCCGGCCTGCCCGTTGCTAAGCAAAGCCGCAGGACAGGGGTGGGGAGGTAGGTATAGCATTGTTTAGCTGAGAGCACATATGGTGCCCGAAAGCGCATGTGTACGGGGATGAAAACGTGCCCAAAACCCGGTAAGCGGATGCTCACGCCGCGCACCATAGCTCAAACAGGAAGGTCAGGGGAAGAAAATAAGGAAATGCCGCAGTAAGGTAATTGGAGTACAACTGAGCAATTAACACCTATTAACCCACAGTGGGCAATCGACGGCAGCTGACAAGTCTGCTCGTAGAAACCTGCAAAACAGGATAGGGGAGGTGTCGGATTGCAAAGAAAAGAGAACTGTTGTAGCAGAGCAAAGCAAACCTGCAGTAGACCGGCAATAGAACACATTACGCAAGATAAGCCAGGTCTAGGAAAGTACAAATGAAAGCAGGCTGCTGGATGCATGCCAGAAAATGGGAGGTGAAACGTGAAGAAATGTAAAGGGAAGGGCAGGAGGTAATCCACGGCAGCCAAATGTAATTCAACACCAAAGGCACCACAATAGTAGTTCCTGTCGTAAAACACATAAGATACCCTGTAGCTGCGATCGTATATACACACCGTATGACATCATTGGTGTTCACAGCACAATAGTATAAAGTGTGAAAGTACCCCACACACACCTGTGTATTCCCAAACACTGCACCATAGGTGTAAACATACGGGGAGCTTTTGCAATGTACATGTTGGGAGCTGCCATAGCTGTGATTCATCATGTGTTAGAGACTGATGGTGTTGTGGAGGATGATGCTGACAACCACCGCAGGCCCCGGAGGAGGAGAAGAGTGTTCAGACCAAGGGTAACCTACCAGGGGCTACATGATCTGGAGATAGTAGAGTGTTACAGGGTGGACAGGGACATCTTACAGCAAATAGTTGAGCTGTGCCAGCCACGCCTGAGATCCAGAAACAACAGAGGGGAACCCATCCCAGTGGACACAAAGGTATGTGTAAGCTTGCAAATACTAGCCACAGGTACCTTTCAAAGGCCAACTGGAGATATAATGGGGATCTCACAGGCATCAGGATCCAGGGTACTACACCAGTTCCTGGATGCCATGTTACCACATGCCAATGAGCATATATACTTCTCCCGAACTCAGGAGGAGTTGGCCAGCAATATGCGTCTCTTCCACCATGTGGCACACTACCCAGAGGTACTGGGTGCGATAGACTGCATGCACATACATATCAAGTCACCACCCGGTGAGCATGGTAGGCGCTACATAAACTGCAAGGGATACGACTCCATCAACTGCCAGGTCGTGTGCAATGCCCAGGGCATTATCATGGATGTGTGTGATGGCAGCCCTGGAAACTACCATGACTCTCACATCTGGCATGCCTCACAGCTGTATCAGTTATTTGTCAGGGGGGACATCCCACATGACCACCGTGTGGGGGATGCTGGCTATGCACTGGAGCCGTGGATGATGACTCCCATCAGAAATGCACACTCACCCATGCAAGAACGCCATAATGAGGCACACGCACAAACCAGAATCATCATAGAGCATGTGTTCGGGATGCTGAAATCACGGTTCCGTTGCTTGGACATATCTGATGGTGCCTTGCAGTACTCTCCAGGCACCTGTGCCCACATCCTCATAGTATGTGCCATGCTACGTAATATGATCCTGCGGAAACTGCTGCAGCAGGGACAAAATGGTGAAGGCCCTCACAGCCCACCGCAGTTGCCAAGGCCATCACAGGCACAGAGGGATTCAGACCACGACCACCCTGTGCCAGCCCCAGTAGGCAGACGGAGGCATGCCCAATATGCCTATGCCTTGGCAAAGAGGGAATGTATAGCACATACTCTGACAGTGTAGGCCCCTACGGACTGACACACCTCTCCACCTGCACACACAGTAAAATGGATGGCACACACACACACGACCACCTGTAAATTGTAATGTATAGGTGGCCTACTGTGTGAATCCTACATAGGCAGCCCTCAACCATTGTACACACAACAGCTATTGGAACAAGGAATGTCAACACCTGAACAGTACACGCACCTATCAGCATATGTTGGTACTGTGTGTATAGGTTCCTGGGTACATCGGTAGGTACACGGCCAATTGTCAGAGGCCATTCATCAATCGAGGCAAACAGTGTGTGCGGTCGCCACCACATCGAGTGACCAACTGTCGCTTAGTGGAGCAGAGCCAATTGCAGGATCCATGTGTGTAATCACTGTTCCCCACACACTCTGCATGGATTCCCTGGTGCGTTAATGAGGGGCTCCATATAATGTAATCATGGATGTCGTGGCAAGGCATGGGGTGTACCCATGACGGGTATCTGTCACCCCAGCATGCTGCACCTACGGTTGTGTGAAGGTGTAGCACATTATAGTGTGTGGCTCACTGTGATATACATACCCAATGCTGGAGCACATCCATTAAACATCACTTGGACATACCATTAATAGGACTCATATATATGTAAACTAACTGAGTTACCCATTTGATCGCAGTATGGAGTAACAGCCGTAGTATAGTCCACATACAAAACGCCAAACTCCATAACACGTGTACACATCCCAGATGCCCAAGTGGTAAATGCAGTGACTGTCGTGCATGTTCCTGGTCCCACATCCTGCAAGGGATGTAACATAATCCCGAAGGCACAAATAATGCATGTTGGATGCAGGTCATCAGATCATGTTTAGCACGTTAGCGGGAATATGCGTTGCCCATGCTGGAGCTAAGCATCGTTTAAATATGACTATACGGATATACACGAAACAGGGCTAAGCCTCTCTGAGTATCGCGCAGATCACGGTCAATGATGTCCAGAACAGGTGAAACCAGCATTATTTACCCCTGTACTAATAGTGCCTGCTCTGAAGGATAAAATGACCACTGCCAGGAGTAGAACACGCAATCATGTACACAATCACCTAACACTAAGCTACCCAAGATGTACCTACGGCAGGTGTGTAATGTGACAGGTTCCAACACAAACGTGCGGAGTCCAGGAAACAGTATACACCGACATGTACACAATGAAAGGTGTATTCTGCCTGTCACTCTCTCTCTGTCAGAGATATATAAAATACAGATAGAAAGTGTGATAGAGAGATATATGTTGATATATACGGATTCACGTATATCTGCAAATATATAGATAGGTCAATGACATGTACACAACCATGGAGGTACAAATAAATAGGATACTGCCAACTATGGAATGTGTCACATACCGACACGCGTAATCACGAGGCTGAAAGACTGAAAGAACACAGTATTGGAACACTAGAACCGCGTGTAATATTATCACGATATTAAGGGACATTTAGTTACCGCTGCCGGTGTTGAGGTCTATGTAGGTACTGTGTTCAACTGTGTTTGTAATTGCCGTAGTTGTGTATGTGTGTGTTGAGGGTGTCGTATGCGTTTCCGTGTGATTGTAATGTGTGTGTGTGTGTGTGTGTTTGCATTGTGTGTCTATTAGTGCTAACTCGGAGGTAGATCATTACGGTAGGTGTGGTTATAGCTGGCCGTAGGCATACGGTTACCACCTGTCCCACTTTAGGAGGGACATCCCCTCCCTGGACAGTTGTGTCTTGACAAAAAATATTAAAAACGGCAAATGTCCGAGATTGTAGGACATAATTATGTCCCATATATTATGTAATAGTTGCATTAAATAGTTATGCCTGTATCTAAGAAACGTAAATGTTACATGAAACATGATAAGTAGCTAAAGTGCTACAAGAATAAGTATGTATTCATAAAAGTATGTGCTGTCCTGTGTACTGACCGTGGGTATGTGTCGGCCTGTAAACACCGATGTGTGTCCTGCAAATGTCCCACTATGGCCATTTGAAAAGGTGGCGACCCATGCCAGAGAGGTTCGGTTACCAACACAACTGCAATGAGTGCAAATATCTGTGACAGAAATACACAGGACAGCTGTCATTTAGTAACATTCCTTTACATATCGCTGTATTTCCGGAGGTATGGAAGTAAAAAACCTCACCTGCATACTATATAGAAACCAATTAACAACGGCCCAATGTATATGCCCGTAACAACCATAGTTTCAGTCTACTAACTGATAGGTCTTTAATTAGGGAAGGAGCCCACACACATATATATATATATGGAATATGTAGAAATACAAGCCCCACAAACCTGTATATGCTATGTACACCCTCCTGCATCACCCACACATGAAACAGTAGCAATACAGACTGTAATAACATCACAAACATCCACTCACTCAATTACATCTGCAGAAGCATTAACATACCTTGTGAGCGACACATTTTTAAAGGCGTCATGTGAAATCGTAGCCGTTGTATAATGGAGCAGATGGCGATGTTACAGGTTTTGTTTGCAATAGTCCGTTATCAGACGGTTGAGATGACCGGTACAGTCACATGTAGAACCATATACTCTAGCCGTCACACGCAATCCACGGGGGACATGAATCCAAAATATCCGTGTCTCTACAAATAGCAGTTGCAATTCCACACAACAAAACACATACAGGCCATCTCCCCGAAGGTAGGGCAAAAGGGCAACGCCCAAGTGGAGAATTCAATTGTACCCCACTGTTGCCGCATAATTGGCGAATGGAGTAGCTGCACAGCTGATGTGCATGTAGTAATTTAATCAGGAATGCCAATTGGCGGCAGGAAAATACATGTTACAGGTATCAACGTATATAAGGATGACTTGCCAGACATTCAAACCATATGCTCATACCATAGAACCGTTTAAACAGTAAAGGTGTAAGAGAGATATTTACAAAAGTTCGGAACACTAACAAGGTATGTAGAACACTCAGTATGTTAGTTTATGTATAGCCTGTTTTGTATTAATTAAGTGTCCGCAATGCATAAAGTGGGAAAAGGTATTATGTAGTGATGTCTTGCTGAGCATAGTAACGCTTGTAGAAAATGTGTGTCCTGCTGTGGGCCACAAGGTAAACATCACAGACACCACAAGGGATGCTACATGAGGGCTTTAAACAGAACAATTCCACACCACCCGCCGTCAGTGGTAGGGTATGTCCAACAAGTACGTGCCATAGCAGGGGATAGTATATGTTGATATACTGTCACAGTAGGCATGTGTATGGGCATATAATGACAATGACATGCCTAAGGTGGTCCTGCTGTGCAAGTATGCTTTGCATTATGGGATAATATGTAAAATATGTGTAATGTACAGTATTGTAGGTAGATATGTCAGATATTCTACACAGCATAATAGTTATATCATGCAAACAAAAGTTATCGTCTGTTGGCATGTACAATACACAATAACAGGATACATATGGCTTGTAGTCACTGGACACTGTAACAGCATGATAGCTAATCGAAATGGAAGAGCTACTCAGTTAACCATGCACAAAGGACATGTAATAGTTTCACAGGTTCATCACCTCTCTAGGGTAGTGTCCTGTCTGTGAACAGCAGAGCCATGTGTTACCTGCACCCCTCTGCACAGTACATCGACTGCAGTGATCCCTGGCATACATGTGTGTCTCCCATCCACCAAGTGAGGTATCGCATGAACAGTGCTACTGAGTGTCCCCTAGTGATGTACATAGGAATCATGTTCCAAAGCATGGTGAGTGTCTGGTTTGGGAATGTAACCCTCAAGCAAATCCCACTCATCATTGCGTTTGTGCACATATCCATGAGCATGTTGCTCTCAGTGGCTTTTGCTTATGTCGCTTATGTGGAGTATATCCATGAATATTGTTGTGGACATGGGCCCTGTATGTTCAGCAGAGGTCACCCCTGAGTATGCAGTATGCAAATGTGTACAGTCGTAGTGTCCGTAGTTCTGCCACATACGTCAACCTTCAGAGCTCAATAATCCTCATGGTGTGTTAATGTTGTGGTATGTAAAGCCGTTGCTGTTCTTTAAGGTACACCCTAAACGGGGTGTTGTACCTTTGAATGTGTGTATACGTCAGGAGTTCAGAGGTACAGTGGGTGCCTTTGTTCCAGCTACAAACCCAATACAGATAAGGGTGGCCACGTAGAAGGATATCCACACCACACTGGCAGTATGGTTATCAAAGGAGTGGGTGCTACATACGTGTGTACTACGATCCCGTATAATGTCACATGTATGTAGGGGACTACCACCTGTGTGATAGTCAGTGGGTGATTGGTGTAATCCAGAGGGGATGTTCATGCACCTTGTGTCATGCAGCTTGAGGCCATGTTATTGACATCAGGTATCCGTCACAGTGACACCCTTATGGATGGAGTCTGTATCAGCTGGCGGATCAGTCATGGCGCCTTGTATGCAGTTGTCTGGAAACCTAGTCAGAGAAAGTCCCTCTGTGCTAGCCTGTACCTCAGGAAAGCATATACCAAACATGAGAGGTCCTATGACTGAGGACTGTGGTACGCCAAGTGTAACTGAAATACAGTAGGTACTACGGTATGCTACCCTCATTGTGTGGGTCCTGTTCGTGAGCCACTTTGCATAACATCCTGAGACGTAGGGGTCAATGTGCAGGTGTATGTGTATGTTGTCAATACCAGAATGGAGAACGGTGCTGAAAGCCAATGAGAGGACAATGTAGGCTGTGTGGACCCCATTACCATCATCAACTACCCTGGTAACTACATCAAAGGAGTCCACCAGGTGTAGGAGCCATGGTCTGGCCCTAACAAGTCCAGCCTGGGTGGCATCAAAGGTCTGGAGCCCACCAATGTCTCTGTGAATGACTTCCATGATGATGTGCCCCATAGCCTTGCGGAACAGTCCAGTCAGGCGTATAGGGCAATAGTCCCTCTGGTTCATTGTGGCGCCACCTGTGTGGAGTGTGATAACTGTTGTTGTGCACCATTCAGGGGCCACAATGTCTGATACAAGGCTATTACTGAATCTGGTGGACAAGTGGGGAGATATGTCGTTCTGAGGCTTGTGTAGATCACAGCCTGGGATGTTGGACGGTCACATGGAGTCTGTGTTCCAGGCCTTATAGAGTGCAGGTTGGAACTGTGTAGCTGTGACCGCAGGGACCCCGCAATGTTCCTGCATGGATTATGGCCCTGTAAGGAGTGAGAGGGTGTAAAGTTAGCATTGAACCCATCCGCCAGGATGTTGCCAACATCACTCGGTTCTGTAATGTTCCTGAGTAACCGTCGTATGTCAGAGCAGATGTGGGTATTGCCATTGACTACTGACATACCTCCATAATGCTTTGTGGTACACCCTGGAATGTGTCGCAGTAATGTTTACGTAGCTAGGTTTGGAGGATGTGATAAGGGATCCCGGAGCCCTACTGAGGCTGACCAGTGAGCTACCCCACCCATTATGTCCATGGAACTGGACCCCCAGAGTGGCGTCCGTTATCTTGTGGGTACCATCATGGCTCGGGAATAGCATGATCCATGCAGCCGTGTAAATGCTAATGAAGCGCACTGGGGTATGTTTCAGCGTTTGTATGTGCATTGTCCATCTGCATGGGTGTCATGACGTTTACTACTGCTGTCATAAGACGTCTGTAGTAGGCATTGTAGTAATCTTGTACTGTGTATGCCTTGAAGGGTGTGGTGCCGGGATGTGGATAACAAGGGTGATTAGCATATGTTTGGAAACTACCAACGAGGGGATAACCCCAGGTGTGGAACACCAGTCACGTGTTGGTAGTGTCCATGTCTAGGATATTGTTGGTCTTGGAGGTGGTGTGTATGGGTTGATCCAGCCGAGTGGAGGTTATGAATCCCGGACAGCGTTGGCCTAATGTGTCGGTACAGGAGTAGTTATCCCAGTTAAGTGTGGGGTAGTGTCAGTCTCACATCAGTAGTGCCTGTCTGAACCCTACTGTCCAGTACACCAAGAAATGAGGGCCAGTGACCGTGGGGTATGTTGTTGAATCCGTAGCATGTTACAATGTGTATAGCAGTTCTGGCCACAGTTAGTTGCACGTGGATCATCTCTGATGCATTGTGCTAAGTAACCAGCCAGGAGGTGTGTACAACATAATGAAATATGGACACACCTCAGCCGTGGGTGTTCCGGTCCAGGTTACATGACTGAAAGGTGTGGTGTGCGTATAACCTGTCAGTGCAGGTGTACTCTGCGGAGCCTAGAGGCAGGTCCCAGTCACTGCAGATGTATTGAAGTGGTCCATTATAAGGAGTACCTTGCCTGCGTGCATCAGAGATGAAGATGTTAAGCATTGAGTGACATGACCCCATGTTTTGCTTGCCTATTCCCATTCTGGTGGTGAATGTTATTGGAAACTGTGCAAGACAGGCAGTATAGGAGCAGCAAGAGCCTTGCATGTTATCTGTACTCCCAGGGCTGACAGGTGCAGGTCATCTGTACCAAAGCATCGTGTTTTGCTGACCATGTCAGTCAAAGCGGACAGATACTGGATGCCTGTGGAATGACAGCAGAAGCATAGGCAACTGTTGAAGTGAAACAGTCAGTTGTTGTACAGTGGTATCTAGTCCGGATGAATGCAGAATGCTCCCCAGGGCTTGGCCGATACCTTCTGGGCTACAAGATCGGACAGCTATTGCATGTCTCTGCACATGTAGTCTGGGAAGTTGCATCTCAGGGCAGTCACACTAACATGGAGAATGACAGTCAAATTGTACCTGGTGAGGTGTGGCATGGGTGCATAGGTTATGTTGCAGAACCAGTTACCCGACAGCTAGATGTAAGCAACTATTGGCTTGTGTAGCCTGCTGAGTGGGACATCAGTGTGACCGCCTACAGAGTCACCTATGACTGGTGTGTTGGGTATGTTAGAACACCCTATTGGCTGTATTTGATGGGCACACATGAGTCTGTGGGCTATAAGTAATTGTTGTTGTGTTTGGTGATGGGGGCTGCCTCTGGTGCCTACACAGAGTATGGAGAGGTTCTGCAAAAGTTGTACTCATTCTATGTGTGGCCTGTGGTGGTGGAGATCTTGTGAGACTATGTGATGAGTGGGGTGTGTTGCAAATGTTACATGTCCCCACATGACTGTCAGGTTCAGTCTGGGTTGGTGAGAGCATTACCCCCAGCATGACTACATATGTGCATCTCCCACAGGCTGTAGTGTCGTATGTTGGGAGGTGAGCATTGACTGTGTACATGAGACAATTGCTCTATTGCCACATGTTCGCCATATTCATCATATAGACAGGTAGTAGCACTGGTACGTGACAGTTGGACATGCCTGTATATTCAACCATGTCTCACAAGATATGTGAGTTACGTGTGTGCAACAGCTGTTGTACTGTAAGCAAGCTGGAAATGTAAGGACAGACAGTGTACTTGTAAGAAATGAGTTGGAATGGGTGCTATATTAATTAGTAGCTCATGAAGTGCTCAGAAGTTCAGAACAAGTGCTGAGCATGAAAATGCAATACAGATAGGGTGTTGGATAATATCAACCCACAAGTGGAGACGACAGTCATAATTGGAGGCACTGCACTATTACCCTGCTGAGTATGGTCTGCAAGTCTATGAACCTTTATCAACGTAAATGTTAACAGTACAGAAGTAGATGACAGTACGGATGATTTCACACTGCATAGCATACCTGTGACAGGTCATAGGACATTATCACCTTTATCGTGTTCCAGCTACACTGAGTATACTAGATGTACCTTCGTATGTCACAGGAGTGTTCTACAAGTGGCCTGTTGACAGAATCAACACTACAGAAGATGTCAGCGTGACATGTGCATATCACACCAGTGGCAGCTACAGTAAAACAGGGTTAATGTTTTGTACTCCCCCCCCCCCCATCATTGTAGCCCATACCACACAGACATATGTGAGGCATCTGTGTATGTAAGGATGTGAATGGCCATGACCTAGGAGCAATAGCTGTCTCAGTGTTGTGGACAACATACAGAATGGGCTTTGTGGGTGAGGTGTGTGACATATGTGCACAATCTGACAGCTGATATTAGCATTGTCACCGCTTGGTGAATAACCCTGTACCCATTAACTACCACCTAGGCAGCGGTCAACATTATGGACACCGTGTAAGGGATGGCGCTGTGCAGTTCACCTCCCTGAGTTGGTGACCTCTCCAGGCCTATTAGGTAGTCATACGAGGCACCCATGTCATGACAGGGTGCCATCCATGAGCATGGAGATCATTGGACAGGCATACTCAGCACTCGGGTGACCAATATCGGATCACATATCACCTTTAAGGGGTATTGGCCATGCGTGGATGGGCGATATCAGCCTTCACAATCCTCACCTCCACTATGCAGCATGCTGGCTACCTTGCATAAAGACATGTGCTACACTATGATGTTGGACATGCTACACGTACATATCCTGATCTGAAAGACATACATCATGGACAGCCACAGTCCTACTACAAGGATCGCCACATGCTGGACAGATCCCTGTGCCATACATGTTACATACTCCCGCCATACCATGCAACCCTGTCCATCAAAGCTGCACATGTCATCTCTGTCATACATGGTGTGATGACCGCATGGTACATGTATTATTAACTGTCTGGATCAGTAATGTGGCACTGATGCACCTCGCGGTGGCAAAATGGCTGTCTGATACAGCTAGGAAACATTGCCCATACATGCTATAGTTGATAACCATCCCTGCGAATGACGTCCGGCTAGCCATTGTCCCATGTCTATCACATGTGCAACACAGGCGATACGTGGCAGGATGTCGATCTGCTGTACAGTGCCGTGTAGATGTATATGGCAAAACACATGCATGTAACGGTTTCCGTGCGTATGTGTGCATTGTCACTGCTCATGTCCATTAAGGCAGTGTATGTGTTGATATGTGACATATACACAGCATCAAGGTCAACAGTATTACTGTGGACACATCCAGGCATGTGCTGATAGGTAAGAACACCAGTACAGGCAAACAGACATGCCCACATCAAGACAGCATTCACATGGAGTATGAACAATGTAATGGGGTGACACACATATATGGTGATGATATCCAGTGCATAACGGGTGTTACATGTGTGTGACACAAACATGTCAGTCGTGTCAGTGTCATCATGATTTGCAAAGATAACTGTGCAGCTGTACTAGATTTAATACAAATGTATGTGCAGCAGTATCTCTGTATATCTCTGTGATACTGTGACCTGTCACCATCATTATGTCTTACAGATAATGCCTCATTCACGCCTGCCAGCATACAGCCGCCAGGAGGATGATGTCCTCATCCCGTACCTCCATGAAAACCATGAGGTGTTGTTCAGCCATGTGTTACAGCATGTCCAGCAGCGTGATGACCTGTGGCAGGACCTTCGCAGGAGGGTTAATGATGTGGATGGCCATAACCGCACCTACCAGCAGGTGCGCAGACACTGCACGGACATGATACGACATGCGAAACAGCGTGCCACTGCAATTGCCAGGGAACAAGGTGGAATAGGTGGTGGGCCACCAACCCAGCCCCCACTCACACCCACCGAGGAGCTACTGGCCAGCCTGGGGACACCCTCAGAACAGCATCCACAAACACTAGCTGCCATCGTGTAGGTGGGTGTCTCCCAACCAATGAGCCTGGAGTTGCCTGGTAAGTCACTACTGCACATATGACTATTATATCCCATTTAGTTGCATGTGTCACTGTACATTATGTAATGTAACATCATATGCAAGGTATGTTTACACACATGCCGCATACTACAGTATGCTACCCTGTGTATGCACACATGTGCATACTATATGCTGTTGTACAGGTGAATGTGTTAACATGCACAGTGCACCCTGTGGCTGTCCTACAGTCATGGATAATGTTCAAACTGCTGTGTCACCCCTATACAGGTACCTCTGGCGTGCCGCACAGACATCAGTCCGTTGCAGGTGAGACTGTCATCAGTATCAGGCATGTTAAAGCATATATCTATTCGCCATGTGGCCAGTTAACACATGTACACATGATGTTTGGTCCAGTCACGATATACAGGTCACTTCTCCCATCATTCACACTGGCTACCCATGTGCAATATATACAAACGAAATGAAACACCGACATGAAACCACAGCATCTGTCATTGCTACATGTGTGGACAGCTGTGCATACAACGGTGGAGGTGTTGTTCAATGTAGGCATATGTACTATACATTGGAACAACACATGTGTGGTACGCAAACAGTACCACACAGTGAGCTGGGATATGGGCAGCCCACAGGAGTTACCATTGTGTTATATGCCCCTGCAATGAGTGCACACATTGTGATGTGCCATCTGACATGTCCCAGACATGTAGTGTTCTGGCTGCAATATTGTCACACTATCCCATAATACATACCCCACATACTAAACATACAACCTATTGTTTGCATAGCCCTGTGGACGGTGACATATCTGACATCTATGGGTGTATGTCATATGGGACAACACAGACATGTGAGATAGACGGCCATCACAAACATTTGGCCAACACATGTTCACACATGGCCATGGAGGATGGCCAGAGACATGTAGCCACACAGTAGATGTGATGTGTATACACCCTGTTGCACATTGTCCACACATGGTCCAACTATAGCCTTAGTTGACTGATTATACAGTTGATGTGGTACACTGGACATCCTGAAAGCCTGTGCACAGCTAGTGGAGGTGTCACTTAAATCGACCATATAAGATGTGTTGAACATCACGACTGTGTCATAGCATGACAGTAGTCACGTGTACAGCTTCCACAGACATTGACACCACATCAGGCCACAGATACCGTACATTTCCCTTGCTGCTGTAGGACATCACCATCAGCTGTGCACCTCGTATGTGTGGTACATCAATGTCATGTGGGACATGGTGAATTGACAAGTCTGCCATGTGTGGACATGGTTGCCAGGCAGCTAAGACTCTGTAGTAGTTGTGCAGGGGTGTCATCCGTAGGTCTTCCAGTGACCGATCACATGACACGGCATGGTTTGTTGTGTATACACCTCAGCAACATGGGTCACAATCCACAGTTATGTTATGTGTATGCACGCAGTTATGGCTATGCAATGTGTGCGTATTATGCACTGTATAGCTATATAGATGCCTCATGATGCCATGCAATGGCACAGTGTCTGTACTTCACACTGTATAGCAATATAGACGCCTCACACTACCCTTCCATGCTCATGCACATTTGCTAAACGTGCATTCTATCTGTAGGGCATACAGACAACACTGCAATGTGATACCCATTACAACACTGTACATGTGTCAGGACACCATTGTGTCAGACATGTATGCATGTTAATGCACACGTCAGCAGATTACATGTCAAGGTCACTTCAGCCATGTGTACTGTTAACCTGTGCTGGTCCACATGGTGTATCACAGGGATGCATGCTTACTACCATGATTGTGTGAACTGCATGGCTACTGATATGACAACTGCTTGCTGTTGTGTGAAATCCAGGGAGGTATGCTAACTACCACTGTTAATGTCTGAGCTGCATGCCATCTGCTGTATCACATGCATGCTGCATGCCGTCTGTCAAATCACATGCATGGCATGTCTGTGTGTGTCTGTTGTAATGTAGAGTCTTTCTTTGCATTCACAGATGATGTAGGTGCGTTTACCCTCCTGCAGTCCATCTGATGTTAGTGTCCCCAGAGATACTAGCAGTGATGAACATATGCATGAGGTACAGGCAGGGTTGTCAGGGGCTGAATCTGTGCCAATGGTTGCCATCCCAGCTATGTCCCCCTCTTCCCCGCACACAGTTCTGATGCCAACACATACCCCATCACCAGTGGCCATAGAGGAAGGACAGTCAGCGTCTGTTAGCTTGGAACAGGAACGTGTGGTGGCTACAGAAGGTGTGTCTCCACACCATGGTGTCAGTGTAATGACTGCAGATGTGCCACACAGGCATGTGGTCAGTGCTGCTTGTAGGAGGACCTCTGGCAGACATGCACCTGCAGGACACTGCACAGCGGCTGGTGTCACCAGACGCATATTCCAGACTGTAATGACGGCACAGGCACGTGCTGAATGGCAGAACAGAGAAGGGCAGAGGCTTCAGAGGGCTGCTATTCGTACTCTAAACGACAGCATCCATAGTTACATAGTTTCATAGTTTAGTACTAGGCTATCTGCCCTAGGGCATTTATAAGCCTAGCCATAGTGTATGTGGCTTTCGCCACCCCATGTAATGGTACAAAAGTATAGATTTAGTTTACTGTGCCTCTGTCTAGTAGTGACACAGAGATGACCCCCGGGGTAAACCTACGATCTCCCATCCACTCGTCAAGATTTCTCTTGAAGAGAGTCAGTGAGGGGCTCTGCCTAACATGAACTGGGATCTTGTTCCAGAGTGTGGGAAGCCTCTGAGTTATGAATCTGTCCCTCCAGCATGTCCTATTCATATTTGTGCTGAGGTTTAGATCTTTAGCTCTCGTGGTTCTGATGGTTTTGGATTTTTTGAGATGGAGCGTGTCCATCAATTCCTGATTGGACATGGCCTTGTACGTCAGGCATAGATCACCTCTGAGTAGGCGGTATGCTACTGAATAGAGCTGGAGTTTCTTTAGTCTGGCAGCATATGACATATGTTGGAGACCCTTGATCCTCTTGGTGAGGTACTTTTGGGGTCTCTCCAGCTGCTGCAGGTGCCGGGTGAGGTACATACCAAATGGGGCATTGTACTCAATCATGGGCCTGATAAGGGAGGAGTATAGGGGTACAATGACCTCCTTTGATCTGGATGTGAATCCCTTCATGATAAGGTAGGCAAGGTAGAAGGTCTTTCTAACCACTTTGGCAACATGGGTGTCGAATGAGAGGTCACTGTCAACTTGGGTCCCCAGGTCTCTGATTACTTTTTCTGTACTCAATGGGTTACTGTCTATTTGATAATTTGTGGGTACTTTGTTTTTCCCAAAGGGGATGACTATACATTTTTTGGCATTTAGTTTAAGGCCATGACTTCGACACCAGTTGTCCGTCTCAGTAAGGCCTTTCTGTAGGATGCATGTGCCAGCTGGTATATCGACTATGGCGCCTAGTTTGCAGTCATCTGCGAACTTTGTCAGCTACAACCCTCCCGTGTTTGCTTTCACATCTGAGAAATAAATGCCGAACAAGAGGGGTCCCAGGACAGAGCCCTGTGGGACACCACTTGTGACTGGCTTTGAGTCTGACATAGCTCCAGCGATTTTGACTTTATGGGTTCTGTCCTTTAGCCAGTTTGCAACCCATCTTGTGACATATGGGTTTACATTTAAGCTGTTGAGCTTGTCTATGATGCCTGAGTGGGGTATTGTGTTGAAGGCTTTAGCCAAGTCCAGGTAGGCTGTATGGACTGCTTTGCCCTCATCAATGGCTCTAGTGACTGCGTCAAAAAAGTCAACCAGGTTCAAAAGGCAGGATCTGCCCTTTACAAAGCAGAACTGGGTAGGATCAAGTGTCTGTAGGTCCCCGGTGTCTCTGTTTATGAGTTCCATAATGATTCTTTCCATAGCTTTGCAGACCAGGCTGGTTAAGCTTGTAGTTTCCAGGGTCTGTAGAGGAGCCTCCTTTGTGGAGTGGGACCACTGTTGCTGTACGCCAGTGTTCAGGTACATATCCTGTAGTAAGGCTAAGGTTAAACAGCATTCTTATGTGCGGGTTTAGCTCCTCTTGGAGATTACATAGCACGCAACCTGGGATACCGTCAGGTCCCATAGATGCTGTGTTGTTAGCTTTGCTGAGAGCGGCTCTCACCTGGACATCTGAGATGACAGGGAGGTTACATTCAGCTGGGATAAATATTTCTTCATTTGGGGGTGAGGGAGGGAAGAAGTTTGCACTGAACCTGTCTGCCAGTATGTTGGCAATATCTGTGGGTTCAGTGTATTTTTTGTCATTATGAACTAACTCTGAGCATATCTGAGGGTTTCTGCCCAGGTTTCTAACATAGCTGAAGAAGGCTTTATGGTTATCTTTAGTGTCCTTAGCGATTTTTCTGTCAAAGTTGGCCCTGGCTGTTTTTATGAGTGAACGTAGTTTTTTGCTAGTGCTGGTCAGAGATGCCTTCCCTTTATGGGATTTTGCTCTGTCTTGCAGTAGCTTCCTTCTTTTGTTATACAGTTTGTGCATGGCTGGGGTCCACCAGACAGGATGCCTGCCGTTGGTGGAGAGGGTCTTGGTTTTATTTGGGATTGCATGATCCATGCATTCTTGGAGATGTCCGTAGAAAGCATTTGTGAAGGATTCAGCATTGTGGGATGTGGTTTCCTCTGGCCCAGGGGGCTTAAAGGATACCATCTCAGTCTTGAGAAGTGTAAAGTCGGCTTTTGAGAAGTTTCTCACTGTAGTCTTTTGTGCTGGGGGTGGAGGTGGGATATGAATATCCAGGGTGATTAGTTTGTGGTCAAATCTCACTAGTGAGGGGTATACTTCCGGTGTGGAGCATTTTGTCCCCATGTTTGTGATGATCAGGTCTAGTGATCAGGTCTAGTATATTTTCTCCCCTTGTGGGAGAGGTGACTAGCTGTTCCATTGCATTTGAGTTAATGAATTCCAGGAACCTTTGGGCTAGGGTGTTAGGGCTAGAATAATGCACCCAGTCTATGTTAGGGTAGTTGACGTCTCCCAATATGATGGTATTTGGTGAGACATTCATATCCTCCAATGTCTTCAGGAAGGCTGAATGGGGTTCCTGAGATTGGGAGGGTGGTCTGTAACATGCTACCAGTTGTATAGCAGTTTTGCCTACAGTTAGTAGCACCTGGATGGTCTCCGATGCTTCATGTGTTGCCACTAACCTGGAGGTGTGGGTGTCCTTGATAAATATGGACACTCCCCCTCCCTTTGTGGTTCGGCCCGAGTTCTGGGGCCGGAATGCATGATACGAGGTATAGCCTGGTAGAGCTGGGGTGCTCTCAGGAGCCTTGAACCAGGTTTCAGTTACTGCACAGACATCGATGCTCTCCATACTGAGGAGTGCTTCGAGAGCCTGCATCTTGAGATTTAGACTTCTGGCGTTGAGCAGCATTACCCTTAGTTTTTTTCCATTTTTGTTTTCTAAGGAGGTGGGTTTGTCTTTTGAGTCTTGCCTAAAAAAGGCACTATGGGGGTGGCAAGAGCCTTAGCCAATATCCGGAAGCCCAGTATTGACAGGTGCAAGCCGTCCCTTGGGAAGCAGCGTGGCTTGTCCAGCATGTCATCCCAAGCAGACAGACATTGGATCCCCCTAGAATGACACCAGTAATTGAGCCAATTATTAAAGCTGATCACCTTGTCCTTGTATTGTGGCATCATTCTTGGTGAGGGCAAGATGCTGCTCAGGGTCAGGGTCATACCAGCCTCGGCTACATAATCAGAGAGCTCCTCTATGTCTCTTTTCATGTAGTCCAGGGAGGTACGTCTCAGGTCATTCACGCCGGCATGGACAGTGACGGAGTCATATTTGTACTTGCTTTGGAGTGACCTGAGTGCATGTGTTATGTGGCGGATGCTAGCTCCCGACAGGCAGCTCACCATTACCCTCTCCTTGTTCAGCCTGGTAAGCGGAACTTCAGTGTGTCTGACTATAGAGTCACCAATTACTAGTGTATCAGGCATGGTGTTTGGTCTTAAGGGCTGTGATTGTTTGACACACTGCTTTATTGAAGTATGTGTTTCATGTGTTATGTTTTGAGGTGGTGGATTTTTGGGTGTCTGCTTTGGGAGCCTCTGTTGTCTTGGTAAGTTTTTTATTAGAGCCTCCGAGTATGTCTTTGTGTTATTATGTGTTTGGTTTGCAATTGTGGTAGGTCTATGTGGGACTGGGTTTGCTGTGTGTGTGGTTACCTTCTCCACCTGTCTGTTCTTGCCAGTCCTGAGTTGAGAGAGTTAAGCCTCCAGTTTGGCTATATAGTTGCATCTCTCACATGTATTTGTGTTTGTTGGGAGGAGGAGAGGGTTGTCTGTGTACATGAGACAATTGTAACATTGTCTCAAGATTCCCAGATTAACCAGCTGTACCGGAGAGGATGCCAGTGATCCACCATTCGACATGTTAGAATAGTATAAGGGAGTGCTGTGCCTTTAAGGGAAGTGGGTATTCACAGGGGTGGTAGGTGGATGTAGTGCTTACTTTAGTTTGAGAGTGCTTACTTAGAAGAGAGGTTTTGAGAACAAGTGCTAGGCTTATAATATAGCGAGTAGACTGATAATTCTAAGAGTAGAGCTTACTTAAGGGAAAATTTGAAGAGCAGACTTGGCGGAGCCAGAAAAAGTTTAACCGGCGCTGCATGCGCACAATCGCGCAAACGCGGATTTTAAACAGGGAACTTCAAAAGAGCTGGAAATGGTCCAAAAGAACCAATTACTACAAGCTCTTGTGCTGAGGTCACTCCTTCAGGGACAGATAGGCTGCTCAAGGCTCCCCACTCCCACTGGTGAGCAAAGAAACTTTCTTCTATCCAAGTAAGGCAATGGACAACACAGGAACTACACCACAGCCCAGAATACAGCAAAGCCTGTATACTGGTCTAAACTAATCGAGGAGAGGCGGGAAAACAAGGATTTTTTTGTTTGTTTTTTTTGTTTTTGTGATAGAAAGTACACAGAAATGCAGGAAACCGTAATAAATCAGTTACACAGGCTAGCACACTTTAGTGGGCAGCCTCAACAGTTAAATTTAACAAACAAACTTTCGACCAATTTTCGACCAAATGTAACTTTAAGTGCAGATAATATATAATGCAACAAACAGCTAAAAAAACAGTTTAAGCTTGTTCAAAGTAAGCAAGAGAAGGTATTTTAGGTAAAAAAACAGCAAAAAATACTAAGTAGTCGCTTTTCTCAGTTCTCTGTTGCTAGGACCACTCTGCAGGACCACGAGGAGCTGTTGCTGAGTAGTATAGCCAGAAATAACACTCAGAAGCGGATTTTAAACGGGGAACTTCAAAAGAGCTGGAAATGGTCCAAAACAACCAATTACTACAAGCTCTTGTGCTGAGGTCACTCCTTCAGGGACAGATAGGCTGCTCAAGGCTCCCCACTCCCACTGGTGAGCAAAGAAACTTCCTTCTATCCAGGTAAGGAAATGGACAACACAGGAACTACACCACAGCCCAGAATACAGCAAAGCCTGTATACTGGTCTAAACTTGTCGAGGTGGGAAAACAAGGATTTTTTTTTTGTTTTTTTTTGTTTTTGTGATAGAAAGTACAAAGAAATGCAGGAAACAGTAATCATCCAGGCATTGGCAAATGCTCAACAGCAGATGATTGCTGATGTTCTGGACAGGCGATTGGGTGACATGGTCGGAATCCTTGACCGTGTCATGGCAATCCGCGAACGTGAGCTGTCTGTGCTGGAACATCTGGTAGGAGTGAGGCGTAGGCCACGTGGACGTAGGCCAGCTACACCACCTAGTGTAGGTCAACGTGAGCGAGCCACCTCACATGCCCGCTCTCATAGTGCGGGTAGCAGTGCAGCTGGTGCTGCGCTATCCACACCAGGACACAGCAGGCCACGTGGACGTGGCCCTGGACGTTCCCAGCGGGGACATGGCTCCAGTGGACATGTGTCATCGGACAGTAGCCAATCTGTACCTCCGCCTGGTAGTGCCCGTGCAACCCCTGGCAGGCACAGGTCACGTGGCCGTGGCCGGGCACAGGTCACTTGGCCGTGGCCGGACACAGTGAGCTGTACATCCTGGCCTGTACAATCTGGAGTTGTCAATAATACCCCTGTGTAGGCCTGACAAAAGGCAGAACTGTGTGCACACATACACGCACACAGAAAAAACTTCTGTAGGGCACCGCAGCACCCACATGCATAACGACCACACATGTCCAATCAGATCACCGGCCCTTACCCACACACATGATGTCATCCATTGGTGCAGCCTATGCCCCTGGCAAACATTATCACCCTGTGCATATGATGTTACCTGTGCCGTATCCCTGTCATCCACACCATCGGTGCAGGGACATGCTCAAATGGTCTGATGCACAGGGTGAACAGAATAGTGAGAGAAGTGTATATTACATTAGTTGTGTACTGTTGACACGCACCCAACATACCATGTAGTACAGGTTTATCATGCATTGTTATATGTTCACAGTATGTGTCTTGGTAACAACAGTAACAACATGTTGGTAATTATTCTCTGCTTCCCTCCTTAAGGCCTAATTGCATGTGCCATTACGTTACAGTGTTTGCAGTTGGAGTGCATTGTTGTATGTTCACAGTATGTGTCTTGGTAACAACAGTAACAGCATGTTGGTAATGATGGCCTGGTTCCCTCCTTATGGTCTACTTGCATGTGCCAACAAGTAGCAGTGTTTGCAGTTTCCTATGTGTAAATGTGGAGTACTCACAGGCATGTATGGCAATACCAGCATGCTATACATAGCCTCAGCCTAACTGTTGGAAAGGCTACCATACCACAGATGTCCACATATCTACTGATCCAGAAGCATGTGGGCTGTTTAATACGCTACAGTGGCTAGAGACGTGACATCCATACCAGGTCACATCACAGGTATGTTGTCATGGTGCGGGGGGTTTACACAGCGGTCTGGCCGATGATAACGTCAGAGGCCACTTGATAGCATGAGGCCTCACTGTGTAGCAGTAATACCCTGTCACATTACAGGATGAGTACACACACAGACACACACAGACATACACAGACACACACAGTAACATGCCCACACTCACGGGGTCAACAACACTATAACGCACACTCGGTAGTGTTGAGGTGAGGACCCCTGCCTATGTGGTAATCACCCTCACAGTACTGTGCACCCACACAACGTGACACAGAGAATGAACATGTACAGGTAACCAGTAAGGCTGAGACCGATGGCATCAACAGGGTAGTAGACTGCATCACCATGAGGGGTTAGTGATCCTGTCTGTTCTGTATGGTAGCATACACCCTCACTCCATGCACCAGACAGCCATACATACATACACACACCCACACACACTGTGGATTCCACAAATGTCATTCACATACAGATAGCTGACGTGTGTGATACACACACCACCCCTGCCTATGTCATGCTTTCCACACTGCAGTATGTACAGATCTCTACAACAGTGTACAGGGGTGTGTAACAATTGGGATGTATTCCCACCATATGTGGCATATATGGTCACACAAGCAAACACACATGGCAGTACTGTGAATGATACACTTGCTATATGATGATACGTCTGACAGACATGCAGCAGTACTGGCCGCATTATGTGTACCAACGCTGCCTTCGGCAATTGTGCTGCTATATGCACATGGGAGGATATAAGTGTTACAGGTGTCAAGTGACTTACAGTCAGTAACACCCTGACCGCTGTGTAGGTTATATGTCTTCACCATCAAGTAACAGTAACATAGCGTACTGTTTGCACATGTAATGGTAGGATGGCTTGTGACACACCTGTGAGCCGTCCTCGGCAAACATCCATCTGCAAAGGTGGATCACCACTTTATGTACACACATCCATCCATACCTGATGTACATCCTATCGTACTGTCAGTATTTCACCATATACAGGTGTCAATGATGGGGCTGCATTGCAACTGCATGTTGTAGTTAGGCACAGATGAATTACATACATCAGCTACTGCACATGCATGGCAGCTACATGCACACCACTACATGTACATGTGTGTTGGTCCTACATGCCTGTCATGTAGCCATGTTTGTATGCATTGCAATTGGTGGACATGTGTGATGACATACATAACACATGAACTGTTGTATGATATGATGGGTGTCATGGGTAACTAGTGCAGAGGGAATGTTTCCTCGGTCAACATTGCTACCTCATGTACTGTTAGCATTCAACAGCCATGGACCTACCTTCCATGTGCATGCATGTGATTGCTGCAGCCACTTGTCTGCACGGAGGATAGAAAAAGCTATGCTATGGACGTATGTGTGTGTGTGTGTGTGTGTGGTCCATGCACATATCCACTGCGATTACATGTATGTCATATCCAAACATGTGTGTTCTTTGCTATACAGCGACAGTCATCTGTTACAGCTTTGTAAGACCCAGGGCCCCTGTTATGTGCAGAGCCGACCTGGTTATGTACAGTGGTATCATTGCATTGCATAACACATGCTGGAACCCTGTCAGTACATGTGTAGTCTGCACAGTTGTTGTAGACCTATGTATAGTCCACTGGTCATGAGTCACACGGTGTTGTGGTAATGTATGGATGTGTGTTGCTGGTCCAAGGACATGGTGATGTCTGAGGGCTACATAGTAGAATGTGGCGTTTACCTCTGTGATCTGCACCTGAGACATCTGCGATGGCTCTTGAGTGTGTACTGGTCAGTACATGTGAGTGGCCTTCATGTACATGGGGACAGTAACACCATACTGTGCCCTTCCGTGTTTAGAATCCATGTGCATGCAAGATAGCCCTTTCCATGTTTAGAATCCGTATGCATGCAAGACAGCCCTTTGCTACTGCTAAGTGTGTGAGCATGCCCAGTACGCCGTTGTGTAGATGGACACACAGTCACGGCCGGCCTTAGGCATAGGTGAACTAGACGACCGCCTAGGGCGCCGTAAAGGCCAGCCTCTTAAAGGGCGCAGTTTTAACTTATGAGTGTATTTATCTTAATTAAGAAAGTGTGCGCTCTTCTCTGCGCCCTGTTAAAGTGTAACTGGAAGCCGGAAACATGGAGGAGGGGGGGGTGAGCGCCCTCCCACTTACAGCAGCAGGTTGGCCAGGACAGTTTAATAAAAAAAAAAAAAAAAAAAAAAAAACTTTACTTCGGAGTACGAGAGTCTGCTGTAAGGAGGGACATGAATGTGTATGCGTGTTTACTCTGCGGAAGCAAACTGCTGTAGTGTGACTCCGTGTTTTTCCAGCCGGAGTGGGATACTGAAGTTACCTTACAAAAAACTTTCGAAGTGGTGGTCATTGTCATTTTAATGTCACATTCTACATTATATGGGAGTGCTCCAAGCAGTACTCGGGGAAAGTTAGGGCTGGTCCAAGCAGTAATCGGGAAAGTTAGGGTTACTGAGTCATGCAGATGCAGTTATTGCTAGGCTAAGTTACTGTCAGTTGCCCAGATCCAGCAGCTACAGAGTACAGAATGTTGTTCCTTTATAAATAAAAAAAATGTTTACAACTTAAATGCATTGTGCGTGTTGATTCGGTAGCTGTGAAATGCCTTTACACTATCTCAAAACTTTAGTCTGCACATTCTGCATCTGGCAATTTGTGGAGAAAAGGGGGTTGATTGCACAATGGCGATAGTTTCATTTGCAGAGTTGTTTTTTGAAAACACATGCCAAGCCCAATTCATATTCTCCTGTCTTGTCAATTTTCCAGATTAATAACAATGTTTAAAAAGTGTTCTTAATGTGTGGCTGTTGCCCTTGATTGCTTTATGGTTTTGGATCCGATTCTGGAAGTAAGACATTAAGAGCTATCATACTGACCCCAAAGAACAAGCTGTACCGAGAGGTAATAAATGCTGTTACATGTTTGAGTCTGTATATTGCTTGGGGATTGCATATTTGATTCGTTGGTGTGTAAATGATGCATACGATAACTTAGTTGGAGCTGTCAGCACAGCTCCAGAATGAACATGACATGCAAAGTGATGAGAATTTTACCAAATGCTGTAAAGACCATCACCGGGTGCCTTTTCAGAATTAATTTTTCACTCACATGTAGATGCTTTACTAATGTTTTACAGAACCAAAGGCATGTTAGTAAGCAATTGTATAGCATTAATTTGGATCGGTTATGGAGAAGGAGCTTCTTAAAACAAAGGCAAACAATGTCTTGTAAGTTATTGTTTTTATGCACTTAAAACAGAAACAGTACATTGCAGCGATCATATTTTTATTAATTGTATTTTCCCTTGTAAGATACAGCGAATTGCAAAAGTTATGTTTGCAGTATGTTGACCTGATGTACATTTTTGCAACCTGTTGAAGTAGGAACTGTTGTACCTCTCAACTGTACAGATTTTCGCAGAATGTCCAAAGTTTTGCCTCATATTTTTGGTCTGCTCCTCAAAAAACAATTGGTTTTCTGGCAAATCATTGAGGACTGAAGTGAGAAATAATGACAGAGGTTTGAGTTACAGACTTCATACTATTCAAAAATTCATGCTAATGCAAAATCTGTTATTCTATCAACTTTCTAAGTTTGTAAGATCGATTTTTATAAATTGTCCCTATTTCGGGGCTTTGTCCCCTCATTATATATGGCTTTGTCCAGATTTCTTGGTCTTAGAGGTTGAGAGGTTTGCATGGAGTTTGGTATTGCACCTTATCCCAGACAACTGTTGCACTGTACTTTTTTCTTATGTATAGATGAAATACTTTTGCTTACCGAAATTTTTAGAGCTGTAACCTGCCCCATATGACATGATAGGAGGCATCCCTTGGAAACGGAGCATTTACTTGTTTAATTTTTTGACAGAGCATGATTCTGTGGTATCTAGACATCGCAACAGTAGTTACAGGCTGCCTGTATTTCCAGGCTAACTGCAGCCACAGGAGATCTATGCTCCCTGTAAAGATGTACTGCCAACTAGATATTGTAGATGACCTACTTTAATCCAAGGCTGACTGTGCATAAAGTGTTGTAGTATTGGAGCCACTGCGT
The DNA here is from genome assembly GCF_019279795.1 of Protopterus annectens. Taxonomy (NCBI): domain Eukaryota; kingdom Metazoa; phylum Chordata; order Ceratodontiformes; family Protopteridae; genus Protopterus; species Protopterus annectens. The sequence continues at coordinate 685,433,862 of NC_056725.1, forward strand.
AAATGTCTTCACATCTGCATAAAAACAATATTTTTATCACCTAAAATGCTTTGCTGTTGTATAATGAGGCCTGGCTAGTGCCCCACATGTAGTCATTCAGCGAGTGTGAACACAGAGAAAAGAAGCAAAATTACCAGACAGACTTCGTGCTTCACAGAATAAACTATGACTTCATAGAGATGTGAAGAGCTAAAATGTGTTGGTGTTAATGGCAGTCAGCCTGGTGAGATGCAGGAACATATCCATTTTTCAGTCTGGTGACATTTAAGTTTTTTTTAAAGTACTTTCCATGTTTTTCTGTTTTTAGTGCTAGAGGAATGGAGTTCTACATTTTTGAAGTTTTGTTCGAGTATATGGAGTCTCCTGCAGAATTTAAGATTTCTTTATGGCGAGCAGAGATTTGTCTTGTAAGGGGAAAAGACTTGTATGATATTTTTATGGCAGGACAGCTGTCTGGCTTGTGCAATATTTTGTGTACGTCAGTAAACTGTGATAAAGATAGGTAGTCGAGTAGTTCTAGCTGGATAAGTTCTCTGAGTGCTAGACAGTTATGTGACTGACAGTAATAGTTTATTTAGGTGTTTTATAAAAAACACTAAAAATTTTAAAGCAATGACAACATGTCATCATCCCACACCATCAAAGCAATTTCAGAAAGTTATGTTTGTAATGCTTGCTTGAAACCACTCAAATGAGCATTCTCAAAGTCACAAAGGTAGCAAGCTCCAGAAGTAAGGGGCTTAATAGTAGAAAATAAGACCTAATGTTTCAGTGTTGTCTTATAAAGCAGAGTGTAATGTACAGTGTGTGTGTGTGTGTGTGTGTGTGTGTGTGTGTGTGTGTGTGTGTGGTTAAAATGTTCTGAAGTGAGTAGTTTGTCATTAATGGGTTATACATTTTGTTCCATTGCTTACTGGAAAAATGTTCAAAACTATAAATGTAAAACACAGTAATAAGTGGTGCTGTGTTATACAAGGAATATAATTTAATACAATCAGGAAGGTGAATCAAAGAACACATACATGTATGCATGGCCATAAAAATGTGCCCAAGGGACCTATGGTTTGAAAATAGCCCTCTCCACTGGTCATGTGCATTTTATTTGAATGTGGGTTTTATACTGTTTCAATGAATGTGAGTTTCAGTGGCAGAGAAGTTTACTGCTCATGCTGAGTCTTTTTGTTGTGAGACTGTATTGTTTAGCAAATGGCTTTCGGTGTTTGCGCATTTTATTTCAATATCTGTAATCATTGCAGAAGTAAATAAGAAAACAGTATTCACACTGATAGGTTTGAACAGTGTTCATGGTAACTGGGGAGAAATAGCCAATTAATGGAACACTGGTATGGCTGGGGAGGAGACTGCTCGACTTGGGGGGGGGGGGCACAATCTATTTCACTGCCTAGGGCCCCATTTGACTATAATCTGGCTATGCTAATAATTTAAAGTATGAGAATAGTTTACATGGCCCCTTTAAATCCCGAAAAAATACTCACTGGTGGCAGCGTCTCCTCCTTTAAGGAGGACCATAAGTGCTTCAAATGCACGCATGCTGGCATGAGTAGTGGATTGTGAAAAATTACTGTTTTCAGAAGTGTGTCTAGGTCCATAAAGGTTTGGGAACCACTGCTCTACACCAACTAGCAGACTGCTGACAGAAATGAGTTTAAGTTTCAGTGCATTTTCAGGGTATTAAGAGATTCAGTGCATTTTCAAGGGATTATGAGTTTTAGTTCATTTTCAGGAAATTGTGAGCATCAAATGAAGAAAGTTTACTGCTTCTCATGCTAAGTCAGTTTTCAGTGTAAAACTGTTTTGTTTATCAAATGATACACTGTGCTGCATAATTTGAAAGCAGTGTTAGTAGCATAATTGTCTTTGATGCAGAAGGCTATGTATTCTGCTTCCACACCATGTAGATGGAGTATTGATATTGCAGTGCCCATTTGATTGCTGATTATTTGGTGCATTATAAGTGTGGATAAGGGTTCTACACTCCCAAGTATGTCGTCCTTTGTATGAGATGCCTAACAACTATGAACTTGTCAGTTTTAGTTATTTCCTATTGCAATATTACCAGTTTACCAATTTTGTAATGTAATATAGGCAATTAATACTTCAAGGGCAACAGGCACTGAATTTGTAGATGAAACATTGAGATGTAAAGTTGTTTGCCAATCACAATCTCTTCATTAGTTACAGATTTCTTTAATGTGGAATTGTTCAGATGATTTCTCTTTTGCTGAGATTGTTTGTATTGAGTGATATTGGTGGATTGTAATGACAGAAGTCTGAGTGGCCTTTTATGGCTGAAATTTTCTGAAATGGGTAGTTTTGTCATTATTGGTTTATACATTTTTTTCTTTGCTTATTAAAAGAATGCTTAAAACTACAAAATTAAAACATTCTAACAAGTGGTGCTGTATTGCATAGGGAATATACTTTAATGCAATTTAATGCAACCAGGAAGTTGAATCAAAGAACAAATACATGTATGCATGGCCGTAAAAATGTGTGCAAGGAGTCTGATTTGAAAACATCGCAAATGTAAACTTAATTCTCCACTGACCAGATGCATTTTCTATAAATATGGGTTTTCATGCAATTTCAGTGGAAGAGAATTTTACCATTCATGCTAAACCTGTTTTCATTGTGAGATTGTATTGTTTAGCAAATAGCTATCTGTGTTTGTGCTATTCTATCTTAAGCTTCTGTACACAGGGAGGAGAGAGGTTGCTGTTCTACTTTCACTGAGCTGTAAGGCTTGATCGCCTACCCCAGAGTAAATTAAAATGTTTAGATTAACCTAAGCAACCCTTTCACCCAAAGCACATGGGCTTCTATTTTCTGAAGACATGACGTTTATAGTAAAGTATGTGTGAAGGAGAAACAGATTAAAGCAGGTTTATTTAAGGAAATTTCCACCTTCACTTGCAATTTAAACTACATTACAGGGGATCCTTTCTTGTATGCATTTAAATAATTAAAAGAAATGACAGCACTGGCTTTCTTGGGGAGTGAATGACTGGAGTGGCTTTTTGGGGGCATGACCTACTTGTGGGTGTGGCTCGTAGGGGTGTTTCATGAGTATGGTGTGGGTGGGGCTTAAGGGGTACCTGAGTAATACTTTGCCTAGGGCGCCATATCAGCTAAGTCCGGCCCTGCACACAGTACATTCCAAACTGTGCCCTTCCATGTTTAGAATCCGTGTGCATGCAAGACAGCCCTTCGCTACTACTGTTTATTTATTTATTTTATTTTACATTTGTTAACCGGGAAATTCCGACTGGACCAGGTCCATTTTCAGCGGAGGCCCGGGGAGAAAAGCTCCAACATCAATTTATACAAATACAGTACATCCAGCATAATACACAAAACAGGTTACATAATGTATGCTGAGCATAGTAATATAACAAGAATTAATAAAAACACTCCAGGTAAAAAGATATAGAACATGGGTAAAAAGACAATGTCAGTCATACATTGGTAAGAAAAGAAAATATATCAAGTAAGATTTTACAGTTAAAAGTACCCTTTCAGATGACCAAGCCTACAGGGGATCAGAACTCCAGCATGTGATCAGAGAGGAGTTTGGGGAGTTAATAGTAGTATGGGTAGGGTTACGTGATACAAGGACATAACCAGGTACTAAGAAGGTGTGATTTGAGGGAGTTTTTGAATATGGATGTGGAGGGGGCAGTGGACACGGATAGGGGAAGAGAGTTCCAATTTCTGGCAACAGTGTGGGAGTAGAGTGCTTTCCCTGCATTATTGTTAGCCTTGGTGATGGAGAGGAGAGATTTTTCACTGGATCTTAGGTACCGGTTTGCATTATAGATAGTAAGTAGGTTGGATAATGAGGGGTTTTTTTTCAGGATGATTGAGAATATTGTAGGCTGTGCCCAGCTGGTGATAGTTAAGTAGCTGTGGTAGCTTAAGCCATTTTCATTCTTTTAGTGCAGCACAGTGATGGGTTCTATAGGTTGAGTTAGTAGCAAACTCGGCTATTTTATTGTAGTATGATTCTAGTTTGTCTAGATCACACTGTCTGATTTGGGTAAAGATTGGTGCTGCGTATAATAGAGTTGAGAGGAGGTGGCTTTGTGCAAGAGTGACTCTTGTTTTTTGTGAGAGAAAGGACTTATGCCTGTATAGGGAACCTAGTTTTTTGTGTACTAGTTTATATGGTATGTGAGATGTGATCATCAAAGTGGAGATTATTGTCTATTTCAATGCCCAGAAGTTTGGTGTGGTTAGAAGGGGAGATGGTGGTGCCATCCTTAGATGTTATGGTAAAGGAGAGTTTTTTTTTGATCTATTAGGGGTAAATAGTAGCAGTTTTGTCTTTTTGGGATTTAGAATTAGTTGGATACCCGATATCCATTTTTCTACTGAGATAAAGGTATCTTGAATGAGTGTATATAGGGTGGTGGGAGATGAGGCAGAACAGATCAGGGTTGAATCATCCGCATATTGTATGAGTGTGGCATGTTGTGTAGAGCATTTGAGGTTATTTGTGAAAATAGAGAACAATAGCGAGCCCAGTGTAGAGCCCTGTGAGACTCCTATGATGGTTGGAAGTTGTGTAGACAAAGTTCCTTTCTACTGGACTGATTGTTGCCTGTCAGACAAGTAGCTTCTGAACCAGGCTATAGTAGAGGAGGTGAAGGATAATGACGTTAGCGAGTCTAGTAGAATGGAGTGGGAGACCATATCAAATGCTTTTGAGAGGTCTAGGAAAATGGCCGATACATATTTGTTATCATTCCTGTGAAGGTTTATATAATTAGTGAAGGATAGAAGGGCTGTGGTAGTGCTATGATGTGGACGGAAACTGTGTTGTGTGGTAGATAGTGGATTGTGTGTGTTAAGAAATGTCATCACTTGCAAGTGGATGCATTTCTCAAGAATTTTGGATAAGGGGCAAAGGATGGCAATAGGTCGGTAGTTGGAGAATTCATAAGAATTCCCTCCTTTATGGAGAGGAATGATTGGAGATACTTTCCAGAGTTTGGGTATGTAGGATTCTAGTATGGAGCGGTTGATAAGGATGGAGACAGGATATGATAGGGAGTCACTAGACATTTTTAGGTATGCAGCAGGTATGTTATCAGCTGCTAGTGTGGTTGGCTTTAGTTTTAGGAGGAGTTTTTTTTATGTTGAGGTGGGCACTGATGATAGGCTGAAAGAGGGGATGGTGTGGGATAGGTTAGGTTGTGACAGAGGTAGATGGTGTGGGATAGGTTAGGTTGTGACAGAGGTAGACTATTTTTGGTTATTTGACTGGACAGGGCTAAGATGGATTTAGTAAAATGGTTATTAAATTGAGAAGCTATGTCCAGGGTATTGTTAGTAGAGATGGGTGCTGGGGTTGTGGTTTTGCCTGGCTTTAGTAGGGAGTAAATAGCATGCCAGAATTTTTGTGGACTATTTGAATATTTCCTTTGGGTGCTAAGAAAATAGTTTTGTTTGTTTATTTTGGATTCAGCCTTGGCCTTGTTTCTAAGTTGTTGATAGTATTGTCTGGAGCTAGGGGTTTTGTCAGTTTTCCAGGCTTTATCTCTAGCTTTTAGTAAGGCTCTGGTGTCCCTATTTAGCCAAGGTGCATAGTTGGCTTTAACTCTGATCTTTCTGCTGGGAGCTAGACCGTTAAGGATGTTAGAGAAGGTAGTATTGAAGTAGTCCATTGCCTGGTCTAACCCGAGTGTCCGTAGTGGTTCCCAGTTGTACTACTAAGTGTGTGAGCATGCCCAGAATGCCGTTGTGTAGATGGACATACAGTACATTCAGAACTGTGCCCTTCCGTGTTTAGAATCCATGTGCATGCAAGACAGCCCTTCGCTACTAAGTGTGTGAACATGCCCAGTACGCCGTTGTGTAGATGGACACACAGTACATTCCAAACAGACGTGTGATACTAAGTGTGTGAGCATGCCCAGCGACACCTTGTGTTGGTGATGTGCCTCTGTGTATGGGCATGGCCATTGACATCCTGTATAGCAATGGTGGTCATCCAGGCAACAGATGTCCATACCCCACGTCAGGATGGATTCCTACATTGAACACACTAGTTGACTGTCTTGAAGGGTGTACTGTCTGTGGTGCGTCTCATATCTATGTAGTGTTGTAATAGTGCTCTGTAGATAGGCAGTTGTCCCGCTGACACCACTGCCGTGTGTTTGTCTACGTCTACCTTGGGACAGTAATATGCTTTTAGACTGCTCACTCTCTATACATTCCCTATCGGCGTCTTTGCCTTTGCGGATGATGTCATCCACCTAGTAGTATGCCTCTGGGAGTGCTGTGTTCCAGTAATCTCGGTAGCGTGTTCTGTAACTGCGTAATGCTGTAGTGTGATAAGGTAGTTAAGTGTATGTTAGACTCCCAGCCCTGCCAAGTTGTGTGTGTGTTTCCAGCTGCCTGGCGACAGAGTAATGCTTTTAGACGGCTCACTCAACATACATTCCCTATCGGCGTCTTTGCCTTTGCGGATGATGTCATCCAACTAGAAGTATGCCTCTGGGAGTGCTGTGTACCAGTAATCTTGATAGCGCGTTCTGTAACTGCATAATGCTGTAGTGTGATAAGGTAGTTAGGTGTATGTTCGACTCCCAGCCCTGCCAAGTGTGTGTGTGTGTGTGTGTGTGTGTGTGTGTGTGTGTGTGTGTGTGTGTGTGTGTGTCTCCAGCTGCCTGGGGACAGAGTAAGGCTTTTAGACTGTTCACTCCACATACATTCCCTATCGGCGTCTTTGCCTTTGCGGATGATGTTATCCACCTAGAAGTATGCCTCTGGGAGTGCTGTGTACCAGTAATCTCGATAGCGCATTCTGTAACTGCGTAATGCTGTAGTGTGATAAGGTAGTTAGGTGTATGTTCGACTCCCAGCCCTGCCAAGTGTGTGTCTGTGTGTTACCAGCTGCCTGGGGACAGAGTAATGCTTTTAGACGGCTCACTCCACATACATTCCCTATCGGCGTCTTTGCCTTTGTGGATGATGTCATCCACCTAGAAGTATGCCTCTGGGAGTGCCGTGTACCAGTAATCTCGATAGCGCGTTCTGTAACTGCGTAATGCTATAGTATGATAAGGTAGTTAGGTGTATGTTCGACTCCCAGCCCTGCCAAGTGTGTGTCTGTGTGTATGTGTGTGTGTGTGTGTGTGTGTTTCCAGCTGCCTGGGGACAGATTAATGCTTTTAGACAGCTCACTCCCCATACATTCCCTATCGGCATCTTTGCCTTTGCGGATGATGTCATCCACCTAGATGTATGCCTGTGGGAGTGCGGTGATACTGGAACTCGGTAGCGCGTTCTGTTACTGCATAATGCTGTAGTGTGGTAGACTAGACAGGTAGGTGCTCGATTCCAAGGCATGGCAGGTGTGTGTGTTTGGCAGTTATACCGTATGTGTCGGTATCTGTGGGTGGCTAGCTGCGCAATGTGTTCAGTGTGTTTTGTTGCCGACCTATATGGTGTCCACAGCCCGCATATTCTGCCAAGACACTGGGTTGTCAACACATACATTCACCAATAGGTCTGGTGAGTAACTGTCAGCAGCCCTACTCTTACCCTTGATACGGTCTGACCCGTGTGACGCAGCATAACACACATGCCTTGATAGTAACAACACTACATGATGCAGGTGGCACATGTAGTTTTCTTTTCATTCCTGTCTAATGCATTACTGTCATGTGGTCCGCTGTTGTGATATAAATGCCATATCTACATATGTGTGTACATGTATATGTGTGTGTATGTGTGTGTGTATATATATATATATATATATATATATATATATGTGTGTGTGTATATATATATATATATATATATATATATATATATATATATATATATATGTATACAAATAATATGTATGATATATGTAGATGTAGAGGTGGACATAGATGTGAACATATATGTCTGGGGACATCAGCACTATTGAATGTTTGTGCCGGATGATCTGTACGTGATAACCTGGGATCTATGTATATCCGCCATGGCGTGGTGGTAATGCACATTGTCTGTAGTGCGCAGGGCCATGGGTTGTAGTTGTGTAGACACCGGTTATTTTGTTGCTGGGAAGACCATGGGACATCGAATATGGTGATAGTAAGGCACCTGTTGCCAGTTGTGTACGGATCTGAGCGACACTGAGCAGTGGTTATTAATTTGGAGGTTCGGTATGGGTCATATAACTATTCATTAGAAGACTATACTATGCAGATGAGGTTGACTATAGTGTATCACATTTATCACCAGGGTGTGATGCTGGTCCCTGGAGTGTTTATTTGTAGTCAGCCGGGTGCAGGTCTCGAATATAGTTGACAGCATGGGAGGGGGGTCAGGCATACTCTACGTACATTGCAGAAATGTGCCTCGGGAGTGCTCCTGCCTTAGCACACCTAAGCTAGGGGTGTATCTATACCTGCCTGGTGACATTGGGAGTGATGACAGCAGTGGTGGGGTAGTCAGGGTGTACAGGCTGCACAAACAGGTGTTGATCAGCACAATCAGCAGATGACATGGCCAGCCCGCACATGAACAGTACGGTAATGTGAGCAAGCAGCATACACACAGGTTTCGTCCGCACTCTGCACCACCAGTGTTTACCTGCGGGGACATTTCACGACACAGTCCAACCAAATGAGACGGGCTGCAGCAGACAACATATACCAACATGTGCAGGAGGCTGGGGCAGTGGAGGATGTGTATGCTGCTGAACAACCCTTACTGGGGTGACATAAGACTTTATAGACCCAGGGTGACTTACCAGGGGCTACATGGGCTGGGGATGGTGGTGCACTATGGGGTGAACAGAGACCTCCTACAGCAGCTTGTTGACCTGTGCCTGCCACACCTGACACATCAAACAGGCCGAGGGAAACACATCACAGTGGATACCATGGTATGTGTTGGCCTAGGTGTACTAGCCACAGGTACATCACACAGCACAACTGGGGATATCATGGGTATCTCACAGGCATCTGCATCCAGAGTATTGCACCAGTTCACAGACACCATGTCAACACATGCTAGTGAGCACGTACATGTCCTCAACACACGTGATTAGTAGACCAGCAATATGCATCTGTTCAACCACATGGATGACTACCCTGGGGTACTAGGTGCTATAGCCTGCACACACATACACAGCGTAGCACCACCCGGTGAACGGGGTAGGGTCTACAGTCACTGCAGGGGCATACCCTCTAACAGCTAGGCCATATGCGATGGCCAGGGCATGAGATTGAATGTGTGTGTTGTCTGCCCTGGAAGCTATGAGGAGTCCGATATATGGCTTCTGACACAGCTGTAGCACACCAATGCCAATATGGACATCCCCTACAGTCTCCCAGTGGGGGATGCTGGGTAAACACTGGTGCCGTGGCTGCTGACACCCATCAGCAATGCACACACACCTGAACACTCATACCATACTGAGGTGGATGCACAGGCAAGACATATACATGTGCATGTGTTTGGGATGCTCAGTTCACAGTTCTTGTATCTGGACACATCCATTGGAGCTCTGCAGTATTCACAAGCTACATGCATACAAGTTGTTATGGTATTTGCTATGCTGCACAATCTTATCCTGCAGTAACAGTTGCAGCAGGAACAGCATGCGGCAGGGCCACACAGCCCAACATCACTGCCAAGGCCTGTCCAGGCACAGTGTGACTTGGTGAAGGAACTACTTGAGCAGGGCACAGTCGGCAAAAGCCCGTGCACAGTATGACCTGCCCTTGGCAAAGAGGCAACACATGGCATATGCACTGATACAGTAGGTACCCACGGATTTCCCCTCTCTGACCCGCACACAGTACAATGGATGCCAAACATGACAATACCTGTGCTCGGCCATGTATAGGAGGTGCACTGTGTGCATCCGACATAGTCAGCACTCCAGCACCGTCCTCAAGTCCAGAACACACCCAGGGTATGTCTATTGACCTGACAAGTGGCAGTTGTATTAGAATGTGTAGTTACCCATTGCTATGGTATGTATGTGAGCATACAAGTGACTGTGGTGGCCAAATGTTAGGGCAGCAGACAGTACACATCCATAGTGGCACCATGACCTCTAGCACATACAGGGGTCACAATGGTAGCTTGTAGTATACAGGGTGTCCTAACCCACTGCAGATTATGGGCTGACCATCATGTATGTCCATACAGCCCACACAGGTTCCATGCAGCTGGAACGATGTGGACCAATACAGGCAAATGATATACGATGGCCTATGGATATGCCCAATGAATGACCCCAACCCCCTAAGACACACACAGACTACAGCAGGCCAGGCAGTTTGATGTAGGTTGTGTAAGCTAGGACGTCCAACACCACTGTGCTGGTAATTAAAGCTGGGAACTGACGTACCCTGGTATCCCTCCAACCAGCAATTTAGGTAGGTCCACACACTGACATGGAGTACCTGGCTTACCAGTACAGTAGTGGCAGATGTGTACAACTGTTGGCTGTGCCCCCGTCAAACCTACACATGTGAGAGTCATGTGCGCCACCCACGGTGCTATGTGGGACCGTGGTTGTGGTTGGATGTCCCCCCACGCTATGCAGACATGTAGCAACTGTCAATGCCACATGACCATTAGCTACCCTGCAGACACAGCATGACACCTGTCTGTGTAGAACGGAGGGGTCAGCAACACAGTACTATCTGGACATGTGACACATGCACTACAGTTGACCATACTTGGCATGCTCACACACACGATGGTATGACGGTAAAGTCTGTCGACAACATGTGTAACAGTCATACTGGGCATGCACACACACTAAAACACAGGACGGCCAGGCATGCATACACCAGTGGTCCGGACATATCTGTCAGTACATTGCTATATTGTTGGATGTCTGCGCTGTATGGTGTGTGTGTGGTCTATTGTCTGTACATATGCCATGGCATATGCCATGGTCTGTTGTTAATTCACATGAGCTATGTGCGCAGGGTACTGCTACCAACACGTGTATAGGGCGGTTCTTTGTTTGCGGACAGGCTGACGCCTTTGGATACAGACTTGGTAAGGCACATTCCAGCAGGTGGGAACAGTTGTGCGTGGGTTTGCACAGTGTTAAGCACTGCTGACCTCTGGTCACAGCACCTTATACACGTTTAGACTCCACATTTCTTTGACAGTGCACTACTGGTAGACAAACACGCTTACAGCCGCTTGCTCACTGACATTTCCGCTTACATTTGTCACTCACGCTGGCTGTGTGCAGTCCCTTGTGATGCGTATTACATCGGACTACATGACTACAGTATCGGGTATGTGTAACCATTTTGCGACAGCAGGTGTTCGACTGTGCGGACTCGGCGGCGTGTCCAGTGACGTAATCATATTATATGCGTGTTCCTCAAATGATCTGCTCCCATCTGCCTGATACATGGGAACCGATACTCTGCAATGCTGACATGTGACCTGAGTTTGTTAACGCAGCTGTCCGCCGAGTCATGCTACTGCATACCTACTGCACGTTGTCCACCTTTCAGATTGCACGACGGGAGACTGTAGGAGTGACACCTTTCCCACTTTGCATGGGACAGTCCCTCATTACGCATATCTCATGTGACAATACCAGAACTCTCCACCAATTGGGGACACATTTCTACAGAATCGGGGACAGGTCAAGAATTAATCAGGGACACTTTTACAAAAGTAGTGCTGTTAACTTGAAACATTGACAGAATCACAGCATATGACTTAATACACATATTCTGAAGTAACAGTTGTTTATAACTCTTGCATATTGTCATTAGTCAGCAAGTGTAATTCACCACCTTTCCTTCAACAGCCACTAATTTTAGGAGGGATTAAGAGGGACAGAGTTAAACTTTCAGTCAAACTCAGGGACGTACCTGAAATTCAGGGACAGTTGAGTGGTATGGACAATACTCTAGCCATTGCAACTGTCCTGATTAGGGGACATTCTCATGTTGTACGTGTCTGTACTGGTTGCTTGTTACAGGTCTTGTATACCTGACACGTCGATATGTCATATGTAGTAGCATAAGCAACCTTACTGCTGCTAGACTACGCTTTGATTTGTTCCGATATGTATATTTCTGTACTATGCATGGCTGTAGGTATGTTCTGCCCTGGTACGTCTGACATTTCTACAGAGCAGGTTCCACTTTGGCCATTCAGAATGGTGGTGGCCCTATAGACCCTATATGTAGAGCTATCACATGTGTCAAGGCAACACATACCCACAGCCAGTAGTAAACGGACGACTTCCACGGTTTGCATACGTTAAGGTTATTCATGTAGCATTATAATTGATAATACTGTTTCCTATTACATGTAGCTGTTACTGATACAACAAATTGATGTCTGACACCACTGCACACACTATATAGCCTCCATTCCCGAACTCACAGGCCATGTGCCATAACTGTCATTTTGCAGGACACAACTGCCCAGACGGGTGTGTCCCTTGCAGGCTTAAGGGTGTTGAACTACTTCTATTATGCTATCCTCTACCTAAGGTGGTCAGCAAATTATGCACTTTCCGTCAGTAGCAAAACTCGCATACCAATGGGTGTGAATGAACACTGTATCAGGAACAATGCATAACACCCTGTGGGACACATTTAGACGATTGGTTCTATTAACCAGACACATTCACAGTCACAGAGCATATGTATTCATTCACGTTTGTCGAGGTACATGCTGTTTGACTCATACATGTTGTCATCTGTCATTACCTGTATTCTGCCACCTGTTCACCTAATATCACTAGTTCTGGAAGTGTTTAGTTGGACTTTGTTACATTCTGATACATAACTATGGATGTCCATGCTAATCGGGTACACGGCACTGATTTGGTCTCTATGTATTCCCCATATGGTTTACAGACTATCCAGTAGATGTGCTCTTCAGGTTTGGGAGGTGTAGGCGTATGCTATGCCCACATAGGAATATTAATGACTTCCACTGGGCGGGCCTACTACATCTCTGCCAACCAGCACTTGCACACTTAAGCCCATTATTGCATACCCATGGTCCACCTACCTGGCACCCCTCTACAGCAGTCGTGACAAATACTTACTGCGAGCGCAGCTGGGGTATGAGCGCACCCCTACACATTGCTCACTCTCCCCATCTCGGGACACTTGTACGTTTTGTCAACCCATGTATTATCACACTTGCACAACCTACTGTTCCATGTACACCTACATCCTGCTCGTATCAATGTCAGCAGATTCACACGTACCCTGAATTTTTGGGGTCCAGCAAGGGACACCTTTATCCATGTTTAAAGTTTAGACCTTGCAGAACTCTCCCACTGGTACTTTCCTACCGGTGTTTTGGACAGCGACAGTGAATTGATCTGTATTGCCTGTCTGTATGTCTGTCCGACCTAGCTGGGCGATGTGGGGGGTACACCGTTTATTTATTGGACCTCCCAGTCACATATGCCCGGGCTGTAAATATGTTACCCCTAATTGCTGTGAAGTAACCTATTTCTGTACATGTGTATATCTACACTGACATATATACTTTGTTTTGTGTGTATATGTATATATATCACTACCTGTTGTTTGTGTATATATATCTATCTATATATATATCCGTAGTATATCCTTGTGTGTGTGTGTGTGTGTGTGTATATATATATATATATATATATATATATATATATATATATATATATATATATGTGTATATATATCCGTATGAATATATATGTGTATGTAAATTAATATAGATATATGTATATATACGTTTTTATCTATATATACATCTGTGTGTCCATTAACCTATACATTTCCCGGACATGGACACTTACACATGCGTATTGGATTTATCTCTGCTTCAACAGCATACTGTTGCCTTAGTCATTATGACACCGACACTTCACTCCGGTGAACTTGTGCTCAGTATATTGCACGTTATACAGTGGACAGATGTCGCACGTTTTTCATGTCTGGGGTGCCGCTGCTAACTGGGATGTGATACAGTGTCATTCGACCTATTATTCGTATGCGCAGCCCATTATTCCTGCTACTGTGTTTGTTTCTGTGCACATTCATATTATTACTGTTGATAGGATGTGTGTTTGTGTTACTGTGACTGTATGTCAGCATATTGTTGTCTTCATGTAGTTGTGTCTTTATGCTTTCCCTGGTTTGGGGTTGTCACAGCAGAACTCCATTCCACTCATGGGTGGCGTATAGGTTTTACGTGACACAACGTCCGACAACGATACGCCCATTCACGCATGTCTCCATGCAAACGACACTCTATCTGGGAATTGCACCTACGTACTAGCTGACCTCCACGGGCCGCTCCATTGCACCCAGCGCAACATACCCTAGTACTCCTGTGTCCATAATCGCATATCCATAGCTTCTCCTGCACACCCGTGTTGAGTTTCCACGCATAAAAGCCATTATACACCTGATATCACAGCCATGACACACCTTTACACATTGCCCTCTCATGAGCGTTGGGACCCTACACACATTTTGTACCGCCTCGTGTATTCACAGGCTCACCATCATTTCATATTTGCACATACGTGCTTTTCCTAGTGTTATGGATTACGAACGATTTGCGGGTTACAAGTGTAGGTGGTCGCAACATGTACTACATTCCCGTCTGTTTACAATGTTGACGTAGCACTTCATCGATGTTATGGCCACTGGTATAACCCTGCCTCTGGTGTGAAGATCGGTGCTCTAGTCACACTTGTGCAGCTTTATGTGACATACGCTGCAAGCACTTTATAATTCCTTACTTGCTCTGGATTCCCTTCACAACCCTTATGTTTGCTTTTGTCTTTCGGCGTTCCTTATATATCTTTCTATATACATATATATATATATATATATATATATATATATATATATATGTATATCTCTATATATATATATGTATGTATATATATATATATATATATATATATATATTTATTTATTTATATATATTTGTGTATATATAGATAAATATGTAAATATATAGTTGCATATTTCTGTTATGTCTGTGGATATTTATCTATACACACATCTATCTCTCTATATATATATAAAAGTTACAGCTGTACAAGACACCATACATTTGCTATGCTAATAGCTGCGTACACCAGCGCAGGCGCACTTGCATCTACTTATTCGGGGTTACATATGTTTACAGGCACTTCTTTGGGATTACATGTGCCTTATTCCTTATGAAAGTACCACTTTGATGGAATCTGGTTAACGGACCCATGCGAACGCGGTCACCTTTACATGTATAAATGTTGGCTTTACAGCACAGAAGCATTCAATTAATATGTGCTCTAGTCGTACTTGAACCGGAAATGCCTTTACGTTGGGCGGATGCTGTAACCACTACACTATTGTTGTTCTGGCTCATTTATATGTATACCCATGGTTCATAGCTACTCTGACATACGCTTCACCGCTTCCCTTACACAGCAAGCATCCATTCTCCTGCTGGGAAAACCGCAGTACTACAATTAGGACATTCCCTGTTTCCTACTGCTCTGGATCCGTGCTGCATGTCTGCTCACTCCAAGGATATTCAGAACTCCTACGCTTATAGTCCTCGCACATACGCGTGTTTGATTGTCAGGGTGTTCATGTGTTGGTCCGGGTTTAGGCTCGGCTGACTGGTGACTAGAACTGCCCTGGCACTGTTCAAAGATCAGACATAGCACATGGGCAGAGTTAGTCCAGATTTTAACATTTTACCTGTGTTTACAGACGAAGGTGTTTGGGCACCTCTGACCACATTATTAGGTTGGAGCTACATAATTTAGGGCGGGGAGTGGTTCCACTACATAATGCAGGTTGGGGGGTGGTTTCCACATGTTTCCCTTCCCATTTCACTATTTCATTCATTTATTGATACAATGAATATTATTCTGGACATCAGTTATAAATTCACTACAGGTATGCAACAGTCCTGTCAACAGATGTAACGGTTGGTGTACTTATGTGTACGGACCTCTGTGATACTCAGGGACTTGTTTCTACAGTGACAGGGACAAGGCTATGACAACTCGGGGGCAATCACGGACACTTCTACCATGTTAGTACTATTAACTTGGAACGTGTTGACAGATTCGTAATACTATTAATTTTCTGCAGTTAAATGCGTCTATTACTCTTCATTGTTGTAAGTAGTCATTCTCATTCAACACCTTTCCCCCAAAGTTCACTGGCTTTGTGAGTGGTTAAGAGGCTGGCCAGTTATTATGCGAATGCTCTGACCTTTGGTAGTGTTGACATTGTCATATGTACAGGTTGGGATGTATTCTGGGGACTAGGGTTTCCACCTTTTCAAATGGCCAAGATGGGACATTTTCGTAACACGCACGGTCAGTACAAAGGATAGAACTGTACTTATTTGCCTACATAAAAGCCTATTGTTGTAGCGGTTTAGTTGCTTATTCTGTTTCTTATAACATTTAGGTATTTTAGATACGGAAATTATTATTTTATGCAACTATTACATAACATATGGGACATAATTATGTCCTACAATCTCAGGACATTTGCTATTTCTAATGTATTTTGACAGGACACAACTGTCCAAAGAGGGACTGTCCCTCGCAAAGTGGAACAGATGGTAACCCTACTGGGGACACCAGATTGTATGGGCCAACACATAGCCATGGTCAATGCAGGTTTAGAACATTCATTTGTTTGCTAGCTGTGAGCCTTATACCTTTGGCACTTTTGTTGTTTGCCTGTTTCTTGTACGAATTACGTTTATTCTATCCTGACGTGCCCGCTTTAGGCAACTGTTACATGCAGTATGGTACATAGTTATTTCCTACAATCACAGGACATTTGGCATTGTATCATTGTTGGTCAGGTCACACCTGCACACACATTAATTGTCTTTCACACAGTGGATCAGGGGGTATCCTGTTTACGTCTATGCCTTCATCACCCTTATACCATGCGCCACTATGCGAATGTGTGCAATATATTCTCTCGCTTATTCGTGTCGGGACACGTGCGTCACGGGCAGGTGTTTGATCCTGGGTAGTAGGTTCTGCATGACCATCTAAGGCTGGACAGTCTCGTGCACCACTACTGCACATTCCAACTTGTGTCCAGATATCTACAGGATTGGACATCGTGTCTTCATACCCATTCTCTTGTTTACACAGGTTACTTATCCCATGAGGGATATCCCAAAAATTTGGCAAGAGCAAAACAAGACAAATACCGAACATTCTTCTGGTGTTACGAAAATGTGCTGGGGGGTTTACATGTAAAGGATACCTAATTTGCAATCCTGAAACTGCCTAGGGTGACACTACCTACTACATTTGCGTAGTGGTCACTATGTGTAGATGTGGCTGCACCAAACTAGTAGGCCAAGTATGGCTGGATTTGGTGGACGTTCAGGTATGGGAGCGGGTTGTGTGCTCTGGAGGGGATGCTGGGGGTAGTCCATTATGCATTTAGGTGTGTTGCATTTGATATGGCCAGTTCCATCAGGACCAATCTGTGGGTATGTGCCGGTGACATGTATGTACATTTGTATTGCACATTTTAATATTCATATGTTTGTGGGATTGTGTTCTACAGTATGGCCTGTCTCGTTGTATTGCAGATGTGTATACATGTTTTTGTGTTTCTTTCTGCTTCACCCGCTGCTCCCTCATACACCTCCGGTTCACCTATTCTGCATACGACACAGTGTCGCCTTGGAGGATTATACAGTTACCCATCCTCCCCCCACACACATTCCTGACACTCCATCCATCACTGCTTTGGTTGTTGGCCCATGACACGGTCAAGGTAACACATTGTATACCCTACATATGTCAGGTACCTGTATGGTTGTGTGGCCTACCCTGCAATGTTTGACTTTCCACATGCTATACCTCACGCACATAGGTACACGCCCATACTTAACTTTCATTACATGGTTGGTATACCCGGGTAATACCCGTTCAACTGTGACACATCCTGACAAGTTCGGCTTGGACCGCTGATGTTGGGATTTTGGCAGACTGTTCTAATCATTGGTAGGATGCCACCTTTTCCTATGTCCAGGATGGGATATATTCCGGACACATATCTGAATGTACTGGACAACACGTACCCACAGTCAACGGTACGGATAATACTGTTCCTTTCAGCCTACATGTTGCCTTATTGTTGTAGCAGTTTATATGCTCCTTATGTTTTGTTTACATGCTTATTCTATTTTCTGTCACATTTGGTATGTGAAATACAGACATACCTATTGTATGTGACTATTACATGCGTTGTGGGATATAATTCGGTCATACGGTCGCTAGATATGTACATTTATCGTGTATTTTGTTATGGACACATCTGCCCAGCTGTGTGCCCTCCCTCACAATATGGGTCATCTGGTGACCCTGACCATTGGGCTGGACGTACCTATTGGCGGCGAGCTAACATATGATGCGTTTCACTTCCACTTGGTATAGCTATCTACACTGTGTTGGACTATGGGCACACGGTTTTCAATGTCATTTGTTCGCGGGATAGGGACCCATTATTCCCTACCATGCATTTCTGTTTGCTTCTTCATTTTGTGTTCGCAGGAACTGTCTTGCATGCTTTGCATACGTTTCAGTATCCACGGACACTGACAGATGTGATTACTATTGCTTGCAAATTGTTATATGCAAGCATTTTAGGTTGCACGTCGACAGCTGACATTTCCACGCCTCCGTGCGGCACTTCGACACGCCCTATGCACTTGCGCTCCTTTCCTATGCACGTGGCTGTGGCGGCAGCGCCCCTTCATTAATATGCATTTGGTGCTACTGCGCCATCTTCACGCCGCACGGTCGGCGCAAGCCTAATGTCGGCCTTGCGCCGAGCTTCATGAATCCCGGGGTCTGTTTATTGCAGTGACAAGGTTTAGGTCCCTAGAGTGTGTAGCTCAGAGGGATTGCAATTTCTTTAAGTGGAGCATGTCCAACAGCTCTGGGTTTGACATAGTTTTGTATGTTAGGCAGAGATCACCTCTGAGTAGGCGATATGTGACGTAGTAAAGCTGGAGGTTTTTGAGACTGTCTGCGTAGGGCATCTGTTTGAGGCCATTAATCCTCTTTGTGAGGTATTTCTGTGGCCTTTCCAGTTGTTGTAGATATCTTGTGAGGTACATACCAAAAGGGGCGTTGTGCTCTATAATGGGTCTAATGAGTGATGAGTAGAGGGGAACAATGACCTCTTTTTTCTGGATGAGAACCTTTTGTGATGAGGTGAGCCACGTAGAAGGATTTCCTGACCACTGTGGCGATGTGATTATCAAAGGAGAGACTACTGTCCACCTGTGTCCCAAGGTCTCTTATCACACTTTGGCATTAAGTAGACTACCACTTATGTGGTAGTTTATGGGTACAGAATTTTTCCCAAAGGGGATGACAATACACTTTTTGGCATTGAGCTTCAGGCCATGGCTTTGACACCAGACATCTGTCTCAGTGAGGCCCTTTTGTAGTATGTCCGCATTGTTAGGAGTTTTGATTATGGCTCCTAGTTTGCAGTCATCTGCAAACTTTGTTAGCCAAAGACCTTCTGCGTTAGCCTGTACTTAAAAGAAGTAGATACCAAACAGGAGATGACCCAGGACTGAACCCTGTGGTACTCCACTTGTCACTGGTGTGAAACCAGATTTGGAGTCTGCTACTTTCACAGTGTGGGTTCTGTCCATGTGCCAGTTGGCAACCCATCTTGTGACTTAGGGATTTATACCTAGTTTAGTGAGCTTATCTATAATTCCAGAGTGGGGGATAGTGTTGAAAGTTTTGGCAAGATCTAGATAAGCTGTGTGAACCACCTTACCCTCATCTAAGCTTTGGTGACTGCTTCAAAGAAGTCATTCAGGTTTATGAGACATGATCTGCCGTTTACAAACCCGAACTGGGTAGGGTCCAGACTTTGGAGATTACCAATGTCTTTGTTTATGAGTTCCATGATGATACGTTCCATGGCCTTGCAGACCAGGCTCATCAGGCTAATGGGGTGGTAGTTCCCAGGGTCCGCCATATACTTACTTGTATATCAGTGTCCTAGAGATGAGAGCAGTTCTTTTAGCATTGCAGGACCTTCAGAATGCTCTTCCTTTGGGGAGGATTGCAATTCAAATGGACAATATGTCAGTAGTTTTCTTTTTTTTTTTTTAAGACACTTTTATTGAATTATCACATTATCACTTACAATGTTTATTTGAGGTGTTCACATTGTTATATTATGCTGCAGTAGGGAGTTCCATTTTATATAGGTAGTTTTTAAATAGGTTTTTAAACACAATCTTTTTATGTATAATTTGTATGGTTGTATGTAATATGTGAGGGTTTTATCAGCTATAGGCACTTTGTGAATGTCAGATGTCACCTCACATAAGGAATTCTTATGTTTTAGGACTTAGGGTTATGTACTTGGGTTACACTAATTATTTAATTGTTTAATAGTTTTTTGGCGGGTTTTTAGATTGTATATAAGCATTTAATTGTTTGAATATGTTGTTCTGATGAAGACAGTGGAGTACTGTTGAAAGCGCTCAACCGTTTTTGTGCAATAAATTTGTTTGATCAGTATAGAGTCCGAGTTCCTGGTGTTTCTGTTGCTTTGCAGCTGGTATTTCACATTATCACTTGTGACGTAGGCAGATTTACATTTGTACAAAAGTAATCAAATTTGTATTAAATTAACATTAGCAAACATTATACTTCACACATATATTGCTATGTATGTATATATAGATATATATATAGATATATATATAGATATATATATATATATATATATATATATATATATATATACACATATCATATAATCTAAACAACATTACATAAATTATTCAATTGCTGCCCCCGTTTTTTTTTTTTTTTTTTTAACAAGAAACAATCACGACATGAGCAATCCTGCATTTATATAAATGAAAACAAACCGCACTGACACAATCCTAGTTGCAAGCATTTTACATCCGAAACCATACTGACACACTCCCTGTTGCAGACATTACAATCTACCCAGTCATTTTCAGTCAAACATTAAATAGCTCGTTTAAGTCTTGCCTTCTTTTAAACCTCATTCCTCCCCTGTGTGTATTGTTCCCAAAATTCCCATTTTTTTCCTGTGTAGTTTGCTTCTACCCTTTTCTAAAGATCTCAATTGATGTCGATTTTATCTCTTGTTACTATATATATTCACTGCTTCTAATATAGTCCGTTTAGATTTTGATTTCCATTTTCTAGTAATTGCTTTTTTGCAGCCACCATAATTAAACACAGCAAGGCCTTACCATGTTTAGGCAATTCCAATTCTGTATCATAGCTCAGAAAAATCATCTCCCTCGTCACACCAGTCCACCCAACCAGCATCTCCGACAATGTATCCCACAGGGAATCCTTAATGTCCGCCAACCCACCCCACTCCCAGAAAATATGTTTTTAAGTACCTGTTTCTTCCCCGTTACACCTCCAGCATTCACTGTCTACCTGAGGAAAAATGCTCTGGAGTCTACCTGGGGTATAAAAATATCTATGTAAACATTTCCAAGCAAAAATCGTAAGTTTTCTAGATTTTGTTGCATATTTTGAGAGACATGCATATATCCTCCCATTGTTTCTTTATGAATTGCTTCTCCAGTCTCTCTTCCCAATCCTTTCTAACCTCCTTCGATTGATTCTTATAGTTATTGTGCAATATTTTATATCCTCTACTAATTATTGCTTTTTTAATGACAGCTTCTGTTCTAGAGTCTACTGAAAACTCTGCCAGTGCTGGTCTTTCGTTTAGGACCCCCGTATTTCTTTCTTTTTGCCTATAATGTGATATTAATCCGTGATAGGGAAGGCAATCTCTAACCTGTCGTCCATATAAATTCTTGGTATCTTTTCATTCTATTACCTTTCTCTCTCTAGTTATTTGCTGTCAAAACCTTGGTTCCTCTGCCATTTTTTCCAATAAATTCCAGCCCCCTCTTGCCTATTTTCTGTATCCCTAATTGCAGTCATCCATATTGGCAGGATCTCCTTTCTCCATTCCCATGTTGGCTTAGTTCTTAGAATACTTTCTGCTACTTTATGGTTATAATATTCTGTATGATTATTGTTATTCTCCTTAAAGTCCTGCATCCAAAATCCCATTCTCTTTGTTTCTAGAGCTTCCCCTTTGTTTCAGCATCATCCCTTTCCACTTTGAATTATAGATGTTAAGTTGTCAATCTCGCCTTCATTCTTGCTGGATGGGTTTGGAGCCGACCCTCGACTCTGACTCGGCCAGTACTAAAGCTCGAGAGCTTATTCCACCGGCTCGAGGCTCCCCTATATCCCACAATGCTAGGCGGTAACTACCCAGATCTCGTTTGCCGCTTAGCTGATGAGGTGCTTTCTCTACTGCCACTGGCAGGTTAGTAAGTTTTCTTATTAACAAAACTTAAAATTTCTACCCCTATTTTTTCTATTTAGTTTAGTTTTTATACAGAGTATCCCTTTAGTTTAAATCGGGTCCCCCTTGTGTTTAAATTCCCGTTTTATTCCTTTGTTAACTTTTAGGCCTTTGGCCCACTCCCTTTTTTTCCCTGTCTTTTCAGCGTGACTGGATTTTTATTGGTTAAAGGGTGTGTCTGTGTGTTGTGTTTGTGTTTTTTTCATACAGCCTTTTTCAGGATGTCTAAAGACTCCAAGGTCTCAGGCTTCAAGAAGTGTGATTCGTGCTGTCAGAAAATGTCTCTGACAGACGGTCACACTTCTTGTGTCTATTGCCTGGGACCTTTGCACCTGCAGGACTCATGTGCTGTTTGCCATGCATTCAGCCCTAGAGTCCTGCAGGAACGCAAAAACAAGCTCATACTTTGAGGCTTGTTAAAGCCTGAAGGCCCCCCGACCCAGTCTGCGTCGGGGAAGCCTTCTAAGACTTCCAGGCCATCAGCTTCAGCTTCAGAGCCGTATCCTGGGAGCATTAAAGCTGCTTCGACATCGGCTCCGGCTGGAGTCGATGTTTCGAAGTCTCATACCATTACCTTGGCTTCGTCTGGAGCCAATGTTGTCAGTTGACTCCGATAGGCTTATCGGTGCCACCTTCAAAGAAGAGGTCTAGGTCCCCTTCCATCGGCTCCATCCACTCTGATCTGGGGTCGCCCTCTTCTGTCGGAGCGGAGCCATAGGTCTCATTCCTCTCGGTCCTCCAGGCTGTCTGACCATGACTTACAAAGGGTGGTGAGTAGACTTCTCATGTCCGAGGCACTGGCCCAAATGCTGCATAGCCCTACTCAACAGTCAGCGGCTATTCCCATCCCTGATTCTATTCCTCCTCCGACTCCTTTGAGTTCGGAGCCGGGGCTCATCGGAGCCGTGGCTGTCGGTGCTTCGGAGCCGATACCTTCCCTTTCGGCTCAGTCGTCTGCTCTGATTTCCTCCTTGGAGGGATCTCGGCGCCGAGCTTCCCTCGTCGGCTCCGAGGGGGCGAGTGGCATTGGACCCTTGTCCGACCCCGTTCTCCCTCTCGGGGCGTCGGCACTGGTGAGTTCGGCTCCGACATCGGCCTCTGAGCCATCCCTGTCGGTGCCGGGGGGGGTCCTTGTCTCCTCGGAGCGGGGACCTCCGGCCTTGGTTGATAGGGGCACCTTCGAGGTCATGTGGAGCGTGCTAGACCCAGTGTCTACCCCACAATTGGCTCCGTCAGTTCCTCCCTCTTTAGTGCCTGCGGTGGTTTCTACCCACCCCCTTGTTACAGACCGTAGAGAGCCAGCTCCTCAGGTTTCCCCATTGGGAATATCCTCCTCTTCCGAGGCCTCTCCTGATCCGATAGGAGAATCCCCTCGGAAGAGACAGTGCAAGAGGAAGCACATTGACTCCCCTGAGTCTATCACCTCTGACACCGACTTGGAGGAATATGAAGGTTCCCCTCGGTCCCCCTCTGAGGATGTCTCTTTTGCTGACATCCTTGAAATTCTGAAACAGAGGGGGAACTGGCCCACCCTTAACCCTTCAGAGGACGAGTCGGTTTACCTTGAGGCATTTAGCTCTCACCCTTCCACCTCCTGGGTGCCCCTCCCTTTGACCCCCTTATGGAAGTGGTGGCAAGGAAGGCTTGGACGGCCCCTGTTTCAGTGGAACCTACCCCAAGGAGGCCATCAAAATTTATTACTGCCCCTAAAGAGAAAGAGTTTCTATCTAAAGGTGTCTCTGTTGATGCCATGGTGGTGGCCGCAGCCACTAAGAAGGAGTTAGCCGATCCTTCGGTGCCTGTCCATCCTCCTAATAAAGAGTCTTGGACCATGGACAGGTACGGTAAGCGGATGTTTTCATCAGCGACCTTTTCCATGCGGTTGCTGAACTACTTGTGTCACTTCACCCATCTCCAGAGGGATTTGCTCAAGGATATGGGTGAGGCCATGCAGGATCCAACAGCTGAGGGGTTCCAAGACAAAATGAACTCCCAGTTGGCAACCCTGAATTTTATTGTCAACTCCTCCATGCGGCTTATCTCATATGCGGCTGATGGGGTGAGTAGGGCCGCAGGCACAGGTGTAGCTTTACGACGTCACGCCTGGATGCGGCTTTGCAATTTTGTGGACCCTTTTAAGGCGTCCTTCACCAATTCCCCCTTTGATGGCCCAACGTTGTTTGGACCTCAGGTGAAGGATACATTGACTAGGTGCGAGCAGGAAGGTAAGACTCTCTCTGCCGTGGGAGTCCGTTTTTCTACCCCTTCTAGACCTTATCCAAAAGGTCAGAGGGGAGGAAAAATGTGGTTCCGCAAACCACAGGGGAGTCCCATCTGACGCACAAGGTCGATTCCTCTCTAGAGGCAGAGGGGGGAATAACAATAGACGCCACCCTAGGGGCAGAGGTGGTCCGCAAAACCAGGGTAGCAGAGAAACTTTCTCTGATAAACCCTTTCAGCATCCCTGAGGAACTGCCCGGCTGTCCACCTTCGGAGGCAGTCGGGGGAAGATTATCACTGTACCCAAAAGCCTGGCTTTCCCTCATTCAAGACAAATGGGTACAGTCAATCATATCCGAGGGTTACAGAATTCCCTTTATTCACATCCCATCCCAACCCAAAGGATCCCTTCCAGACGTTCCACCCAGTCTAAGGGAACAAGCAGCACTAGAAATTTCAAAGCTGCTCTCAAAAAGAGCTATCCAACCAGTCCCAGCAGACCAGCAAGGATCCGGAATCTACTCCAAATTCTTTTTGGTTCCAAAAAAAACAGGGGACTGGAGACCAATACTGGATCTCAGCAAGTTAAACAATTATATCGAAAAAACAAAATTCCGGATGGTCACGCTACAGTCCATTCTACCCTTCTTGGGTTAGGACAATTGGATGTGCTCGATGGACCTTCAGGATGCGTACTACCATATCAAAATGCACAGACGCTCCAGGAGGTTTCTCCGCTTCAGGCTGGGAGGCAGTCACTACCAGTTCAGAGCCCTGCCCTTTGGTCTCACTACAGCCCCCCGAGTGTTTACCAAATGCATGGCAGTGGTTGCGGCTCACTTGAGACGTCAAGGATTCCAGGTGTTTCCATATTTGGACGACTGGCTCCTTACCGCCACCACCAGACATCAACTGCTTCTATCCAGAGACTTCACCATCCAAACTTGCCAAGCTCTAGGCATTTCATTAAATTTCGAAAAATCTGCCTTGTCGCCCTGTCAATCTATTACCTTTATAGGGTCCACCTTAGACACAGTCCATCTTTCCGCCAGACTTAGAGAGCAAAGAGTATTAGATATCCGCAAACAATTTTACCTTCTACTTCAATGCAACAAGGTCAAAGCCAGAGTAGTCTTGAAGGTGTTAGGACTCATGGCAGCTACTATTACACTTCTCCCCTTAGCTCGTTTTCACATGCGGATCCTCCGGTGGATGCTGTTTACTCACTGGTCCTTCCAACAGCTCCCGATGTCTCACATCATCCTACTAACTCAGTCTTGCAAGAATCACCTGTCTTGGTGGATCACATCACCTCAAGTTCTCCAGGGCAGACCTTTCATCCCCCCCCCCCAATCGCCACGGTGACAACGGACGCCTCCCTGATCGGGTGGGAGGGGCATTATCAGGGCAGGACAGTCCAGGGCACGTGGCAACCTTTCGAGTGCCACTTGCACATAAATGTCTTAGAGATGAGAGCAGTGCTTTTAGCGTTGCAAGCCCTTCAGGACTGTCTTCCCACAGGGACTATTGCAATTCAGACGGACAACATGTCCGTAGTGTGGTACATCAACAACCAGGGCGGAACCAAGTCCTACCCCTTATGTCGAGAGGCAGTCAGACTTTGGCAGTGGGCGATTTCTTCTCAGTGGTTTCTGATAGCAACGCACATTCCCAGGAAGTCCAACGTGATTGCGGACAAGTTGAGCAGGGCCATTTTCATGCCTCATGAGTGGTCTCTAAAAAAATCAGTGCTGGAAGAAGTCTTTCAAAGATGGGGCCGGCCTTGCTGCAATCTTTTTGCTACTCCCCAAAACAGCAAGTGTCACGACTTCTTCACTCTCTTCCCGTTACCAGGCCATCCCACCAGAGACGCTCTAGTCCACGATTGGCCCCGGGGACTTCTGTATGCTTTCCCCCCATTTCCACTGATCTCTCAATTAATTCAGAAAGCTATCGCCTTGAGAGTCACCATGATCCTCATTGCCCCTTACTGGCCTCGACAGATATGGATGTTCTTCGTCTTCCATTGCTGCAGTCCTGACTATTGGGGTATAGTCCGCGTCCCAGTCGGCCCGAATACCAGAGTATAAGGCTGACGTCGGTCAGGGCGCATTAGACTGACGTCAGTACGTCAGGGTACTAATGCGCATGACCGACGTCATATCCTCAGTCTTTTTTGCCGCATGGTCCGATGCAGAAGCAATTTTGCGAGTGCAGGTTGGCGTACTGAAATATTTCCGAAACCGGAGTTTCAGACCGAAACAGAGTTGGCTAAGTACCCCGTTGGGGAACATTTTGGTTTTTTCTTGCCTCAGTATTTTACCGGATGTCAGAAAAAGTGAATAACTGTATTTCTTGTGGGAAACAGATACCTCATAGGGATTATCATACCTTGTGTATACCTTGTTTAGGGCCTGAGCACGATGTTGTTGGTTGCCGCTCTTGTGCTAGGTTTAACAAACGCACTATTAAGAGGAGGTTAGACTGTGCCAGGTTAGTGTTTGGGAAGCGTTGCAATTATAAAATGCCGTCGGATGCTCCGACGCCTGCTTCCTCCAAGAAGCGCAAGGATAAAACAGTGAAGCCTAGGGTTGAGGAACCGGCAGTCCCGGACGTCGGTTCTTTGGAAGGCTCAGTGGAGCCGGAGGTTTTGCCAGGAGTTTCCATGGAGTCCCAGGCAGAAACTATACTCTTACAGGATGTACCTTCTCAGGAGGTAGGCCAGGCTGAGGGGGCTTCTCAGGTGACTGTTCTTCCCTCTCTTCCCAAGGTAGTTAGGGCCTCTCCTTCTGTTGCCAAAACTTCTATGAGAGGTAGGCCTACTTCAGCTTCAGTGGGGGCTTCTCCTACCATTTCAGGTTCTGTACCTAAGAAACATATGCTTAAGATGGCAGAAGATTTGATTACTATGATTAGGGGTTCTATGCCCCCGCCTGATAAGAGGCCTAGGGTGGAATCTGAGTTTGAGAGTTTTGAACAGTGTTCTGAGGCTTCAGAATCTTCTGTGGAAGATTTGCAGGAGTATCCTACCTATTCTGATTCTGATGTGGATGATTCCACTCCTACAGCGTCTCCACCTGAGGATTTCTCATTTTCAGAGACTTTGCATTCCATGAGGGAGCACTTTAAATGGGAAGGCCAGGATTACTCTGACTCCAGGAAAAGGCTTAGGGAGTTCTTGTTTTACCCCAGCATAGGCCTTTAGCTATTCCTCCTGTGTTGAATGTGGTGGAAGATGTTTTGCAGAGGCTTCCCTGAACCCTGACTCTTTGCCTCCTGCTCCTGTTAAGCCTGATAGGTATTATAGGGTGCCCAAGCTCATAAATATTTGTTTAAGAGTCCTAGGGCGGACCCAGAAACTATTTCCCAGGGGCCTAAGGGTGTAAAAGCTTCTGTGGTTAAAAATCCTGTCCCCACTGATAAAGAGGCGAGGGCTTTGGATAGGTGGGGAAAGAAAGTGTATACTTCTTCCACTCTAGCCATGAGAGCTTTGAATTGTCAGTTTCACATGTTAAAATATCAGAATTACCTTCTTTCACAATTGAAATCTAAGGTGGATGCTTTGGCGGAAGGTATTGAGTGTAAAGAGTTGCTGGATTTGGTTCATGTGTCCGAACAAGTGGGTAAGCATTCTTTGCAATGTGGTTTTGATGCTGTACAGGCCTCCTCGAGGGTGGCTGCTACCAGCTCTGTTCTTCGCAGGCATGCCTGGTTGAAGGATCAGAATTTAGCTGAGCATGTTAAGACAAGGATTTTGGATGCTCCTTTACAGTCTGATGTGTTGTTTGGTTCACCTGTGGAAGCTGTTTTAAAGAAAATGGAGGACAAAGCTAAGTCTATGCAAACTGTTAAAGATTTTTGCAGGTGCAGCCACCGAAGTTTAGTAGAAATTGGCCTGCTAAGGGGTGGACATATCCTGCTTATGATTCTCAGTCTAGGGGTAGGTCTAGACGTGGTAGGGGCAGGGCTCAAAGTTCTTTTAGGCCTAGAACAGGGAGTTCACCTGCTCAGACTTCTGGTGAGGGCAGGGGTCAGTCCTTTCGTAAACAGACCCAATGACCTGTTTCTTCAGCTGCCAGCAGATTCACGCCTGGCAGCTCCTTTGGGGGGAAGACTGTCTCTTTTCAAAGAAAATTGGGATTTAATTACTCAAGACAAATGGGTGTTGGATATCATTCACCACGGTTACAGATTTTATTTCCATACAATGCCCCCTTTCAAAGGCATGCCAGACGTTCCTCCTCTACAAAGAAAAGAGGCTCACAAGCAAGTTTTACAGTTACTTCACATAGGGGCCATTCAGCCAGTCCCTGTGTCAGAGAGGGGCCTAGGATTTTATTCTCGCCTGTTCCTGGTACCAAAGAAGGGGAACACGTGGAGACCAATTTTGGATTTATCTCTCCTCAACACGCTTTTGGACATTTGCAGGTCCAGGAGGTTGGCGTTACAACAGCTTTTACCTCTGCTGGGCAAAGATCACTGGATGGTAACTTTAGATCTCAAGGAAGCTTACCTTCATGTGCCTATAAGGCTAAGTTGCAGAAAGTATCTGCGGTTTCGAGCTGGAAATTCTCATTATCAGTTCTCTGCATTGCCCTTTGGCTTATCTACTGCCCAGAGTATTCACAAAGGTTCTGGCTCCAGTGATAGCTTACTTCAGGCTTCAAGGAATTCAAATCTATCCTTACTTGGACGACTGCCTGATTCTGGCTCAAGAAAAGGAAGACCTTCTACAGCATCTGGAATATGTTATAGCAGTGCTAAGATGCCTAGGGTATTCTGTGAACGAAATAAAGTCCAGTCTAGTACCCTCTCAAGACATGTGCTTTCTGGGTGTAAGACTGAATACAGCAGCCCAGATGGCCTTTTAACCCCGGACAAACAAAAGAGTCTGTCACTTTACTTCCATCAACTATCTCATCAGTCCGTGCTGACTGCAAGGACAGTCCTTCAAGCATTAGGGTTCATGGCATCTTGTATTCTGGTGCTTCCCAATGCCAAACTGCATATGAGGAAGCTACAATGGTATCTCAAAATGTATGGACACAGCACTGCCAGGATTTGGACACTGTCATTCAAATAATACCTTGCATTCAAAAGGAATTTTGTGGTGGGCTCAGGAATGTCACCTAAACAAGGGACTCTCTGTGACCCGGCCAGAGGCAAGTCAGATTCTAACGACAGATGCCTCGGACATTGCTTGGGGAGCTCATCTAAATGGAAAGTGGATACAAGACAAGTGGCCTGCCAGACTACAGCATCTACATATCAACATGAAGGAGATGTTAGCAGTCCAGTTTGCATTAATGGCTTTCAAGGAGTTACTTCTTCCAGGGCAGGTGTTGATTCTAACAGACAACACAACTGTCATGTGGTACATCAACAAGCAAGGGGAACACATTCTTATCCTCTATGCAGGCAAGCAATGATTTTATGGGAGACTGCGCTCAGCTTGCAACTAACTCTTCAGGCAAGGTTTCTGCCAGGAGCACAGAACTCCTTAGCAGATGTGTTAAGCAGACAAATCATGGATCCCCACGAGTGGAAACTGGATCTTCATGTATTTCAGAAACTGACAGTGTCATGGGGAACTCCAGACATAGATCTGTTCGCTTCTCCACTGAACCACCAGCTGCCAAAGTATTGCACAAAGGGGTTTCATCACACAGCTTGGAAAGTGGATGCTCTGTCTTTCAGTTGGAAAAACCTTCATGTGTATGCCTTTCCACCTCTACCGCTTCTTCCAAAGGTACTATTAAAGGTCAGACAAGACAGGCCAAGGATGATTTTGATAGCTCCAGATTGGCCTCGGCAACACTGGTACCCACTTCTACGGAGTCTGGTAAAGAAGCCTCCATGGCCTTTACCTCTGATTCCTCATCTGTTATCTCAGCAGGACGGTCATCTGCTCAATGTCAAGCTTCAATCTCTTCATCTCACAGCCTGGCATATTCTGTGTTGAAACACAGCAGGTCTCAACTTCCTCAACAAGTTTTAAATGTGATTATGGAAGCTAGAAGGCCTAGTACTAGGAGAGTGTACGCAGAAAAATGGAAGAGATTTTTATTTTGGAGTACAGCAAAGAATTTGGAGATTTCAGAGCCTAATTTGAGTGTGGCTCTTCAATATCTTACTGAATTATTGGACAAAGGTTTGTCCTTCTCTTCCATAAAGATTCATGCTGCAGCAATTTCAGCTCACTATGATTGTGACCCACCTTTGTTTTCGCATCCTTTGTTCAAGCAGTTTCTTAGAGGGGCAAAGAATATAAGACCCCCACGTAGAGCTCCTACTCCTGCTTGGGATCTCAATTTTGTGTTGGAAAAACTTACTCTACAACCTTTTGAGCCTGCAGCTACTGCTGAATTGAAATATTTGTCATGGAAGACTGCTTTTCTGTTGGCTATTACTTCTGCAAGAAGGGTGTCTGAGTTGCAGGCCCTTATGGCAGTAGAGCCCTTTTGATTTTCCATAAGGACAGGGTATCATTACGCACTAATCCTTCCTTTATGCCTAAGGTGGTTTCTAGTGTGGCTTTAAACCAAACTATTCATTTGCCTACGTTTTTGCAGATCCTCAAAATAAAGGGGAAAAGATTTTGCACACTTTAGATGTACACAGGCAATTGCGTTATTATTTGAGCAGGACTAAGAATTTTAGGCAGTCTCAGCAGTTACTTGTTTCTTTTGCTTTGAGTTCACAGGGCAAGCCTGTGTCAAAACAAACTATTTCTAGGTGGATTGGCTTTTGCATTGCATTTTGTTATTCCCATCATGGCAAGGAGATTCCAGCTGGGATTAGGCCTCATTCCACTAGGGCTACTGCCACTCCAACAGCATTTCTAAGGGGGGTGGCAACTAAGGATATTCTGGAAGCAGCTACTTGGAGTTCAGTGCATACTTTCTCTAGGCATTATCACCTTCCTATATACTCTAAGACTAGGGCTGGTTTTGCCACAGCTGTTTTACAAGGCATGTTGTCAGCTCCTGCTGCTTTATAATTTGCCAGCCTCCCTTACCTCTGCTTTGGGATTCTACCCAATAGTCAGGACTGCAGCAATGGAAGACGAAGAACATAGTACAGTTTTGTACCTACCATAAATGTAGATGTTCGAGGATTCCATTGCTGCAGTCCAATTTACCCTCCCTCCTTCCCCTCTGTGTTTAGGGGTGGTTGTGTAGGTGAGTTTACATGCTTATATTTTATATATATATATATATTGTTGTATATATTATACATGTTTTTGGTGCAGGTTGTTTTGGGACTTGTCTTTTTGGGTCTTCTGACATCTGGGGCAAGAAAAGACTGAGGATATGGCGTCGGTCATGCGCATTAGTACCCTGACGTACTGACGTCAGTCTAATGCGCCCTGACCGACGTCAGCCTTATACTCTGGTATTCGGGCCGACTGGGACGCGGACTATACCCCAATAGTCAGGACTGCAGCAATGGAATCCTCGAACATCTACATTTATGGTAGGTACAAAACTGTACTTTTCCGTTCCTCCATCATTACCTGTTGGAGCAGCCTTGGCATCTGGACCCGGTGCCAGATCTTTTGACCCACCAGTCGGGCCAGCTGCACCACTCCCTTCAATCTCTCAACCTCACAGCGTGGTTTCTCCGATTCCTACTCTAGCCAGGCTTCCCTTAATCTCACATTCGGTCCGTAACATCCTGATAGCCTCTCACAAGTCTTCTACCAGGAGGATTTATAATAGTAAGTGGAAACGTTTTTCCTTCTGGGCAGCATCAAAGAATATAGACCCCTTCACTGCACCTATCCAGTCTATCCTAGACTTTCTGGCAGAGCTCTTTCATTTAGGCTCTTCCTCATCTACCATTAGAGTACAACTAGCTGCTATATCTAACTTTCATGTAGGTGTCTCGGACTCCAGTACCATGTCCCATAAACTCTGTAAAGCCTTTTTAAGAGGTATCTTTCTGCTCAAGCCCCCAATCAAAGATCCCCACCTCAATGGGACTTGAATTTGGTCCTAGCATCCTTGATTCTCCCCCCCTTCAAACCAGCGGCTTCATGCCCTCTTAAGTTGCTCTCATGGAAAACACTTTTTCTAGTAGCCATAACATCAGCTAGAAGGGTATCTGAACTTCATGCTCTTTGCAGTCATCCTCCTTACTTAGTTTCCCATAAAGACAGGGTGTCCTTCCGGACTAATCCATCCTTCTTGCCTAAGGTTTCCTCTGAGGCAAACCTAAACCAGACGATTGATCTCCCCGTCTTCTTCCCTGATTATTCCAATAGGTTGGAAAAAAAGTTACATTTTCTAGATGTTCACTGCCAACTTGGATATTATTTAGACAGGACTAAACAGTTCAGGAAATCTGATCATCTTTTCCTGTCTTATGCAGAAGGGAAATTGGGCCTTCCAGTTACTAAAGTGTCCCTTTCAAGATGGCTTACATCTACAATTACCTTCATCTATAAATCAGACATCAAAAACTACCTTCAAGACCTAGAGCTCATTCAACTAGGGCATTAGCTACATCTGTAGCTTTCCAGGACAGGCTACCAATAGATTCCATTTGTGCAGCAGCCACATGGGCTTCTCCTCATACCTTTATTTTGCATTACAAATTGGATATGGTCTCCAGAAACTGTGCCAACTTTGGTTCCACTGTTCTCAAGAGTCTGTTCCAATAGGCCACCCGGGGTAAGGTGCTAGGGACGCGGTCCCATCCAGCAAGAATGAAGGCGAGATTGACAACTTAACATTAAGAAGTTATGTACCTACCATAACATTCCATGTTAGTTGTCTTCTTCTCGCCTTCTTTCTTGCGTCCCACCCTCCTTCCCCCTAGCCTGGACAGACCGATAGGAATATTTGGGATCTTCCATTGGAATTTTTTCCTTCCCACATGTTCTACCACCTTTATTCTCCCTTTTTATGTTTGTGGTAGTTTACCTACAGTTTTATATATAGAGGTGGGTTCCTTTACTTTAATTCCTATTACAGTATCTCTTATTATGTCTAATAAATTCCAACCTTTGTTACTGCTAACTCTCCTAACTACTCTCACCTCTGCCTATTTTTCAACCTCCTACGAACAACCCCTACCCTTTACTCTTAATATCCTATGCAAACAAACCCTCACAACTCCCCTGCCTCTATCCATAAACAATCTTAATGCCACCTACAACAACTCCTATCTTCAACCAAAATATCACCGTCTTCTTCACATTAAATTCCTTATTCATAGCCTTAAAAGACATTTTAACTACCACTATAAAACTCCTCAATTTCACAACCCAGTACTAATTACCTTATTAATTGATGGAGACATCCACCCCAATCCTGGCCCTAACCCATCCCCACAATCCTCTAATTGCCACATTTTCAAAACAAAACCAACACCTTCGACCAAACCCCCAAAATCTTTGTCAATTGCCCATCTTAATATTCGCAGCATTTGTAACAAAATACCTCTAATTCATGCTCTTCTAGATGTTCAACAGTTTGATATTCTCTGTCTAACCGAAACATGGCTAAAACCTACAATAAAGGATAATGAAATTACCCCCCCCCCAGGCTACAACATCCTTAGACAAGACTGCTTAAACAAAAAAGGTGGCGGGGTTGTAGTCCTCTATAAAACCGAACTACAAATAAGCAATAAGAATCTCTACCCTATATCTGGCAGTAATGTTGAAATAATTATTTCAAAACTTCAGCTCAACCCTCACAAAACAATTAATATTATCTGTACCTATCTTCCCCCTGGAAAAAATCCTACTGTATTAGAAAACCTACTTAATTGGCTTTCACTAAATCTCCTACAAGAAACAATACTTTTAGGAGACTTTAATATTGACTGGAACAAATGTAAACATACCAACCCAACCACCCTCATTAACCTACATGGCTTCTCGGAAATCATTAACTCCCCAACAAGAATAAACAATCTTAATAACAAAGAAACTATACTTGACTGGATATTAACAAATAGTCCACAACAAAAAATACACAACAGGAACTCTCCCAGATGACCTTAGTGACCACTCTCTAACATATATTATCAGGCACAAAACAAATGTTGCTATCCCTATCAAAGTCAGAGCATCCTGCAGCAAAAAATCTTTTGACCCCAATCTGTTTCATAATGAACTTATGCAAGTTAATTGGTCACCTCTGAAATCACTCCCAATAGATGAAGCTGTTAGTTACTTTAATAATACTTTTCTAGATATCCTTGAACATCATGCCCCAATGCGTTCTATACGCATGAAAACCAAAGCTGCCCAGTGGCTCTCAAATGAAACTAAAAAACTAATCCTTAGCAGGAACAAAGCCTGGGCTAAATGGCGTACCACAAAAGCATAACCGATCACCTTACTTTTAGACAACAAAGAAATGTAACAAAAAGCCATCCTACAAGATAAAAAGATCTATTATACACAGCTTCAACAATCCTCCCTTCACCAACCACAAAAATTTTGGTCTGCTATTAACAAGCTCCTATCCCCTGGCAAAGCTGCCACACCAAATCCACTAGGCTCTAACCCTGACCACCCACTACAAACAGCTAATGCCTTTAATACCTTCTTTACTTCAGCCATATTAAAACTGGCTAACCAACAAAACCCTGATACCTCCAAACTATTAACCCAAACCACCTCTCTCCCTCCATTTCACCTAAAACCTATACCAACCTCCTATATATCGTCCTTACTTCAAAAACCTAAAGCCCGCAACCCCCTCAGCAGACAAATTACCAGCTGAATACCTCCGTCTAGGAGCTAAAGCTCTTTCCTATCACATCTCTATACTCATCAACAGGACTATAAAAGAAAGTACTATTCCATCACTCTGGAAAATCCCTTATATTATCCCTCTATTCAAGGGAAGTGACTCTACTGAGTATTCAAACTTCCGTCCCATAGCATTACTTTCTCCTCTTGCAAAAATAATGGAGAAATGCATCCACACACAATTACTTCACCACCTACTTAGCCACAACCTCCTGGCTAATTGTCAACATGGGTTTCGACCATTCCATAGTACTAGCATAGCATTACTATCCTTTATTGACTCTATTAACAAAAACCGCAACAACAACACTCTTTCTTCAGCATTCTTTGTTGACCTGTCTAAAGCCTTTGACATGGTCAATCACCAACTTCTCCTCCACCGTTTAAGATCCCTCGCTCTAGATAATCTTGCCTTAAACTGGTTCGCATCTTATCTGGACAACCGTAAACAGGCAGTTCTCTGGGATAACATCTCTCTGATCTCCTCCCCACCACTATAGGGGTCCCTCAGGGCTCTATCTTAGGTCCACTCCTATTCTCTATCTTTATAAATGACCTTCATCTAGCTACTCCTCAGTTAACTTGCATTCAATACGCTGACGACACAACCATTATTTGCTCAGCCTCAACTCAGAGCGAGCTGCACACTCTCACACAAAATACCTTCACAACTATAGAGCAATGGTTCTCGAATCATTGTCTACTCCTCAACCCCAAGAAAACCAAACTCCTGCTCTTTACACCCACTCACCTATCCCCCTCTATTAACTTCACACTTACATCCAATAATGGTACCCTCATCTCCCCAGACCAAACCACTAAACTTTTGGGTATTACCATTGACAATCAACTGAAATTTGACACTCATATCAACGCTACAATTAAAGCTACTAACAGAAAAATTGGTTCTCTCTATAGAATCAAAGCTTTCCTAACTCCCGAAACTAGAACTACCATTGCTAGAACCCACTTAATCTCTACCCTTCTATATGCTTCCACCATTTACACTAATCTTTCTAAGCACAATCTCAATAAACTAGCTTCATCCTACAACAACATTGCCAGATTTGCCACAGCTTCTCCTTATAGGGCTCATCACTGTCTTAATCTTAAAAAACTAGGCTGGCTGGAATTACCCAACTTAATACAATTCCACCAACTTACTATTGTCCACAAAGCCCTTTATCACCCTAACAACACTCCAACACTCTCCTCCCTCATACAACCCTACAATAATCTGAGGAACCTACGCTCTTCTAACAAAATACTGATTCAAATTTCCCAATCAAATAACTCAGCAGGTGACTCCATATTCTCCAACTCAGTTGGCAGAACATGGAACCAACTGCCTCAATACCTCTCTACACTATCTTCACTCCCACTTTTTAAAGCTAAAGTAAAACTCTTCCTTTCCAACCACTGGCTCTGCTCTTGTACCAACCCTAGTTGAACTTTTTTCTTTCCTGCCCTCTGTTTCCTTTATCCCCTTATTTCTTTTTCCTAATTTCTACCCCACTTGAACGTCCTCTTCAAATTAATACATATCTATATTTATTTTCTTTTCAATTCTGCAATAGAGTATTCTTGCTTGGTATTCATTATTTTGTTCTATGTTAAGCCTCATTATGTACTCTGATCCTTAGGCAACTTGCAGTTGGTTATGTTACGTTTCTTAAATACTATTATATATTCTTTATTTCTGCATTATTTTATATTTTTTGTATAAGTTTAACTTGTTTTAGTAGTTTATAGTGGAGCCTTTCTCCCCGGGCCTCCACTGAAAATGGACATATATCCAGTTGGACTAGCCCAGTTAACAAATGTAAAATAAATAAAATAAATAATTTTTCTCTCTTCTCCATTCTATGGGGACCAGAACTGCTTGGTTTTAGCTATCAAACGAGATCTGAGTAGTTACCACCTAGCATTGTGGGATATAGGGGAGCCTCGAGCCGGTGGAATAAGCTCTCGAGCTTTAGTATTGGCCGAGTCGGAGCCGAGTGCTCGAACCCATCCAGCAAGAAAGAAGGCGAGAAGAAGACAACTAACATGGAACGTTATGGTAGGTACATAACTTCTTATTTTCTGCTTGTGGATGTATAGGAGACTTAATTATGTAGCTCTGAAATACCCTTTCAAATTGGGTAATCTCAATCTGCCCTGTTCTGCTGGAAGAATCACCTTATCCCACTTGACTCTAGCCGTCTTCCCCTCCCAGATAAAGTCCTTCAGCTCTTTAATAATTGCTATTCACTCTGATTAAAAATATGCATGACCTGTATACAAGACTAAAGGGACTAAAAATATTTTGACTGTTTGTAAGTTACTATCCATATCTATATAACAAAGCTTCCATTTTCTCAGTTTCTATATCATCTTTTGTTTAGTCTTTTCCCACATATACTTAGCTGCCACACCAGGATAATTTTTAATCCATACTCCTAAATACTTCATTTTTATCGTGTCTCAATAAATATGGATATTGCTAAACCAATTTGTGTGTGGGTACATAATTTACCGCTGTTGCCTTTTGTTTTAGCTTTATTAATTTTGTATCCCAAAAAGATTTGAAACTGTCTCAAAGTGTTCCACAACACTGTAATGTCTCTCTCTGGTTTTGTCAAGTATAAAATAATATCTGTAAAAAGAGCCAGCTTTTCTTGACTATGGTAACAATTATATCCTTGTCTGAGTCCCTTATTTTCTTTGTCAGTGGTTCTAAAATGTAATGCAAATAACAAAGGGGAAAGAGGACACCCCTGCCTGGCTCCTCTGCTCAAGCAGAAATTATCAGAGAGGACCCCTCCCACTTTAATTTTCACCTCCAATCCCTCTTATATCTTTCTAATCAACCTTGTAATTTTTTTTCAGGAAATACAAATGTTTCCATTGCCTTGCTCATAAAGTCCCAGGTTATGCTGTCAGATGCTTTGTCTGCATAAGGAACCATCACCAACAATGGTTTTTCCTTGCGTTCTGCTTCTGTCTGGATCATCAGTGTTCTGTTAATGTTGTCAAATGTTTGCCTCTCCTCCACAAAACCACATTGATCCATATCTGTCAATTTTGGCATTTTCTTTTAGCCATTATAGACATGAACACTTTATAATCATGGTTTAGTATTGAAATGGGCCTTTATGAAGCTGGGTCTGATGGATCTTTACCCCTTTTAGGTATTATAGCTACCATTGCTTTCTTCCAGGATGTTAGTACTTCTCCTCCTCTTAAAATACTGTTAAACAAAACCTTCTACATCTTTATCAGTTTTTTCCCCTCCTAGCTTAAAAATCTCCGCAGGAATGCCATGTATTCTTGGAGACTTTCCTGTAGATTGGTTTTACATCACAATGTTTCCTGCTATCCTAACTGTTAGTAATTGAGCCTCATCTGCCTGTAACCTTGGCATATTTAATTCTTCCATAAACATTTCCATTTGTATCTTTTCGAGATTTCCATATTTCTCTGCTTTATACAGACTTTCATTGAATTTAGGAAATATGTTCTGTTGCCTGAGTCGCGTGCTAAAAGTTTTTGTGCTCTACTGTTATTATCAAACAGCAGTTGCTTAACAGCAGTCTTTCTAAATTTGTTCATATTATCGAGGTAATCCCTTATTTTCTGTTTATCATTCTGCAGTTGATCCTCTTCTTGTTCTCTGAGATTCCCCGTATTCTGCAGTACTTTAACATTTGTCAGTCGCCCTAAATAATTCTTGTTACTTCTTAACCATAACTCCCATTCTTTTATTTCCACCCTATTTTTAAACTCCACTTTAATTTTATCCCACTAAGAGGAACCAGATCTTATCCCTTGTGTGGTAATGGGCGATCTCATCTAACCGTTTTCTCATAGCAATGCACATTCTGTGGAAGTTCAGTTTGATAGCAGAAAAGCTGAGCCGATGCATTCTTCTACCTTACGAGTGGTCCCTCAACAAGAATGTAGCGGAAATGATTTTCGTTAGTGGGACCAGCCTTGTTGTGATCTTTTTGCTTCTCCCCTAAACAACAAATGTAGCAGCTACTTTGTCATAATCCTCCCACAGGGAGACTCAACAAGGGATGTTCTCCTTCACAATTGCCCCCCCGTCTACTTTATGCTTTTCCTCCAATTCTGCTTATTTTGAAATTCCTACAGAAAGCTGCCATGTTGAAGAGCAAAGTACTGGCCTCACCAGATTTTTTCTCCTTCCTTTGGCCTCATTTACTTCACCAACCTTGGATTCTGTATCCAACTCTAGACCGCCTCTCTCATCTGACAGGCATGATTCATCCAGGCTTATCAAACCTCAGGCTGACAGCATGGCTTTTCCAATTCCATTAACAGTCAGACAACCTATGCTGTCTTCATCTGTTTGACATATACTTTTTATCTTCCTGTAAACCCTCTACATGAAAGGTCTACTGAAGTAAATGTAAAAGGTTTGTTTACTGGCCTTGCAAAATAATGGTGATCTTTTTTAGCTCCCATACCTAACATCCAGGAATTTTTGGCTATATTTTTAAAGAAGAAGCTAATTGGAGCTCCTATAGCAATTAATATAAGTACTCCTCTTTTCCTTTGTCTTTGATCCGTCCAGCTATAACCATTCTTTCCCATTTGTCCTTGATATTCTGCTGAATATCCATTCTGAAATCCTTTCTTTATGAAATTCACATACTCATTTCTTTCCATATGTCTCTTGTATCATTTCTGTTTACAGTCTGCATTTATTAGTATAATCATACCTGTGAGACCATTCACATTACAAAATAATATGGAGAGTGTCCCTATTATGATAAGAAGTCATTATTTCCACCTATTGTATATAACCGCTTTTTAAAATGTCTATTTCCAGGTTTTGTGATGCATGGCCCCAGTAATGTTTGGCAGTTTAATGCTTTATACAGTTTATTATCTTTTTTTATCTCACTTTAAACCTATGTCACATTTTACAAGACTTTTTCTTTTAATGAAAATCCTATAAAAACATACACCCGTAACCTGTTTGCTTATTACAAATGCACAGAAACTATATACATCTTCAAATAATGAAGTTTAACCATCCTAATAGTAACAATTGTCCCAAATAAACAGCTGTAAACATGGGCCCAATCTAACCTAAATTTATGAATCTGATGTCATTTTCATTCATTCCACAACCTGTGGGTTCAGATCCGAACCTCTGATCCAACTCAGCCAATTTTTATAGCTTAGAATCTGACTCTCAAGCTCTTCCCTTATCCATATTGTCCCTGTCTTCCAGATTATCACATATGTCGTTTGCTACATTTTGAAAGCAGTCAGGATTTTCACATCTCGAGTCTCCATTGGGTTTGTGAGTGGTTTAAAAGTTTAGTGTGAAACTTACATATTATTCTCTTTATTAGACTCCTCCTTACCATTCTATTTACTTTTTTATGTTTGTGATTCCCTGCTTACTTTAAATAACTTTATACTCTCTGTTATACCTATTCCTCTACCATTGCTGGTACCTTTTTTTTATCTTTCTTCAAAACTTATTTTGTTTTTCTTTAAGCTTTCTGATATGGCTGAAAAACCTACCGATTTTGAAAAATGCACTTTCTGTGGGCATAAAATCCCTAACTCTGATGCCCACAGGGATTGCGTTTCTATTGCTTCGGCCCTGGTCACTTGGACACCTTGTGTGATATTTGTGCAGACTTTAATGCCCAAGCACTAAGTGATTGCCAAAACAAATTAATTTTGAAGGGCCTTCTTTCTCAGTCTGCTGTTTCCTCTGCTGGATCTCCCAAGGAATCAGGGGCTCAAACCCGCACTAAGAAATCTGAGGAGCCCAGGAAGCATAGCAAATGCTGAACCTTCTGCCAAGACCTTAAAGCTGTCTGATCCAAAACCCTTAGATCCGACACAGTCATTAACGACTTCTCCTTGGAGTCGAGCTCCAAGGTTCTCCCCAGAGCCCATATCCCCGAGACCAAGGTCTCCATTTCTCCAGGAGACCCCCAAGAAACTCTCAAGACCTCCCTCCACCTCTTCCTCCATAAGATCTTTCTGGTGTCTATCCAAAGTGGAGGTGGACAGAATGATGATGAGATTCCACAGGATGCAGATTCAGATGGGGATTTTCCCTGCTCCGGCCCCCATCAAATTTATGAGCCACCAACCTGCCTTTCTTCTTTTGTTAACTCCTCCTCCAATCTGACTTCCTGTTTTGGAGCCCTTGGATCGGGGGGGGGGCAACCAGAGTTGACACATCATGTCTGATGACTTCATCTTCTTCTTCTCCAACTTCTCTGATCCGATAGGCTCCGACTCGGTTGGAACATGACTGATCTCAGAGCTGGAGCAGTGGCGTCGGGTCCAAGGGGTTTACTTAGACTCTGAAGCTGTCAGAGACATTGTTTCCCCTTGGCAGTAGCCAGCTTTGCTCAAACTCCCCCTTTGGATTGGGGGATCCTGGTTACGATGCCCATGTGGCAGATGCAGAACCAAGGATCTAGAGATTCTTTCTCCAACAGATCCTTTTAGGGCTCCTGAGCAGTTGCCCGAGTGTCCCTCTCTGGAGGCAGTCGGGAGGGCACCTATCCTTGCAGTCAAATGCCTGGCTAGCCATTACAGATGACCATTGGGTGCAAAGGATCATATCCAGAGGATATTACACTCACAACCCAAAGAAAAATCTATCCGATGTTCCACCCAGTCAGAGAGTGTCAGCAGCTCTAGAAATCACAAAGCTGCTAGAAAAAAGGGTCATCCAGAAGGTCCCACCAGACCAGATAGGATCCTGAATTTACTCAAGTTCTTTTTAGTGCTAAAAAGACAGGAGACCTGAGACCGACTCCTATATCTGACA
Source organism: Protopterus annectens (assembly GCF_019279795.1). Taxonomy (NCBI): domain Eukaryota; kingdom Metazoa; phylum Chordata; order Ceratodontiformes; family Protopteridae; genus Protopterus; species Protopterus annectens. Next base: position 685,476,100 of record NC_056725.1, read on the forward strand.
TCCCTGAACAAGTCCATAAAGAACTCAAAATTCAGGATGGGTGCGGTACATTTTGGGGAAAAGTCCTTGTTTTTTTCTTGTCAACTCCATTCCCCTCTTGCCTTAGGGTTTGAGGAAGAGGATTCTTTTTCTCCAGATTCCCTAATGGAAGTATTATCCTTTGGGAATGCTGTGTTATGTATGATGGAGAATTTTAAACGGGATTGTTCCAAAGTTTCTTCTGTCCAAAAGAGGTATTATGAGCTCTTTTCTTGCTGATTGAGTCACCCAGTCCCCCATGTGTTGAATGCTTTGGACACTTTCTTTGTGGCTACTCAAGCTCTGATTCCCAACCCCCTTTTCCAGAGAAGCCTGACAGGTCCTATAAAGTTCCTGAAGCCCAGAAATATTTGTATAAAAGCTCTTCTGATCCTGCTTTTTTTTTTTTTTTAAATCTACTGACAAGCTATCTAAATTGCTGTCCTCTTCATAGGCCATTAAGGGAAAATGTATACTTCTGCCACTTTTGCTTTCAAGGCCATTAACTGTCAGACCTATATGATTAAATATGTATTAGTTGTTTTTTAGCTTGGGTTTTCTGACTGATTTGCCTGATTCTGAGGCAAAGTCTTCTGCTATTTCCTTGTTGGGCACTGCTTTTTAGGTGTCTCGTCATTCTCCAGAGTGCAATTATGATGCTGCTGCTGATGTCTCTTCTAGGACAGCTGAATCAGGTCTGTCACAAGATGGTACTTTTGATTATACTTACAGGCTTTCCCTAATGATATCAAATGAAAGCTCCTGGATTCTCCTGTAGATAACCAAAATCTCTTTGGCTGTGCTGTGGCTGAGTTCTTTAAGACACAAGACAAAGGGAAAGGTATACAGAAACCAGTCTGTCTCCTGTCTCTTCGTTCCAGAGGAATTACTTCTCTGAGTCTTCCTTTTTTTAAAGGCAGCCAGGCCATTTTTCTAGGAGTAAAAGATCCTTCAAGAAGGGTTTTCCTGATAAATCTTCTCAGGGTTAAAAGACTGAAAAGCCTCCTATCCCTGACAAATCTGCTTTCATCTGATATTTGGCCAGGTTCCTCTTTCACTCAGGTTAACTCTGTCCTTTTGTCTTCCTTTTTTGGGTCTTCCCCAACTTCCTATTTGCCAGCTTCCTAATTTTTCTCTAATTCTGAAAGATCTTTTGTTGGAGGGAACCATTCAGCCTATTTCTCCCCTCTCACCAGGGCACAGGGTTTTTCCAGGATGTTTCTAGTTCTCGGGAAAGAGGTTCTTGGAAGCCTATTCTGGATCTTTCTTTCCTCAACACTTTTCTGAAGGTTCCTTCTTTCAGGATGCTGTCTCTTCAATCTCAATTCCCTCTGCTGTTACCCCAGGCTTTCCTGAGTCTCTGGATTTGAAAGACTCTTACCTTCACATTCCTGTTCACAATCTTTTCAGGACATTTTTACATTTCTCTGTGTCTTCCTCACATTATCAATTTTTTGCTTTCCATTTTTGTTCTTTCTGTGGCCCCAAGTATTGTACTGCAGGCTTCAGGGAATTCAGATTTCCCCTTATTTCAACAGCCTGTTGATTCAGGCTCCTTTTCAGCATAATCATCTTTAGGATCTCAAATTTACAATGTTTCTTCTGCAAAGTCTGTTTTTTATCAGAAGTCTGTGCTGTCTTATTCTTAAGGTCAGGCTTTTTTAGGCTGCAGGATTCAGACTGTGAGAATGATGGCTCTGCTGCTTCCTCCCAAGGTTCTGTTCTTGACAGCTTATTTTCAGTCCCTTCTTCCTTTTTCAGTGCTTCCTGCAAGGGAATTCCTTTGAGGTCTGAGTTCATGGCATCTGCCATGCTTGTGGTTACTTTTGCTATGAGGAAGTTTCAGTGGTACCTCAAAGCTGTCTGGCTTCAACATTGCCATCCTCTGGGTATTCCCATTCCTGTATTACTTGCTTTAAGCTCTAGTTCATTAGTCGATTTGTCATATCTCTCTGAATCTCAGCTTGCCTTTCCAGGTTCCTCTTCCCACTCAGGAGCTGTCCACGGATGCTTTGGATCAGGGTTGAGTAGTTTCGTCCAACAATGTCAAGGTACAGGGAGTTTGGTTTCATCAAAATCTAGCAGACTATAGGAGATGAGTTCTGATTCTGACTTATCATTCCATGTGGATCCCCGGCCCTCTAAGGGTTTTTACAGACAATACCACAGTCATGTGGTATATCAACAAGCAAGGGAGCACAAAGTCATAACTTCTTTGCAGGGTGGTTCTACAGACTTGGTGTTTGCTATCTGCTGTCATTTGACCCCTCAGGTGGTTTATATACTTTCAGAGCACAGTCTAATTGCAGACATTCTGAGCAGGTCTAGGGCAGATCTTCATGAATGGTCTCTTCACAGTTGGTTTTCCTGGACATTGTTAATCACTGGAACACTCCTCAAGTGGATCTTTTTGCCTCCTGTCTGAATAAACACTTTTGAATGTCAGTTCGAGAGTGATAGACCCTCCAGCTTGGAAAGTGGATGCCATGTCTTTTTCCTGGAAGGGGATGTTTTTGTACACTTATCCCCTTTCTTCCTCTGTTGCCAAAAGTCCTGCACAAGAATATGTTGGACACACAGAAAATGTTACTGCTGATGGTCTTTTGGTGCAGACATCATTGGTTCCCCTTCTGTTTCATCTGACCAGGGGCAGTCATTGAAAGCTACCTCACAGGATGGATCTACTCACACAAGACAAGGGGTCACTCATTCACTCTCACAAGTCCACCCTTCATTCGGATGGGTTTTGATTCCTTTTACTGTAGCTTTATTTTATTTATTTGACATTTGATTACCAGGAAAGTTTGACTAGGGTAATATCCTGTTTTCAGTAGAGGTCTGGGGAGAAAAGCTCCACATTGACATAATATGGTTACAGTTAAATAAAGTTATTACAAAATTTGATAGAGAAGAATGACATATTCACTAAGTAAAACTTCAGATTCAGTTCATACAGTGTGAACTTATACATACATAGTGCAAATATTTGGACAGCTGTAACAAAGTGAAAAAGAACAATGTAAATAGATAACATATTCACAAGTTACAGTTCATAAAAGTGACATTAAACACTCGAGTCCACTCTTTGGAACAGATATGACTAGGTAATCCAGCCTAGGCAGCCTAGGAAATATATTTTACTAATTCCTTCTCTCTGAGCATAGTCAAAGCATACTGTTGGCGGAAGGAGGAAGGGACTAGTTAAGCATGGGGTAGTTCAGGAGCAGATCCAGGGTTTATTTCGGTAGTCTTTCATTAGTTTGCATTTGGAGATGTTAGAAGTAGATCTTATTTGCAGAAGGATAGAATTCCATTTTTTATTTTGTGACAGAGTATAAGTACAGACTTTGGCCAGAGGACTTGTGGGATTTATAAATATGCTGAGACGATGTTGTTAAGTAGATTGAAGTAGTCTGTTATGGTGATTGGAATGATGAATAAGAGTAAAAGCAGGGCAGTCGTTGGCTTTGTGAATAATGCTGTGTGTGAAGATGATTTGTATGTAATCTAAATGGTGAGGCAGTTTGAGCCAGGTCAAAGCCTTAAGGGCAATACAGTGGTAGTTCCATAATTGTTTGTTATTGAAAAAGTTTCAACTTTATTGTAGCATGCCTTCTGCTTATTTTTAACTGTAGCTTGAATTTTGATTAGGATGGGTGCGACATGTAAGAGAGAGAGGTGGAGGTAGGTAGTGGCAAGAGTGATTTTTGATGGTGTTGCTCAGGAAGTTTTATGCCTGTAGAGCTAGAGCATTCCTAATTTTTGGTGTGTCTTTTTTGTTGTCTATAATCACTCCAGGTTTTGTATGGAAGACCATTTCAATTTCAATTCCTTTTTTTTTTTGTAGTGAAAAGATTTGAAATGTTGAAATTTGTTTTATTCTATATTTGATGATTTGGGGAAAATAGCAGTCATTTTTTTTTGTTAGGGTTGAGTAGTAGCTGGGCATTCTGGAGCCATTTCTCAATTGAGGAAAAAAGCTTTTTGCGTGATATGGAGGCACATATAAATGTAGAATCATCAGTATATTGTGTAAGAGATGCTGGGCCTTTGGAAGTATAGAGGTCATTGATAAAGATATAACCTATAAACTTCTGTAATGAAGAAGGGGATAGTCCAAGCTTGAGACCATTTTTATAGAATTAAGGATGAAAAACTATATTGAAAGCTTTTGACATGTCAAGGAATATGGAGGAACAAGTTTGCCCGAGTCCCCAGTATTTGTTTATGGTGTCCGAATGATAGGAAGGCAGTAGTTGTACAGTGTGTTGGGCAGAAGCCATGTTGGGTAGATTGTTAAGAGCAGGTCTTGTACAAGTTAGTGGAGGAGTTACTTATGAATATATCTTTCAAGAATTTTTGAGAGGGGTGATGATATTGCAGTAGGCTAAATGTTTAGAGACATCAGCTGAGATGACCACTTTATGAAGTGGGATATTATAGGGTTTTTTTCCATAGTGAGGGTACACGATTCAGATATTGACCTGTTGATAAGGATAGAGACTAGGTATGCTATGTCATTGTCAGGCATCCTTAGGTGTTCAGGTGGCAGGTTGTCCGCTGCAGTGGATCACGGTTTGATTTTGAGTAGATTTTTTTTATCGATGTGGCGATGGGTCCTACGTGGAAGTTGCTAGCAAAGGATATAGAAGATAAATTATATTCAGGTGGAGATTTTTTTGGGAGGTAAAGGAAGTGGTATTGTGTATGGAGAATGTTGGTTTTGGTCTAACCTGTTTGCTGAATTACTAGGATTGGGTGTTAATTATGAGGGTGGTGGAAGCAATATATGTGGGTGAAGTCAGGGAAGTAATGCTTTTTGTGAAGTAGGTATTGAATAAGGTTGTAATGTCTAGTGGAGATCTGTTAGGAGAAGGGTTGGGTTCCTTGTTTGAACCCAGATGTAACAGGTTATGTATTTATGTCCATAAGCTTTGGAGGTCATTTTTATGTTCAAGTTGTAGATGGCTATAATATATATTTTTTATCTAGGTTAACTTGTTTTTTTATACAAATTGTGCAATTCTCTATAAAGTTTCATGTGACAGAGAATTTTGAAGTTTAAGCCATTCTTTCCAAACTTTGTGTTGGACTGTGTGTGTTTAAATTTCACTCTTTTTTGTGGAGTGGGGCATGGCTGTTTAAAATATTTAAGAATAAGGTATTCAAATTATTGATTGCCTTATCAAGTAAAGAGTTTCTTTTAGGACAAACAAATTAAAGGCTTTCATTATATTGGCAAATGAGTCTGTACTGAATTTAGAAAGGTTTTGGGTGGTTTTAAGTTGATGAATGGTATTTCTATGTGTATAAGATGAAAGGTGGTCACTGAGGGAATTGCACCTTTACTGTTTGTATTAAATCTAGTGTGTGTTTTGATAAGTTGTGTTTAACCATAAACGTTTATACTAGCTGAGGGAAAGTGTGATGTAAGCTTTTAATAGTCATTATTTATATCTCCTAGTATGATTTTGAAAGTAGAGCTGGGACCCACTTATTGTTCTTCTTGTTGTTGGCAATACAGTTGGTGATTCTTTTGTTGTTTTATATAATTAGTTGTCCTATCCAGGTAAGGATGTCTTAAATTGTATTATTTCCAGGAGGGGTATAGTCTGTAACAAAATAGCTTTTTTATTGTTAAGCTTTAGGAGTGATACTAGTCATCATCATCATCTTTTGGCTTTTCCCGTTAGGGGTCGCCACAGTGGATCATCTCTTTCCATTTCTTCCTATCCTCTGCATCTTGCTCTGTCACACCAACCGCCTGCATGTCCTCTCTCACCACGTCCATAAACCTTATCTTAGGCCTTCCTCTTTTCCTCTTACCTGGCAGCTCCATCCTTAGCATCTTTTTCCCAATATACCCATCATCCCCCCTCAGCACATGTCCAACCATCGCAATCTCGTCTCTCTTGCTTTGTCTCCAAACTGTCCAACATGAGCTGACCCTCTAATATACTGATTCCTAATCCTATCCATCCTAGTCACACGGAGTGCAAATCTTAACATCTTTAACTCTGCCACATCCAGCTCTGACTCCTGCCTTTTTGTCAATGCCACTGTCTCCAACCCATATAACATAGCTGGTCCCACTACTGTTTTGTAGACCTTCCCTTTCAGTCTTACTGGTACCCGTCTGTCACAAATCACTCCTGACACTCTTCTCCACCCATTCCACCCTGCATGTACTCTCTTCTTCACCTCTCTTCCACATTCACCATTACTCTGAACTGTTGATCCCAAGTACTTAAACTCGTCCACCTTTACCAACTCTACTCCCTGCATCCTCACCATTCCTCTACCCTCCCTCTCATTTACACACATATATTCTGTCTTAGCCCTGCTGACCTTCATTCCTCTGCTCTCTAGAGCATATCTCCACCTCTCCAGAGTCTCCTCAACCTGATTCCTACTCTCACTACAGATCACAATGTCATCTGCAAACATCATAGTCCACGGGGCCGGCTGTCTGATCTCATCTGTCAACCTGTCCATTACCACTGCAGATAAGAAAGGACTCAGAGCTGATCCTTGATGTAATCCCACCTCCACCTTAAATGGATCTGTCACTTCCACTGCAGTCCTCACCACTGTCACACTACCCTCGTACATATCCTGTACCACTCTTAACATACTTCTCTGCCACTCCCGACTTCCTCATACAATACCACAACTCTTCTCTAGGCACCCTGTCATATGCTTTCTCCAAGTCTACAAAGACACAATGCAACTCCTTCTGACCTTCTCTGTATTTCTCCAGTAACACTCTCAGAGCAAACATCGCATCTGTAGTGCTCTTTCCTGGCATGAAACCATACTGCTGATCACTAATCATCACTTCCCTTCTCAACCTAGCTTCTACTACTCTCTCCCATAACTTCAAGCTGTGACTGATCAATTTTATCCCTCTGTAGTTACTGCAGCTCTGCACATCACCTTATTCTTAAAGATAGGTACCAAAACACTTTTTCTGCACTCCTCAGGCATCCTCTGACTTTCCAAAATTTCATTAAACAATCTAGTTAAAAATTCCACTGCCATTTCTCCTAAGCACCTCCATGCTTCCATTGGGATGTCATCTGGACCAACAGCCTTTCCATTCTTCATCCTCTTCATAGCTATCCTTACTTCCTCCTTGCTAATCTGTTTCACTTCCTGATTCACTATCCCCACATCATCCAACCTTCTCTCTCTCTCATTCTCTTCATTCATCAGCCTCTCAAAATAGTCTTTCCATCTACTCAACACACTCTCCTCTCTTGTGAGTACCTTTCCCTCACTATCCTTTATCACCCTTACTTGCTGCACATCTTTCCCAGCTCTGTCCCTCTGTCTAGCCAATCGGTACAGGTCCTTTTTTCCCTCTTTAGTGTCCAATCTCTCATACAACTCTCCATACGCCTTATCCTTAGCTTTCACCACCTCTCTCTTTGCCATGCGCCTCATCTCCTTATACTCATGTCTACTTTCATCATCTCTTTGACAATCCCACTTCTTCTTTGCCAGCCTCTTCCTCTGTATACTCTCCTGTACTTCCTCATTCCACCACCAGGTCTCCTTGTCCTCCTTCCTCTGTTCAGATGTCACACCAAGCACCTTTCTAGCAGTCTCCCTTACTAGTTCTGCTGTAGTTACCCAGCTATTCGGTAACTCTCCACTGCCTCCCAGTGCCTGTCTTAACTCTTCCCTAAACTCCACTTCACAATCACCCTTTTTTAACTTCCACCATTTAATCCTTGGCACTGCTTTCACACTCCTCCTTCTCTTGTTGATCACCAACATCATCCTACAGACCACCATTCTATGCTGCTTAACTACACATGTTAAGTTGTCAATCTCGCCTTCATTCTTGCTTGATGGGTTCGGAGCCGATCCTCGGCTCCGACTCGGCACTTGCTTTAGCTCGAGAACTCCTTTTACCAGCTCGAGGCAGCCCCATATCCCATGATGCAAGGCAGTAAGTACCCAGATCTCGTTTGCCGCTTCGCTTGGGAGGTCTTTTTTTTACCAGCTCCTGGTAAGTTGTTCACTTTTGTGATTTTCAAGCCCCTTTTTAGTCTAAAACTAATTTTTTGATAGTTTAAATTTAATTCTATCCCTTTTGACAGAAATTCCCTGTCTCTTTTAATTTTTTGTTAGTCAATTCCCTATCCCATCCCCCCCCTGTTAGGGTGTGTGTGTTGGTGTTTTATAGAATACCTCTTGGTATTTTGTTTAATTTCATTTGACTGGTGTGTGTGTGTTGTGTGTTCGGCACCATGTCAAAGGAGAGGGTTTCAGGTTTTAAGAAGTGTGACTCGTGCTGTCAGAAGATGTCTCTGACAGACGGTCACACTTCTTGCCTGTATTGTCTGGGCCCTCTTCACCTGCAGGACTCCTGTGCTATTTGTCACTCCTTCAGCCAGAGAGTCCTGCAGGAGAGACAAGTTGATTCTTAGGGGCCTTCTTAAGCCGGAGGGCTCTCCGGCTAAGTCGGCTCCACCAAAATCAACAAAACCTGCCAAGGCCCAGGCTTCTGTATCTAAGCCTGCGGCCTCGGCTCCGACTGCGTATTGAGTCGAGATCGGCTCGGCTGGAGCCGATTCTGGCTTGACAAAGCTTTCGGCACCGATGGCTATCGGTGCCGAATCTGTATTGTCCGCCGATGTCGGCTCCGATCGGTTCCGACACCCATGTGGCACAGGCATCGGTGTCGGCTCCGATCGGCTCCGACACCGTTACTGGTGGCTGTATCGGCTCGGCTGGAGCCGATACATCGAGCGTTCTGTCGGCTCCGAGAAGTCGGCTCCGACAGGATCTGTAGTATCGGCTCCGATGGCTCATTTCCGGAAGAGGGCGAGGGGTCCTTCCTTGGAGCCGATACTTCGGCTCGGCTTCACCTCTTCTATCGGAACGGAGCCATCGGAGCCGATCTTCAAGGTCATCCAGGTTGTCAGATCATGACCTAGAGAGAGTGGTCAGTAGATTACTCAAGTCACAGGTACTGGCCCAAATGTTACACAGCCCGTCTCAGCAGACGACTGTTGGTCCACACCCCGTTACAGTTCCTCCTTCAACTCTACCCCAGAGCTTGGAGTTGGAGTCTTCGGGCATGGTTACTGCTACGGCTGGAGGACGGATACCCCTTCTGTTCCTTCAGCCCCTACTCTTATCTCCTCTTCCTTAGAGGGATTCGGTGGTCGGGCTTCCATGGTCTCCTCCGAGGGGTGAGTGGCATCGACCCTTGTCCGAGCCGCTCTTCCCTTGGAGCCTCGGCGTTGGTGAGCTCGGCTCCGACATCTGCCTCGGAGACTTCCCTTCGGTGGCCCTGGAGTTCCTAGCTCTTGGAGCGGGTTCTCTCGGACCTGCCTGGGAGGGAGCATTCGAGGTGATGAAGAGAGTACTGACCACTGGTATGAGTCAGCAGTCTGTTCCGGTAGCTCCTCCCTCTATAGTACCTGTTGACATCTCTGCCACTTCTCTTGCTACAGGACCCAGAGATCCTCCGCCTCAGGTTTCCCCATTGGGAATTTCCCCTCTTCCGAGGATTCTCCTGATGTTTCGGGAGATCCTCCTAGGAAGAGGACTTGTAAGAGGAAGCATGTAGACTCCCGAGTCTGTCACTTGGATACTGACTTTGATGAGTCAGAGGGATCCCCTAGATCCCCCTCTGAGGATGTCTCCTTCTCAGACATCCTAGAACTTCTGAAACAGAGGGGAAACTGGCCCACCAACAATCCCTCTGAGGATGAGTCAGTATACCTAGAGGCGTTTGGATCTCGGCCCTCCACCTCCTGGGTGTCTCCGCCTTCGACCCCCTTATGCAGGTTATTGCACGAAGGCGTGGGCAGCTCCTGACTCTGTAGAGCCAGTCCCTAGGAGGCCTTCTAAATTTATCACTGCCCCTAGTGACAAACAATTCCTTACCAAGGGTGTCCCCGCTGATGCCATGGTGGTGGCTGCGGCCACCAAAAAGGAACTTGCAGATCCTTCCGTGCCCGTCCATCCTCCTAATAAGGACTCTAGGACCATGGATAGGTACGTAAGCGGATGTTTTCCTCAGCGACCTTTGCTATGCGTTCGCTGAATTACCTATGTCACTTCACCAGACTCCAAAGAGATATCCTCAAGGAGCTGGGAGAAGTAGTTCAGGATCCTACAGCTGCAGGGGCTCAAGAAAAGATTGCTTCGCAGCTAGGAACCCTCAATTCCATTGCTAACTCCTCCATGCGGCTAATATCTTATGCTGCGGATGGAGCGAGTAGAGCCGCAGGCACAGGTGTGGCTCTTAGACGCCAAGCCTGGATGCGGCTATGTGATTTTGCGGATCCCTTTAAGGCGTCCTTCACAAATTCTCCCTTTGATGGGTCAGCTTTGTTTGGCCCTCAGGTGAAGGAAACCTTGACCAGGTGTGAGCAGGACGGCAAGACTCTTTCTGCTGTTGGAGTCCGTTTTCCACCCCTTCTAGGCCTTATCCCAAAGGACAGAAGGGTGGGAAGATGTGGTTCCGTAAATCCCAAGGAGTCACGCCGGATTCACGTGGTCAGTATACCCCTAGAGGCAGAGGGCTAACAACAACAGACGCCGCTCTAGAGGCAGAGGGGGTCCAAGAACCAGGGAAACAGGGAGCCTCTCTCTGATAAGCCCTTTCAACATCCCTGAGGTGTTGCCCGGCTGTCCCTCCTTGGAGGCAGTCGGGAAGATTATCACTGTACCCAGAAGCCTGGCATTCCCTCACTCAAGACAGATGGGTACAGTCGATCATATCCAAGGGTTACATAATTCCTTTCGAGGAAAGTCCCTTCCCCTCAAGTTCCCTTCCAGATGTACCACCGGTCTAAGGGACATTGCAGAGTTAGAAATCGCAAAACTACTGCAAAAGAGCCATTCAGCCAGTTACAGTAGACCATTCAGAGCCCGGAATCTACTCAAGGTTCTTTTGGTCCCCAAAAGACGGGAGACTGGAGACCAATATTGGATCTCAGCAGACTCAACAAGTCTGTCAGGAAAACAAGATTCCGAATGGTCACTCTTCAGTCAATTCTGCCCTTCTTACAGAAGGACAACTGGATGTGCTCAATAGATCTTCAGGACGCGTACTATCACATCAAAATTCACAGACGCTCCAGGAGATTTCTCCGCTTTCGGCTGGGGTCCAGTCACTTCCAGTTCAGAGCCCTGCCCTTTGGTCTCACTCACGGCCCCCAGAGTGTTCACCAAATGTATGGCAGTGGTAACGGCTCACCTGAGACGTCAGGGATTCCAGGTGTTTCCGTATCTCGATGACTGGCTCCTGTCAGCCACCACCAGGCATCAGCTTATACAAGCCAGGGATTACACAATAGTCCTGTGTTCTCATTTAGGCATCTCAATCAACTTCGAAAAGTCATCCTTATCGCCCTGCCAGTCTATTACCTTCATAGGCGCAAACTTAGATACTGTTCGGATGTCAGCTACCCTTACAGAACAAAGAGTTTCAGACATTCAAACTCATGTCAGGATCATTCTGGCCAGCAAGAAAGTACAGGCCAGAATGGTTCTAAAGGTATTAGGTCTCATGGCTGCGGCCATTACTCTTCTCCCCCTGGCTCGGTTCTACATGCGCCTCCTTCAGTGGATGCTGTTCACACAGTGGTCATACCAGCAACTCCCAATGCGTCACCAGATTCTGGTGACACAAACATGCAAAGAACATCTTGCTTGGTGGATCACATCGTCTCAGGTTCACCAAGGCAGGTGCTTTGTACCTCCGTCCCCGATAGCCACTGTCACCACGGATGCCTCCCTGATCGGGTGGGGGGGGTCATTATCAGGGCAGGATGGTTCATGGGACGTGGCAACCGTTCGAGTACCATCTGCACATAAATGTCCTGGAGATGAGAGCAGTGCTTTTAACGTTGCAAGCCCTCAACGACTCTCTTCCCGTAGGGACAATTGCAGTCCACACAGACAACATGTCTGTAGTTTGGTATATCAACAAACAGGGCGGAACCAAGTCCTACCCCTTGTGTCGAGAAGCGCTCAGACTTTGGCAATGGGCGATCTCCTCTCATCGGTTTCTGGTAGCAACGCATATCCCTGGGAAAACCAACATTATAGCGGACAGATTGAGCAGAGCTATTCTCATGCCTCACGAGTGGTCTCTCAAACAATCTATAGCGGAAGAGATTTTTCTGGAATGGGGTCGTCCATGTTGCGATCTTTTTGCTACTCCCCAAAACAGCAAATGTCCAGACTTCTTCAGCCTCTTTCCTCTATCAGGCCATCCCCCCAGAGACGCTCTGACCCAGGATTGGCCCCAGGGACTTCTTTATGCCTTCCCTCCATTTCCTCTGATCCCTCAGGTGATCCAGAAAGCTACCGTTTTGAGAGCCAAATTGATTCTCATTGCCCCTTACTGGCCTCGACAAGTTTGGTTTCCGTTCCTCCATCATCACCTTTTGGTGCAGCCGTGGCATCTGGACCCAGTGCCAGATCTACTGATTCACCAATCCGGTCAGCTGCACCGGTCAATCCCTTCTCTCAACCTCACAGCTTGGTTGCTCCACTTGTTTCCTTAGCCAGGCTTCCTTTGATCTCTAACCCAGTTAGAGACATCATAGTAGCTTCACTAAAATCCTCTACCAGGAGGATTTACACAAGCAAATGGAAACGTTTCTCTTATTGGGCTAAGGCCCAAAATATTGATCCTTTTACTGCCCCTGTTCAGGCAGTTCTGGACTTCTTAGCAGAGATTTTTCATGCAGGCTCCTCTTCTTCCACAGTCAGAGTTCAATTGGCTGCTATTTCTAGTTTTCATGTCGGGATAGCAGATCATAATATTATGTCCCATAGGCTCTGCAGGGCCTTCTTGAAAGGAATTTTCCTACTGAAGCCTCCAATCAGGAATCCTCCTCCTCAGTGGGATCTAAATTTAGTGCTGACATCCTTGATTCTTCCCCCCTTCGAGCCAGCTGTTTCTTGTTCCTGAAATATCTTTCTTGGAAAACTTTATTTCTAGTGGCTATTACATCTGCCAGGAGGGTGTCTGAACTTCATGCTCTTTCGGTTCGACCCCCCTATTTGATTTTTCACAAAGACAGAGTATCTTTGAGAACTAATCCATCCTTTTTACCTAAGGTTGCTTCAAAGAACAATCTCAATCAATCCATTGATCTCCCGGTATTTTTTCCTAACTATTCAGATAGGGCTGAACAAAGGCTACATTATCTTGACGTCCACCGTCAACTCAGATATTATTTGGACAGAACAAAAAAATTTAGAAAATCTGATCAACTTTTTGTTTCCTATGCGGATAATAAAAAAGGCCTTCCTGTTTCTAAAGTGACTTTGTCCAGATGGCTTTCTTCGGTCATCACTGAAATCTATACGCTCAGGGAAAACAGCTGTGCTCAAAACCTAAAGCACATTCAACCAGGAGTTTAGCTACTTCTACAGCTTTTCAGGCTAGACTTCCTTTGGACACTATTTGTGCAGCGGCCACTTGGGCCACTCCTCACACTTTTGTTTCCCATTACAAATTGGACTTGGCCTCCAGGGACAGAGCCAGTTTTGGCTCTACAGTCCTCAAGAGTTTGTTCCATTGAGCCACCCAGGATAGAGGTGCTAGGACGGTCCCATCAAGCAAGAATGAAGGCGAGATTGACAACTTAACATTAAGAAGTTATGTACCTACCATAACGTTCCATGTTAGTTGTCTTCTCTCGCCTTCTTTCTTGCGACCCTACCTCCTTCCCCCTGGCCTGGACAGACCTTGTATAAGAAACTATTATGCTAAAGACCATTCAGACCTGGTCCTTTTTCCATCTGTAAGTTTCTTCTTCCTTTGGGAAGTATTTTTTGCTTGGTGTTATTGCCCTTTGTCAACAAACGAGATCTGGGTACTTACTGCCTTGCATCATGGGATATGGGGCTGCCTCGAGCTGGTAAAAGGAGTTCTCGAGCTAAAGCAAGTGCCGAGTCGGAGCCGAGGATCGGCTCTGAACCCATCAAGCAAGAAAGAAGGCGAGAGAAGACAACTAACATGGAACATTATGGTAGGTACATAACTTCTTATTTCCCCTGCCACCACTTTACAGTCTCCAATCTCCTTCAGACTGGCCCTCCTACATAGAATATAATCAACCTGTGTGCATCTTTCTCCACTCTTGTACGTCACCCTATGCTCCTCCCTCTTCTTAAAATACATATTCACCAGAGCCATGTCCATCCTTTTCGCAAAATCCACAATCATCTGACCACCTGCATTCCTCTCCTTAACACCATACCTACCCATCACTTCCTCATCCCCTCTGTTCACTTCACCAACATGCCCATTAAAGTCCGCTCCAATCACTAGTCTCTCACCCTTGGGTACACTCACCACAACTTCATCCAACTCACTCCAAAATTTTTCTTTCTCATCCATCGCACACCCAACTTGTTGAGCATATGCACTAACAACATTCATCATTACACCATCAATTTCGAGCTTCATAAACATCACTCTGTCAGACACTCTCTTCACGTCTAAAACACTCTTGGCATATTGTTCCTTTAGTATAACCCCTACCCCATTTCTCCTGCCATCCACACCATGATAGAACAATTTGAACCCATTTCCTAAACACCTGGCCTTACTTCCCTTCCATCTGGTCTCTTGCACGTACAATATATCAACCTTATTTCTTACTTCCCTTCCATCTGGTCTCTTGCACGCACAATATATCAACCTTCCTTCTCTCCATCATATCAGCTAGCTCTCTTCCTATACCAGTCATACTGCCAACATTCAAAGTTCCTACCCTCACTGCTACACTCCTAACCTTCCTCCTCTCTTCCTGCCTTTGGGCATGCCTTCGCCCTCCTCTTCTCCTTCGGCCATCAGTAGCCCAATTTCCGCCAGCACCCTGTTGGCTAACAGTACTGGTGGCGGTCGTTGTTAACCCGGGCCTCAACCGATCCGGTATGGAAATATGAAATTTTCGCGCCATAAGTTATGTGGCAGAATGTTTACACCAGATGCCCTTCCTGACGCAACCCTCCCCATTTATCCGGGCTTGGGACCGGCACAAAGAAATGCACTGGCTTGTGCATCCCCAGTGGTTGGGTTAGGAGTGATACTAATATTTTGGCATTTTCAAATGTTGTTTTTATGAACTTGGTTAAATTAAGGCTAATCCTCCTGATTTCTTGTGGGGTGTATCGGGTCTGATAATACTATAGCCTGGAGGGAGTAGTTCAGAATCTTTAATGCAAGGCCTAATCCAGGTTTATGTGATGGCAAGAATATCAGGGTTATACTGTAATATCCAGCCATGTAGTTTTGTTACAAATGCTGCAGAGGTTGATGGTGACTATATTCAATTTCTTGGAAGACCAGTGGAAGAATGAAGGGGTGAGAGGCTTAACGCGCTAGTTTTATTAGTATGGATAGGTGGCTGTTTAGTAACAGGACAGTACAACTGATAAAATGTATAGTTTGAGGTGATAAATGAAGGAGGGTTGATTAGTTCACAGTTGTTTAGATTAATTGATGAGCTTTCAGGACCTGGGATGGGGTGGACATCACTACACTGTGGGATTGTTGACAGGTAGTGTATTGATTTAGAGGGGACCTGTGTGAGTTTTATTTTTTGAGAAGAGTAGTTGTGGCAAAATATTTTACACTTAAAATATAGAGAAAGTGAGAAATGAAAAAAGCAGAGAGATGTATAGTGGGCTGAGTAAATTGCAGTAGGAGTGGTGTAGAATAATAGAAGTGTATAGTGATTGTTAAATAGGATGCTATTAGTAGTAGAAAGAGATATGATGCTTGGAGCAACATTTGGAATTTCAGTGGTTACAGAGCAGAGGAAAAAGTGCAGTGTAGTATGAAGTGGAGGCAGAGGCGGAGTTAAAGAGTAAGTAGAGAAGATTTGTCTCATTAGTTCTAGTTGTGTAACAGTGAGAAAGGAAATGGAGGAGTAGCTGTGATATTTGAATTCAGTCAGAGGTATAAAGAGCAGAATATAACTATAGATACTAATGATAAAATTTAGGTGCATGAAATAGTATAAAGAGCAGATGAGGCAGAAGTAATTTCTGTGGTCGGCGGGTGTGAAGGCCTGTGAGCAGTTATTCACGGGCTGGTTATATTGCTGCATGTGGGAGCATTAGGGTCTTGTGATAGTTGTGATGTCTTTTTGTGAGTTTCCTAAGTTTTTAGTTTGTTTCATACTTTTTGGAGGGTCTTGTGATAGGTTAGAATTTGGACAGGGAGGAGTTGTAAAGGAAGTGATGTCAGGGGTGGGTGAGAATTGGGGGTAGAGTGGAGAGCGAAGCTGAGCCGGATCAAACCGAGTCCTGCAGGAAAACAATAATTTATGATTAGAAAAAGATAAGTAAACACATCTTAATAGACTAGGACACAGCAGTAGCAGTGGCAGTGTTAAAAACGTAACAGCAAAAAGTTGAAATTAATTTGAAAAACAGGTAAGATTGTATTAGTGGGAGATGGAGAAGGACAGTATTTCAGATAACAGTATGAGAGTGCTAAAGAAGATAGAATTAGTCCATCCAGACTAGACAAGGAGTTAAGAGTGAGATATATGTAGCAGATAGGGGATAAGCAACAGCCAAAAATCAATAACTCACTGTGCCTTACATCTGAGAGACACATAGAAGTGTGTTTAGGCTAGAGCAGTAGAGTAAAAAAATACATGGGCTCCAGTAGGAAGAGGACCCGATACGGAAAATATTCCTGACACATCTCAGTATTCATAACGTAAGGTGAAAGGCGTCTGTTGCACTTCTTTTAAAGCAAGAGATACCAGCAGCAGTGAAATTTCCCTACATTAATCCAGGAAGTATGTAACTAAACAGTTTCAGTATAGGGTAGATCCTTACTCAAGGTGGTACATCGTGACTTTTCACTGTAATGCCCACTGGAGCTGAAATGACTGTGTTCTGACCCTGCATTAGAGCCTTGCCTGATGTAACCAGTGATGTCAGTCTGGAGGGGGGGTGGACCTTCCTAGGAACTAATCACTAAGAGAACTAGGTGATTAGCTCCTTGGAGCTAGACACCAGCTTTCTGTGGATGTGCTTAGTATTTTCATTTAGTGGGTTTTCTAGCCTCCTGCAAACCCCGATGTGGCTAAATTGACAAGATTTTTCTGTTATTTCAAACATGACCCTGGTTCCTTTTTCTGTGGGTATCCCAGTGGTCCTTTTTTATTTGTCTGAGTTACTCACTTCTAGCCTGACATATTCATCTGTTAAAGCTCATTTGTTGCCCATTTCTGCCTACTTACCTCTGAATCCACCACTGGGTTCTAGTTTTGAAGTCGAACAGTTTTTGAAACGCATCCTTCATATTACGCCTCAAGGAAAACCCATTCCTTCTCCTTGTTAGGACCTTAACTTCATCTCCTTTTGAACCTGCAGTTTCCTCTTTCTTGCAACACTGTAATTGGAAAACTGTAATGTCAGTAGCCCGTACTTCTGCCATGGTGGTCTCTGAACTTCAAGCGCTCATGTCAGTTTCCACTTGTTTTTTTGTTTTTTTTCACAAGGACAGGGTATCCCTTTATACCAAACCTTCTTTTATGCCCAGGGTGGTTAATGTTGGTTCTTAAATCAAAGAATACATTTTCCTTCTTTTTTCCCCTTCTCCACAGAATTGATAATGAGAGGATCCGTCACTCCTTGGATTTACAAAGACAGCTCAGATATTACTTACACAAAACTAAATATATCAGGAAACCTGAGCAGCCTTTTGTTTCATTTCATGTCAGGAATGTGGGTTTGGCAGCATCTAACCAAACCATGTCTTGATTTCTGTGGCCATTTGTTTTTACTATTCTTTTCATGGCAAGCAGCTTTCTTTAGTTTGTGCTCATTCTACAAAGGCTGTGGCCTCTTCTGGTATTTTTTCAAAACCATGGATACTAGATCCATTTCAGAAGTTGCTACTTGATCTTCTCTACGTACCTTTACTAACATTACAAGTTGGATGTCCTTTCTAGAACTAGAGCGGGTTTTGCTAGGGCTATCTTGTATGGGTTTTTGGAATGCTGTTGTGTGTCTTTCTCCTCCCTTCCTCTCCAGTAGCTTTTGTACGCTCTCTCATCTGTAAAGATTACTGAAACAGTAATAAAAAAGGTCATCGTACAGTTGTGTAAGATCCTGCCATAACATTAGATGTCCTACTTATTACTGTTGCAGTATTCTGTCCCTCTCTCCTTCCCCCAGTTTTCTTTTCTTGTGGCTGAGAGGTCTAATTCTTTCTTTTTTCATTCATTCCTGAATGCAGATGTCAACATTTTCCTTTTGGGTTGCTCTGGTTCTTCTGGAGTCATTCAGTTATGAGGATTTGGCTCTCGTACGTCACTTATATAACTTACTCCTTGGGCGTAGGACTTGTGTCAGACATACAGCACCTGGAAGCAGATAAGGCTTTGGTTTGCTGGCCAGACATTCAGATGTCCCATCTGTAAAGAATACTCAACAGAGAAAAGTTGGACAACTACTGTTGAGGTAAAATCTTGCACAACTGTACTTTCTCAGTTTTCTCTCTCTTTCTCCCATAACATCTTCAGAGTATTTTCCCCTGGTAGATAGTAAATGTTGGTCTACTTGTGAATTAAAATGCCTATGCAAGTACTTCTGTTAAAAAAAAATCCTCCATAAAACGCTTATTGTACTGGCTGTCTTCCACACATTGTCATCATTAAGTATCTCAGAATTATAATGTCTGAAACACTCCATTGGCATCCCTGCATACTTGTGCATTAGTAGGAGGAAGACCACCAGAAACTGTAGGGGATGGGACTTCCTAGTATGCTGCAATACTTTTTTTGCCGCCTTTGCATTACAATATTTGTTGAATAGTGCATGTGTGCTGTGTCTTTAAGAAGAGTTTCAAGGACTGAACATGCATATAAATAGTCAGCACTTGATAGCTTCAGTGCCATTTTGAGAGGGCAGCCAGAGAGTGAGCATGTATGAGTGTAATAGCTTGTTTGTTTATAAGTTATCTAAGTTAAAGTTATTAAGCCTCAATCCTGATGTGTTTGTACATAATAAAACTGCTGGAACAGAACCCACAAAGTCTCGTCTGTTGTATCCTGACTAGACAAGCGACAATATTTTAATGAGATTCCAGTCAAAACTTGTCAAGTTGATTCTTAACCCTGTCTATAAATCCTCCACCACAGATATATATAAATATATATATATATATATATATATATATATATATATATATATATAGCAGGATTCTGCCTTCTTGGCAGAAGCTGCTCACAGCACTGTAAGGTAGATAATGGAGCACTGTATTGGTTAAGTTGTATTGTGGGTTGTTATGTCAGGGATTTATGGGAGTTTACATATAATAGGTAGTTTACTTTACAAGAAATAAACAAGGCTCATCCTTCACTGCATTCAAGATGGTGTTAGTATGTCCAGCTGCATTCATTGATCAGTAATAATAATTCAGAAAAAAACTCTTTTTAGATATTGCTAGAAGTTTTCAAATACTCAAGTGATATCTAGCAGTATGTAGTAATCCACCCAGTTCATTACATTAAGTATGCTGTATACACAGATTATGGTGGCTATAGTTTCAGACTTTAATGACATCAAATGGAAATAAGAAATGGATGTTAAATGTGTAGGGGACTGGCAAAACATAATTCACATTATCCTCCATTAGTTACGTTTACATGTTTAAAACTTGTATGCCTGGCAATGTTCTTCATTTAGCTTAAAACGAGTGGAAATCAGTCAAATAACTGCTGGATATATGGCAAACACAAACCTGATTGTTACGATATGCTATGATATGAGCTCATACCTCTCAACCTGCCAACAATAAAAATGGGCAAAACCTAAAATAATGAGGGGACAAAAGCCCCAAATAGGGGACAGATTTTAAATATTGCTCTTGTAAACTTAAAAAAATTGCTAGAATAATACAGTTTGAGTTATCATGCATTTTCTGAAGGATATGAAGTCTGAATCTCAAATATCTGCCTTTATCCTCTGTGACTTGACAGAAAACCATACATTTTATGAGGAACAGGCCAAAAATATGTTGGGAAAATCAGGCCATTTTGCAGAAATCTGGACAGTTGAGGTATATATGATCTTGTCCTTCCACTTATAGTTCATCAAGTTTAGTTATTGTTGGTGCAAACTAAGCCCTCAAAGCAACATTTGCAAGAAAGGGGCACACTGCCTTTTGGTTACAGGGCTATACTACAGACACAAAACAAGGATATTGTTGCTCAGGTCAGTTTTCACTATGCTAATTTCCGTGACATTTAGTATAGTTTTCCAGTATTCAAAGAATGGGAAAACATTTTAGTTCAAATCCAGTAATAAAATTCCCAGTTGAGCTTGGATCGATAACCCTAAGTATGATATTGGTGCATTTGTGTTCATTGTTTTAAAGTTGCTTGATATGTGAAAGATGTATTTGTGTCTTACTGGTTTTTGTATTACTTGTTGAATACAGTTTCTTGTTGTTTAAAAAAAAAAAAAAATATATATATATATATATATATATATATATAAAATATAATATATCATTATTTATTTGCTTACATATTCAGAAGAAAAATACCCCAAAAATCTCAGGTTTAATTTATTTTAGAATTTTTTTCTGTGATGCTCCCAGTACATGGTGTTACACTGCAGGCTGATCAGAAGTAGCGATATTCAGATACATTCTAATGTGTACCCTCTTCTGTTTGTTTTAACCACTGCTCTGTGCCCTAAATGAGGCGTTTACAAAGCAAATAACTCATACTTTTTGTTTTTCGGTTTCATAGCTTTTGGTTGGATCTCTTTTGAGAAATGACTACTAAAAAAATGAAAGTCGCTCCCACTGGACAGGTAATATATGTATTTGCAGTGGTATTCTCCTATCTGTTTTGCCAGCTTTACCAAGTACTGATAATGGCTGATATTTATAGGTTCGTAGGTAACTACTAGGCTAACTGCTCTTGCAGGCCATTTTAGGCCTAGACAGTTTCACTTTTGTGTTTGAAATAACTTATCCCATTTGTTTACAGATCATCATTGTACATCCCATGGAAAATAATTATATATTACCCCTAAATAACTGTGATCATAACATAGATACTTTGAGGAGACCCATGCATGGAGTAGAGCTTTTAGGAGCTGTCTGTGTCCATTAGTACTACAGGGGGCAGTCCTGGGGTAAATGTTCTGTTCCCCATCCATAGATCTAAGTTACGCTTTACTATGAACAGGGATAAAATTTGTTTTATGTGGATGGGGAGTCTGCTCCACAGTAGAGGTATCATCTGCAAGATACACTTGTCCTTCAAACCATTCTGTTGATGGTTCAGAAGAGGTTTAAATCGACTGATTGTCAGATTTACTGCACATCAAGAAGTCAAATGGCATTTATTTATTTATTTATTTATTTTACATTTGTTGACCGGGCTAGTCCAGCTGGAGATATTTCCATTTTCAGTAGAGGCCCGGGGAGAAAAGCTCCAACATTAATAGTTAGATCATTACTTAAAATACAGCAACAAGGTTGGTAAACATAGTTGAAACATCGTAAATGAAAGTAGTTCAAATAAGTATACAAAAATCAGTAAAAATGATAAAAAAAAAAAAAAAAAAGTGATCAAAAAAGATATTTACACTAGTATAGAAATCATTAAGAATGGTGAGATGAATTCTGTTACACAATAAAAGTGACAGTGTTATTGTTTACTAGGTTGTACTAACAATAAGCAGGATGAATCTACGAAATTGCTTCATTGTGGTCAGCAGTTTAGTTCTTCATCATAGAAATTAAAGAAATATGTGTGAAAAATTGGTAGGGTGTAAAAGTAATCTTAGTAGAGGGAAAGCTTAGTCAGGTTTACAACATGGACATAACCAGTGAGTTTTAAAGTAGGTTTTAAGTCTTTGTTTAAAGAGAGGCAACGAAGAAAGTGTTGTTAGTTCATTTGGAAGGAGGTTCCAGTTTTTTCCCACTGTGTTAGAAAACAGGGCATCTCCAGCCAAGTTATTAGTTTTGGTTATACTAGCTAGAAGCTTGTTAGAGGAGCGCAGTGAGTTTAGGTTTTTATAAGGGATTATGAGATTGGATAGTATAGGAGTGTTATTAGGTTGATAAAATATCTTGTGGGTCATGGTTAGTTGGGAGATTTTCAGAAGGTTTTGAAGTTCAAGCCAGCCCAGCTGCTTTTGGTCAGAGGATGCCATGTATGCCAAATGGTTCCACTTCATAATCTCTAAGTACTGAAATCTCGAATTTCAGTATTACGGAACTGTAAAGCCGAACCATTCACAATCCCGAAACCCACAGTCACGACTCGCATAATCATGAACATACGTACACCACGTAACCCACACACCATTCTACCTACAGCACACAAACCACACAACCCTAAAATACATGTAAGCCCCCTTGCACCCCCCCCCCCCCCACACACACTTATATATACCAACTCCGAGATCGCACATGATGGAAAAAAAAAAAAATCACACCATGGCATTCTACACTTGCTCTCTCTCTCTCTCTCGCGCGCACACACACACACACACACACACACACACACACACACACACACACAAACATACAAATACACATCACACATACACAAACACCATCACATCCAACACTCACACTCATACACCTCCCTACCCTTACCCACACATGCAACATACAAAAATACACACATACACTCACTCGCCTTCAATTCTAGACACCATACCAGCCAAACACTTCACGTAACGTACCGGAAATGCATAAGCGTGGATTTGAGATATTCAAATTCGCTCTTATGCACTTTTGGCATTCTGCAGTTTCAGCTTCATGGTCTCGAAATGCTGAAATTCGGGATTTCAGCATTTTGAGATTATGAAGTGAAGTCATGCCAAACACATGCCACTTCTTAGCAGTCTGTAGGGTACAGAGTATACTGACAGGGCTTTGAGTCGGTCCATGTAGGATATGTTGTTTAGCCCTTGATCCTTTTAGTAAGGTATCTTTGTGGGCATTCTAGTTGTTGCATGTGTATGGGGATAGATAAAATGCCGAAGGGGGCATTATATTCAGTGATTGTCCTAATGAGGGCTGAGTAAAGTAGACAATAACATCCTTAGATCTGAACACAATCCCTTTGTTTATAAGATGTGCAATATAAAAAGACTTTCTTACAACAACAGAGATGTTGTTCAAAAATTAGGTCACTGTCCACATAAGTTCCCAAATTCTGAACAAATGGGTCAACTATTAGGGGAGTGTTGTTGGTGTGGTAGTTTCTTGGGGTAGGTAACTTCCCAAAGGAAACAGTAATACATTTTTTTTAACTTTTAGTTTGTTTATGATTTTGACAGCGGTTACGTGTTGGGAACAAACCTTCCTGCAGGATGGTTAAGTCATTTGGGGATTCACTGAGGGCTCCTAGCTTGCAGTCATCTGCAAACAGTCAGCCAGAGCCCTTTAGCATTGACTTTTACTTCAGAAAAGTAAATTACAAACGGGAGAGGTCCCAGCACAGAACCCTGGAGGACTCCACTGGTGGCAGGTCTCTTTGTGGAGGTGACTTTAGGTATTTTGATCTGCGTCCTATCTGTGAGCCTATTGGAATCCAGCACATGAGATAGGAGGTTATTCACAGTTTATTTAGCTTTTCTACTATGCCCGAGTCAGGAATTGTGTCAAAAGCTTTGGCTAGGTTGATGTATGCAGTGGGTACCATTCTGGCTTCATCCATTGCTTTGGTGACATTAAAAAAAAAAAAAAAGTTCCACCATGTTGAGTAAACATGACCTGCCCTTGACAAATGCAAACTGAGATTGGTTCAGTATTTGTAGGTTCTCTATGTCCTGTTTGATAAATTCCATGACGAGTCTTTCCATGGCTTTCCATATGAGGCTAATCAGACTTATGAATCAGTAACTGTCTGAGTCTGTAGAAGGTTTCTTCTTGTGCAGGAGAATGACTGTAGCTGTTCTCCATTCGCTTCGTCCAAAAACAGTATTGAGGCCGAGATTGACCAGGTTTATTAGAGGTGTGGCTAATTCTTGCTTCATGCTATTTAAGATGCATCCATGAATATTGTCAGGCCCCATTGATGCAGTATTTTTAGCTTTTGATAGCTCTTTTCGGACTTGGTCTTGTGTAATAACTGGAGGCAAGCTAGTTTCAGGTCTATCTTGAGAGACAGAGCGGAGAAAGGGGTAAAGTTTTAGAGTTAAACTTATTGGCCAGTAGGTTTGCTATGTCATCAGCCTAAGTGTTTTTATCATTGTTGACAAATCAGCTCAGCACATTGCTCTGTTGTGCTTTTGAGGTTACGAACTTAACTAAGCATGCCTTGTGATGGTCTTTGGCTTGGGTAGCTAGTTTAGTCTCAAACTTGGCTTTGGTGGATTTTATTAAGCTCCTAAGTTTTGTTTAATTCAATGACAAGGGCTTTAATATTCTCGGAGTAACTCTTACTTTTGGTCAGAATTCTTTTTCTTTTATTATAAAGCTTGTTGGTGTTATGATTCCACCAAGAGGGTTTGTTTCTGGAGTTTACCCTGCACTTGTTTCTAAATACACAGCTGCATCTTTGCAGCTGTTTACATACTGGTATATTGTGATGGTGTTCATGTCTGAGTATTCAGTGGAGTTAACTGGGTTTGGCAGGGAAGTCTAGGAATCATAGGGCTTGTGCACTAGTGCTGATGTAGGATGTCCTTCAAGGATGCATCTGCAGTCCTAACATATGGGTTGTCCTGCCTCAGGCAGCCCTTCGGTCGGCCGGATTCCAAAGTCTGGGTCTGGCCTCGGCTGATGTCGCACTTCACCCGACGTCATAGCTGCTGTTTATTGGGTATAAAGGCATCAGCCGACGCCATTTTCCTCAGTCTTTCTTGCCGCGCGGTGCCCGAAGCAGAAGCTGTTCGCAAGTGCCGGTCGGTCAGATCCAGAGATTTCTACTACCGAAGACTTCTAAAAAGCTAAGTACACGGTTGGGGACTCTTTCTTGCCTCAGCTGATGTCAGACAAAGTAAATAATTGTTTAACTTGTGGGAAACAAATACCTCATAAGGATTTCCACTCTTACTGCCTTCCTTGTTTAGGCCCAGACCACGACGTATCAGCTTGTCTAGCCTGTGCTTCCTTCAACCGACGGACACTTAACGTCGGTCGGAGTTTGCAGAGGAGTTTTTTGGTCCCGCTTTTGCATACAAAATGCCGTCGGAGACTCCGACTACTCATTTAGCTAAAAAGCACAAGGAAAAGGACCGACACTCGCGGCCCGTGGTTTCGGCTGAAACCACGGTTAGGCCGACCGCGAGTGTCTCGGTTTCGGCTGAAACCGAGCCTCCGGTTCTTCCTTCGGCCGAAAACATGCCTCCGATAGCCGAGGCCTCACAGAGCATGGCTGAATCTGCTACTGAATTTACTGCTACAGAAGCAGGCACCCAGGATTTGTCAGACACTATTCCTTTAGACATATCTACCCCTGCACGTGGGGCTGCTAGACCCCCTGCTTCTATGTCTATCAAGGCGTTTGCCAGGGCTAAAGCAGCTAAATCTTCTAAGGCCTTACCTGCTAAAACTCCTTCATATAGGCCTACCTCTAGTTCCCAAATACTCAGCCTGGCTGAGGATCTCATTTCTTTGATTAGGGGGATCCCAACCTCACCCAGACAGGGCCTCTCAGCCCCCTCCAGACAAGAGGCCTAGGACTGAACCCCCGTAACCTGTCTCTACAGATTATTCCTCGGATGACTCAGACATTACAGACCCTTACGAAGGCCCATATTCTCCTTATGAGGATTCTGATGCAGAAGACTCCATTCCTTCTGCTTCTCCTCCTGAAGAATTTTCCTTTGGGGAAACCTTGCATGCTATGAGGGAACACTTCCAATGGCAGGGCCAGGATTTTTCAGATTCAAGGAAAAGGCTAAGGACCTTTTTACACTTACCACAGCATAGGCCTTTAGCCATTCCGCCAGTACTAACAGTTGTTGATGATGCATATAATGATGCCTGTACTGCC
The DNA here is from genome assembly GCF_019279795.1 of Protopterus annectens. NCBI lineage: Eukaryota > Metazoa > Chordata > Ceratodontiformes > Protopteridae > Protopterus > Protopterus annectens. Next base: position 685,502,109 of record NC_056725.1, read on the forward strand.
CCTGATTCTCTTCCTCCGGCCCCTGCCAAGCCAGACAGATATTACAGGGTCCCAGACACACATTACCATTTGTATAAGGCTCCTGTTGCAGACCCTGAAACCATTTCACAGGGCCCTAAAGGTGTGGCAGCTGCCTCTGCCAAAAACCCTCTTCCCTCTGAAAGGGAATCTAGAGCATTAGAGAGATGGGGTAAAAGGTTTATACTTCTGCTACTCTTTCGCCAGGGCCTTGAACTGTCAATTTCACATGATTCAGTACCAGGAATTTTTGTTAGACCAGCTAGCTTAAAAACTGTCTTCTCCTGAACCTTTAGACCGCAAGTCCCTTCAGGATTTGGTACATAACTCTCAGCAGGTCAGTAACCATTTCTTAAAATGTGGCTATGATGCACTGGAGGCTTCCTTTAGATCAGCTATGACTGGAACAGTGATTCGAAGGCATGCCTGGTTAAAAGAACAATCCTTACCAGACCATGTTAAGTCAAAACTCCTAGATGCTCCCATGGAGAAACAAAGTTTGTTTGGCTCCCCTGCACAGGAGGTTCTAAAGAAGGTGGAAGAAAAAGCTAAATCTGTCCAAACAGTCAAGGATTTCTTACAGGTCCAACCTCCGAGGTTTAGCAGAAATTGGCTTTCGAAGAATTGGTCCTTTCCAGACAACTCCAGAGCGCAGAGAGGCAGAAATAGACGCCCCAGAGGCAGAGGTCAATCTAGGGGTGCCTACAGGGGACGTCAGTGGCAACCTACCAACCAGAGAAGTACTGCCACAGATTCAACTACAACCACTTCCACAGGGCAGACACATTGACTTGGCTCTAGTTCCGCCTACCAGGGAACAACTGGAAGCACCCTTGGGCGGAAAGCTAGCTTTATTTTCCGACAACTGGCATTACATTACAGGAGACAAATGGACTTTACAAACAATAGACAAGGACTACAGGTTTCACTTCCACACTCTACCAAAAAAGAGAGAAATGCCAAACCTACCACCAAGCCAAAAAACAGACGCTCTAAGACAAATCAACAACTTACTAAAGATGAGAGCTATAGAAGAGATACCACCTATGGAACAAGGCCAAGGATTTTACTCCAGGCTTTTCCTTGTACCAAGAAAAGAAAATCAATGGAGACCTATTCTAGACTTGTCCGCACTGAACACATACCTCATTGTTCCAAAATTCAAAATGCTGACCCTCCAGCAGCTTCTTCCCATGCTGGGCAAGGAGTCTTGGCTGGTGACTCTAGATCTCAAGGAGGCATACCTGCACGTCCCTATACGACCAGATTGCAGAAGACACCTCAGATTTCTTGCAGGATCAGAGCATTATCAATTCTCAGCATTGCCTTTGGCTTATCTACTGCCCAGAGTATTCACGAAATGCCTGGCATCAGTAATTGCTCATTGCAGGCTTCAGGGAATTCAAATTTACCCATACCTGGACGACTGCCTAATACAAGCAGACAACAAGGCAAAATTAACAAAAGATTTGGAAAATGTCATACAACTGTTGCAAGCCTTGGGATACACAGTCAACATGCAAAAGTCAAGACTTGTACCATCCCAAAGGATAACATTCTTGGGTGCAGAACTGGATACATCAACTCAGATGGCTTTTCTCACAGAAGAAAAACAAAAGCAACTACCAGCCTACTTCATGACATTAACAACACAAACTCGGCTTACTGCAAGGAAAGTCCTGCAAGCCCTGGGCTACATGGCATCCTGCATAATATTGGTTCCACATGCCAGGCTGCATATGAGAAAGCTACAATGGTACCTAAGGAATGTATGGTCTCAACACAAGCACAGTCTAGAAGCCCAGATTCCAATAATTCCATGCCTGAAGCAAGAATTCCTGTGGTGGGCTCAGGCCTGTCCACAAACCTCATCCAAGCCAGACCATCACCACGGACGCCTCAGACCTAGGATGGGGGGCACACATGGTGGACAAGTGTATTCAAGGCCTATGGACCCAAGACCAGCTGAATCTACACATAAATCTAAAGGAGATGCTGGCAGTGAAACATGCGATCCAGGCATTCAGACCACTCCTTCAACAGGGTCATCTGCTGATAAGGACCGACAATACCACAGTCATGTGGTACATCAACAAACAGGGAGGTACACATTCATATCCTCTATGCCGGATGGCAATGGACCTGTGGAATGTGGCCCTGAATCTCAATATTCAACTTCAGGCCAGATTTGTACCAGGAAAAGAAAATTCTCTAGCAGACACCTTAAGCAGAACTACCACGGATGCTCACGAATGGATGCTGCATCCAGATATCTTCAAAGCCATAACAAAGAAATGGGGACTACCAGAGATAGACCTGTTCGCCTCCCCACACAACCACCAATTGAAGAAATTCTGCACAAGAGCATACCACCCACTTGCTTGGAGGGTGGACTCCCTTTCCTTCAGCTGGAAAACCTGACAGCATATGCATTTCCACCTCTTCCCTTGATGTACAAAGTTCTACTGAAGATCAGAGAGGATCAGCCAAGGGTAATCCTGATAGCTCCAGACTGGCCGAGGCAACATTGGTACCGCTACTGAGAAGCATGTCTCGACACACGCATGGCCTCTACCTCTATGTCCCTTACTTCTAACACAGGACAACTACAAGATCCTACATCCAAACTTGAAAACACTGCAGCTAGCTGCTTGGAATATTGCATAAAACAAAATAACCCAGGCTTATCTCAGAGGGTTAAGGACATTATCCTGGAGGCACGCAGACCCTCCACAAGGAAGACTTATTCAGCCAAGTGGAAAAGATACCTCATTTGGAGTGCAGCAAAGGGAGAAAATGTCTCATTGGCAAACATAGCACACATCCTGGAATATTTAGCAGAACTGCTCCACAATGGCCTGTCTTACTCCTCCATTAAGATTCATGCATCAGCAATTTCAGCAGAATACAACATGGATCCTCCTGTCTTCTCTCATCCTCTACTCAGGCAGTTCTTGAGAGGAATCAAAAATGTAAAACCTCCAAGAAAACCACCTTTGCCTACATGGGATCTCAACTTTGTGCTGGAAAAGTTAACACTTCCCCCTTTTGAACCAGCAGCAACAGCAGAATTACAGTTCTTGTCTTGGAAAACTGCTTTCCTGCTAGCAATCACTTCAGCAAGAAGGGTATCTGAGTTACAGGCATTAATGGCAGTACAACCCTTCCTTATCTTCCATCAGGACAGAGTCTCTCTGAGAACTAACCCTACCTTTATGCCAAAAGTGGTCTCCAGAGTATCATTGAACCAAGCAATTCATTTACCTACATTCTTCCCCAACCAACAGAACAGGGGGGAAAGACTGCTACATACCTTGGATGCGCACAGACAATTACGCTACTATCTGGAAAGAACTAAGACCAGCAGAAAAACTGACCAGCTTCTGGTAGCATATGCAACAGGAATGCAAGGAAAAGCAATTTCAAAACAGACAATCTCAAAATGGATAGGAAATTGCATTCGATTTTGCTACTCTTTTCATGGAAAGACAACTCCTGAAAATATCAGACCTCATTCCACAAGAGCTACAGCCACCACTACAGCTTTCCTACGAGGAGTGGCTACCAAAGACATTTTAGAAGCTGCTACTTGGAGCTCCGTGCATACATTTGCCAAGCATTATAATCTTCCCTTATATTCTAGATCCCGAGCAGGTTTTGCAACTGCTGTTTTGCAAGGGATCTTAACTACACCATCTTTATCTTAGTGCCTCCTCCCCCAGTTTGGCTATGGTATTCTACCCATATGTTAGGACTGCAGATGCATCCTTGAAGGACATAGTACAGTTTTGTACCTACCATAAATGTAGATGTCCGATAGGTATGCATCTGCAGTCAGGATTACCCACCCTCCTTCCCCTCTGTGGTATTCCTAGGGTATTTACCCCTCTTTTAGCTAGCTGGGGGAATCTATTATGGTGTATTTGTTTGTATATATGTATATATATATATTTATATTGATTGCTCTCTACTGTTTGGAATTATTGGCATTTATCCAAATTTAGCCTTCCTAGAGGGCACCTGGCATCTGGGGCAAGAAACACTGAGGAAAATAGCGTCGGCTGATGCCTTTATACCCAATAAACAGCAGCTATGACGTCGGGTGAAGTGCGACATCAGCCGAGACCAGACCCAGACTTTGGAATCCGGCCGACCGAAGGGCTGCCTGAGGCAGGACAACCCATATGTTAGGACTGCAGATGCATACCTATCGGACATCTACATTTATGGTAGGTACAAAACTGTACTTTTTTCAGTCTGTAGTTGGATAGTTTTAGATCACCTAGGAAAATTATGTTTGGTTTCATACTGAGAGATTCTAGTTCATGTAGAAAGATATTGTGGCATTCTGTTGTCACAGAGGGAGCTCTGTAACTAATATATGGTACAGGACCTTTCTGATGGTTATTTGGACATGAAGACATTCTAGTGCATCATGCTGCCTTACCAGCCTTGATGTAAATCTCTTCTGGATGTTGAAATAAACACTTCCACCTTTTTCCCCCTTGTATGCAGTAGCTGGTCTAAACGTGTAGAAGGCATTGTAGCCCTGTAGAGCTGGAGTGCTCCCCACTATTTTAAGCCATGTCAATTACTACACAGACATCAATGTTCTCCATTTTGAGAAGGGCTCGTAACGAGTGGAGTTCCTAGTTTAAGTTCCTGGCATTGATCAGCAACACCTTCATATTTAAATTTGCTTGTTTCATTATGTTGATAGGTGTATTATCTTTTTTTTACTTATATGAAAAGTGATTTGAGCTCTGAAATACCCACCAGATGTTTTTTTTAAATCTTGTTGGATGCAGTCGTAGTTTCTCAGCATTTGGCTATTCTTGGTGTACCTATTTTGCTCTGACGCTGGAGGATATCATTCTGCTAGTTTATTGGACTTGCTTTGTCCTTGTGCCACACGTTACCATTCTGTCCCACACTACATGTATGGCAGTCAGCATATACTCTTATCTATTTTCACTTGACTTGGCAAGCCAAATGATAGTTTTCATTACTTCTTTGAAGCCCTTTTAACATCTTTTAGGAGAACAGTACAAGCAGTTTGTAAATGCCCGTCTTCCTTCCCAGAAAGATAACCCAGCCACGATTAGACTGGCCTTTGGCTGTTGATATTATGGTTCCTTACACACACTAATTTTCCAGAGGAGATTCGGCATTTTTTTTGATATGCTATGTCCACTGCACTTTCTTGCTTAGGGTATGAAGCTTCAGATGTTACTGTTATCTAAATTGTTAAATTGTTGTACAGCTAGTAGGCCTTAAGCCAGTTAAGACATTTCCAGTGACATTTCTTTAGTTCAGTTCTAACTCCGAGTATGAGAAATGACTTGGCATACAATTAAGTTTTTCTTCCCTCACACATCGAGTGCTGTAATAAATTCTGGCTCCCCACAGGTCCAGATTAGATAAGGCGGTATTGGAGAATGAATGCATTGATTCTGCCTAGAAAGTTGTCTGGTTGCAGTGTGTAAATTTCTTAATGTTAAGGAGCTATTCTTTGCTCATGAGCTGGTAAAAGATGGGCACTGATAGCTGTGGGTTGTTGATCAGTAGTCCTGAAGTTATATTTTCTTGACTAACATAGTAGTCCTGAAGTTGCTTTTTCTTGACTAACCCAATTACATCGAATGTGCCAAGGAAGGCATCAAGCTATAAAGTAGTCAGTTGTTTGCAAGATATTTAATAGGAGCTTTTGGTATTCAGAGTCTGTGTAGCATATCTGCTATTTTTTGTGCAGATTAGTTGTATAATGCTCTTACTGACTATATCAAATTTAGTCGCCTAAAATATATATTATTTTTAATTGATCCACTGGTGGTGAAGTATATGACAGTTTGATGATTTTAGCAGAGTGAACACTGAGGTCATAGATGTGCATGAGTTTCATCCGTAAGCCACCTAAATGCTCACTGTGTCTTCAGAGCTGCTGATATTTCTGGGGGCATTTCTGCGCAGTTAAACTGGCAGTGCTGATTGTCTGTCCTGGTTCTGAAATTCCCTGTCTCCTTTCACATGTATGACCGTAATCGTTCAACAGGTTTGTATAGATGTTTCTTGCCGTTTTGCTGAAACTTTAGGGAAAGTGCACTTTGTTACACACTTGTGATACTGTTGTCATTAAGTGCGCTGGTGCTAATCTTAGATTACATTATTTATCTAGTTACAGGGCAGTACGGTGTAATTTCAGAAACTGGAATAACCTTTGAACTACAGTACCTCTACTAACTTGTGAATTATAGTGCAGTATGAAATTCCCATGACTGGTCCCTTGATGCACACTGCAATGTTCGCATTATCTGTTATCAGTTGATGTCTCATTAACCACATTCAGCACTACAAGAATATGTTTGGCAGTAACTGTCCTTTTTTGTTTTTAACTGCTAACATTTTTGGAAGATATTTGCTACAGTTTCAAAGTCAGCTTCGTGTAACTGTAGGTTAAAGCTGTATTTAAGTTTTGCTATATCTGGCACTGCAGGAATTTGATTAGTAGTATTGTCCACATAAAATATGTCACTCATTATTTAGAAGGCAGATATAAAAAAGTCACTATTAGAAGGAAGATAAAAAAAAATACGGGACATTTGTCATATGTATGAATCTGAATAAGTCTGTTCAACATGAAACTGTGAAAGTCCATAGGTACAAAGCACTAATGCAGTAACTTGTTAGCTTATTGGTTATAGGAAAATCTTTACTGAGGATGATCTAAAAAAACAAAAAAACAGAAGAAAGAATATAAGGCGAAGTATCAGATGAGTAGGCAAGAAATAATGGAAAATGCATAAATACAATTATAAATATATAAAACTCTTGGAACAATCTCACGTTTATTAGGATCGAAAGAAGGAATGGTTAAGGAGAGGTGAATTTAAATCAAAATACGGAAGGTTACTTTTGGTGTCCTAAGATAGTCGACTATGTACATGTTGGTTTACAAAGTCCATTGAACATCTGCGGGAAACAGGTTTTGTAAAACAAAATTGGAAACAAGTTGCACAACTTGTTGTTGGTTGTGATATACTAATGGTAGAAGGACTGTATACTGAAAGGCATAGTAATGTGGCAGACTGTTTCTCTGGGGATTGTGCAAACATTATAATACTGATGTTGTTGAAAAACACTGGAAATATGAGCCACAAAGCATAGAAAAAGAGATGAAGTTTACATCACATGGGAGCACCCATTACCAACAGTTCAAAAATAGATGCGAGAAAACAAGATATAGTAGTCCAGAAAAAGAAGACAAAAGTAGCATTGATCATTGAACTTGCTACACCAAGTGACAATAGTGTCTTACATACAGAGAAACACAAAGTCATAAAATACCAGGATTTGCAGGCAGAAATGAGGGCAGAGTGGAAGAAGGATACCCAGACAGTTACAATAGCAGTAGGAGCAGTGGGTCTTGTAAAGAATTTATAATTGTACTTGGATGTGTTACCGATACATGTAACTCTGTACAAACTGCAGGAGTCATTACTGGACACGGGAGTACTGCGAAGAGCACATCGGACTAACATCAAAGATTGAAACAGTAGTAGTTTCATGAACTTCATTCATACTTGGACTTAGGAATTGGGTCCATTCCCATTGTGGTATTAGAAACCCAAAAGACTTGGAGAAATTAAAAAGATTAAAAAGGGGGATCTAAAGTGCACCATATTAAAGCAGGCCTGGAAACATTGCTCTGATGATGTCAGTTTTCATTTGTTGCTCAACCATTGGGTTCATATCAAACCCTCAAATCTGACTGGGTCATTTTTTTCTATCTTGTGAATACTGAAAGCTCTTTAGCTCCCGTTTTACCCATAATGCACCAAAAACCCTCCTTACTTTAGATCTCATTTGCCTCCTTTGTTCATAGATGTGTTTGCTGCTAGCTCTTAAGTGTTGGTCTTTTTTGTAAGTAAAAGTAGACTTTATTTTCTGTTTTCTGTTATTTTCCTCTCTACCCCTCCAATACTTTCTCCTTCTCCGATTCATCCTGTGGTTTTGGAGCATTTGGACTTAAGCATCCCGGATCCATCCATATTGGATTTGAGGATCACTGCATCTTCTACACTGATACCACCACTAAGTGTACCAGCTCCAAGTGTGTTGGAGCTGGAGGACTCTTGTAGCCACAGCATTACTGTCGGATCCGGGGTGAAGGAGTACACTTTGAGGTTATCAAAACTTTCTCTTCCCCTTGGAGCCTTGGAGCTGGACAGCTTGGCTCTCACTCCTGCCTCAAGTGGTTTGCCTTTGGGCCGGAATTAGTTGATGTTCCAGAAGTGTATCGTCTTGACTCCATTGGTTTATTTCTCTGTGGCTTTCCTCCCTCGAGGTAGTTGACAGAGTTTTCTCTGCTGCAAGGGAAAGGACATGTCCAACTTCATTGGATCCCACTTCCCAAACCAACTTGTCTTTGCATCTGCATCCTGGGTCTCATCATCCTCTTCTACAAGGACAGCCAGCCCAAAGTCTCCAGGACAACCACCAGGGTATATTCATAAGTAGGAATAAAAGAGCACAGAATGAAGGTAGATCACTACCAAAGATGACCGAAAACAAATGTAGATACCACTGTTAAGTAAAACAAACTGTTCCACTGGAGTGAAGTACAGATCACTCACTTTTAATGAACCCAGGCTTTGTGAATAATTCACTGTTTCATTTCTGAAATAAATCCACAAGACTTCGTCCAATAGAATGTAACAGAAAAACCAGGATTTAAAACCTTGTGAAGGTAACTTGGCCAAATTGTGCCAAAAAATTAAAAGAAACATGCTTGCTTTTAAAGTCAAGTATATACAAATTTTAAAACCATTTAAACACTGCAAGGCCTTCTGGTTAATTAAAAGTGGCTAAAACACTTTCCAAAATGTTTAAGGTGAATGTGAAGTATTAAGCAAATGTTGAAAAATGGGCAAATCAAGGCAAGGAAATTTAAACTTGAAAGGGATAGATTGTATTACGTTAGTAAACAAACATACCCCCAAACCCCTGAATCACAAGAATGAGGCAATAGAAATGGTTTTATACAGACGTATTGTCAACTGACTTTCAACCTGAGAATATACCTCAGGTTAATAATTCTACCATGGAGGCCTGCCCTTTAAAGATTCCCCCACTGCGAAGATCCACACATCTCAAGGGAAACAGATACAACTGGAACAATGTCAGGAATGGACACACCCATATTCACACAAATCAGGATCCCGGTCGAAGACTTTACAGAAGAAAACCTATCGGAAGTTTTTGATACAGGAAGAGGCTACTACGGAAGATATTAATTTCTGACATGTAGTCTCTAATGGAACTGGTGAACTTTCATGTTTACAACTTTAGTTTTCACATTATCCAGCAAACACTTGCTGGCATTTTTTCTAAAGGCTACACCTTTGTCATTGGTCAGGGAGCAAACCTTACTGAAGTTCTTGCCAATCTGAAAATGTATACTAGGAAATTGAATTTGGGCATTATGTTTGGGAATGAAGGCACACATTTCCGGTCATTAAGATTCCTTAGTATATTCAGTCCACCACTATATCCCCTTTTGCTGCTTTTCAAGAGAATGTGTGAACTCTTCTTTAGATCCTATGTCAGTAGGTGCCTCTCTCCGGAAAAATCCAACTTGACCAAGTTTGAGTTGGATTTGACACACAATCTTAGAACATTTAATGCCTAGATTATGTAACCCGACAAAGGGGGTGGGGTTGTCCTTATGGACCACTTGCAATATACTGAGAAAATGTACATTTTATTTGAAGACTCATATGAACAGGTGTCCAAAACTGAACTTGCCATTGTGTATTCCAAAATTTCTGCTGCTTTACAAGACATGCTTATGCATGACCAAATTACCCTTGACCGATATGAATACCCAAAGATCAGTCATCCAGTAGTGCCCACCAGTTTTGGAGTTCCCAAGATCCAAAATCAAAATGATCCACAGATGAGGCCCATTGTGGATGCTAAACAATTGATCTTGGTCACCCTTGGCTAAATTTCTAGAATACCATTTAAAGGGGTGGTCCAGAACATCAACCACCTATGCAAGGATTCATGGGAATTACTAAGGAAGTGTGATGTTTACAATTCAAAGATAACATGGTTTTTATTACAATTGATGTCAAGGACGTTTTCACAGTTATCCCCAACCACACTGGTTTGCAATGGTTCACAGAATTTTTAAATGATCGGAATTTTCCCAAGATAATATCAATCTTTTTACTGATTGTTGCATCTTGTACTGCACAATAATTACATTGTTTTTGACAACCAATACTTTTTACAAAAAAGGGGGTAGCCATAGGCTCATCATGTGGTTTGTTATTTGCCAACATTGTCATGATGGAATGGAAGGAGAAATTTGTCGTTAATAGTCCTTTCCAGGACTCATGGTACCTTTATATCATATACCCTGACATTGTTTTTGTGTCATGGAAGGATGGTGTGGGTCAAATTCCAGTTTTTCTGGAATACCTTAACACAACCAGTTTTTTGGCTTTCACCCATACCATTGGCATTGACCATATATCATACTTGGATGTCTTACTTGAAAAAGATGGGCTGAACAAGAAACTACTTTCAAAGATCTTCAGGAAACCCACTTATTCCAACTCCTCCTTACTCTGTACCAGCTTTCACGCAACCTTACAGAAAAAGGCAGTAGTTAAAGGGCAATTTGTTTATGCTGCACACATGACCACTTTATATAAGGATTTTAGGTACTTGCATATTATCACAACCAGATGTTTGCGGTCACGAAATTCCCATACTTCAACTGGTACGAGGGCATGAAACACTGTAAGGTGTTTTTAAAGTCCTTATTTTTGAAGGAAAAGTTTGCATTGCCTTCAGGTACAGAAAAAATGCACAAAATCCCCTTCCTGATTTGCGTGCATTACAAACGCATGCTTTGTCATGGCTGACATATGGAATGTGTAAGTAGTGGTTTTGGGCTCCGGTTTCTAAAAGGGGTATACCAGCAAGTTTTAAGTTGTGTCCCTATATTGTGTGGGTTACATTTCCCAAACAAGATGTATAATTACAAAAACACAGAGCAGAAGGGATGAATGTCTTCACAATGAGTTACTGTTGTTTCCTACACTCCGCGTGTAATGGTCTTTTCTTTTTTAACATGTCTGTCCCCAGAACCTCACACGCACGCAAAACATAAAGAGGATTTCTTAAGTTGTTTTATCAAGTTTGTTTGCTGCATACTTGGTTTTATGAAAGATGTGCAGGGTAGCAAAAAGATGTATAAACATTGCCATACTCACGTCCTTCTTCACATGGCTGAGAGGGAGCAGCCCTCCATACTACATTGCTCATCCTCTTGGCCCGGGAGAGCATGTTCCCCGGGATGCAGATTTGACCAATGTTCATCGTGCATACAGCTGCAGTCATTACAGATGGGTTATCCTGCCGTCAGGCGGGTCCTCGGTCTGCCGAATTCCAAAGTCTAGGTCCGGCGTCGGTTGTCGTCGCTTCTTCCCTGGCATCAGTGCGGCAGGGGTATAAAAGAGGCAGACGACGCCATTTTCTTCAGTCTTTCTTGCCGCGTGGTGCCCGAAGCAGAAGCAGTTCGCAAGTGCTGGTCGGCCAGCTCCTGAGATTTACAAAAGTATTTCAGCCGAAGTCTTCTTTAAAGCTATGTACCCCGTTGGGGAAACTTTTCTTGCCTCAGACCGATGTCAGACAAATTGTATTTCTTGTGGGAAGCAAATACCGCATAAGGATTTCCACTCTTTCTGTATACCTTGCTTAGGCCCAGACCACGACGTCTCGGCCTGCCGTTTTTGTGCTAGGTTCAACAAGCACACTATTAAGCGCCGGGCAGAGTTCGCCCTTCATTAGTTTGGCAAAAAATTTAATTATATCATGTCGTCGGATACACCGACACCAGTTTTAAGCAAAAGACGCAAAGATAAGGGCCGACATCCGAGGTCCGCACCGAGTACTGAGACCACGCTTAGGCAGACTACCGGTTCTCCAGTTCTCAGCGAGGCGCCTACGCAGCCCCTGAATACCGATGAAATTATTTTACCGGTGACTTCAGTACCCAAGGTCACAGGCTCCTTGGTCTCCATTCCTACTGCAGATACCGACGCCACTCCTGGCAGGGAAACTCAAAATTTAGTCAGGCCTGCCATTTCTGAAGGCGTCTTCAGGCCTTCCACCTTCTCTATTAAATCCTTCACTAAATCTAAAGCTGCCATGAAAACTAAAAAACAGGGTCCTCAGACCTCCTCTTAAGGCCCTATGCCTAAAAAGCAGATGCTTAAAATGGCTGAGGATTTGATAACTCTCATCAGGGGTTCTCAACCCCCCCTGACAAAAGACCCAGATTGGAGGAAGACTACCCTTCCTCAGACCAGGCTTCTATTACCTCACAACATTCTGAGGACCAGGATTATGCCTATTCCCCTTTCGAAGACTCTGATGCTGAGGAGTCTATTCCCTCTGTCTCCCCCCCGAGGACTACTCTTTTGGGGAAACCCTGCATACATTGAGAGAACACTTTCACTGGGAAGGCCAAGATTACTCAGATTCCAAGAAAAGGCTCAGGGAATTTCTACTGCTCCCCCAGCATAGGCCCCCTGGCTATCCCTCCTGTTTTAGATATTTTGGATGATGTGTACGCAGTAGCCAGCCTTAATCCAGATTCTTTACCCCCAGCCCCTGTTAAACCAGACAGGTATTACCGGGTTCCTGATTCTCACCAGTTCCTTTATAAAAGCCATACTGCTGACACAGAAACTATTTCACAGGGTCCCAAGGGAATAAAGGCTTCTACTGCTAAAAACCCTTTACCTTCAGAGAGAGATTCCAGAGCTTTAGAAAGGTGGGGGAAAAAGGTGTATACATCTGCTAACCATGAGGGCATTAAACTGTCAATTCCATATGTTAAAGTACCAACAGTTTTTGTTATCTCAGTTGAAAAGCAAAATGACACAAACAAAACAGCCAGATTTGAAAGAGTTGCAGGATTTGTTGCATGGTGCAGAGCAAGTGGGTAAACATACATTGCAGTGTGGTTTTGATGCTTTAGAGGCCTCGTAGAGCTGCTGTCATGGGGTCTGTCATACGTAGACATGCTTGGCTCAAAGAGCAAACCTTGCCAGATCATGTCAAAGCAAAGTTATTAGATGCACCACTTCAAAAAGAAGTATTGTTTGGTGTTAAAGCTGAGGAGGTACTAAAGAAAATGGAGGAAAAAGCGAAATCTATGCAAACAGTGAAAGATTTCCTGCAGGTACAACCTCCACGCTTCAGCAGAAACTGGCCTTCAAAAAATTGGTCCTTTCCAGCCACGGACAGACCTCAAAGGGGCAGATACAGACGCCCAAGAGGTAGAGGACAACCTCAAGGATCTTACAGAGCAAGACGGTGGCAAGCACCAACCCCAAGAGGTGGAGAAGATAGATCGCAGTCATTTAGAAAACAGACACAATGACTTCCCCCTATGCCTGCCAAGCAAAGCTTTAATGGCAGCACCTTTGGGCGGAAAACTGGCATTATTTTCAAAAAACTGGCATATTGTTACAAAAGACAAATGGATTCTGGACATTATAGACAGAGTTCCACTTTCACACCCTTCCAAAAATGAGAGGTATGCCAAACCTGCCACAGAATCAAAGGGCAGAGGCACAAAGACAAATTTCCGCTCTCATGGATATGAAAGTGATCCAAGAGGTACCTGCAAAAGAACAAGGTCAAGGTTTTTATTCCAGACTATTCCTGGTACCAAGGAAAGACAAAGATTGGAGACCTATCTTAGACCTATCCATCCTAAACACATATCTACAGGTACCAAAATTCAAGATGCTCACATTACAGCAGCTTCTTCCCATGCTGGGCAAGAAGTCTTGGCTGGTAACATTGGACCTCAAGGAGGCATACCTGCATGTCCCTATCAGACAAGATTGCAGAAGATACCTCAGATTTCTTGCAGGTTCAACCCATTACCAATTCTCTGCATTGCCCTTTGGCTTATTTACTGCACCCAGAGTGTTTACGAAATGCCTGGCATAAGTAATTGCCTTCTGCAGACTACAAGGAATACAAATCTACCCATATCTGGACGACTGCCTGATCCAAGCGGACAGCAAGGACATTCTATTGCAGCATCTGGCGTTTGTAATAAAACTTTTAAACTTCCTGGGATACACAGCGAACAAAAAGAAATCAAAACTAATACCTTCTCAATAGATAATTTTCCTGGGTGCCAGCTTAAATACAACCACCCAGATGGCCTACCTCACGCCAGACAAACAAGGGCAACTGTCTCGATATTTCAGCAAAATGGCAACTTTCACCAGGCTAACTGCAAGGAAAGTCCTGCAGGCTCTGGGATTCATGGCATCTTGCATCCTACTAATCCCATGTGCAAAGCTGCATATGAGGAAGCTACAATGGTACCTAAAAAACCTATGGTCTCAACAGTCACAGCTTGGAAACAATTATACCACTCATTCCATGCCTTCAAAAGGAATTTTTGTGGTGGGCTCAAGCATGCCAAAGAAACACAGGTCTCCCTTTCTGTGTACCTCAAGCAACTCAAATCATCACAACGGACGCCTCAAATTACGCCTGGGGAGCACACATGGCAGATCAGTGCATTCAGGGAAAATGGTCCCAAAAAGAGAAGCACCTACACATCAACCAAAAGGAGATGCTAGCCATGCAAAATGCTCTTATGACCTTCAAAGACCTACTGCATCCAGGCCAGCTACTGATAAGGACAGACAACACCACAGTCATGTGGTACATAAACAAACAGGGGGGAACTCATTCATACCCCCTGTGTAGGCAAGCCATGACCCTATGGAGCACAGCACTGGAATTGCAAATTCAACTACAGGCACAATTCCTGCCAGGGAAGGAAAACACACTGGCAGGCAACCTAAGCAGAAATATGACAGACCCACACGAATGGAAGTTGCATCCTCAAGTTTTCTCAAAAATAACTCGGGCATGGAGACAGCCAGACATAGATCTATTTGCTACCCACAGAAATTACCAGTTGAAAAAATTTTGTTCAAGGTCATATAATCCACAGGCCTGGAAAGTGGACGCACTCTCTTTCAATTGGACAACATTGACAGTCTATGCCTTCCCGCATCTTCCTCTACTGACCAAAGTTCTATTAAAAGCCAGAGCAGAGAGGCCACAAATGATTCTCATTGCTCCAGACGGGCCACGACAACACTGGTATCCGCTACTAAAGAGCCTGACACACTCCCCACCATGGATCCTACCTCTAGTCCCTCTGTCCCAGCACAACTACAAAACCCTTCACAGCCAGCTCAAAACCCTAAATCTAGCTGCATGGAGAATACCTTAATTTCCCAACAGACTCTCCTCTCCAAGGAGGTGCAGGATGTCATCTTGGAGGCCAGAAGACCTTCTACTAGAAAAGCCTACTCCGCCAAATGGAAACGATTTTGTTCCTGGACTCAAGAATAGGGCCAGAATCCTTGGGTAATAAATATACCTCAAATTTTACAGTACCTAGCTGAGATGTTACACAGTGGCCTTTCCTTCTCCTCCATCAAGATCCACGCTTCAGCCATTTCTGCACAATACAACACAGACCCTCCTTTATTCTCGCATCCTCTATTAAGGCAGTTCCTCAGAGGGGCAAAAAATATAAACCCCCCAAGGAAACCACCAGTTCCAGCTTGGAACCTCAACTTCGTATTGGAAAAGCTGACCCTGCCTCCCTTTGAGCCGGCTTCTTCAACAGAGCTACAATACTTGTCATGGAAAACAGCCTTCCTTCTGGCTATCACCTCAGCACGCAGGGTTTCGGAACTACAGGCCCTCATGGCGGTGCAACCATTCATCATTTTCCATCAGGACAGAGTTTCCTTACGAACCAACCCTACCTTCATGCCAAAGGTAGTATCCAGTGTAGCTTTGAATCAGACTATCCACTTAACTACCTTTTATCCAAATCCACAGAACAAAGGGGAGAGACTACCACATTCCTTGGACATTCACAGACAACTTCATTATTACTTGGACAGAACAAAGCCATTCAGGAAATCTGAGCAGCTCTTTGTGTCCTATGCTACAGGTGCTCAAGGAAAGGTTATTTCCAAACAGACAATTTCAAAATGGATAGCCCACTGCATACACTTTTGTTATTCTTTTCATGGAAAATCTGTGCCTGCATACATCAGATCCCACTCCACCAGGGCCACAGCTACCTCTGCAGCTTTCCTCAGGGGGGGGTCCCTACCAAGGACATTTTGGAAGCAGCTACTTGGAGTTCAGTGCACACTTTCTCCAAGCACTACCACCTTCCACTATACTCAAAATCTAGAGCGGGCTTTGCCACAGCAGTCCTGCAGGGCATCCTCGCTCCTCCTAGTTCCACTTAGTCCCTACCACCCTTACTTAGCTTTGGGATTCTACCCATCTGTAATGACTGCAGCTGTATGCATGATGAACATAGTACAGTTTTGTACCTACTATAAATGTAGATGTTCGAGTGCTCATACAGCTGCAGTCCAGGTTACCCCCCCTCCGTCCATTCTTAGGACAGGCCCTATGACAAATACCTTTATTATACATCTCATTTGGGGATATTCTTTTATGGTGTATTTGCTTGCAACTACTGTTTTTTAATTTATCTATATTGCATGTTTGCATAACACTATGTTTTGCCTTCCTTCTGGGGGCACCTGACATCTGGGGCAAGAAAAACTGAAGAAAATGGTGTCGGCTGCCTCTTTTATACCATTGCCGCACTGACATCAGGGAAGAAGCGACGACAACTGACGCCGGAGCTAGACTTTGGAATTCGGCCGACCGAGGACCCGCCTGACGGCAGGATAACCCATCTGTAATAACTGCAGCTGTATGAGCACTCGAACATCTACATTTATGGTAGGTACAAAACTGTACTTTATTCCTCTTGGCAAGTCCTAAACCAGCTGACAGAATAATAGTTGACACTTAACACTAGCCTTTTCCACACTAACATTGCTAGTTTCACAAAACCATTGCAGAGTGTGGCAGGGCCCAAATCTGGTTGCGATAATACATACATACTGGATTTCATTAGTGAATCCATCCTACTCAAGGACATGCTCCTGCAAAGAGGTTACCCCAGTGTGTTCGTCATCAACATTTGGGAAGAAGTAGCATGAAAAAGACAAAACCGCCATTTTAGACTATTCTATCAAGTAAACTTCGGAGAACTGTGGTACAGAGATTTTTTCTTGAACAGCTACTTGCAGGGCACTCTGGGGCAAATACCTACAAGTGTGGTTTTATCACATACTCTGCGGGTCATGAGCTGTTCAGGTGGACCTTGAAAAAACAAATGGTGCATTTTCAATTATAGTAATGGCATCATCAGCAAGGTGGGGGACAAGTTAATCATTTGTTTTTAGGAACGGCACCAGTTTTAAGCAATTATTTGAATCGTCTGGCAGACTTCCACACCACTCAGTTTGTAAATAGAAAGGTACTCAAAAGTGAGCTGCTTGCAACTACTGTAAAAATATTTTTTGTTGCACCAAAGTAAAAATCAGTGGTTTCTCTTAGGTTCATTGGTTGATACTAGGCTATCGGCCCTAGGGCCTATACAAGCCTAGCCATAACAATTCCCTGGATATTTATTCCCACAATATTTACTTCTCTGGATCCCTGTCTAGCAGGGCGACTGACATGATCCCCGGGGTGAATTTCATATCTCCCCATCCAATCATCAAGGTTCCTTTTGAAGAGGGCCAATGAGGCGCTCTGCTTGACATGTATGGGCAGTCTGTTCCAGAGTATGGGGAGTCTCTGGGTCAGGAACCTATCCCTCCAGCATGTTTTGTTCATTGTGATGCCAAGGTTTAGATCCCTGGAGCATTTGGCTCTGAGGGACTGGGATTTCTTTAAGTGGAGCATGTCCAACAGCTCAGGGTTTGACATGCACTTGTATGTTAAACAGAGATTGCCTCTGAGTAGACGATGTGCCACAGAGTATAGCTGGTGTTTTTTTAGACAGTCAGCATATGGCATCTGCTTTAGGCCTGTGATTCTTTTAGTGAGGTATTTCTGTGGCCTTTCCAGCTGTTGCAGATGTCTTGTGAGGTACATACCAAACGGGGCATTTATACTCTATAATGGGTCTAATGAGGGATGAGTACAGTGGGACAGTGACCTCCTTTTTTCTGTATGAAAAGCCCTTAGTGATGAGGTGTGCCATATAGAAGGATTTCCTGACTGTTGTGGCGATGTGGTTATCGAAAGTGAGACCACTTTCCACCTGTGTCCCTAAGTCTCTCATCACACTTTCGATGTTTAGTGTCCTGCCACTTATGTGGTAATTCATGGGTACATGTTTTTTTCCAGAGGGGATAACTATACATTTCTTGGCATTAAGCTTGAGCCCATGGCTCTGGCACCAGACATCTGTTTCTGTAAGGCCCTTTTGTAGAATATCCACATAATTTGGGGATTCAGTAATGGCTCCCAGTTTGCAGTCATCTATGAACTTTGTTAGCTAGAGTCCCTTAGTGTTGGCCTGTACTTCAGAGAAGTAGATGCCGAACAAGAGTGGTCCCAGGACTGAATCCTGAGGTACTCCACTTGTCTGAATCTGGATTTGGAATCGGCTACTTTTACAGTCTGGGTTCTGTCAGTAAGCCAGTTGGCAACCCATCGAGTGATGTAGGGATTTATGCCCAGCTTAGTAAGTTTATCTATAATTCTAGAGTGGGGGATGTTGTCGAAGGCCTTGGCAAGGTCCAGATAGGCTGTGTGGACGGTCTTACCCTCGTCCGCAGCTCTGGAGACTGATTCGAAGAAGTCAATCAGATTCAGGAGACAAGATTGGCCCTTCACAAATCAAAACTGGGTGGGGTCCAGTGTTTGAAGGTTGCCAATGTCTTTGTTTATAAGTTCCATGATAATGCGTTCCATGCCCTTGCAGATCAGGCTTGTCAGACTGATGGGACATATCCCCCCTTGTGGAGTGGGATAACTGTAGCTGTGTGCCACTCAGTGGGCACGAAGCCTGAGGTGAGGCTATGATTAAACATGACACTTAGGTGAGGTGCCAGTTCATTTTGTAGTTTATGTAGTACACAGCCTAGGATGTCATCTGGTCCTATGGATGCTGTATTCTTAGCTTTGGAGAGTGCGGTTTCTACCTGTGTGGCCTTTATTACCGGAATTTGGCAATCTTTAGGTATTGAGATGGGCCCTTTAGGGGGTGAGAGTGGGGTGAAGTTGGCACTAAATCGATCTGCCAGGATATTGGCAATATCCTTGGGATCAGTATATTTAGCATTGCTCATTACTCTAATACAGTAAAAGGTAACTACAGTTGCACAATGAAAGTAATAGTTTATGCCGCCCTTTACCAATCTTGTAACAGTTTTTACATTGGCAAGACTGAACGGATGTTCAAACAGAGAGTCTGTGAACATCTTTATGAAATTAGAACTAAGTGTGGGAGTAATGCATTTTTTAAACACGTAAACAGTACACTCAGATTACCAGTTTAAAGTTATCATTCTGGAATACTTGCCCATGCATCCCAGGGGAAGTCCATGGGATCTAATATTAGAAAAGAAAGAACTTGGCAATTGCACTTGAATTCAGCTAGTCCACCAGGCATGAATAGGGTTATTTCTTTTTCTTGTGTACTTAAAGCCAACTAACATTAATCATCATGTATTTTTCAACATCTATTTAATACTTTCCAAAATGTATAAGATAAATGTAAAGTGTTTTAGTCAACTTTTAATTAACCAGAAGATGTTCTTCGTGTTTCACTGTTGCAGTCATCACACTTGGGTTATCTGGCTGCAGGTAGCCCTCAGTCGGCCTGAATACCAGAGTCTTGGGATTTCTGCGTCGGATGCTGTCGCTTCTTCCATGATGTCAGGTCATCTGGGGTATAAAACATGCAGCCGACGCCATTACATCAGCTTTTCTTGCTGAGCAGAATCCGAAGCAGAAGCAGTTCGCAAGTGCTGGTCGGCCGCCTCCCTAAATTTTCGTTTTTCACGTTTCAGACCTAAAGTCTTTTAAAAGATAAGTACCCCGTTGGGGATCCTTTTTTCTTGCTCTAACCAATGTCAGAAAAAATTAATAATTGTCTTGCCTGTGGAAAGCACATACCTCAAAGATTTTTCATTCTTACTGCGTCACCTGTTTAGGCTCAGACCACAACGTTCCTCACTGTCGGTTTTGTGCCTTGTTCAACGCCCGAACTATTCGTCGTTGGGCTGTTTTTGTCACTAAATTCTTTCGCTCTCGTTCTCCTTATTCCAAAATGGCTTCGATAAGCTATCCGACTACCGATCTTCTGAAAAAACATAAGGCTAAAGACAGAGACAGACCGCATAGGTCCAAAACTGCCAACGACGCTTCTGTTAAGATAGTCACCAGTTTGCCAGTACTCAGTGAGGCGCTTTCGCAGCCCCTGATACCCGCTTCTACAGATTTGCAGGCCTCTACTGAGACCCATTCGGAGTCCGGTATGCCACGAGATGCTTCTTCAACTATGGAACCTGCAGATGTCTCTACCTTGGATGGGTCCGGAGCTGCTGTGCAGGTATCAGCTTCTGAGGGTGTATTCAGGCCTTCCAATGTTCATATTAAATCGACTACTTCATTTTAAACCAAAAATACTGAATTTCTCAGGCCCAGAGTTTGCACTATGCCTAGGAAACCGTCAACCAAAGAGCATTCTCAGGCCTCCATGCCACAGAAACAAATGCTTAGAATGGCTTAAGACCTTATTATTTTAATTAGGGGAAGCCAGCCTCCCCCCTCTAAAAGACCAAGAACTGATTTTCCTTCTGATTCTTATGAGTCCGATGACTCTGACCCTTCTGATTACCAGGACATACCTTTATCTACCTATGAGGATTCTGATGCAGAGGATTCCATTCCGTCTGCTTCCACACCAGAGGATTTTTCCTTTGGAGAAACCCTCCATACCCTTAGAGAGCATTTCTGCTGGGAGTGCCAGGACTACCCACAGTCCAAAAAGAGACTCAGGGAATTTTTAACCTTGCCTCAGCACAGGCCTCTAGCTATCCCTCCTGTTCTGGAAATTGTAGATGATGTCTTCATGGAATCCAGCCTTACCCCTGATACTTTGCCTCCAGCTCCCAGGAAACCTGACAGGTACTACAGAGTACCTGACTCCCACAAATTCCTCTTTAAGAATCCTGCTGCGGATCTGGAGACCATTTCCCAGGGACCTAAAGGCATTTATAGCTACTATAGCCAAAAACACTACCCCTTCGGACAGGGAATCTAGGGCTTTAGACAAATGGGGTAAGAAGGTATACACCTCTGCTACTCTTGCCATCAGGGCTTTAAATTGCTAGTTTCATATGTTAAAGTATCAGCAACATATTATGGAACTAATTAAACAGAAAATGATGTTGATTCCTGATTGTGCAGAACATAAAGATTTACAAGAGTTAATGCATTCTGCTAACCAAGTTGGAATACATCCTTTGCAATGTGGTTTTGATGCCTTAGAAGCATCTTGCAGGGCTGCTGTCACTGGGTCTGTTCTTAGAAGGCATGCTTGGCTTAAGGAACAAATCTTGCCAGACCATGTCAAAACAAAATTACTAGATGCTCCATTAAACCAAGAGCGTCTGTTTGGCACTAAAGCAGAAGTCGTCCTCAAAAAGATGGAGGAACAATTGCAAACTGTTAAAGATTTCCTACAGGTACTGCCACCTAGATTGAGCAGGCATTGGCCTTCTAAAAACTGGTCTTTTCCAGTCCTTCCTAGACTTTCTCAGTCCAAACCCGGGGGCAGCAGACCACCAAGACTACAGTCTCAGGGTATGCACAGATCTAAACAATGGAGTGCTCCCACCTCAAAAACAGGGAGTAGTAAGCCACCATCCCATGGTAAATATTTCACAGTGACTTATCCTTAATTCTTCCAAGCCTTGCCCAAGTACTTGCACCCTTAGGAGGAAAACTAGCCCTGCATGCAAAAAAACTGGGAGTACATTACCCAGGACAGATGGGTCTTGAACATTGTATCCCAGGGATACAGATTCTACTTCCACTCATTGCCAGCCCCAAGCAGATGGCCATACCTCCTCCCAAACCAGTGGGCAGAGGCCTAAAAGCAAGTACTTTCTCTTCTCAGTATCAAGGCTATTCAACCTGTCCCAGCAGAGCAAGGGGGACAAGGTTTTTACTCCAGACTGTTTCTGGTACCCAGAAAAGAAAACATTTGGTGCCCTATCCTGGATCTGTCTATTCTCAACACCTTCCTGGTGGTTCCAAGATTCAAAATTACTCTCAAACAGCTGCTTCCTATGCTAGCTCCCACTCCAGCCTGGGACCTTAACTTTCTATTGGAGAAGCTCACACTTCCACCCTTTGAACCTGCTGCTACAGCAGAGTTAAAATTCCTCTCCTGGAAAACAGCTTTACTTCTAGCCATCACTTCAGCAAGAAGAGTGTTTGAATTGCAGGCCCTTATGGCCGTGGAACCCTTCATTATCTTCCATGCGGACAGGGTTTCTCTCAGGACTAACCCATCATTTATGCCCATGGTGGTATCTAGTGTGACTTTAAACCAATCCATTCATTTGCCGACCTTTTTCCCTAATCCTTAGAATAAAGGGGAAAGGATCCTACACACCCTGGACGTGCACAGGCAGCTTTGGTTCTATCTGGACAGGAATAAACCTTTCAGAAAATCTGACCAGCTGCTAGTCGGCTTGGCTACAGGGGCAGAGGGCAGGGCCATTTCAAAGCAAACCATTTCTAAATGGATAGCACACTGTATCCATTTCTACTACAAACACCATGGGAAACATACCCCACAGGGGATCAGAACTTATTCCACTAGGGCTACATCGACCTCTACAGCATTTCTCAGGGGAGTTCCTACCAGGGACATCCTGGAAGCTGCAACCTGGAGCTCTGTACACACCTTCACCAAGCATTACCACTTGCCTATCTTTCCAGAGCTGGATTTGCCACAGCAGTCTTACAGGGCCTGCTAGCCAGCCCTAATACTTCTTTACTGCCTCCTCCCTTCCTCATCTTTGGGAATCAACCCAAGTGTGATGACTGCAACAGTGAAACACGAAGAACATAGTACAGTTGTGTACACTTACCATAAATGTATGTGTTCGAGTGTATTCACTGTTGCAGTCCTGGTTACCATCCCTCCAGCCCACTGACTTCTCTATCCTTACACCTATCCTTTTTTTTGGCCATATCTTATAACAGTGGTATTTACTTTTTACTGGGGGTGTTCCACACCATGTAATTGCTTCCTATTTTGGGGACTTCTGACATCTGGGGCAAGAAAAACTGATGTAATGGCGTCAGCTGCATGTTTTTTTTTACCCCTGACGTCATGGAAGAAGTGACAGTATCCAACGCAGAAGTCCCAAGACTCTGGTATTCGGCCCAACTGAGGGCTACCTGCAGGCAGATAACCCAAGTGTGATGACTGCAACAGTGAATACACTCGGAACATCCACATTTATGGTAAGTGTACACAACTGTACTGTCTTGCAGTATTTAAATGGTTTTGAAATTTCTGTATACTTGACTTTAAAAGTGAGCATGTTTCTTGTAATTTTTTGACACAGTTTGGTCACGTTGTGATGATGTGAGGTATTGCCATCTGTGCCAGGGAGAGTGGAGCAGTGCATGTGTGACATGTGCTGGCGTAGTTGGCTGGTGTTTTGTGTCATTTGACTGTCACACTGACTTGTGCAGATGCTTGTGTTATCAACAGTGCTATTATAATTGATTAAATGTTTATATTTAAACAAAGAATTCTGGAAGGGAAGAGTAGAAGTTTTTGAAATTGTTCTATAATTTTTCAAATACTGCAACAGATCTTGGCAAAGCTCTGAGTCTGTATTGTACTAGTCAGGTGATCAAATGTGCTGTCATTCCATAACCATCACTGAGAGGATGGAACTCGCACAGCAGCTTGTTTTGTTTTATTTTCTTTGGAACCTGATATAAAAATCTGTGACAGTTATCACAGTTCAGTTGAGTTAGTTCATTTGTTTGGTTCAATCTGTTTGAAGCTCATCATCTTGCCTTGTGGAAGTAAGCATCTCAATATCCTATCTTACCTTGCTGTAGTAATTAAGTTAGCTAGAGAACAGTTATTCTTTAGACAGTCAGGAAATACAGTGATATTAGTTAAGTAGTGTTTTTTTTTGCATCTGTTTGAATCTGTCCAACTGTTATTTTTATTTCTTCTGTGATTGAAACTGGTGTTTATTGTACTTAGATATTTAGTATTCTCATGTTTTCTACTTTATTAAATATTTTATACTTTTCATTATGGCTGGGCTTTTGGAGAATATGACTTGAAAGTATTTGTGCATATTTTAGTATTGCCTTGGCCACTCCGAAAAGCCTGGATGCTTTTGTTACATTCTACCATTTATATTAGTATTGATTTTACTCAGTTTAATTGGATACCCTTATAAGAGCCTGAGAATATTTGACTGGTGGCAGCAAGGTTACCTTATAGTCTGGGCAGAATGGGTACAGCTAGTACATTTGTACCAGCCATTTCTAGGAGTGTGTGTGGGTGTGTGTGTCTGTCTGTCTGTCTGTGTGTGTCTGTGTGTGTGTCTGTCTGTCTGTGTGTGTGTGTCTGTGTGTGTGTCTGTCTGTCTGTGTGTGTGTGTCTGTGTCTGTGTGAGTGTGTCTGTCTGTGTGAGTGTGTGTGTCTGTGTGTGTCTGTCTGTGTGAGTGTCTGTGTGTCAGTGTGTGTGTGTGAGCTACGTGGAACTGGGCACAGTGCTCTAAAGTGAGTCTTGCTTGGGATCTGGAGAGACAGAGAGTCCAGTCCCAGGTCTGAAGCAGGTTCCCTTTGTGCTCTTGGGGGAAATTGTGTTTGATGCAGAGAGCTGCATTTGAAATACTGTGCAAATCCATTCCTGTTCTTAGTGACAGTCTCTCACTGGTGTCAGTGGTGACAATTCAGGCTCCTTGATTAGTGGCCTGGGGTAAAGAGAGGCTATTACAATGTGAACTTCCTGGTTTCTCTGTTGCATTGTATCTGGTGAAGTCTTGTGGATTTATATCGGAGACGAAAGCGCTTTTTGTTTTTTATTAAACAGTGAATCATTCACAAAGTCTGGTTAATTAACAGTGAGTGATTTGTACTTCACTCAAGGTAGAACAGTTTGTTTTTACTTAACAGTGGTATCTACATTTGTTTTTGGTTGTCTTTGGTAGTGATCTACCTGCGTTCTGTGCCTTTCTCTTCCTGGTTGTGCTTTTTTTCAAGTTTTAGTTGTCTGTATTAATACCTTCCGATAGTTCTCCAAAACATCGAACTGAAGAAGTCCCTAGGAAGATAAAGTACAAAAGGAGGCAATTGGACTCTTCCCCAGGAGTCCATCACGGAAGATAATGATTTCAATGAAGGTGAAGAATCTCCAAGATCATCATCTTTGGAGACATCATTGAGATACTTAGAGGGGTGGTTGGTCTACTGATAACCCTTCCCAAGAGGAATCGCATATTCCTAGAAGCCTTTGGTGTTGGGCCATCTACCTCCTAGTGATTCCACCCACGGAAGAGCTTATTGATCTGGTCTCTCAGTGAGCATGGAAGGAACCTGACTCCGTGGAGCCAATCCCCTAAAAACTGGATAGAATTCTGGCACAACCAAGGGATTGGGAGCTTTGGAGCAAAGGAATACCACTTGATGCTATGGTCATAGCAGTGGCCATGAAGAAGGAACTGGCAGAGCAAAGTTCCTCAGTTCTTCCCCCTAACAGGGAGTCTAGGGAGATTGACCGATTTGGGAAGCATATGCATGTTTCAGTGATCTTTGTGCTTCAGTCACTGAATTATTTGGAACACTTTACCAGACTCCAGAGGGACTTGATTAAAGAACTCATCAAATCCCTCTCTGGGACCATTACTTTGGAGGGTGACAGTTCAGTCACCTCTCAGGTGGCTGCCCTACAGGGCATTTCGAACTTGTCCTTGAGGCTGAACTCACATGCTGCTGAAGGTACAACAAAGGCAGTGGGTTCAGGCATTTCTATTAGGAGACATGCCTGGATGCGCCTGTGTGATTTTGCAGCGCCTTTCAAGTCTTTTTTTGTCAGTGCCCTTTTTAGTGGAAGTTCTTTGTTTGGCCCCAGGGTTAAGGACACATTATCCAGGTGTGAGCAGGAAGGAAAAACCCTGTCTGCTGTCTGCATATGTTTTTCAACTCCTCAAAGGACCTTTTCCAGGAATCAAAAGTCCCAGTGTCCCTTCTGAGATCGACATGGAGATAGAATTAACCCCCTCTGCTTCTGGGGGAACTAATGGAAGACACCATCCACATGGCAGAGGTGGCCTGCACAACCAAGGATCTAGAGAGAACTTTTCTGACAGATCCAGTCAGCGCTTCTGAAAGATGCCTTAGCGTTCAACTCTGGAGGCAGTCAGGGGTCACATATCCTTGCACCAGAGAGCTTGGTTAGTGATTGCAAAAGTTTCATGGATGCAGACAGTTGTTTCCAGAGGTTATAAAATGCCGTTTTCCATTCCTGTTCCCTCAACAATAAACAAAATATGCAGTGTTCCACACAATCAGAGGAAAGCAGCAGAACTAAAAAAAAAAAAAAAAAAAAAAAAAAAAGCTGCTAGAAGGGAGAGTCATCCAGTAAGCCCCCCCAAGACCAGAAGGAGTCTGGAACTTCCTCAAGATTCTTTAGTGCCAAAAAAAACGGGGAACTGGAGACTAATTCTGGATCTCCACAATCTGAACAAGTCATTTCAGTACACAAAGTTACGGATGGTCATGGTTCAGTCCATTCTGCTTTTTCTGCACAAGGACGACTGTATGAACAGGCAGTCCAGAAGATAACTATGCTTCTGGCTGGGATATCGTCATTATCAGTTCAGAGCTTTGCCCTTTGGTCTCACCACAGCCCCCAAGGTGTTCATCAAATGCATGACAGTTGTAGCAGCTCACTTGAGACTGCAAGGATTCCGGGTGTTTCCATATTTGGATGACTGTCTCTTAACCTCTCCTACCAGGCATCATCTGATCAAGGCTGAATATTATGTACTATTATGCTCTCACCCAGGAATTATGATCAATCACAACAAATCTCACCTAGAACCAACTCAAGTACTACAGTTTATAGGAGCTTTATTCAAAACAGTTTCCTTGACAGCCTCTCTTCCTTTACAAATGGTTCAAACCATACATTTACAGGTCAAAAAGAATATTCAGAATTCCTCCTCTTTTGACTCAGAAGATTCCTCAGGCTTTGAAGTCAGTGCCTGCTGCAATAATCCTGGTTCTGTTAGCAAGGTACCATATGAGAATCCTTCAGCAGACCCTACCAACTTAATGGTCTGTCCTCCACCATACTCTGTCCACCCAGATCAGGATAAACTAGGCATGTAAAAATTGCCTCCTGTGGTGGATTCAGTCCAAACAAGTACTTCAAGGTCACCACTTCACTTTTCCTCACCCCAAGGCATGGACACTTCCCAGATTGAGTGGAGAAGGCATTTTTTGGGATAGACAGTCTAAGGCACATAGTCCCCAGAAGAAGCTAGTTTGTGTATCAGTGTCCTGGAGATGGGAGCTATTCGCCTAGCGTTGCAGGCCTTCCAAGACACACTCCTCTGCGGGACCACTGCAGTTCAGACAGACAATGTGTCAGTAGTCTGGTACATCAGCAGACAAGGAGGAACCAAATCCTACCCCTTATCTCGAAAAGCTTTGAGAGTATGATAGTAGACAAGCTCATCCATTTGTTTTCTGAGAGCAATGCACATCCCCTGGAAATCCAGTGTAATAGTGGACAAGTTGAGCAAGTCCGTCCTAATGCCTCACCAGTGGTGTCTCAACATGAAAGCGGCAGAAGAGATATTCTGTCAGTGGGACTAGCCTTGCTGCAATCTTTTTGCATCTGCCCACAAGAAGTGCAGCAGTTTAGTTGCCCTGATCTCCCCACAGGGAGAGTCACCGAGAGACGCTCTTCTCCATGATTGGCCTCCTGGTCTCCTCTATGCATTTCCCCCCAACCCCTCTTATCCCCAAATCCTTCAAAAAGCATCTTGATTGAAGAGCACAGTCATCCTCCTTGCCCCTTATTGGCCTTTGGTTTCCCTTTCTTTGGCCTCATCTTCATCCGCCTTGTATTCTGGATTCGGTTTCGGAGCTTCTGCTTCACCCAATGGATTTGATACATCCAGATGTTCTAGGCCTAAAGTTGACCATATGATTTCTCCAATCCTGCTGATAGCGAGACAGACCAGGCTGTCTTCACCTGTCCGTCACTCCACAAAACTTCCATTAGAAAACTCTACAAAAGCAAATGGAAAAGGTTTGTTTTTTAGGCACAGCAGAAAGTCATTGATCTCTTCTCTGCTCCAGTTACCAAAGCACTTGAGTTCCTTGCTACAGTTTTTAATGAAGGAGTTAGTTCTTCTACCATTAAAGCACAATTAGCTGCCATTTCTGATTTTCACCTTGGAATTAATAATTCATCTTTGGTATCTTCCAAACTCTGTAAGAGGAACCTTTAGTCTCTGACTGCCTATTAAAGATCCTACTCCCCCTGGGGATTTAAATATCCTTTTACAGTTATTAACTCAACCACTGTTTGAACCATCAGCTAAATGTGATTTAAAATTTTTTTGAAATGGAAAACTCTATTTTTAGTAGCGATTACCTCTGCTAGATGAATTTCAAAAATTCAGGCACTATCTTCTAAGCCTCCTTATTTGATATTTCATAAGGATAGGGTATCTTTATGAGCCAGTCATTCCTTCCTTCCTAAGGTGGTGTCAGAATCCAATATGAATCAATCAATCTCCCAGTCTTCTTTCCAAATGTTTCAGTTAAAGGAGAGTATTTGCTGCATTTGCTTGATGTTCAGAGACAGTTACAATTTTATCTACAGAGGACAAAAGTTTTCAGAAAATCGGATCAATTATTTCATTCCCAGAAACAAAATTGGGAAAACCAATTACTAAAGTGACTTTATCTAAGTGGTTGACTGATTTGTATCTCATTTGTTTTTAAAAAATTGGGTTTATCGTTACAAAAACATCCAAAAGCTCATTCCACCAAGTAAATGGTGACATCCAAGGATGACTGGGATGAAAAACTGAGGAAGATATCTGTGCAACTACAACTTGGCACAGTTCTCACACTTTTATTGCCCACTACAAATTAGATTTGGTCACTAGAGGAAAAGAAGCTTTCGGCTCAGTGGTGCTCAAGAATATGCTTCCTTAGGGTCCTCCGGTGATTTAAGGACTCTGTCCCAGTGATTGAGGAACAAATGAAAACTGACAGCAGCAGATAAAGGTACATACTCACCATAATGTTACATCTGTGTTGTCCATTTTCATTCTTCCTAAACAGCCCTCTCTCCAACCCCCTACCAGTTTAACTTTTGGAAGGATTACGTGATGCTATAGGAACCAGTATTCCATTATTAAGCTCCAGAATCTGTTATCTTCCTTTTCTCTAATTGGTTAGCTTAAACGACAGCAAACAAGATTTGAAGTAAAGAGGGCTGCATTGTGGGTAAGAGAGGAGTCTGAGAGCTTTCAGTGTTTCACTAGCTAGAAAAAGCGTCTGAGTCTGGTCCGAACCGAATGGTTGAGGAAGAATGATAATTGACAACACAGATGGAACATTGTGAGTACATAACTTCTTTTTTGTACTTCTCATCCTAACAAAGTTGTACATGATGGTACAAATTATTATTATTATTTTTTTTTTGGCATCTGATTATTTAAGAAGGAAAATTAACTAGTTTATTGACTTTACTAGCAAATTTAGGATATCAGCCCTGCTTTTCAGACATGCTCACAACTGGCTTTGTGAATATAAACTTAAACTAAAAAGAAAAAATACTTGATAAATGTGTGTATATGAAGAGAATTTGTGCCTTGAAACACGGAGTCAGATCCATTAAGGTACCTCAAAGTCTGTGTACCTTTTCCTGTTTCAGCAAGTGCCCTAACATGTTGCTACATAGTCCTCTATAATGAAGATATGCAGCACCGCATAGGGCTGTCGTAGCCTTACAGAATGCTAATGAAACGTTCAGGAAAAGAGGCATATGCTAACTAGCCATGTGCTGTTTCCCCCACAGCTGCCTCCAAGAAGACCTGAAGTGTGTATCCCAGGACTCATCTGAGTTGGGGATTGCTAGAAAAAGGCTCCGTTTTGGCCTTTCCTATTGGTTAATTTATAGTAAAAATCGCTTGTATTTTAGTCAGAGATCTGGAGTGAATCTGAACTAAATCCAAGGCACCCACTGTGTTAAACAAAAAATAAGTATATTTTAAACTTGCATTGCACTTTTTTGAACTGTATTTTGCTTAATTGCTGCTTCATTTTTGTTCTTCTTACTGCTGTGACTGTTTTTTCTGCACTTTGACTTTCTGGTGCTTCTGTATTTCATATCATAGGCTAGATTCAGATTTGCTGCATCTAGTCTGTTTGTTATTACTTGAGCACTACAACCAGCCATCCTACATTACGAAAGCCTTCCTGCACCCTTGTGGGCTTTCCTGTTGGTTAATTTGTGTTAAAACTGTTTAACTTCACTTGTGTTTAAACCCTGCATTTGTGGGTAGCTGTGCACTATTCTGCGGGGTTTAGCGCTGCCGTGTATAAACGCAAATGCTTAGAAACAGAATTTTCCCTTGATATCTGCTAGAGAACCCTCCTTAACTCCACTGCCTCTCTGTGTAGCAAGCAACTCAGTTGTGCATTCTGAGGCGTTGATGCAGTCTTCCACCATTAGCCCTCTACAGAATAGTTGTCTTTGTTAGTCTCACAAGCAAACTGTGGTCCATCTAGCCCATCCCCACTAGTTACTACAATATATATACCTGCCATAATGGCTGGGCAATTTCCCGACATTTCTTCAGCCAACCTGATTGACATGGGTATCCAGAGGCACTGTAGTAATTGCCTGATGTTTACTAGCAACCCCTTGCTCAAAAAGCAAACTAACACAGCATGTGAGAGATGTAACTATACCATGAAGTTTGAATTAGTACTCCACATAACAACATAAAAGACAATACAACAGGTTGTCAGCATACACAACTCCACTCTCACACAAGATAAGGTCAAGACATATAAACCCACATATGCGTAGGAACTTGCTAAGAGCCTACCAAAAAATCAGAGACCTCCCAAGCGCAAACAACATACACATACTGGTACACAAACCGAATCCACCACTACACTTAACAACACACAGCAGTGTCTCAACAATTAATCTCCTAAGGCAAAACACCTCAAAACCTAATGTACTTGTCATAGGTGACTCTAGAGAGACAAACAGATGCTCCCCTCACCATGTTGAACAAGGAGAAGGCCATAGTCAGCTGCCTATCCGGTGCCAGGATCCGTCAAATTACGCATTCACTCAGGTCGCTCAGCAGCAAGTACTGTTCTGACTCTGTCATAATACATGTTGGTGTGAATGACTTGAGATGTACCTCTCTGGACAATATGAAGAGAGACATGACTGAACTTTGATTGTGTCCCAGGCAGACTTGTCCCTGGTCCTAAGCAGCATTCTACTTTCACCTAGGATGATGCCACAATACAGACAAAAAATGCCTGATATCAATAATTGGCTTAGCTTCTTGTGTGATTCCAGGGAGATCCAGTATCTGTCTGCCTGGGAAGGCATTGTTGACAGTCCACGCTGCTTTGCCAGAGATGGCCTTCACCTCTCTCCTCAAGGTGTTTGGATATTGGTAAAGATGCTTGCCTCTCCAATAGTGCCTTTTTTAGGCAATGTCAAAACAGCAAATCTTATGACGTAAAGAAATCTACCTAAAGACAAACGCAAAGTCATGCTGCTTAATGCTAGGAGCTTAAACAGTAAACTGCATTCCCTGGAAGCACTCCTCACCTTGGTAAATGCTGATGTTTGTGCAGTCACTGAGACTTGGTTCAAGACTGCTGAGAGCACCCCGGCTGTACGAGGCTACAGTGCCTTTTACACGGTCAGAGAGAGAGAGAACTAGAGGTGGAGGTGTGTCCATCTTCATTAAATCCAAATACACCTTGAGACTGGTGAGACAGTACAACTTGTTTGAGCTAATCCAGGTCCACTTAACTGAAGGTAAAATACCCCTCCTCATCATCGCTAGCTGCAAGTCTCCTTCCATGAACCAGGAGAAGTACACCCCCTACCTGGACTTGCTAGAGTCACTCAATATACAGCTAAACACCTTGGTCATGGGAGATTTCAGCTACCTTCCATCAATTGGGCAATTTATATGAGCACAAACATGATTGTTATGATGCTCTTGGACTTTAATTCAAATGCCCTGGAACAGTTAGCCCGCACTTCAACAAGGAGCTGAAATATCCTGGACCTAGTGCTCACCAACATGGGGGGGGGGCTACTGCACAACCCCTGTATGTTGCCCTCCCTGGTAAGATCAGACCATAAACCTGTTTCGTTTGAAGTAAAGATCAGACATGACATCCCCCACAGGATGTAAAAAAAAACTGAAAATGTATTTTTCCAAAGTAAACTGTTGCCTACTAAGTAATGGTATACAGAGTTTCAAAACCTCTGCCAACATACCCAACAATGACTCCTATGCAGAGGAATACAAAAATGCCCTATACAGCCACTTAAAATACTGCATTAACTCAGCGGTACCCAGCAGGAACAAAACCATGTCTTCCCAAAAAAACAAGACACCCTGGTGGACTGTAAGTATAAATAAGCTATACAACAAAAGAAAGAGACTGATACCTAAGCAACAGGAGGGAACTTATTCAACAGAGGAAGAATACCTTCCTCAGCTTGAACAAGCAAATCAGAGGATGACTTCCAAGATGGTTGTACATTGAGAAACAGCTTAATTCTACTCTTCTAGTGTGAAAACAGAAACTCAACAGAGAAGGCCAGTAGAATTGTGTTTATAGGTAAGTTTCAGTAACTGGCTAATAAGTGCACTGCCTGGATGCCAGGAAAAAAAGAATTACAGGGGACCTGGAAAAAATCAGCTACAAAAAATGAGGAAGAAGCACAGACTGGGGAAAAGTTCTCCAGCTGTTCAGCAAAAAGCGCTGCAACCTCCAGACATGAATTCCAGTAACCTACCAGAAGATATAAGACAACTGTGCACAGACCTGGTTAAAATAAACAAAACACAAACAAAAGACTGGAAAAAAGCTTTAAACAGATCATCAGGTGAGGTAATAAAGCTGAAAAAAGCAAGGGTTGAAATGAAGAAAAGGCTGGCCGAATATGAGACTTCTCAGGAAGAGGTGGTTCAAAAGATAATAGAATTAGAGGACAAAGCACATAGAGGAAAATTTTCAGCTATACCAAAGAAGCTGGAAGGAACAGCACTGCATTAATTTTATGAAAGCACGAATAAGCAGCTGGACTGGTATTCCACAGCAGGAGGAGTTAGTTGAAAGGTTACATTGTGTGTGTGCTCCAAACCTGGCTATGAGAAAGCACCCTAGACCTTTAATAGTAGCGATGCAGTTCTACCAGCAGAAGGAGTTGATTTTGATAAAACTGTGGCAGAAGGATAGAATTTATTGGACTTGTGGGAGACTCTAAAGCATATGCTTCACTTTATGACATTAATGTTCAAAAAATGCTTTGGGGAGGGGGAGAGAAGGGAGAAAACTTAGTATAAGTAATGATTTTTTTTTCGTACTAGCACTATTTGTGGTGTATGGTTTTCTTTACGTGCTATAAAGTAAAGTTTTCTCAGTTATTTTTAATTGTAATGGATTTGTAAACGGGTGCTGCTGTTTTTTTCCTTTTCTTTCTGCCTTCTCTCTCTCTTCTTCATTTTTAAGAAATGTAGGCAATGCAATGAAAAAAACAGCCTGGTTAAAAGAACATGACAAAAGAAAAAATTAAGTGCTTTTTCTCATTCTTGCATGGTGAAATGACTGGATTTAAGGACCTTAGATTGAGTTAGTAACAAGATTTAAGAGTAAGAAAGTAATTGAAACAAAATATCGAGTATTATGAGACTTTTTTGCTAAAAAAATACAAGTATGCTCACTAGCAGTTCTGCAGCTGGTCTTCATGTTTCCATGGAAACAATCTGATAAAGAGAAACTGGCTGCCTGGTTCTTCTATCTTCATTGAGGCAATCTGATAAAGAGAAACTGGCACTAGGTTGGTGGAGAGTGATTGGCTGAAGAAAAAAAAAAGTGAGAAGCGAAATTGGCTTGGACATGATGTTCTCTGAAAGCATTCAGCGGTTTTCCTAGCTGGGAGAGCTGTAAAGAAGAAAAAATAATTAGCCCTTAGTAGAAGCACAGGCTGCACCATGTGTCTTGGTATGTATAACCTTTCTTTCAGGGTAACTCATGTCTGTGAGTGTGGCTGTCAGTTTCAGACTTTTGTTCCTGTTAGGAAGGTAAAACTTCAATATTTGAAGTTGTACATAGTTTTTTGTGTTAGTATTAAGTGAAAAGGTTTTAGGGCGGTATTGAGGTTGTGTTTTTTTAGTTGAGGGCTTTCAATAAAACAAAAGTTTTGTAAGATGTGATACAGGCTCAAATGGATACGACAAGAAACAGCTGTATAAAAGTTCAACCTGTCAAGAAACAGCTGTATAAAAGTTCAACCTGTCAGTGTATGCATGTAACACAAAAGCTGGAACTAAACAGTTAACAAAAAAGGTGTTGTACATAATAGGTGGGAATAATAACTTTTTAATGCAGTGATGCTTTCTGTAATGTCTTTAAATGTTAACAGTAAAGGAAAGAGTAGTAAACTATATTAAAAATGTAGAGTGCAAAAATCTGTGTTACAGTAGACACACTTAGAAAGAACTGAACGTGTGAATTTGATAAAGAAAGGTTTTCAGGATGGTTATTCAGTGGAATGCCTGGGAGAAAGGAAGAAAAGAAGTACTTGTATTAATTGCAAGAGGGGCTCCAATAGTGATAGAAGAGGATAAAAAGCATGTGTAATGGCAGATTTGTAGTGCTAAGGGGCTACTGACAAGGGAGGAGGATTACACTGGCATGTATTTATATTTCACCTAAAACTACTATAATGGAGCTTAAGAAAATTCTAGGAGAAATAATCTGTTTTCAGCAAGGAATATTACTTATAGGTAGGAACTAGAGTGTGATTTGCAACAGTGAATATGTGTCTTGGACCCAGAAGGGAAAGTATAACAAAGGAGGGTAGATTTTTAAAGAAATTTATGAAAATATTTGGTATGTGAATTCAGTAATAATAGTTCAGAGTAAATTTACATATTCTCCAAGATATAAAAACTGGGCTAGGTTAGACAGAATTTACATTTCACATGAAGATGTGCATTTAATTGAAGGCCTTGATACACACCCAATAACTATTTCAGATCATGCACCAGTTGTTGTTGTGTCTTTCGGCTTTTCCCGGTTAGGGGTCGCCACAGCGGAACTCCGGTCCGCTAATGATTGGCAGTTGATTTTTACGTGCCGAGTTGCCAACCCTGACGCACAGCCCTCAACGAAGGTACGCCCATTCACGCATGTCTCCGCAGAAGACACTCTAGCTGAGAACTGAACCAGACAGCATCTTACTGTGGGGCGACAATGCTACCGCAGCACCACCACCGCAGATCATGCACCAGTAATAACTAAAATAAAAATACATGGTAATGAAATAAAAATGAGACACTGACGCTTTCCCAGCTATCTGTTGAAAAGAGAGGAATTTAAGGAATGGGCAGTGGAGGTTATTCAGGAGCTACTAGAGAGGATAGAAATTTCCTCTGAAAATATAGCTAGGGAGTGGGATAAAATTTAGAGGGACTGACAAATTTAAAATATTGCAGAATGGGGGAATCTCACAGAACAAGAAGAGGTTCGACTGCAAAATGCTAAGCAGAAAATAAGGGATTGCCTCGATAATATGCACGAGTTTAGAAAGATTAGTTTTTGATAATAACAATAGAGCACAAAAACTTTTAGCACAACGACTCAGGCAACAGAAAGTAAAAAGGGCTGTCGCTAAGCTTAGGGAGCCTATAACAAGGATGCAACGAGATCCTGTAGAGGTACTAGAAATATTTTGGATATTCTCTGAAAGTCTGTATAAAGCAGAGAAAATACGATAATAAAGAAAAGATACAAATGGAAATGTTTATGGAAGAATTAAATATGCAAAGGTTAGAGGTAGATTAGATTCAATTACTAACTGTTAGGATAGGGGGAGATGAGATAAAAATTGTGATTATATAACCAATCTACAGGGAAGTCCCCAGGAATAGATAGAATTCCTGAGTAAGTTTGGAAGCTAGGAAAGAAAAAAATTATAAAGATCTGGAAGGTTTTGTTTAACAGTACTGCAACAGGAGAAGTACCAACATCCTAGAAGAAAGGAGTGGTAGCTGTAATACCTAAAGATGGTAAAAATCCATCAAACCCAGCTTCATAAGGGCCCATTTCAGTAGTAAACCATGATTATAAAGTGTTCATGTCTATAATGGCTAAAATAATGCCAAAATTGATAGATATGGATAATTGTGGTTTTGTGGATGGGAGGCAAACGTTTGACAATATTAACAGAACTCTGATGATCCAGAGGGAGGCAGAATGTAAGAAAATACCACTGTTCTTGGTGGGTCTTGATGCACAGAAAACATTTGACAGAGTAAGCTGGGATTTTATGAGCAGGACAATGGAAGCATTTGCATTTCCTGAAAAATTATAAGGTTTGTTTAGAAGGATATATGAGAAATTGGAGGCGAAAATTAAAGTGGGTGGAGTCCTCTCTGATAATATCTGCTTAAGCAGAGGAACCAAGCAGGGTTGTCCTCTTTTCCCCCTGTGTTGTTTGCATTATGTTTAGAACCACTGGCAAAGAAAATAAGGGACTCAGAAATTCAAGGATATACATTGGCATGGTAGCCAAGAAAAGCTGGCTGTATTTGCAGATGATATTATTTTATACCTGACACAACCAAAAATAGACATTACAGTGTTGTGGAACATTTTGAGACGATTTCATATCATTTTGAGATACAAAATTAATGAAGCTAAAACAAAGGCAATAGCGGTAAATTATGTACCCACACACAAATTGGTTCAGCAATATCCATATTTATGGGGACTTGATAAAATGAAGTATTAAGGAGTATGGCTTAAAAATGATTCTGGTGTGGCAGCTAAGGATATACAGGAAGAGACTAAACAAAAGGTAATACAAAACTTGAGAAAATGGAAGCTTTGTTATTTGGATATGGATAGTAAGATAAAAGCAGTCAAAATGTTTAGTCCCTTTAGTTTTGTACAGAGGTGTGGCATATTTTTATCAACCAGAGGAGAAGTTGTGGATAGCAGTTAATAAAGAGCTGAAGGACTTTAACTGGGAGGAGAAGACGGCACAAGTCAAGTGGGATAAACTGATTCTTCCAGTAGAACAGGGCGGATTGGGATTATCCAATTTGAAGGGGTATTTCAGAGCTACTTAGTTAAGGCTCCTATACATAGCATAAGTAGAAAGGTATAATTCAAAGTGGAAAGGGATGATGTTGTAACAGGGGGGGAAGCTCAAGAAACAAGGAGAGACTGGGATTTTGGATGCATGCCTTTAAGGAGACTAAGAATAATCATACAGCATGTTATACTCATAAAGTAGCAGAAAGTATTCTAAGAACTAAACCAACATGGGAATGGAGAAAGGAGATTCTTCCGATAGGGATGACGGCAATTAGGGATATAGACGATAGTCAAGAGGGGGCTGGAATTTATGGGAGACAACTGGTAAAGGAAACAAGGTATTGGGAGCAAATAACTAGAGAGGGAAAGGTAACAAACTGGGAAGAGGCGAAGAATTTATTTGGACTACAGGTTAGAGATTGCCTTCCCTATCAAGGATTGATATCAGAGTATAGGTAAAGAGAAGGAAATGGGGGGTCCTAAACAAAAGACCAGCACTGGTAGAGTTTTAGTAGAATCTAGAACAGAAGCTGCCATTAAAAAAGGAATAATTAGTAGAGCATATAAAGTATTGCATGATAACTATAAGAATAAATCAGTGGAGGTTAGAAAGGATTGGGAAGAGAGATTGGATAAACAATTCACAAAGAAACAATTGGAGGATATATGTTTGTCTCTCAAATATGCAACAAAATCTAGAAAATGTAGGATTTTTGCTTGGAAACGTTTTCATAGGTCTTTTTATACCACAAGTAGACTCCAGAGCATTTTTCCTCAGGTAGACAGCAAATGTTGGAGGTGTGACAGGGAAGAAAGAGGTACTTGGGTCATATTTTCTGGGAGTGTGGTGGGTTGGTAGACTTAAAGGATTCCCTGCAGGATGCACTGTCAGAGATGCTGGGTGGGCAGATTGATGTGACAAGGGAGATGATTTTTCTGAGCTAAAGTATTGAATCAGAATTTCCTAGACATGGTGAGGCCTTGCTGTGTTTAAATATGGTGGCTGCCAAAAAAGCAATTACGAGAAAATATATATATTAGAATTAGTGAATGTAGTAACAGAGATATTCAGCTGGAACTGAGTGAGATCTTTAGAAGAATGTAGGAGCAAACAACCTAGGGAAAATACATACGGGGAGGAATGAGGTTTAAGAGAAGTCAGGACTTAAATGAGCTATGTAATGTTTGACTGAAAGAATTGGATGTTATGTGTAATGTTTGCAACTGGGATTGTGTCGTTATGGTTTGTGATGTAAAATGCTTTGCAAGTAGGTTTGTGTCAGTGTGGTTTCGGTTTCTTTTCATTTATATAAATGTATGATTGCTTATGTCATATGTGATGGTTTAATAAAGATGTTTTTTGTTAAAATAAAAAAGGGTAGGAATTAGATAATATATGTAACGTTGCTTAAGTTATGTGATATACAGCAACATATGTGAAGTTTAATGCTTGTTAATGTTAATTTGTTAGTATAAATGTAAAATTGCTTGTGTCACAAGTGATAATTCAATAAAGGTGTGTAGGAAAAAAAAGCAAGCAAATCAGGTATTAAATATTGGCATCCCTTGCTAAAGACAATCCTAGGGCATTCTTTAGCTATGTCCGAAACCTAAAAGGAAATGCCCAGCTGTGTGCCAAACATGTAGTGGAAAGTACCACTCACACTAAAACTGAGGAAATTGCCAACCTGCTAGCTGACAGTTTTGGCAATAACTTCAGTCCCCTGTCCCCACCGGACATACCCCAAAGCATTCCTGACTCCTGTCTCTACCAAGCATCTCCGAAGAACAGATCATACAAGCAGTCTCCAGGGCTAAAAACACAGCCTTTATGGGACCAGATAACATCCCAGGCTGCTTACTAAACAAGACCTTGCAGTACCACTTGGCACTGTCTTTAACTATAGCCTGAGAACTGGCTTTGTCCTGGTAGAGTGGAGAGCAGCAGTAGTAATCCCCTCACACAAAAGAGATCCATCAGCTGACCCTGGGAACTATAGACCCATAAACCTAACCAGCCTTATCCGCAAGGCAATGGAAATAATCATTATGGATCTTATTGACAAGGACATAAGTGATCTTCAGATCCTTCACCAGGCCCAGTTTGGTTTCAAGGGTAGGTCTTGCTTATTAAACCTAGTGTACTTCTTTCAGAATGTCACCAAAGCACTGGATGAGGGCAGAACAATACATACCGCCTATCTTGCTTTAGCTATCCCCCATGCAGGTGTCAGAGAAACTCTCCCAGCTGGCGATTAACACATACATTACTAGATGGGTAGAAAACTGGCTCATTGACAGAATGCACACTGTCAAAGATGAGGAGTCCACCTCCACTGCTAGACCAGTTACCAGTGGGATACCACAAGGATCTGTGTTGGACCCTCTACTGTTTGGAATCTATTTCTGTGAAGCCAGGCGAAGGTAGATGGCCTGTGTCTTACAAAGTCTGCAGATGAGTGTAAACTGGGCACGGTCATAGAGGCCTTAAAGATGTTAATATATTAAAGAAAGGGCTGACACAGACAAATGATTGGTGGCAAACTCATGGAATAAAACTTAATGCAAAAAAAAAAATGTCTCATTATCCCCTTGGCAAAGTAGCAGCCCCTGTTAATTATGATATAGATAGCACCCCTCTAAGTTCAAACTCAGTGGTGTGAGACTTGGGAGCAAAGGTTTGTAACAATCCAAATAATCTAAACTTTGATCACCATGTGTCTATAGTGGTAAGAAAAGCATTCTAAACTGTGCGTCTCCTAAATAAGGGCATCGCATCCAAGACAAGGGAGGTTATAGTTCTGCTTTACTCTATCCTTACCAGACTACTAACTGAGTACAATGCTCCAGTCTGTGTATATCTCAACAAACACCTGCAGCAAATGGAGAGACCACAGTGGTTTCTAACCAATGGAGTCCTGGGCTTCCAAAACATGACATACATGGAAAGACTGAAAGACCTGTCACTGTACTCTGTATCATACAGGCTGCTGAGACGCGATCTGTACCTGGCCTATAGAGCAGTCTCGTGCCCTGCCCTAATGATAATACTGCACATCCACAAATCAACTGGGACAAGAATAACTCGCTCCAGGAATCTCAACCTAGCCTATGACATTAAAGAATATGCTAGAGAGACAGCTATATCTCCCAGTGATTGACGCTCCTCTGGAATAAGTTCCCACTCCATGTGAAGCAGAGCTCCTCAATGACCCTATTCAAGCGCAACCATGACAACTGGATGGGTGACTGTAAATTCACCGTAGGGGTAGCACCATTGTCTCTCATGGACAGAGGCAGCCGGTGCTGATCACAGAGTTACTCTGCTAACAATGACCATCTAACTGTCAGTAATGGTACTTTGGTTATTACATGTCTAGGCTTGTAAAGGCCCTAGGACCATTAGCCTAAGTAACCTCCTATGAATCTTTGAGCCTGTCTATATTTCGAGCAAGTCAAAAAAATCCCTCAGCCTTGTTGGTTGTCACGGCCATCCCCACCATGTTGTGGTATTGAACACTGCTGAAAGGCTGTCGGTGTTCAACTGCTTATTACACCATGGTATGAGGATTGGAGGGTGGAGGGATACACTAGGCATTTCAAGTATTATAAGTATAGGGTGAACCATAGGAAGCCAGGTTAGGGGCAGTTACCGGGACTGTGGTGTGTGTGTGTGTGTGTGTGTGTGTGTGTGTGTGTGTGTGTGTGTTTTGAGAGTGTGTGACTGTGGGGATGCCACTGCTTACATGAACAGCCTTTCCTACCACAATGTGCAGATCAGCAATGATCTGCACATTGTGGTAGCAAATGTGATTGAGACATGCAAATTAGCTTGTAATGAGGTTTTACCTCTTTGCAACTAACATGGCTCAGAATCACAGATGATCATATCATGGGAACAGGACCTTTTTAGCATGAGCGTACAAAGACATGTATCTGGAGTGTTTCTCCCTGGGCCTTTGCTGCAAATTGGCTTCGTTCCAAGTTGTACTTTCCTGGTAAACAAATGTTAAATAAAATAAATAAATGAATAAATGAGCTGTACAGGCTGTTTAATGAATCCCAAGAAGGATTTTTTTTTTTGGATCATTGTAATACTGACTGTAACAACTTCTGACTGCCTAGGGTCTCTGTCTTACCAAATATTGCCAAGTCACGATGTGCCATGCTGATAGATTCCTACTCAAGAAGACTGAATGCTGTAATTAAATCAAAACGTGCTTCAACAAAGTATTAGTTTAAGGATGTGCACACACAACAAAGCATTAGTTTAAGGGTGTGCACACTTATGCAACCAGCGTATTGTACTTTTTTTTTTTATTTTTTATATTTTTTCCCCTAACAGATTTGTTTGTTTTTCAATTGAATTGTACAAGTTATAGGTTACATTAAAGGTGGGAAAAGTTTTGAAATGATTTATTGTGGTCTCATTTTTTTAATATCACAAAAACCTGGCATTTTAACAGGGGTGTGCAAACTTTTTATATCCACTGTATTTCTCAGCTGTAAATAACAGCAAGAAAAAATGCTTTTACAGTTTTAAGTCACTTTGTGTACACATTCCACAGGTATGGTATTTTTTTAGTGAATGGACTATATGTCATCTGTTTGTTCGACTCGCTTTGGTTGACAGGTGTGCAAGATGGCAAATTTCTGTACCCGGGGACTGTCTTTCCCCATGGTATTGTGTGATCTCTTAGTATCGTATTTCTCCGTAAATAAGACCTAACCAGAGAATAAGGCCTAGCATGGTTTTCCAGGGTGGTCATGATATAAGCCCTACCCCAAAAATAAGCCCCAGTTAAGATCGTCAACAACACATGACGGACATGTTGAATTATAAAATAATAATATTGACACCTGTTGACTGAGGTTATTATACTCTGCTCACCATTTATGGACCATTCGGACACCCACTTTCTTCTCTTTGCAGAAAGTCGATGATTCTTTCCCCGGGAGTCCTACACGATTCTTATTGTAACCCTAATCCTTACTCACGCTTGACATTTGAGATCCTTGGCCCATAAACATTGGCAAGTGTGATTTGATTGGTCAAAGTGCAGACAACGCACGTAAAACGTGCACACTTGATAACGAACGGATGTGGTTGTGTCTTCTTAACTGTCACCATTTTTGTTGCCACTCCTGTCTTGTAAGTCTTCAATTAATCCCCCCCCCAGACAAGATGAGAGCAAAACGAAAGAGCTATTCTGTCGAGTACAAGAAAAGAATTGTGGAGGACTCCTGGGGAAAGAATCTGATGGCTTTCTGCAAAGAGAAGAAGTTGGCTCTCCGAATGGTCTGAAAATGGCAAGCAGAGTACGATAACCTCAGTCAACAGGTGGACGAGGGAAATGCTAAGAAGTGCAAATGTGGATCATTTCGGCAACCATTATTTCCTGAGCTGGAAGACATCATCTGTGAATGGATCACTAACAGGAGAGCAAAGACTTTGGTTGTGCACAGGGTTGATATTCAAGCATTTGCCCTTGCAATGGCATCACAGTTTGAAATATCTCCAGAAGAATTAAAAGCATCACAACATTGGCTGGATGGCTTCCTTCAGTGGTATGAACTCTCTCTAAGAAGATCGACAACACTGTTCAAGCTGGAAGATACTGAAGTTATTAAACGTGCACTTGCATTCAAGTCCTTTGTTGATGGCATCAACTTTTGTAAATACCAACTCTCCAACATGATTGCTATGGATGAAACTGCAGTGTTTATGGGCCAAGGATCTCAAACAACAATTGATCAGAGGGGTGCCTTGTCAATCTACATTCCCTCCACT
Source organism: Protopterus annectens (assembly GCF_019279795.1). Taxonomy (NCBI): domain Eukaryota; kingdom Metazoa; phylum Chordata; order Ceratodontiformes; family Protopteridae; genus Protopterus; species Protopterus annectens. Next base: position 685,545,347 of record NC_056725.1, read on the forward strand.
GGTTACGAAAGTCCACATTACCTGTATTTTAGCAATTCGTCTAGATGGAAAGAAAACCCCACCTCTAATCATCAGTAAGGGCAAGAAAGATAACTGAATGTGTTTCAGGCATTTACATTCTTGAAACCGAAAAAGCCTGGTGCACACAGTCAGTTATAAGGAAGTGGGTTGATGTAATGCTGCCACTTGTTTTGCGAGGTGGCGAAAGAGGTCTGCTAGTGTGGGATTCAGCCAGCACTCACCATGCTAAAGACATGAAGAACTTCCTTGCACAGAGAAGAATAGATCAAATAATGATTCCCGCAGGAGTGACTGCCTATCTCCAGACTCTTGACATTGCAATAAACCAGCCATTCAAGGGCCATTTGCGCATGGAACTCAGACTACATTGAAAATAGAATGGAAAGAAATCAGCATGGAAACTTTGTGAAGCCTAGCCTGCAAGAGGTCATGACTTGGGTGAAGAATTCATGGGAAAAAATCACTGACAGCTGTCTTGCCAGTGCACTACGAGCAGGGTACATGGACAAGCATTGCTCATTTAAAGAGAGCTCTATTGCTGGGCATGACAGATTGTGGCCAATGGTTCTACAGGAAATGAAGTCGCAAGAACTTCAGGCCAGAATTCGGGGGTTGGAGACTTATGACAATGTTCCAGAAGAAGATGACATGACTGTATTTGAATAACTTTTCCATTATCGGGGCAACAGAATGGACTGCTTCTGCTTTCAGCTGCCAGCAAGCTCGTCAGTTTTTTGACTTTATTGTATTAGGGTAACGTTTCATTATCAAGGGGTAATTACAAAGTAAGCCAATAGTTCCCAGACTTCATTTTTATGACTTTCCATCATTCTTCTCTTATGGTTTGGGTAAGGAATAAAGAAAGCATCAGCACTCAAAAAGTGGCAGTTATTCACCTGTTTTATTCCCCTCCTCCAGTACACATGTATTGAGATTTTTCTGCACTTTCTGTTAAGCATGAAATATTGCACTGTGAAAGCCAAGGTGTAGATATTCTGAAGTTGAAATGTTTGTTGCACTGTTTATGTAGAATTCTTACATAACTGTTAACGAATTACCTAGAACTGTTGCCCAATAACAGAAAAGTACCAAATAAATGTCAGTTTGTGTACATGGATAAATTTTGATTTGTGTACATGGATAAATATCGATTTGTGTACATGGATAAATGTCGATTTGTGTACATGAATAAATGTCAATTTGTGTACATGAATGTAGATTGTTGTATGGGGGATAAATAAGGCATCCCCTGATAATAAGCCCTAATGCATATTTTGGCGGGGGAAACAGTATAAGAACCAGTCTTATTTTCGTGGAAATACGGTATATATAATTAGCAGGGAGGTTCCCCACTGAAAAAACACTTGGATTTTTATTTTGCAAGCCCCAGGGTTAGTTTTCAGAGCATAACAAGTAGTCTGTTGACCCTATGATGTTGACATTAATGCAGTGATGTTTCAGATGTTAGTGTCTAGTCCATTCTATTAAAAATGCAGCATCAATATGGATATAGTGATATTCATCAAATCAAAGTTACTTTGAAGTTAACGTCAGTGCAGTAATGTCAAAACAAGGTTTAAAATGCTTCAATGCATGTGCCGAGATTACTCCTTAGAGGACGCAAAGTTAACAAACTGAGTGTGATTAGGACAAGGATATGACTTGCTCTGTGTTTTTGTCTCCTATCACAGATTCTGAGAAAAGTGAGGACTTTTCTTCTTCTGAGACTGTGCCAAGAATGAATTAACTTTTTTTTTCAGCTGGAAATTCCCTTTTCCTTTGGGAAATATTATGACATTGCAAATAGATATGCCACAAACTACTCCTATTCCTGCAGTTATGTCAGCTTTAGACTTATCCTACAGTAACCGTGATAGTCGATCCTCTCTCCCTAAGAAGGCTGACAGACTTTGTAAAGTCCCAAAGTCCAAGTATTTATTTTTCTCATCTCTGGTCAGACCCACTAACTATTTTTGTTTCTTCTCAATCTGCTGACAGGTTTTTGGCCTGTACTAATCTGTGTCCTCCTAACAAGGATAGCAAAGCCTTTGACAGGTTTTGGGAAGAGAATTATTTCTTCTACTCTAGCCTTCAGAATTTTGAACTACTAGGCTCATATGCTGAAGTACATGCTATCTTGTTTTGACAGTATGAGTAACTTTTCTGCCATTTTGCCTTGAGAAGGCAAATTCTTTCTAAATCATGTTATTGCTATTCCCTTTCACATTACTAAACATTTTTTAAAGTTTGTTTATGATTGTAGTCCTGGACACTGAGTCAGCACAGTGTCTTCTGTTATGAGATATTTTGCTTGGGTACATAATCATTTTTCTGAGCATGTTGAATATGAGATTTTGATATCTTCTTTTGATAAGCAGGTTTTGTTTGGCCCTTTTGCTAATGGGCAATCAAACAGTTTGATGAACGAGGAAATTAATTCAGATGGTTACTAATATTTTTCATCCATCCTTTCTAAAAATACAAAAACCTCTTGCTCTTTTTAAAAAAGCAAACCAAACAATCCCTGGCAAGCAGGGTTCTATGAAAAAGTGACAGGAAGGATCAAATTAAAAGCAGGAATTCTTCCAGAAAAAGGGAGAGTTCTTCACTTCAGAATGACTATTGCAGCATTCTCACCCCTCCCTCCCTGCCACATCCTGAATTCTGTCCCAGAGACTGGTTTTCAGTGTTCCCTTTCTTATCAGATTGTATCCGACAAATAGATTTTGCTAGTAGTTTGGTTAGGTTACAGGTAGCAGTAGGGAAAACCTTTCTTATTGGAGTATTCTTTCTCATTCATCAAACCAAATACACATTTCCCTCTGGTTTTAAGATTCATACTTGACTTTTGGGATCATAGAGCTTGTGCCTGTAAAATACACAAAGTGTTTTTTATTCAAGAATGTTTCTGGTATCAAAGAAAGATGCTTCCTGGTGACAGCTTCTCAATCTTTCCTTTGTCACCTTGTTCATAGAAGTGTCAAAGTTCAAAACATTGACTACAAGTCTGCTACCTCTCATTCCTAATTTCTGGACTTGAAAGATGTTTATCATAGTTCAGTTGCCTCAGATTTCAGAGGTTTCCTCAGATTTTTCTGCGTCTGGGTCACATTATCGATTTTATGCATTACTTTTTGTATTACCTACAGCTCCAGAATTTTCACTGTGTCTAGCTTCTGTGATAGCTCACTGCAGACTGCATGACATTCACATATTTCTTTATTTAGACTACTTGCTCATCATTTGCAGAGTCCTTTTCCGGGTGTCGGAAGTCTCTTACTTGGGTTACAAATCTCCTTAGCCTGTGTTTTCAGATCGACAGTAGTCCTTCTCGAGTCCTTCTCAAAGGGTAGTTTTTGTAGGATGGCCTGTAGATTCTTCTGAAAAAGGCATTCCTAATTCAGGAGAGATTTGACTTGGATGTGGCAATTTTTCTTTGTTTCTCCATTCAGTCTCTGACAGCCAGAGAGTATCTCAGGATCCTATGGTTCATGGCACCTGTGATGCTCATTCTTACCAGGTTGTACATGAGAAAAATCCAGTGCTACTTAAAACTGTTTGGAGTAAACATTACTACTCACTGGATTTTCAGATCCCAGTGTTGAGATTTGTGAAAAGAGATCTCCTTTAGTGGCGAAAGCAGGTTTCTGTAAATCCAGATCTCAAATTCTTTCTTCCTAGTTCTGCTCAATCTTTAATGGTAGATGCATCAGATTTTGCATGGGGAGCTTGTCAGTGGGGATAAACATGCAGTGTCTTTGGAACAAAACAGGCAAAAGCATGTGAATGTGTAAGAGATGTTAACTGTGATCCATGCTGTAGAATCTCCTTATCTGTGGACCCCAGTGCCTTTGCATGTGATTATAGACAAAACCATAGTGTGTGCTGCTGTGATTATCCAGTGGGCTGTTTTGCTAGCTTGATTTTTATGTGCCTCAGTCCATCTCCCATCCAAGCTAGATGAGTACTCTACGTTGCTGAATTGCACTTTTTATTTCAAAAGTGCTGCTGTTATATTTCTGTATTATTTACTACAGTTCTGCACTTAAAATGCTGTTTTAATTTCAGTATATTACCTGCTGGGTTTCTGCCGTTTTGCATATATTTGAAGGTGTTCACTGGTGTTTTACTGTTGCAGTTACTGAGTTTGTGCACTTTGGGCTTCTTTTCCAACTGTGAAATCCCTAAAAAGCTGGGCACTATAATGGGAGTACAGAGTAGTCTTGTCTCTCTTGACCTTGGGAATCACTTAAGAAATCTTAGTGTATGTAGTTGTGATTTGCCAGTGGGCTTTTTTGCTTGCTTGTTTGATTTTCTTGGGCCTGTATAAAGTTGTCATGGCTGTGTGATGCTGCTCAGTGCATAGTGGAGGTTAGCAGTGCCCTGTGTAGAGGCAAGCACAAAACAATCTCGGTTATATCCGAAGTGCATGGTTGCAAGATGAGCACCTGCTTTGGGCATAGAGGAGCATTGTTTTGTGAGATTACATTAATAATGTAATTCAAATCACAAAGAAGGCGGAAAACAGCAGAAGTAAGAACCAAAACTCCAAATTTAATTCCAAGAATGTGCACTTAAAACATACGGATGAGCGCTTTCACCATTACAGCTTCTTCAGATCCTTGTATAAAAGTCACAGTAGACCTCCCCTCATATAAGCAGCTCAATTAATCAATTAAAAACAATTAAGAACAATGCTGGAGAATTTAAAGAACTCTCCCATATTTAAACATGTTAATGTAAAGTAAGACAAGAATATAAAACATACATAATGACCTAAAAACATGTAAATAGACATTCTGATAAGTTAATATTGGTAGGATATTAAGTATTAATAAAATGTATAATCGAAAACATATACAAATAAATAATAATTCATTTTATGTTCCTGCGTTGTCTCAACTTAGGTTTTATAGAAGCTCTGTCATTCAACCCATGCCCCCTGTCAGCTTTCAAACGAATGATCCAGTCGGTCTCCTTAGATTCAGTAAGATTCATAGTATTACCACCCCTCCTATTCACAACAATTATCTCTAGGACCCGGAACAAAAAAGTATGATCATTATCATTGGTGGTTATATGTTTTGCTAAGGCATTATGTAAAGTGCCCTTTCTCATGTGGTAAATATGCTCTCTCATTCTATCCCTTAACGGCCGGTTAGTTTTACCAACATAAAAACTCGGGCATGCCTGGCAAGTAGCTAAATACACCACTGTAATTCAGCCAAATGGCACCCAAGCAAACCTGCTGCAAACCCCAAAAGTACCCCAATACTTTGGAGATGGTCATTGCGCCAACTGTCTTGTCTTGTCTCAAGCACCGTAGTGTCAATTAAATCCCAAGTAAATCTATTCTAGACCTCCTGGAACAACTCCCCGTCTTATCCATGGAGTAAACATCTGAATCCATGGATGAGTCATTTTCTATTGTCTCTGTATCCAGCTTGATGAAAATAGGCATCCTAAGACAATGCAGCAATTCTCATGTTTACTGGCAACCATCTAATTCTGGAAACAGTCTGCTACAGTGTGTGTGAGAGATGTAATTATACGTTATCACCGGAGGCAAGGCTCTCCCATATAGTCACTGTAATTACCAAACAGGTGGCCAGAAACGCACAACACCACATTCTACATTCTGCTCAAACTGAAGACCAAGCACATCGACTCATGTATGCTGAGGCAAAGGTAATCCACCCAAACCTCAAAGGCCTCCTAGATGCAGCTGTAACAGTAGTCCTCAGCAACCCCACAACAACATCCATTATGATATGTATGTCTTCATCTCATGGTGTCTCAACTCATAAGCCCATAAAGCAAGCCTCCACACAACAAATGTTCTAATTATAGCTGCTTCCATCATGAGAAGCAGAGATGTTCCACTCACTAAGCTGAGCAAGGAGAAGGTCACTTTCATCTGTCTATCATGGGCCAGGATCAGTTAGGTCAGACCGTCACTCTGTTCTTCGAACCAGCGCAACTCTGTCATTGTACATGTGGGTATAAATGACCTGAGACCTTGCCTGTCTGTGCTATATGAAAAATGACTTTATGGTGCTCTTGTGCTGTGTCCCAGGTTAGTACAAGTCTAGCATTGAAAGGCATTCTGTCTTCTCCAAGCATGCTGCAATATGAGAAAAAAATAAAGTTGGCTTAGCTTTCGGTGTCATTTGAAGGGGGTACAGTATTTCTCAGCTTGGGAGAGTATAGTTGAAAGACCAAGCTGCTTTGGCAGGGATGGTCTGCACATGTCCCTTTTAGGCTTGTGAATATTAGCTAAAACTTTGTCCATCCCACAGTACCTTTTTCAGGTGATGCCAACCCAACCTGATAGACTGCTTCCAACATAGTAAAACCAACCAAGAATAATCTTAAAGTATTACTACCCAGTGCCAGAAGTCTAAATAAAAAAAAAAACTGTACTCTCTGCAGGCTGTCTTCACTATGGAGAGTGTAGACATCTGTATAATTATAGAGACATGGTTTAAAGCTGTGCAGACCAGCCTGGCAGTGCAAGGCTATAATACATTGCACACATTTAGACCAGCTGCTGCTCAGGGAGGGACAGAAGATAGAGGTGTCTCAATATTCCCCAAAAAACAGTCACATCTCAAGATTGGTCAAGCAGTATGACACACTTGAGTTTCTTTACATCCAGCTCACCATAAGCACAGTCCCATACCGTATCATTGCAAGTTGTATGTCTCATTTTATGACCCAGGATACCCATACTACATATCTAAATGAACTGGAGTCACTCTGCTTTGATCCCAACACAACTCCTGGGTGACATCAACTACCCCGCTATAAACTAGGAAATGTAAAAAACAGGCCCAGAGATTCTTGGACTTTTTCAGTATAAATGTTCTGGACCAGCTGGCCTTTATGCTTATACGGGGCACCAACATCCTTGATGTGATTCTCATAAATGCAGCTTTACACCCACTCATGTAATGTCTTTGCTTGTCAAATCAGACTGTAAAGATATATCCTTTGAATTGTGACCCCATTTAACCATCTAACATTTAGTAATTATTCCAAAGCAAGTCTCCTACTAAGGAGTGATACACTGTTTAAATTTCATGCCATCCAAAGTGCATGAACTATGCTGCCATTGTAGAAGTGTTCACAGAAACTCTGTACCATCAGTTAAGTAGCTGCTTTGAGGCATCTGTACCCACTTGAAATCAGCACAGGAATAAGTCAAAGAACAAGCCCACCCAGGTAGAATCCCAGCATCAGCAAGTTGTATAACAAAAGTAAGCAAACCATGGTCAAAACTAGGAAGTGAAATACCCTGCAGGGAAAGAAACCACTCCTCAAACTACATAAAATAACTTGGGAGTCTTGTGGAGTCCACCAAAGTCATATTTGAGGTAAAGATAGCCTCACAGGCAAAAGAGAACCACGAGGCCTTCTACAGTTATATCTGCAAATTTAGAGGTGTGCTGAACTAATTGTAAACTGTACCACTTGTACAAAGCTGGAGGATATATTTGCTGTTGAATTTAGCTATAGTTTCACCCCCTGACACTTAGCAACAGATCCTCTCGACCATAAGCCGCGATATCTGTAGCGAACAAGTCTTCAATGTGCTGTGTAAGGTAAATAAATACTGCATCTGTGGGCCCCGATTAATATCCCTGGAAGACACCTGAATAGCATTTAGCATGACCTATCAAGCCCTCTGAAATCACTGTTTGACCTTCCTAATTGGTTTCATGCCTAGCAAATGGAGGACGTCAGCAGTTATTCTTCTGTCGAAAGGATGGGCCATCTACTGACCTGGCTAAGTGTAGACCCATATGTCTGATTACTTTCATATGTAAAGCCATGTAAAGAATGATCATGGATATTGTAAACAAGGTCATAGGAAACCTTCAGACACTAGATCCAATGCAGTTTGGTTCTGTCAAAGGCAGATCTTGCCTACTGAAACTGGTAGACTTTTTTGAGAAAGTCACCAAAGCTGTGGATGAAGGCAGAACAGTACATACTGTCTAGCTTGACCTGGCCAAAACATTCAGCACCGTTCCACATTCAGGCATTGTTGGCAAACTTATAAAACTAAGAGTAAACCCCATGTCACCTGTTGGATAGCCAGTAGACTCACAGGACACATGAAGTTAGGATAGGGAACTCTACCTCCACGAAAAGGTCAGTCACTAGTGGAGTCCCTCAGGGCTGTGTGCTGGGACCACTTTTTTTTTTTTTTTGGCATCTACGTTTTGAAGGTCAAAGCCAACATCAGAGGCCTCTGGTTGACCAAGTCTGCAGATAAATGCAAACTTTAAGCAGTCCTGGAATCCCCCAAGACACTAATGTCCTTCAAGGGTACTTATACCAGAGCCGTTGTCTAAAACTGAATCCCCAAAAATGTATCCTTTGGAAAGTTTGCCATCTTGGAGAATTTCCACATAGACAGTACATCCCTAGATGAGACCCTGTAAATAGGGATTTAGAAACATATGTGATTAATAACTTGGCCTTTGACCATTATGTGTTTACTGTTGTAATGAAATAATTCTGTTGTGGGCAACTTGTAAGCTTGGGTATGGCATCCAGGTCCAAGGATGTCAATGTCCTGCTGTGCTGTGCCTTCTTTAGGGCAATCATTGAGTAGAATGTTCCCTGTAGTATGTAACTGACCAGGTATATGCAACAACTGGAATGCCTGCGGGGTTCTTCACAAAAAGAATGAAAGCACTTAACCACATGGAATACTCAGACCACCACACAGAATATGTAGACTGCCTCAAAGTCTTATCTTTCTACTCTGTCTCCTACAGACTGAGAGATGATCTGTGCCTGGCTTACAAGGCATCATCAGATCCAGTACTGATGGACTTGCTGCATTAGAAATGCCTGATTTGAAGGACCTAAATCTACTTTGCAATGAAAGTAGAATATATTGGAGGGACTGGTACATGTCCTGAACAGGCTTCCCATCAATGGGAAGCAGTGTGTGTCCTGTGGCTCTATTCAATCGCAACTTGGACCAGTGGATGGGGAATCAGAAATGTTACCCTTGGGGTGGCATCAGGACATATGTGTCAGCCGGTGGCAGACTCCCTCATGGTACCAGGTCAGAGGCAGCTTGTAAATGTTCTGCCACCTAAACCCGAATAGATGCCCCTGGTTAATTTATCCTGTCCTTTACAAATGAGGAAACATGGCTAGGTTTAAAAAAGGCCTCCTAGGGCTGCTAGCCTAGTAAACACCTATGAACCTATGTGGTACTTAAACAGGTGGGCACCAAGTCTCATCCTCTGTGCAGGCTGGCTGTGGAAGCTTGGGAGATTGCAGTTCAGCATGGTCTCACTCTTAAAGCTTCCTGCATTCTGTCAGAGCATGATGTAGTGGCAGACAAGCTGAGCAAGGGAGTCTTCCAGAATTTGACCCATTTGGGGACCAACAACCTGTGACTCTGTGGACAAATTTTAGTTACAATCATGTACGAATTCAGGCCTGTGTAATCTGGTTGTATTGTTGGAAGTACACATTTAAGTCCCAGAAGCACTGTTCAGCCTGACAGAGCTCATCTCAGTAGTACTACTTTTTTTTTTTTGTGTTTTGTTTCTCCCCAACTAGTCAGTTGTTCTCAAGGGCCTTTCTTCATCCACCAGCTTCTCGCAGACTAATTCTGACCCATGATTGATGCTGGCGATTGAGGCACTCATGGCAACATTGGACTGTTGCCATGGAATGTTTTATGCGATCTCCCACCCCCCTTAGTGTTGCCCAGTAATCCTTTGTTTTTGGGCTTTTGCAGTGAGCATCATAGCTATTCTGCCACTCATGTACACAAGAGGCTGCCATTGGCATGACAGGCAGCACATGGTTACCATAGTGTCAGCTAGGAAAAACTGTACAAATGCATCCCAAACAACACTCTCTCCCAAAATGGCCATGCTCATCCTCCCTGACAGTGCTGTTAAGCATCCAAGACCATAATCAAACCATGGATCATCTAGGCTGTAGTTAGGACTTTATTCCTCTATTTCACCAGTGCAGGCTGACTTATTCATGTATTAGTGAGGGAATGTGCTGTCATGGCCATTCAGAGTGCTTCATCCCTGGAGCATTGCACACACAATGTGTGTGTGTGTGTGTGTGTGTGTGTGTGGTAAGGAAACATGCTATTGCTGTCAGAATCACCTATACTTCTACGGAGCACAAGTCTCAGCCCCAGAAAGAAACTGGTGCACCTTGCAGCTTTTTGAACCCTACCCAGTAGTTGCTTTAAGTGGGTCTATATTAGATCATCGAAACGGTAGAATTTCGAATGATCTAATATCGAACCCAATATCGCAAACACTGAAAACAGCGAAGCTGCACAAAACCAAATTCTTTCCTAGGGAAAGAATTCGGTTGGCCGTTGTTGTGGCTTCGCTGTTTTCAGCAATGCGGTGGAAAGTTACGGGTTGGGTTAAGCTAAGTGTGTGATTGTGCGGACGTTCGGGTTAGGGAGCGGGTTGGGTGAGTTATAGTTAAGGTGCAGGTCAGGTAAGTGTGCAATTGTGACAGAATTTGGGGTTAGGGGCAGGTTAAGTGAGTTAGGGTTAGGGTGCGGGTGAGGTGAGTGTGCGATAGTGAGAATTCAGGGTTAGGGGTGGGTTAAGTGAGTTAGGGTGTGGGTGAGGTGAGTGTGCAGTAGTGAGAATTTGGGGTTAGGGGCGGGTTAAGTGAGTTAGGGTTAGGGCGCAGGTGAGGTGAGTGTGCGATAGTGACCGACCTTAGGGTTAGGGTCTGGGTTAAGGTAAGTGGATAGATAGTAGTGTATGTTCAGTGTAGTATAGGGTTAGATGTAATTTTTAAATGTATTTGTGTGGATTGCTGCTTTTTAGTGTGCTTTTGTGGTGTGTGTGTGTTTCTCGGAACAGCAAATTTTTTCCCTGGGAAAAAATTTGCTGTTTTGAGGTTTCGATATTGTTAGGGTTCGGGTTTTGCAGTTCGACGTTACGGCATTCGATAATGATCCGTTTCGATGATCTGATATAGACCCGCTTTGTTACCATGTACCCACATTCCTAGCCTGGAAAATGTCACATGTACAAATGTGTACTGTTTCACACACTTTCTGTCACATTACCATTGCATTAAATGGAGATGTTTTACCAGTCTGCAGACTTTAAACGTTATGTATAACATTTGACTAGTTTAATAATTCCTTTTTCCAAATGCTTGACAAAATACCCTCATTTAAAAAAAATCTGAATGCAATATTTTTCGCAGCCTTGGATAGCAAAAGCAATAAAATGTTTAATAGCCAAAGTATGCTACTCATGGAAACAAGACTGTTTAATCAATAAATGTGAAATGGTAATGAGCAATAAACGTCAGCAACAGCTTCTAGCAGTACATCCCTTAATCTTTTTATGGAGTACAGCATCAGAACTAGTAACATAAGGAAAACCATCTTCTATCCCAGGCCCAGACCTAACTTCAGCTGATGCTGAAAGTTGCTAAATAATCACTTTATTGACATTTGTTCATCTACAGCTACCATTTAAGTAACTTTAATAACTTGAACTGTTGATGTCCTAACTGCCTTTACATTCTTAAAAATATAACCATCAAATAAATATACTATACTAAAATTAATAAACTTTACCACTGCCTCATTGGACTCCAGAGCTATCAAATTTTTGCAGGTTAAAAGCAGATGCCTTGGCAATACCAGTATCCAGGTGAACAAGAAATAGGTATTCAAGAATATGCCGTATGTGAAATGTGGAAAAGGGACACTTTTAGTCACTTAACGTGCAAGTTAACTGTACATTATTACTATCATCTAGTGGCTGTCCTATCTTATCTAAAATGTAGAAAAGATGTTTCTTTACAGTTTAGTCACACTTCAATAAACTTCTGTTGGGCACCCAGCAGGAAGTTTGGCATTGTTATGGTGCTGAAACAGCAATTGTCAGCCTTGACAGTATAATAATAAGAAAGCTCAACTAGGAGAAGTTTGTTGATGCACTTTGATTTTTTTTCAGGTGTTTGATGCTATCAGCTACATCCCACTGCTATCCATAGATTAGTGTGCTGAGCTGCTTCTGAAGTTACCGTCAGAATCCTACTTCATCAGTCCAGTAGAACCATTCGTACCCTCAGTTAAATTAGTTTTAAGTAGTGTACCATGGTGGTTTGTGTTGGAACCTCATCCATTCTCTCAATATATGGTAATTTGTGGCAATTTCATGCTCAGGCTAATACAATTTGCATACAGTTCTCTGCATGCACAAACGCAAATACTTTGAAAATAAATGCTACCTTGTGGCATGACATCTTAAGCCCTACAGTCCTGTATCAATGTTTCCAGCTACACCTCTGCTGAAGTAAACTGTGATAATGTGGTTTATGCAAAAATATAATAGTAAAATGAAAACTCTTCTAACTCTGTTGGCATAACTGACAGTTGTTGACATTTCAATAGTAGAGCAGATTACCTGCTGGCAATACCTTGGCATCTATTTAGTAGCTAAATGTTTCTTTATTTAAAGAGTATGTAGACTTTACAGTGTAATGATCAATGAATGCCTAGGTCTGCTTTATTGAGTAAGGCACTTCGTCAATAGTGAAAGTAGAAAAACATAAAACAAATTGAATTCTGCTTCCTAAGCTACTCCTCCTTAAACACATAACCTCTTGTAAAAAAAAAAAACGTCTACAACTGGCTCAGATGTAAAACCTGACTATCATAATCTACTTTAAATTGTTTACTGTTTAGAATTTGGACAATGGATTTAAACAAATCCCCTTAACATTTTCTCCCAAAACACTATGCAACTGATTGTATCCTGCAAAACGTGTGCATCTTAAGTAGTACTCCTAACAGAGATCTGCAGTCTAAGGAGCATTGCAGTCTCTGGACATCTAAAGAACACATTTCTTTTGGTACACCGTCTGACTTCTCCCACAATATTCCTGTAATCTGAAGTGTGCAGCCAAAATATGTTTTGAGGTGAATTCTCTCATAAGTCTCATAAAAACCAGTTTAAGCAATTGTAAACAAAATTGAACAGTGCATATTCACTGACTTTACAACTCCTGTACACCAGTCATACAGCTTGACACATCTCTAACATTAATACTGCCCCCTTGGTAACTTTCTAGCTAGTTGTTGCTACTTTCTCTTGACTTCTGTCTCTCTTCTCCCTCTCTTCCTTTATGTACACATTACTTTCCCTTCTGCATATTTTGCACTGTAATTCTGTAGATACTGTATGACAAGGAATACAAAGTATGTTGATTCTACTCATTTCTTTATAGGTTCATAGGTTGGTACTAGGCTATCGGCCCTAGTGCATAGCAATAACAATTCCCTGGCTATTTCTTCCCGCAATATTTAATTCCCTGGACCCCTGTCTAGCAGGGTGACTGATGTGATCCCAGGGGTGAATTTCCTATCTATCCAAACTTCAAGGTTCCTTTTGAAGAGGGCCAAAGAGGCGCTCTGCTTGACATGTATGGGCAGTCTATTCCAGAGTCTGGGGAGTCTCTTGAGTCAGGAACTTATCCCTCTAGCATGTTTTGTTCATTGTGATGACAAGGTGTGGATCCCTGGAGCATGTGGCTCTGAGGGATTGGGATTTCTTTAAGTGTAACATGTCCAACAGCTCTGGGATTGACACGGCCTTGTATGTTAAGCAGAGATCGCCTCTTAGTCGACGATATGCAACAGAGTATAGCTGGAGATTTTATAGAGGGTTAGCATAGGGCATCCACTTTAGGCCTGTGATTCTTTTAGTGAGGTATTTCTGCGGCCTTTCCAGTTGTTGCAGATGTCTTGAGAGGTACATATCTCCTCAAGACGGGATGTATTCTATAATGGGTCTAATGAGGGATGAGTACAGTAGGACAATGACCTCCTTTTTTCTGGATGAAAAACCCTTAGTGATGAGGTGTGCCACATAGAAGGATTTCCTGACTGTTGTGGCGATGTGGTTATCGAAGGTGAGACCACTGTCCACCTGTGTCCCTAAGTCTCTCTTTAGCAGACTAATCTATACTTTAAGAGAACATAATGTGTACAATTGATATTCAGAGTCAAAATGTAATTATGGCTGTATCACTTTTTTCCAGACAGTAATAATAACAACAATACAGTCAACTTGTCATACTTTTAGACCATCATTAATATTTAATATAGAAATCCTATAAAAAGTAGTCTCTGCCTACCTGGATCACCTTGTTAAACTATTAATTGTTTAACTACTACAGTCAGAATGTAACTCGCATTTAAGCTCATTGCCTAGTAAAAGCAATGTATTCGTAGTAAATCCTTTGAACATGTAAAACATGAATGTTGAATAACGTAAACAAAAGTGAACATAGTCAACTTTCACAAGAAAGCAAAACACATGCTGAAGAGGAGATCCTACACATCTGCTGTTCTAAATATATCAACTCTTGAGATTTCATAACTTTGGGGGTAAGAAGAAACCTCTTCACCCTCACTATTATGACATTTCATTGAAAGCACTGTCTGTGTTTCAGTGTAAGTGGTAGTTAAGTAAATATAAACTATGGCTTCAGTTTAAGTGATATCTGTATTGAATATACCCATTAATCCCTCAAAGTTTTTTGTATGGGAAGTTATTTTTGTTCAGTTTACCCACAGTTTCACTTTAGCTGGACTCGGGGTCTACTGAATCTGTTAAAGAGCAGGCCACACACGCTTCTGGGCATTTTTGTGTGCGCCACTCCTTTGCTGGAAACTGGGTACAGCTTTGTCTACCCACTGACCAATGTGAAGATGTTCTTCGTGTTTTACTGTTGCAGTCATTACATTTGGGTAATCTGCTGGCAGGTTGCCCTCAGTCAGCCTGAATTCCAAAGTCTTGGGTCCTGCGTCGGTTGCTGTCTCCTCTTCCATAACGTTAGGTCATCAGGGGTATAAAACAGGCAGCCGAGGCCATTTTCTTCAGTCTTTCTTGCCGCGCGGTGCCCGAAGCAGAAGCATTTCGCAAGTGCCAGTTGGCTGACTCCTGAAATATTCAAATTTGAGTTTCAGAACCAAAGTCTTCACTAAAGCTAAGTACCCCGTTGGGGAAACTTTTTTCTTGCTCCATACCGATGTCAGAAAAAGTTCATAATTTTATTACTTGTGGGAAGCAAATACCTCATAAGGGTTTCAATTTATACTGCATTCCTTGCCTAGGCCCTGATCACAACGTGCCTGGCTGTCGGTTTTGTGCTAGATTTAACCAATGCACTATTAAGCGTCGGTATAGTTTTGCCTCAAATTATTTTGGAAACAGATTTAACTACCCAGAAATGTCGTTGGATAGCAATCTGACTACAGGAGTACATAAAAAAAGCACAAAGAAAAGGACAGAGAGACACAGCCGAGGTCCAAAACCGACGACGAAGCTTCTCCTAAGCCAGTCGCCGGTTCGCTGGTACTCAGGCGCTTTCACAGCCCTGATACCCGCTACTTTCGAGTTGCAGGCCCCTACCGACACCCATGTGGAGTCAGGCATGCCAAGAGATACTCAAAGTATTGGACCCACGGATGTATCTCCCTCGGATGGGTCTGGAGCCGCTGAGCAGGCACCGACTTCTGAGGGTGTATTCAGGCCTCAACATTTTTATATCAAACCGAAGACAGCTGCAAAACCAAAGACAAAAGCAACTTCTAAAACTAAAAAACCGACGCATGAGGTACGTACACAGGCCTCTATGCTTAAAAAACATGATCAAAATGGCTGAAGACCTGATTACCTTGATCAGGGGTTCCAATCCCCCTCCAGATAAGAGGCCTAGGCAAGACACTGATTATGAATCTTCAGATCAGGTTTCTATTTCTTCTGATTCCTTTTCTGATCAGGAATTATCTATACCTCCCTATAAGGATTCTAATGCAGAGGAATCTGTACCATCTGCATCACCACCTGAGGATTATTCATTTGGAGAAATCTTGCATACTTTGAGGGAGCATTTTCACTGGGAGAGTCAAGATTTCTCAGAATCAAAAAAGAGGCTCAGGGATTTCCTTCTCCCTCAGCACAGGCCTTTAGCCATACCCCCTGTTTTAGACATTGTGGATGATGTGTTTTCGGAGTCAAGCTTGAGCCCTGACTCCTTACCTCCGGCTTCCAGCAAGCCTGACAGATATTACAGGGTCCCTGACTCACACAAAGTTTTATTTAGAAACCCTGCTGTTGATCCTGAAACTATTTCACAGGGTCCAAAGGGAGTTAAGGCCTCAACAGCAAAAAATCCTACCCCCTCTGACAGAGATTCAAGGGCACTAGATAGATGGGGGAAACAAGGTTTATACATCTGCACCCTTGGCAATTAGGGCCTTAAACTGCCAGTTTCATATGCTCAAGTATCAACAACATGTTGTGGGATTGCTGAAACAGAAAATGATGTTACTTTCTGAATGTGCAGAAAATAAAGAATTGCAGGAATTATTGCATGCAGCTGAACAAGTTGGAAAACATACTTTGCAATGTGGTTTTGACTCTTTAGAGGCCTCCTGCAGGGCCGCAGTTACTGGATCTGTGATTAGGAGGCATGCCTGGTTAAAGGAACAAAATTTGCCTGATCATGTTAAAGCTAAATTACTAGATGCACCTTTACAGCTTGATACTGTGTTTGATATTAAGGCAGAAGAGGTTTTAAAGAAAATGGAAGACAAAGCTAAGTCTATGCAAACTGTAAAAGACTTCTTACAAGTACAGCCACCAAGATTCAGTAGACACTGGCCTACAAAAAATTGGTCCTTTCCTGTGTCAGACAGAGCTCAAAGGGGCAAATCCAGATGCCCTAAGGGTTCCATATACTAGGCGCAAGATTCTTACAGGTCAAAGCAATGGGGCGCTTCTACCTCCAAATCCGGAGGAGATAAAGTGCAGAGCTACGGAAAACAGTCCCAATGACTTCCCTCTGCCTTCACCAAGCACTTATCTTTTGGCAGTAACCTTTAGGGGGAAAATTAGCACTCTTTCCTCAAAATTGGCAGTTAATAACCCAGGATAAGTGGGTGCTAAACATAGTATCACAGGGATACAGATTCCATTTCCATACTCTGCCAATGGCAAACAGTTGCCCAGATCTGCCAAAAAATCAATGGGCAGAGGCACAGAAACAGGTTACGTCCCTCATGGATATGGGGGCCATTCAACCAGTACCAGAACAGGAAAAAGGACAAGGTTTTTACTCAAGACTGTTCTTGTTACCCAGAAAGGACAAGGCCTGGCGGCCAATACTGGATTTATCGATTTTGAACACATACCTGGACATTCCAAAATTCAAAATGCTGACTTTGCAGCAGCTTCTGCCCATGTTGGGCAAGAATGCTTGGCTGGTGACATTAGACCTAAAAGAGGCATACCTGCATGTTCCATTAAGACAATCGTGCAGAAGATACCTCAGATTCAGTGCTGGCTTAATGCATTACCAATTCCCTGCACTGTCCTTTGGCTTATCTACTGCGCCCATGGTCTTTACAAAGTGCCTGGCACCAGTAATTGCATTTTGCAGACAAAGATGTATTCAAATATATCCTTACTTGGACAACTGTCTCATTCAAGCAGAAAACAAGGACATTATTCTTCAACACCTGGCGTTTGTGAAAAGGCTTCTAACATGCTTAGGGTGCACAATAAACTAAACGAAATCACAACTGGTACCCTCTCAAAAGATAACATTCCTGGGTGCAAGCTTGGATACAACTGCCCAGATGGCTTACCTCATGCCAGACAAACAAAGGCAACTGACTACTTACTTCAAACTGATGGCAACAAAAACCCAGTTATTTGCAAGACAAATTCTGCAGGCTTTGGGCTTCATGGCATCCTGCATCCTACTGATACCATATGCAAGACTGCATATGAGGAAACTTCAGTGGTACCTAAAAAGTTTATGGAGTCAAAATTGTCACAGTCTGGAAACAATGATTGCTCTCATTCCCTGCCTGCAACAGGAGTTTCTATGGTGGACAAAGGCATGTCACCAAAACATGGGACGGGCCTTCACTCTACCCCCTGCCAGACAAACCTTAACAACAGACGCATCAGACTATGCCTAGGGGGCCCACATGGCGGGAAGATGCATTCAGGGCATATGGACCCCAAACCAAATGCATCTACATATCAACCAGAAAGAGATGCTAGCTGTTCAAACTGCCCTAACAGCCTTCAAAGACTTGCTTCATCCAGGACAACTACTGATAAAGACGGACAACACCACGGTCATGTGGTATATAAACAAGCAGGGGGGAACACACTCATACCCACTTTGCAAATTAGCCAATGCATTGTGGAACACAGCTTTGACTTACCAAATACATCTTCAAGCTCAATTCCTGCCAGGTAAGCAAAATACTCTGGCAGACGATTTAAGCAGAAACCTTATGGATCCTCACGAGTGGAAACTAGATCCATAAGTCTTCAGCATGATAACAAAGAAATGGGGGAGACCAGACATAGATCTATTTGCTTCCCCTCAGAATTATCAATTGAAAAGATTCTGCACAAGGACTTATCACAGACAAGCATGGAAAGTGGACGCTGTGTCCTTCAGTTGGAAAAACCTATCAGTTTACGCCTTTCCTCCACTGCCTCTCCTTCCCAAGGTCCTCCTAAAAGTCAGACAAGAGAAGCCAAAGATGATAGTAATCGTCCCATACTGGCCCCGTCAATACTGGTACCCAATCCTAAGGAACTTGTCTCAATACCCAGCTTGGACCTTACCTCAAAGACCTCAACTACTGTCCCAGCAAAACAATCAGATCCTGCACAATCAACTCCAGACACCGAACCTGGCAGCATGGCTGATCATGTAGTTATACAAACAACACCTCTCAGTAAAGCTGTGATGGATGTCATTTTGGAAGCCAGAAGGCCTAGTACTAGAAAATCTTATGCTGATAAATGGAAGAGATTCTGTGCTTGGAATCAAGCACAAGGAACTGATACAGCAGAACCAAATATTCCTCAGTTATTACAATACTTGACTGAGATGCTTGACAAAGGCCTATCTTTCTCATCGATTAAAATCCATGCCTCTGCCATTTCGGCTCATTACAATACAGAGCCACCAATCTTTTCTCATCCTTTACTATACCAGTATCTTAGAGGAGCCAAACATTTAAGGCCTCCTAGAAGATCACCAATTCCTGCATGGGACCTCAATTATGTGTTGGAAAAGCTCACCCTGCCTCCATTTGAACCAGCTGCTACTGCTGATATAAAGTTGTTATCATGGAAAACAGCTCTGCTACTAGCAATTACTTCAGCAAGAAGAGTTTCAGAGCTACAGGCCCTCGTGGCTGTGGAGCCTTTTATCATATTTTACCCAGACAGGGTGTCTCTGAGGACAAATCCAACATTTATGCCTAAGGTGGTTTCCAGTGTGGCCCTTAACCAAACTATTCATCTGCCAACCTTTTATCCAAATCCGCAGAACAAGGGGGAGAGAATTCTGCATTCCTTGGATGTACACAGACAGCTAAGATTCTACTTGAGCAGGACTAAAGCTCTAAGAAAAACTGAACAATTACTAGTGACATGCTGCAGAATCAGAAGGAAAGGCTATTTCAAAGCAGACTGTTTCAAAGTGGATAAGCCACTGCATTCATTTCTGCTACTTACACCATGGTAAACCTGTGCCCTAGGGCATTAGGTCTCATTCCACCAGAGCTGCAGCTACTTCAGCAGCCTTTCTCAGAGGAGTACCAACCAAAGACATTCTAGAGGCTGCTACTTGGAGTTCTGTTCACACCTTTACAAAGCATTATCATTTGCCTCTCTACTCTAAGTCCAGGGCAGACTTTGCCACTGCAGTTCTGCAAGGCCTTATAGCCGCACCTAATGCTGTTTAGCTCCAGCATCCCAACCATAGCTTTGGGATTCTACCCAAATGTAATGACTGCAACAGTGAAACATGAAGAACATAGTACAGTTGTGTACACTTACCATAAATGTAGATGTTAGAGTGTATTCATTGTTGCAGTCCAGGTTACCCGCCCGCCATCCCCCTTTCATTCTGGAGTTTATCTTTCCTTCTCTATCTTCTACAACCTATATGGTGTATTTGCTTGTAGATGAAGGTAAAGTTTATATTGATGCATGTGTGTGTGTGTGTGTGTGTGTGTGTGTGTGTGTGTGTGTGTGTGTGTGTGTGTGTATATATATATATATATATATATATATATATATATATATATATATATATATATATATAATTTGCTACCTTTTTGGGGGCACCTGACATCTGTGTCAAGAAAAACTAAAGAAAATGGCGTTGGCTGCTTGTTTTATACCCCTGACGACCTGACGTCATGGAAGAGGAGACGGTAACCGATGCAGGACCCAAGACTTTGGAATTCAGGCCGACTGAGGGCAACTTGCCAGCAGATTACCCAAATGTAATGACTGCAACAGTGAATACACTCGAACATCTACATTTATGGTAAGTGTACACAACTGTACTTTCTCTCAAGATCTCCTAGTTAGTCACATCATTTTAAGGGCTTGCAAGGTAGAGGCAAATGCCTTGACTCTTTCCTTCTCTAATACTAACCAGAAGTATAAGTAGGTCCAGGAAGACGTTAAACTGAAAGGAAGACTTCCCACAACTGGACATCTGCTCTCCAAACATCACTGTTCGATTTTTGACACTTCTGATTTTTGACCAGAGCTTGCCAGTGTTTCTTATGATTCCTTTCAGCAGTTTTTTGTTGGCATGTTCAGAGACTTGTCATCAGTTGAGCAATTACTCAAAAAGGGCCCATCCTTTTCTTTAAGAGAGCAGCCCGTCCCCAAACATGAAATATGTGGAGTTCTGTGAGATGTGCATAGGTCTCTGAGGCATCACAAGCATTTATGTTCATAAATTACATATACACAGCACAGCAGTACTTTGAATTGGCACAGAAGACAGCATCTGCACAACCAAAAGCATCTTTTGCAAAAAGCCGAATAAAAGAAGAGGAAGGAACCCTAACCCTGTCATCAGAAATTGGGGGTGAAGAAGACAATGAACTAATATAGTTTGATCAGTTGTATTCCTCTTAGGGTTATGATACAAATAGCAATAAGTGATGTCCTCCTGTTTATATGCTGTGGCATTCATAATATGAGGGAGTCTGCCACCGGCTGACACATATGTCCGGCCAGTATACAAAAGTCTGATTTTACTGTGAAGTTCATGCGACGGCGCACAGAGTCAAAACGTATGTCTTTCATAAAGTGATGGGTATAAAACGGACATTGGCAGATACCAGACCTCAGAACTTTTCTGCCACCTATCCGATCATCTACTCCAGTCGTTGCTCATCAGACAAGTTGTGAACCTTGGTTCAGATAAGTACCTCACTGCATTTTTTTCATTACAGTCTTTGGTTGCTGTGTACTGTTTCGATTATATGTCGGCTAGGAAGGGTAAGTGTCAGTGTGGAAGGCAGATTCCACATACGGAGTCTCACAACCTTTGATGTGAAGTTGTTCTATCTCGCCGTTCATTCTTACTGATGGGTTTCAGAGCCGATCCTCGGCTCTGACTCGGCCAACTGCAACAGCTCGAGGACTTCAACAAGCTTGTGGCCTACTCCTTATCCCATGATGCATTGGTGATTTCCCCAAATCTCATTTGCCACTGCAACTAGATCGGACGATTCATAGCTCTGGCCAGTGAAAGTATTACTTTTTCTATTTTAAAAAAATGTTAGAATTGTGTATAGGACTTTAATTACATAGTTTAGCTATAGGCTTCCGTTATTGCTCTATATAATTGTTGTGAGAGTGTTTTGGCAAAATTTTTCACAAGTTTTTCCCATGACCGTTTTTTTCTTAGGCCTTTAGCCCCTATCCCCTTTTGTATAGTGTGTACTGTAAATTAGAGACCTCTTTGTTATAGGGCAAACATGTTTATGCAGATGTATATAGTTAGATAGTTTAGATTGTTACAGGTTATACCTTTCTCTATATATAATAGTGAAGTTATTCATGTGTATTGCCCCTTGGTTTGTTTGTTAGGGCATTTAATATACATTTCTGCAGGCTTATAATTCAGTGTGGACAAATACTAAGTTGTTGTTGTGTGCATAAGATAATAATTACAGCATGTCTCAGGAAAAAAAGAAAAGACGAAATCTGGGTTTAAAAAATGCCACAAATGTGGCCAAAAAATGTCAGTCACAGATGGCCATGTTGACTGTGTTTATTATTTGGGAGAACTACATCTCCAAGAGGACTGCTCTATATGTCGCTCCTTTAGCTCTAGAGTTTTACATGAGTGTAGGAGTAAGCTTGTGGCCAGGGGGTTATTGAAAACCTTCTTTCAGACTGAATTAGACAAAGGCACTAGAGGTGAAAAATTTTCTTCAAAATCCTCAAAGTCCTCCAAGTCTGGTTCGTCGGAACCAAGCGAAGCGACATCGACCATCATATCCTTGGGAGACATACAAACAACTTCGGCTCCAACAGCTTCAGAGCCGACAGTTGTGACTTTTAGAAGCCGGTCTCCAGTATTGGAACCGATCTGTCTCAGTTTGAAATCTCCCATCCTCCAATCGGTGGCTTCCTCAATCCCTTCTTCTCGGTCCTTGAGATTATCGGATATGCTCATGGACCGTGTGGTGCAGAGGCTTCTGCAGGAACTGGCGCTGGGTAAACTACTGTTGGCTTTGATTCCTAGCATTTCGGAACCAACGCAAACCTCCCCTGCTTCTGCTCCTCCTCCGACCCAACTCATATGTTTGGAGCCAGGGTGTGTAGAGATGATGGTTGTTGAGCTGTTGGAGCAGACTCCTGTTTCGGGACCATCGGCTCCGGCTACCCAGATGTCTTCGGTGCCGACCGAAGGCTCTAGGAGCCAACGCTGTCCAGTAGGGTCCGAAAAGGGGAGTCGAACCAACTTTTTGGTGCCGACTTTGCCTCTCAAAGCCTCGGCTAGGGTGAGCTTGGCTCCTCCCTCTGGTTCGGGGCCCATAGCTCTGGTGCCGAGGGAGTCTCCCATTTCTTTGGATCCAGGGATTTCTTCTTATCAGAGGCAGGATGCCTTCAATGCTATGCGGAGGGTATTGTCCTTACAGACAACCACACCTTCACAATCGACCACTATATCACAGGTTCCACAGAGACCCCAGCCTCAGGAGGCCCCATTGGGTGAACCCTTTTCTTCCGAGAGGTCCACAGAAGTTCCCACTGAGGAGATTCCCAGGAAGAAGTTGCGCAGGAGGAGGCACCTGAACTCCCCACAGGAATTCCTCACTTCTGATGCTGATTTGGATGAATCAGAAGGGGCCCCACGGTCCACCTGTGAAGTTATCTCTTTCAGGGAGATCATGGAAATCATTAAGCAGAGGGGTGGCTTGCAAACCTACCACCCTTACTGATGACGAATCAGTATTCCTGAAGGCTTTTGGGTCTCAACCCTCCACCTCTTGGGTGACTCTGCCTTTCGATGAACTGATAGATGTTTGTCGAAAGGCGTGGGAATCCCCGGACACTATGGAACCGGTCCCTCGGAGGCCTAATAAGTACATTACTGCTCCCCAAGATAAATCTTTTTAACTAAAGGAGTACCCGTTGATGCCATGGTGGTGGCAGTGGCCACCAAGAAGGCAAATTCAGAAACTTCTACATCTATCCAGCCTCCTAATAGGGATTATAGGATCATGGACAGATACAGAAAGCACACCTTTAGTTCAGTGTCCTTCGCCCTTCAGTAGCTCAAATACCTTACGCACTTCACTAGGTTACAGATAGATCTCCTAAAGGAGCTGGGAGATGCTCTACAGGGTGCAGTAGCTGCAGGAGTGTCAGACAAGGTATCTTCACAGTTTGCTACCCTTAATTCCCTCATAAACTCTTCCATGCGTCTGGTCACATAAGCAGTTGATGGAACGAGTAGGGCAATGGGTACAGGAATTGCTCTGAGGAGACACTCCTGGATGTGCTTATGTTACTTTGCGGAGCCCTTCAAGTCATCCTTTGTGAACACCCCCTTTGATGGATTAACCCTCTTCAGACCTAAAGTCAAGGAAACGCTTACCAGGTATGAACAAGAACGAAAGACTCTGTCTGCCGTTGGAGTCCATTTTCCCACCCCTACCAGACCTTACCCCAAAGGGCAGAAGGGAGGAAAAATCTGGTTCCGAAAGTCCCAAGGAGCCTTTCAGGTCACACGTGGGGAACCCCCCCCTCCAGGGGCAGAGGAGGGGGAAATAATGGAAGATGCTACCCATGTGGCAGTGGGGGTCCGCAAAATCAGGGCGAACGGGAACAGTTCATTGGGAAGCCCTATCAGCACTCCTGAAAGGAGACCCGAGGAAGTTGGAGGACACTTATCTTTGTACCCAGATGCCTGGCTAAGAATAACAAAAGACACTTGGGTACAAAGCATTATATCCAGAGGCTACTATATTCCCTTTTCCACACCACCTCCTCCTATAAGGAAAATCCTGGATGTTCCACCCAGTCAACGGGAACAGGCAACTATTGAAATTCAAAATTTGCTCATGAAAAGAGTCATCCAACCAGTCCCTGCAGACCAAGTAGGATCCAGAACTTACTCAAGATTCTTTTTGGTACCAAAGAAAACAGGGGACTGGAGACCCATTTTGGATCTCAGCAGATTAAACAAATCTGTAAAAAAGTCAAAGTTTCGGTTGGTCAAGCTACAGTCGATACTCCCATTCTTAGGGAAAGATAACTGGATGTGCTCCATAGATCTCCAGGATGCATAGCACCATATAAAAATGGACAGAACATCCAGGGATCATCTGCGCCTTCGGCTGGGAGGCAGCCATTACCAGTTTCGAGCACTGCCCTTTGGTCTCACTTCAACCCCCAGAGTGTTCACCAAATGCATGGCAGTATTCACGGCTCACTTGAGATGTCAGGGATTCCAAGTGTTTCCATACTTGGACAACTGGCTCCTTACTGCCACCACTAGGCATCAGCTAATTCTAACAAGGAACACCACCATGGACCTCTGCAGTCAGCTGGGAATTACTATAAATTTGGAAAAGTCTGCCTTAGAGCCATCGCAGCGTACTGTCTTTATAGGAGCAGACTTAGACACCACTTCTATGACTCTGAAACTTCCTGCAGAGAGAGTATCCTCCCTCCTGCTACAGGTTCAAACCCTCTTCTCAGCACGAAAGGTCCCAGCATCTGCAGTTTTTAAACTTTTGGGCAGGATGGTAGCAACAATCATCGCAATCCTGTTAGTCCACATGCGCATTCTGCAGTGGCTCCTCTTCACCCAATGGACCTACCAGGAACTTCCAATGTCCCACAAGATACTGATTACAGACTTCTGCAAAGATCTTTGCTGGTGGCTAACATCACAATCTTATAATGCCCCTTTTCCTTACCAGTTCCAGTTGCAACTGTGACCACGGACACTTCCCTGATAGGGTGGGGGGCATTATCAGGGAAGAATGGCCCAAAGCACGTGGAAAGAACACGAGGCTCATCTGCATATCAATGTCCTAGAGATGAGAGGTACTCCTAGCGTTGCAGTCCTTCCAAGACTCTCTCCCTCTAGGGACTATTGCGATACAGACAGACATGTCAGTAGTCTGGTACATAAACAAGGAGGAACCAAGTCTTACCCCCTGTGTAGAGAGGCCCTGAGAGTACAGCACTGGGCAACCTCTACCCAGCGCTTTCTTATAGCAATGCACATCCCGGGGAGGTCCAACGTGGTAGCAGACAACCTGAGCAGAGCAATCCTATTGCCTCACGAGTGGTCCCTGAAGAAACAAGTAGTGGAAAGGATATTCCACAGATGGGGCCCGCCTTGCTTCAACCTCTTTGCAGTTCCAACAAACATGAAATGCAGCAGCTAGATTGCCCTAATTCCCCCTCTGGGAGATTCCCCAAGGGATGGATTCGTACACAATTGGCCCCCGGGACTTCTGTATGCTTTCCCACCTTTTCCTCTCATACCCAAAGTTTTGCAGAAAGCCAGTGCTCTGGGAAGGACAGTCATTCTACTTGCTCCATACTGGGCTCGTCAGATTTGGTTCCCCTTCCTTCAGCCTCATCTGCTGGAAGAACCTTGGATTCTGGACCCAGTTCCAGACCTTCTGACTTATTTGTCAGGGGCTCTTCATCCTGCTCTACAGTCCCTCAAATTGACAGATTGGCTGCTCCGATTCCATCAATAGCCAAGTTACACAGTCTGTCAAAAGATGCTCAGCATATTTTAACATCCTCCCACAAACCAACCACCAGGAAATTATATCTCAGTAAGTGGAAGCGATTTTCCATATGGGCATCTCAAAATAAAATGGATCCCTTTTTCGCACCTGTTTCATCCATTTTAGAGTTCTTGACTAAACTTTTTAATGAAGGGGGAGCTGTGGCTACGATTAGAGTTCAATAAGCTGCAATTTTGAACTTTCATGTAGGTAAACATGGAGACAATGTTATGTCACATAGATTAGCTAAAGCATTCTTAAAGGGTACTGTGCATTTAAGACCACCCATTAAAACCCCTGCTTTCCCATGGAATCTAAATTTGGTTCTTTCAAGAATCATTCTTCCCCCTTTTGAACCTGCCTCATCTTGTGAATTGAAGATGTTAAGTTGTCAATCTCGCCTTCATTCTTGCTTGATGGGTTCGGAGCCGATCCTCGGCTCCGACTCAGCACTTTGCTAAGCTTGAGAGTCACTTTTACCAGCTCGAGGCAGCCCCATATCCCATGATGCAAGGCGGTAAGTACCCAGATCTCGTTTGCCGCTTCGCTGATGAGGTCCTCCTTTTGCCAGCTCCTGGTAAGTGTTAGCTTTTAACTGCTTTTTGCCCCTAAAATTTAATATTTTTCACCTTTCTTTAAAATACCTTCCTTTTTACTTATTTGTAAGCCCTTTTCTGACTAAAATTATTTTTCCTTCCCTCCCCTTCCTTGGAACCGATACTCTCGGCTCCGGCCTCACCTCTCCTCTCGGATCGGAGCCGATCATCTAGGTCGTCCAGGCTTTCAGACCATGATTTAGAGAGGGTGGTAAGTAGATTATTGAAATCACAGGCACTGGCCCAGATGCTGCATAGTCCGTCTCAACAGACGACTATTAATCCACACCCTCTTCAAGTTCCTCCTTCGACTCTACCTCAGAGTTTGGAGCTGGAGTCTTCGGGGATAGTTTCTGCTATGGCTGAGGGGCGGATACCCCCCCCCCTTCTGCACCCTCGGCATCTACTCTTATCTCCTCTTCGAGACCTTCCTTAGAGGGATTCGGTGGTCGGGCTTCCCTGGTCTCCTCCGAGGGGGTGAGTGGCATCGGACCCTTGTCCGACCCCACTCTTCCCCTTGGAGCCTCGGCCTTGGTGAGCTCGGCTCCGACATCTGCCTCGGAGCCTTCCCTTTCAGTGGGCCCTGGAGTCCCGGTTTCTTCGGAACGGGTTCTCTCGGACCTCCCTGGGAGGGGGGCCTTCGAGGTGATGAAGAGTGTGCTGGCCACTGGGCTCAGCCAGCAGTCTATTCCCTTAGCTCCTCCCTCTACAGTGCCTGTCGATATCTCTGCCATCTCTCTTGCTCCCGGACCCAGAAATCCACCGCCTCAGGTTTCCCCACTGGGAATAACCCCCTCTTCCGAGGATTCTCCTGATCAGTCAGGAGATCCTCCGGTCAACAGGACTTGTAAGAGGAAACACCTAGACTCCCTGAGTCTATCACTTCAGATACCGACTTAGATGAGTCGGAGGGATCCCCAAGATCCCCTCTGAGGATGTCTCCTTTTCAGACATCCTAGAACTCCTAAAACAGAGGGGAAACTGGCCCTCCACAAATCCCTCTGAGGATGAGTCGGTATACCTAGAGGCGTTTGGATCTCGGCCCTCCACCTCCTGGGTGTCTCCGCCTTTCGACCCCCTTATGGAGGTTATTGCTCGAAAGGCTTGGGCTGCTCCTGACTCTGTAGAGCCAGTTCCTAGGAGGCCGTCTAAATTTATTACTGCCCCTTCGGAAAAGCAATTCCTTACGAAAGGTGTCCCTGTTGATGGCATGGTGGTGGCGGCTGCCACTAAAAAGGAACTTGCAGATCCTTCCGTACCTGTCCATCCTCCTAATAAGGATTCTAGGACTATGGATAGGTATGGTAAGCGGATGTTCTCTTCAGCGACCTTTGCTATGCGCTCGCTCAACTACTTATGTCACTTCACCAGACTCCAAAGGGACATCCTTAAGGAACTAGGTGAAGTAGTACAGGATCCTACGGCTGCAGGGGCTCAAGAGAAAATTGCTTCTCAGCTAGGAATCCTTAATTCTATAGCTAACTCCTCCATGCGACTGATATCATATGCAGCAGATGGAGCGAGTAGAGCCGCAGGTACAGGGGTGGCTCTTAGACGTCAATCCTGGATGCGGCTCTGTAATTTTGCAGATCCCTTTAAGGCGTCCTTCACAAACTCTCCCTTTGATGGGTCAGCTTTGTTTGGCCCTCAAGTGAAGGATACATTGACCAGGTGTGAACAGGACGGCAAGACTCTTTCTGCCGTAGGGGTCCGTTTTTCCACCCCTTCTAGACCTTACCCCAAAGGACAGAAGGGTGGAAAGATGTGGTTCCGCAAAGCCCAAGGAGTCACGCCGGATACACGTGGTCAGTTTACCCCTAGAGGCAGAGGGGGTAATAATAACAGACACCGCTCTAGAGGCAGAGGGGGTCCACAGAACCAGGGAAGCAGAGAGCCTCTCTCTGACAAGCCCTTCCAGCATCCCTGAGATGTTGCCCGACTGTCCATCCTTGGAGGCAGTCGGGGGAAGACTATTGCTGTACCCAGAAGCCTGGCGTTCCCTCACTCAAGACAGATGGGTACAGTCGATTATATCCGAGGGTTACAAAATTCCTTTCGAGGAAAGTCCCTTCTCTCACACAAATTCCCTTCCAGATGTACCACCCGGTCTAAGGGAAGTTGCAGAGTTAGAAGTATTAAAGCTTCTACAAAAAAGAGCCATTCAGCCAGTTACAACAGACCATTCAGAGCCCGGAATCTACTCAAGATTCTTTTTGGTCCCCAAAAAGACGGGAGACTGGAGACCAATATTGGATCTCAGCAGACTCAACAAGTCTGTGAGAAAGACAAGATTTCGAATGGTCACACTTCAGTCAGTTTTGCCCTTCCTAGAGAAGGACAACTGGATGTGCTCAATAGATCTTCAGGACGCGTACTATCACATAAAAATTCACGGACGCTCCAGAAGATTTCTCCGCTTTCGGCTGGGGTCCAGTCATTTTCAATTCAGAGCCCTGCCCTTTGGTCTCACTACAGCCCCCAGAGTGTTTACCAAATGTATGGCAGTGGTCACGGCTCACCTGAGACGTCAAGGATTCCAGGTGTTTCCGTATCTCGACGACTGGCTCCTTTCAGCCACCACCAGGCATCAACTTCTTCAAGCCAGGGATTACACACTAAATCTCTGCACTCAATTGGGAATTTCGATCAACTACGAAAAATCCTCCTTATTGCCCTGCCAGTCTATTACCTTCATAGGCGCAAACTTAAACACTGTTCGGATGTCAGCAACCCTCACAGACCAAAGAATCTTAGATATACAAAGTCACGTGAGGATCATCCTTGCCATCAAAAAGGTACAAGCCAGAATGGTTCTGAAGGTGTTGGGCCTCATGGCTGCGGCCATTACCCTTCTTCCCCTGGCCCGCTTCTACATGCGTCTGCTTCAGTGGATGTTGTTCACTCAGTGGTCTTACCAACAACTTCCAATGCGTCACCAAATCCTGGTCACACAAATTTGCAAGAATCATCTCTCATGTTGGATTACTTCTCCCCAAATTCACCAAGGCAGACCCTTTGTATCCCCGGCCCCGGTAGCCACTGTCACTATGGACGCCTCCCTGATCGGTGGGGGGGTCATTATCAGGGCAGGATGGTTCATGGGACTTGGCAACCGTTCGAATACCACCTGCACATAAATGTCCTAGAGATGAGAGCAGTGCTTTTAACGTTGCAAGCCCTCAACGACTTTCTTCCCTTGGGAACAATTGCAGTTCACACAGACAACATGTCTGTAGTATGGTATATCAACAAACAGGGCGGAACCAAGTCCTACCCCTTGTGTCGAGAAGCTCTCAGACTTTGGCAATGGGCGATTTCCTCTCATCGGTTTCTGGTAGCAACGCATATCCCTGGGAAAACCAACATTCTAGCGGACAGATTGAGCAGAGCTATTCTCATGCCTCACGAGTGGTCTCTCAAACAATCTATAGTGGAAGAGATTTTTCTAGAATGGGGCCGTCCATGTTGCGATCTTTTTGCTACTCCCCAAAACAGCAAATGCCCAGACTTCTTTTCTCTCTTCCCACTGCCAGGCCATCCCCCCAGAGACGCTCTAACCCAGGATTGGCCCCAGGGACTTCTTTATGCCTTTCCTCCCTTTCCACTGATTCCACAAGTTCTCCAGAAAGCCACCATTTTGAGAGCCAAAATGATTCTCATTGCTCCCTATTGGCCTCGACAAATTTGGTTTCCATTCCTCCATCGTCACCTTTTGGTGCAGCCGTGGCATCTGGACCCAGTACCAGACCTTCTGATTCACCAATCGGGTCAGCTGCACCGGTCTATCCCTTCTCTCAACCTCACAGCATGGTTGCTCCACTTCCTTCCTTAGCCAGGCTTCCTATGATCTCTAATCCTGTTAGGGATATCATAGTAGCTTCCCTAAAGTCCTCTACTAGAAGGATTTATACCAGCAAATGGAAACGTTTTTCTTGTTGGGCAAAAGCTAAAAATATTGATCCTTTTACTGCTCCAGTTCAAGCAGTTTTGGATTTCCTAGTGGAAATCTTTCACGCGGGCTCTTCTTCTTCCACGGTCAAAGTTCAGTTGGCTGCTATCTCGAACTTTCATGTCGGGTTTGCAGATCACAACATTATGTCCCACAGGCTTTGTAGAGCCTTCTTAAAAGGAATCTTTCTCCTGAAACCTCCAGTCAGGAGTCCTCCTCCTCAATGGGACCTAAATTTAGTGCTGACATCCTTGATTCTTCCTCCCTTCGAGCCAGCTGTTTCATGTTCCCTGAAATTTCTTTCATGGAAAACACTCTTCCTGGTTGCTATTACTTGCTAGGAGAGTGTCTGAACTTCATGCGCCCTCTGTTCGTCCCCTTATTTGGTCTTCCACAAAGACAGGGTATCCTTGAGAACTAATCCGACCTTTTTGCCTAAGGTCGCCTCAAAGAGTAATTTGAATCAGTTTATTGACCTTCCTGTATTTTTCCCAAATTACTCAAACAGATCGGAACAAAAATTACATTATCTTGATGTTCACCGCCAACTCAGATATTATTTGGACAGAACAAAACAATTCAGGAAATCCGATCAGCTCTTTATTTCTTATGCTGATAACAAAAAAGGCCTTCCTGTCTCAAAAGTGACCTTATCTAGATGGCTTTCTTCTGTCATCTCTGAAATCTATCAGCTCAGGGGAAAACAGCTGTGCTCGAAACCTAAAGCGCATTCAACCAGAAGCTTAGCCACTTCCACAGCCTTTCAGGCTAGGCTTCCATTAGACACTATTTGTGCAGCAGCCACTTGGGCCACTCCTCATACCTTTGTTTCTCATTACAAATTGGATTTGGCCTCCAGGGATAGAGCCAGTTTTGGCTCTACAGTTCTCAAGAGTCTGTTCCATTGAGCCACCCAGGATAGAGGTGCTAGGGACACGGTCCCATCAAGCAAGAATGAAGGCGAGATTGACAACTTAACATTGAGAAGTTATGTACCTACCATAACGTTCCATGTTAGTTGTCTTCTCGCCTTCTTTCTTCGACCCTCCCTCCTTCCCCTGGCCTGGACAGACCCTTTTCTCCCTACATGGAAGAATGCTTCTTAAGACCATACAGTTCTGGTCTTCCTAACCCATCCTTCAGGCTTTTTCTCTGCCTTCTTTCTTCCTTTGGGAAGTTTTTTTTTATGCTAGGTGTTATTGCCTATAGTCAACAAACGAGATCTGGGTACTTACCGCCTTGCATCATGGGATATGGGGCTGCCTCGAGCTGGTAAAAGTGACTCTCGAGCTTAGCAAAGTGCCGAGTCGGAGCCGAGGATCGGCTCCGAACCCATCAAGCAAGAAAGAAGGCGAGAGAAGACAACTAACATGGAACGTTATGGTAGGTACATAACTTCTCATTTTTGTCATGGAAAACCATTTTTCTAGTAGCCATCACTTCTGCAAGGAGAGTTTCAGAACTACAGGCCTTATCCGTCAAACCTCCATATTTAATTTTTCATAAAGACAGAGTCTACCTCAGGACAAATCCTTCCTTGCTACCTAAAGTCGGTTCAGAATCAAATCTCAATTAATCCATTGAATTGCCTGTATTTTTTCCCAATTATACTAACAGATTGGAACATATGTTACATAAGCTGGATGTACACAGCTTAGATTCTATCTCTGGACAGGACAAAAAATTTTAGAAAATCAGAACAACTTTTTGTTTCCTTTTCAGAAACTAAGAAAAGAGCTCCAGTAGCAAAAACAACAGTATCAAAATGGTTGTTAGATTTTCCTTCACTTATAATTCAGTTCATATACCTTTACAACAAAAGGTAAAGGCTCACTCAACCAGATCTGTCTCCACTTCATCAGCCTTTTTAGCCAGGTTGCCTATAGACACTATCTGCGCTGCAGCTACATGGTCGAGACCACATACATTTATCACTCATTACAAAGTAGACAAGGCCTCCAGGGACAGGGCCTCCTTTGGTTCCACAGTTCTGAGGAATATACTCCCATGAGCCACCCAAGAAAGATGGTGCTTGGGACGCTAACCCATCAGTAAGAATGAACGGCGAGATAAAACAGCTTCACATAAAGAAGTTACATACTCACCATAACGTTCCATGTGAGTTGTTCATCTCACCTTCATTCTTAGGTCTTTCCTTCAACCCCCATCCTTCTTGGGGACCGAGAAGTTGGGATAACTACTCTATTTGCCTTTGTCTAATATACTGTGATACTTATGGTAGAGCTCTCTCGATGTAATTTGTTTTAGCTAGCAGCAAACAAGATTTGGGGAAATCACCAATGCATCATGGGATAGGGAGTAGGCCACAAGCTTGTTGAAGACCTCGAGCTGGCTCCGAAACCCATCAGTAAGAATGAAGGCGAGATGAACAACTCACATGGAACATTATGGTGAGTACATAACTTATTTTTTATTTTGCCTAGTCCCGGATCATGACCATACTACCAGTACTATTTGTAAGGCCTTTGTACCCAAGACCGTATTTAGTCGCTTAGCTTCTCTTAACTTATATCTCAAAAATTAGTGTCTTAAGCATCTCACTCGTGACATGGAAGCTACATTGGGCCTTTCAGCCAAGCCACAAGCTAAGAAGGCCAGGAAGCCAAGGCCTGATTTACCCGCTGCTCCCTGTGTTCTGGACGTCTCTCTTCCGAGGCCAATGTTGGCCCGGAGACCGTTCCGAAGTCAGTAAACACTCCTTTGATAGGTACGGGTATGGAGGTCATGAAGGACCATACCAGCACATCCCCAAGGAAATGCAGGCATCTGACTCGGGCGTAGAGGGGGAACCATGGCTCATGACTGAAGGCCTGCGTAGTATTACCCAGATCATAGGGCGAGAGGATATCCCTACTGATAGTGTAGGCCGATGTCTGGCCCATCCACTTTACACCTCATGGATACTTCCAAAAAGAAAAAAAATTAAGGCGAAACATGTTTCTCTAGCCCCTCAGGAACAGTCTCTGGATTGGCAAGCCTTCTCCCAAGGCCTGTTCAATGCTTTTATGGCTTTGAGGCAGTCCTCAGCAGTCTGTCCCTTCTCCTTCCATTCCTACCTGTACTCCTCAAAAGAGGACCTCTGAGGATTTTTCTTGGATGATGAGGAATCCTCAGGGGACAAATCTTTGGCTTATTCAGTCCAGATTTCTTCCCCTTTGAGTTATACTTACCCAGAAGAGGATTCTGAGGGCACTGATTCCCCTGGGGAGGATATTTCATTTGGGGGAAACCGTTCTTAAGATGAGGGAGTTTTTCAGGTGGGATTGTTGTCGGATATCAGACATTCAAAAGAGGTACTGACCTGCCACAGATGGACATCCCTTCTCCATCTACCATACCTCCTGTTCTGCCAGCCTTCCTAGATGCCTTTGCTGCTGCTTCTAAGTGCCCAGATTCTCAAAACCTCCAGCCTCCAAAAGGCCAGATAGATTTTATAAAGTGCCAGAGGACTCCAAATTCCTATTCCAATGTCCCTCTGTAGGCCCTGCTACCATTTCAGTTTCTGCAGACAAAGCATCCAAGATGCTACCTTCCACTTCTCTGCTCCCCTCAGATAAGGAGAGCAAAGTCATGGAAAGAATAGGTAAAAGGTTTATACTGCAGCTACTCTGGCCTTCAGGGCCATTAACTGTCAGACCCATATGGCCAAATATTCTTTGGCCCTTTTGGACGCCAGCAAACTACTGATTTTCCTGACACTCCCACTAAGGCTAGGCTTTCATCCATTCTTAACTACTTAGTTCAGATTACACGGCATTCTATAAAGTTTAGCTGTGATGTTGCGAAGACATCAGCTAGAGCGGCTGCATCTGAGTCAATCCTGAGAAGGTATTCTTGGCTCAGGCTCCAACCTTTGCATGATGACTTAAGGCAAAAATCATGGATGCCCCCCTGGTCAGCAAGGCATTGTTTGGTACCTCAGCTGCAGAACTTTTCAAGTCTTTTCAGGAGAAGAGCTACAAGACCTGAAGCATACCTTTGTTTCCCCGGTGCCCAGGTTCCAGAGAAACTACCCTACCAAGACCACCTTTTTTAGAAAGTCTGCTAGGCCCCAGTCTTCCAACAGTAAGAGGGATTCCAGGAAACAGTTTTCCTCTAAAGCTACCTCTTCTACTTCCACACAGAAACAGTCCTTTCAGGCTAAGCCAGCTAGTCTGCGACTACCCACCTCACGAGCCATCAACACCTCTGTCCCCTCTCCTGTGTTTCTCTCCCAGCTTGGAAACAGATAATTCAGGACTCTTTGGTCCTATCCATCATCCTGCAAGGATACTTTATAGTGTGAAAGACTCCTCCCCCATTGAGAGGTATTCCACAACCTCCACAAGAACATCTGGAACTGTTTCCCCAAGTAATTTTCAGCCTCCTTTCTCAGGGCACTATTCAGGAGGTGCCACCTTCCTAAGTAGGAAAAGGGTTCTACTCCAGGATGTTCCTGGTACTCAGGAAGGATGGTCGTTGGAGACCCATTCTAGACCTTTCTTATCTAAATACCTGTCTGATGGTTCCCACCTTTTTTATGTTAACCTTACCTACCCTTCTTACTCTTATCCTTCTTCAGGCCTTCTTGGTATCACTGGACATGAAGGATGCCTAGCTTCATATTCCCGTTCATCTGTGGTTCAGGAAGTTTCTTCAGTTTGCTATTGCTTCATCACATTTTCAGCTTTGTGCCTTGCCCTTTGGATTGTCTACGGCCCCGAGGGTGTTCACAGAATGCTTAGCTCCTGTCTTGTTCCCTTCTGTAGGCTACAGGGCATACAACTCTTTCCATACCCTGACAATTTTCTTATCCAGGCTCAGACTCCAAACATCCTTCAGGAGAACCTCTCCTTCACAGTGTCACTGTTGGAGAGGCTAGGGTTCACAATCAATTACCAGAAACCTTCTCTGGTCCCTTCCCAAGATCACAGCTTTCTTAGCTACAGGATCCAGTCAGACAAGATGCTGGCTTCCTTATCTCCAGAAAAGGTCCTGTCCCTCATCTTCTACTTCCAGGACCTCTTGTTCCCTCAATCCCTGACTGTGAGGGAGTTTTTTTGCCTCCTGAGGTTCATGGCTTCCACAGTTTCCATGTTCCCTCAAGCCATGTTGCACATGTTGAAATTCCAGTGTTTTTTGAGAGCAATATGGGTACACTTCCACCCTCTGGAGTTTATCCCACGCTTGACTTGTCTGAAAAAGGAATTACACTGATGGATCCAACAACTGGCAAAGAATCCAGGTTTAGCCTTGCAACCACCCCCTCCTACTCAGGAGCTGTAGATGGATGCTTCAGACATGGGTGGCAGCACTGGATTCATGGAAGGTTAGAGATGTCCAGTCTCCAGCCCAGAAAAGGGAACACATCAATATAAAGGAGATGAGGGCTTTGATCTTCACTCTACAAGTCTTCAAACCTCGTCTTTCCCCGGGGGGGGGGGGGGTTAAGATGGTTTACAGACAATACCACAGTTTTCTGGTATGTCAACAAACAGGGAGGGTCAAAGTCCTACCTACTGTGCAGACTGGCTTTGCAGGCCTGGGAATTGGCTGTCCAGAGTCAACTTTCCCTCCAGGCAGTTTACATTCCCTCAACTCAGAATGCGGTGGCAGAAACATTGAGCAGATCTGTGGCTCAGTCCCACAAATGAATTGTACAGAGGGATGTGTTTCTGGACATGGCCCATCGATGAGTTATACCTCTGATAGATCTCTTTGCCTCCCCCATGAACAGGCAACTTCCCAAGTTTTGTGCCAGAGTCCCAGAATGCCTTGGCATGGAAGGTGGACGGAGTATCTTTCTCTTGGAAGGGGATGTTTCTTTATGCATTCACCTCCACTTTCCAGTTCTTCAAAAGGTCCTGTTGAAAATCCAGCAGAAGCAACCAAAAACGTTACTGGTGACTCCCTTTTGGCCAAGACAGCATTGGTTCCCCCTTCTCCTGCATTTAGCCAAGGGGAATCACCACAAGTTACCCCACAGAATGGACCTACTCATACAGGTCAAGGGAACTTTAGTCCATCCACAGATGTCAACTCTACAACTGACCCTGTGGGTGATAGGGTTTTGATTCCCTGTAGACACCTTTTTTTTCTGAGGACACGCTGAAAGTCCTGCAGGAGGGCAGAAAACCCACAAGTAGGAAATTCTATGTTTCCAACTGGAAAAGGCTTTCCCATCTGGTTTGTTAAAAAAGATTTACAACCACTGTTAGTGGATGTTCCAATGGTTCTGTCCTACTTGTGTGAATTACTGAAGAGTAGGCTATCATGCTTCTCAGTAAAAGCTCATCTTTCTGTTATATCTGCCTATGTCTCCCCCTTTAGCTTCCAGGTTGGAAGTTAAACTCTTCTTAAAAGGCGTCCTTCACATCAGACCACCAAGGAAGCCAGTCCCTCCTCCTTGGGATCTCAACTTTGTCCTAGAAAAACTTATGACCCCTTTTGAGCCAGCAAGTTCTGCTTCCCTGCAACACTGCACTTGGAAAACAGTCCTTGTCATGGCCATTACTTCTGCCAGAAGGGTGTCTGAGTTACAGGCTCTCAAGTCCTCTTGCGTCTTCACAGTTTTCCACAGGGGTAGGGTTTTCCTATGCAATAACCCCTCCTTTATGCCTAAGGTGGTTAATAAGTTCTCTTTCAGTCAGTCCATTAATCTTCCATCCTTTTTCACTTCCCCTCAGTCCTCTAGCAAGAGGATCCTACAGACTTTAGATGTGGCACATGCAACACTGATATTATTTGGACAAAAACCAAACCAGTTTGGAACTCTGACCGTCTGTTTCCCATCACCCAAGGACCCTGGGCCAACCTGTTTCCAAGCAGACTGTTTCCTCTTGGGTTTCCAAAACTATTTCCTTCTGTTATGTAGCTCATGAAAAGACTCTGCCCTCACCTATTAGGGCACATTCCACTAGAGGAGTATCTTCCTCTGGTGCCTTCTTTAAAGGCCTGGACACTTGCTCCATCCTGGAACCGGCTACCTGGTCTTCTGTTCATACTTTCATGAAGCATTATAAACTAGATGGCATTTCCAGGTCCTGAGCTGGTTTTGCCTGAGCTACTCTGCATGGGTTTGTGGAGAATGTTTCTGCCCCTCCGCCCAGTTCTTCTGCATGAGCTTTGTTAAATCTCCCTTATGTTATGAATACTGCAGCATTTGAGTAGAAGAACATAGAATAGTTGTGTAAAATGTTGCCATAACCATAGTTGTCCTTCTTGTCTTCTATGTGCTGCAGTATTGCTTTCTCCCCTGCCTTCCCCCTGATGCTTGCCTGTCTTCTGGTGGCATGTTTTCCTCACCTTGGATCAAGCTAGTGCTTTTTGCGGCATTCACTTCTGAGGTCTGGTACGTGCCGACATCCGTTTCATAACCGACAGTAGCAATAGACTTTTGGGTGTACGAGTCAGACTGTGGCGGGCTCCCTCATGTTATGAATACTGCAGCATATAGAAGAGAAGGACTTCTATGGTTATGTTAAGATTTTACACAACTATTCTTTCTCACCTTCTGGGTCCCCTCCAGGGGACAAGAGTTTTTGTGGTACTGTAAATTTAATGAACAAATGTACTTCAGTTGTTTACCACTGTCCCTTAAACAAAGGCAAGTAAGATTTTTCAAGACTTTTTTTATAATTCTCTAGCAATGCCACTTTTTTACTGATTTATTTTTACAGTATTTTCAGTTATTTGTAAAAAGAACCAGAAACCGTGGCAGCTACTCTTAAAATAGCATTACAAGTTTTATTGAATCCTTAGAGAGCCAGTCCTGTTGTATAAGGACGAACTTATCTTCTGTTGAACTGTAGTCCCTAAAAGAGCCAGGAATCACTGCTTTACTAAAGTCCTCCTTCTCAGATAGGGAAAGCAGGCTACTTTAAAGTTTTTTTTTGGATAAAGTCTGTACAGCAGGTATGCTGAATATTAGGGCTATAAATTAGCAAGCTTATGGTGCAGTACCTGTTAGACGTTTTAAAGCAGACTGATAATTTGACTAAGAGGACAGCTGATATTAAGTAAAATCTGTTAAAATTGACTCATCTAGATAATGAAGCTAGATCACATATGGTTAAATGCGGCTGTAAGTGAATGCCACTTTTCAGACTAATGCATCTTATTCTTTTGTTAGGAAGTTTCATTCAGAACCCAGCCTTCCATTTATGACATTAAAAAAAATCTGAATGTATCCCTTGATGATTCCCAACTCCCATCACCTTGTAATTGCGACCAAATCAGATAAGCTTTTATTTGTGGCTAAAACAAATTCTCATTTAATCTTCTCTGCAGGTAGAATGTCCATAGATAAAGGTGTCATAATTGACGAGCATGAATACAGCCTGACAATTAATGCAGATACATTTTAGAAAAAAAAATCCCTGCAGACATCCGTAAACGATTTTTTGCAGATTTATTAACTTTGCCCCATATGGACCGTCTTTGCTCAGTTGTAACCAAAGCAAATTGGCTAATAGTAAAACGGAAGTGTAAATT
The DNA here is from genome assembly GCF_019279795.1 of Protopterus annectens. Taxonomy (NCBI): domain Eukaryota; kingdom Metazoa; phylum Chordata; order Ceratodontiformes; family Protopteridae; genus Protopterus; species Protopterus annectens. The sequence goes on from NC_056725.1 coordinate 685,584,573, forward strand.
TCTAGAAGCATTGATAATCCCATAAGTTACTGAACATAGAAACATTCCCCCTCTTTGCCAGCAGAGTAACAAAATGGTCCACATCTTACAACATTGGATTCCAGTCAACTCCTTATTTGTCACAGAAAGCAAACAAGTACAGACCACAGGTTTTCTGTTCTTTCTCTTTCCCTACATGTGGGAGTCATTACCTAAAACAAGAAAATATAGCTGTAGTTCCCGTTTCCCAGAATTGTAGCTTCACCTTAAGTTGCATTTTACATAAATTTTAAGGTGAAGCTAGAATTCTAGGAAACAGGAACCAGAGCTGCATTTTTGTAAATGTTTCAAGGAGGGCAACATCATGTATGAAGTAACTTGTCATATTACCTTATCTTACTAATCTTTTTTACTGTAGAAATTCTACTAATTAAAATCTGTTATAGATGCTAATTATTGCTTTGCCTCAAAATTTTGCATTTAACAACTCCTATTAAACTTCAGTAGTTCACAGGCTCTTCTAACTTCCTTCTCTGCTTGCACCCTCCCCCTCATGTATATACATTGGATGTACCATAAATAACGTAACTTAAATTTATTGAGTTTCATTGTGGTGCACTTACTGTATATTATTAATACAGTGGAACTTCTATACTTGCTGCTCTTTGTAATTGTATTATAACAGTTTAATTTTTTTTCTTTTGTATTCTCTGAAATGAACCTGAACGTTATTTACGTGGATCAATGTTCTACTAAGCCAGTTAACAAATAGGTTCATTGGTGTGTACTAGGCTAATGGCCCTGGAGCCTTTACAAGTCTAGCCCACAAAAAATTGCCCAAGCACCGTGCCACCCGATGTTAGTTCACAGTGCCCCTATCTGGTCGGGCAACTGGAATGATCTCTGGAGTGAACTTTCTGTTACCAATCCACTCATCAAGATTTCTCTTGGAGGGCCAGCAAGGTGCTCTGCTTGACATGAATGGGAAGCTTATTCCAGAGTATGGGCAGTCTTTGGGAAATGAACCTGTCCCTCTAGCATGTTCTGTTAATTGTGGTAATGAGGTTGTGATCTCTGGAGCGTGTGCGCGGGGGGACTGGAATTTCTTTAGGTGTAGCATTTCAAGTAGGGCTGGGTCGGACATGGCTTTGTAAGTCAAGCAGAGATCACCTCTAAGTAGGCTTTAAGAGACTGAGAACAGCTGAAGTCGTTTGAGTCTGTCCATGTAGGACATGTGTTTAAGCCCTAGGATCCTTTTTGTGAGGTACTTTTGTGGCCTCTCCAGCTGTTGTAGATGTCTGTTCAGGTACATGTCAAATGGGGCATTATATTCGATGACTGGTCTAATGAGGGATGAGTAGAGAGGGATGATGACCTCTTTCTTCCTGGATGCAAAACGTTTGGTTATAATATGTGCCACATAGAAGGACTTCCTGACAATAGTGGCAGTATGGTGGTCGAAGGTGAGGTGGCGGTCGACCTGGGTGCCTAGATCTTTTATGGCCCCTTCAGTGTTCATTGGGCTCCCATCAGTGTGGTAATTCATGGGAACTGAGTTTTTTCCAAAGGGGATGATAATGCATTTTTTGGAGTTAAGCTTCATGCCATGGTTCCGACACCAGTCATTGGTCTCAGAGAGGCCCTTTTGTAGGATGCCTGCATCAGTTGGGAAGTTGGTAATGACTCCTAGCTTGCAGTCATCAGCAGACTTGGTCAGCCAGAGTCCTTCTGTATTGTCCTGGACTTCTGAGAAGTAGATGCCAAACAGGAGAGGGCCCAGGACCGAATCCTGTGGGACTCCACTCATGACTGATTGACAGTCTGACTTGGAATCCGCAACTTTCACTCTGTTGATCCTGTCTGTGAGCCAATTTGCAACCCACCTAGTGATGTAAGGATTGATGCCCAGTTTGGTGAGTTTATCAGTGATATCTGAGTGGGGAATGGTATCAGAGGCCTTGGCCAGGTCGAGGTAAGCTGTATGCACTGCCTTACCCTCATCCACAGCCTTGGTGACTGCCTCGAAGAAGTCATCCAGGTTCAGCAGGCAGGATCTCCCCTTGACAAAGCAAAACTGCATGGTGTCAAGAGTTTGAAGATTGCCTATATCTTTGTTAAGCAGTCCATGATGATGCGCTCAATAGCTTTGCATACCAGACTCGTCAGGCTAATGGGGCGATAGTTCCCAGGGTCTTTAGTTGCTCCCCCTTTATGGAGCTGGATGACTGTAGCAGTGTGAAATTCGTTGAGGAGATAATCTGAGGTAAGGCTGTGATTGAACAGGGCACACAGATGTGGCAGCAGTTCATTTTGTAGCTCATGTAGGTAGCAGCCAGGGATATTATCAGGTCCCATGGACGCTGTATTCTTGGCTTTGGACAATGTAGCTTTTACCTGGGACACAGAAATGGTGGGTACCAGGCTTTCTTCTGGTATTGTGATGGGGCCCTGGGGGGGGGGGGGTAAAGTTGGCACTGAATCTGTCGGTCAGTACGTTGGCTATATCTGTTGGCTCAGTATAGGTGGTGCCATTGTGCAATAACTCTGAGCAAATCTGAGTATTGCCTTTGAGGTTTTTGATATAGCTATAGAAGGCTTTGTGTTTGTTTTTAGTGTCATTTGCAATTCTGCCTTCATAGCTGGCTTTAGAGGATTTGATGAGACTAATAAGGGAGATTTTCCAGTCTTGTGACTTTATTTTTTTCTGCAACAGTTTCTTCCTTCTTTTGTAGAGTTTATTGATGGCTGGGGACCACCAGATTGGCTTCCTTTTTTTTTTTGGAGGAGAGCATCTTAGCTCTGTTTGACATGACCAGGTCCATGCATTTGTTTACATGCTTGTACAGTGCATTGGTGTATGATTCGGCAGTCATACAGCTGTTTTCCATTGGCATGGGTGCTGAGAAGTTAACCACCTCTAATGTTCTTCGTGTTTTACTGTTGCAGTCATCACACTTGGGTAATCTGCCTGCATATAGCCCTCAGTTGGCCCGAATACTAGAGTCTTAGGATTTCTACGTCAGATGCTGTCACTTCTTCTATGACGTCAGGTTGTCAGGGGTATAAAACAGGCAGCCGACGCCATTACATCAGTCTTTCTTGCTTGCCAAGGAGGAGCCCAAAGCAGAAGCAGTTCGCAAGTGCCGGTCGGCTGCTACCTCAAAATTTTCGTTTTCGAGTTTGTAATCCTGAAGTCTTCTAAAGCTAAGTACCCCATTGGGGATCCTTTTTTCTTGCTCTAACCGATGTCAGAAAAAGTTAACAATTGTCTTGCCTGTGGAAAGCAAATACCTCGCAGAGATTTTCATTCTTGCTGCATCACCTGTTTAGGCCCAGACCATAACGTCCCTCGCTGTCAAGTTTTGTGCCTTAATGCCCGAACCATTCGTTGTCAGGCTATCTTTGTCACTAAATTCCTTTGCTAAAGTTCTCCATATTTCGAAATGGCTTCGATAAGCCATCCGACTACCGATCTTCCGAAAAAACGTAAAGATAAACACAGAGACCGACCGCATAGGTCCAAAATTGCAGACGTCGCTTACGTTAAGCTAGTTACCAGTCCACCAGTACTCAATGAGGTGCCTTTGCAGCCCCTGATGCCCGCTTCTACAAATTCACGGGCCTCTGCTGAGACGCATTTGGAGTTTGCTATGCCGTGAGATGCTTCTTCGACTATGGAACCTGCAGATGTCTCTACCTTGGATGGGTCCGGAGCCGCTGTGCAGGCACTGGCTTCTGAGGGTGTATTCCGACCTACCAGTGTTCGAATTAAACCAACATCTTCATTTTTAGCTAAAACTACCAAGTTTCTGAGGCCCAGAGTACGCACTACACCTAGAAAACTGATGACCAAAGTGCATGCTCAAGCTCCCATGCCACAAAAACAAATGCTTAGAATGGCTGAAGACCTTATTACCCCAATTAGGGGAAGCCAGCCTTCCCCTGCTAAGAGACAAAGCATTGAGTTTCATTCTGATTCTACAGACCAGGAGTCCGATGACTCTGACCCTTCTGATTATCAGGACATGCCCTTATCAACCTATGAGGATTTAGATGCAGAGGAATCCATTCCCTCTGCCTCCCCTCCAGAGGATTTTTCTTTTGGTGAAACCTTGCATACTTTAAGAGAGCATTTCCGCTGGGAATGCCAGGACTACCCTCAGTCCAAAAAGAGACTCAGAGAATTTTTAGAGTTGCCTCAGCACAGGCCTCTAGCTATACCCCCTGTACTGGATGTTGTAAATGATGTTTTTATGGAATCCAGTCTTACTCCAGATACTTTACCCCCCCCCCCCTTCCTGGTCCCTAGGAAACTTGACCAGTACTACAGAGTATCTGATTCCCACATATTTCTCTTCAAGAATCCTACTGCGGATCCAGAGACCATTTCCCAGGGACCTAAAGGTATTAAGGCTACTACAGCCAAATATCCTACCCCCTCAGAGAGGGATTCCAGAGCTTTAGACAGATGGGGTAAGAAGGTATATACCTCTGCAACTCTTGCCATCAGGGCATTGAATTGCCAAGTTTCACATGTTGAAGTACCAGCAGCATATTATGGAGCTGATTAAACAAAAAATGGTGTTATTTCCAGATTGTGCAGAAAGTAAAGATTTACAAGAGCTAATGCATTCTGCCAACCAAGTTAGTAAGCATACTTTGCAGTGTGGCTTTGATGCCCTAGAAGCATCTTGCCATGCTGCAGTCACTGGGGTCTGTACTGAGAAGGCAGGCTTGGCTGAAGGAACAAACTTTGCTAGATCATGTCACATCCAAATTACTAGATGCTGCTTTAAATAAGGACTGTTTATTTGGCACCAAAGCAGAAGAGGTTCTTAAAAAGATGGAAGAAAAAGCTAAATCTATGCAAACTGTTAAAGAATTCTTGCAAGTGCAACCACCTAGATTCAGTAGGCATTGGCCTTCTAAAAAATGGTCCTTTCCAGCCCCTTCCAGGCCTTCTCAGACCAAACCCAGGGGAAACAGGCCACCCAGACTACAGTCGCAGGGTATGCAGAGATTTAAACAATGGATTGCCCCCACCTCAAAAACAGGGAGTGGTAAGCCTATGGAAAAAGTTCACAATGACTTTTCAATTATCCTTCCCAGCCCTGCCCAATTACTTGTGCCCCCAGGAGGAAAACTTGCCCTTCATGCAAAAAAATGGATGTCCATTACTCAGGATAGATGGGTCCTAAACATTGTATCCCAGGGGTACAGATTCTACTTCCATACACTGTCAACCCCAAGTGGGTTTCCAGACCTTCCTCCAAACCACTGGACAGAGGCTCAGAAACAAGTACTTTCTCTGCTCAGTATCAGAGCTATTCAACCTGTTCCAGTAGAACAAAGGGGGAAGGGTTTCTACTGCAGACTTTTCCTGGTGCCCAGAAAAGAGGGCTCTTGGCGCCCAATCCTGGATCTATCAACTATCAACACCTTTTTGGTGGTCCCAAAATTCAAGTTGCTTACCCTGCAACAGCTTCTCCCTATGCTAGCCAGGATGACTTAAAAGAAGCTTATCTGCACATCCCCGTAAGGGAGTCATGCAGAAGATATCTGCGCTTCAGGGCAGGCTGTATGCATTATCAGTTCTCTGCACTTCCCTTTGGCTGATCTACTGCACCCAGAGTATTCACAAAGTGCCTGGCTCCAGCCATTGCATACTGCAGGCAGAGAAATATCCAAAATTTCTCATACTTGGACGACTGTCTGATTCAGGCGGACAGTCAGGAATTGCTACTTCAGCACCTGGCATTTGTAAAAAGCCTTCTCACTTCATTGGGGTACACCATCAATGAAAAGAAATCACAACTGATGCCCAGTCAAAAGATTGTATTCCTGGGAACAAGCTTGGACACAACTTCCCAGATGGCATTTCTCACTTCAGAAAAACAGGTCTATCTAATAAACTACTTCAAACAAATGGCCACCATAACCCAGCTATCTGCAAGAAAAATACTGCAAGCCCTAGGGTTCGTGGCCTAATGTATTCTGCTAATTACATATGCAAGACTGCATATGAGGAAACTTCAGTGGTACTTTAAAAGTCTTTGGTGCCAGCTTTCTCAGGACCTGGAAACAGTCATTCCAATCATACCTTGTCTAAGGGCAGAGTTCCTTTAGTGGGCAGAAGCATGCAACCACAACAAGGGACTGCTTTTCACTCAACCCCTCGCCGCCCAAACCTTGACAACAGACTCATCAGACTATACATGGGAGGCTTACATGGCAGGCAAATGCATTCAGGGCCACTGAAACCCAGCCCAGATTCTCCTGCACATCAATCAAAAAGAGATCCTAGCTATACAGAATGCTCTGACAGCATTCAAATACCTAATCCTTCCAAGACAGCTGCTTATAAAAACAGACAACACCATAGTTATGTGGTACATAAACAAGTAGGGGGGAACCCATTGTTACCCACTCTGCAGGTTAGCCATGGCCCTGTGGAACACAGCCTTGAGCAACCAAGTGCATCTACAAGCTCAATTCCTGCCAGGCAAACAAAATTCACTGGCAGACGACTTAAGCAGAAATCTCCTAGACCCACATGAGTGGAAATTGGAGTCCAACACCTTCAACCTTCTGATCCAGAGGCGGGGGACACCCAGAGGTGGACCTATTTGCTTCCCCCGAGAACCACCAGTTGAGCAAATTCTGCACCAGGAACCCTCACAGCAGAGCCTGGAAGGTGGCTGCCCTATCCTTTCAATGGGAAATCCTCTCAGTTTATATCTTTCCCCCTCTGCCCCTCCTCTCAAAAGTACTACTCAAGATAAAACAGGACAGGCCAAGGGCAATTCTTATTGTCCCAGACTGGCCACGCCAGCACTGGTACCCACTCTTGTGCAGTCTGACAACAGTGCCACCCTGGCACCTTCACTAGACTCCTGCCCTGCTGTCTCAGCAGGAGGGACAGATTTTGCATCCACAATTGCAATCCCTAAACCTTGCAGCCTGACTTATCCCTTGAATACACCACCAGCAACCCTTAGCAAACAGGTGCTGGATGTCATTCTTGAAGCCAGAAGGCCTAGTACTAGGAAATCAATTGTTATCGCTAGGCTTGTATAGACCCTAGGGCTGATAGCCTAGTACCAACATATAAACCCTATGCTGAAAAGTGGAAAAGGTATTGTTTCTGGAATCAGTCTTAAGGGAAGGACACAGCAGTGCCCTCCTTACCTCTAACCCAGGATTACCTAGCAGAGCTACTCCACAGATGCCTATCCTTCTCCTCCTTTAAGAGTCATGCCTCTGCCATCTCAGCTCTTTATAATACTGAGCCACCTCTATTTTCTCACCCTCTCATCAAACAGTTCCTGAGAGGGGCTAACAACTTAAGGCCCCCTAGGAGAGCACCCACCCCTGCCTGGGACCTTAACTTTGTACTGGAAAAGCTCACACTTCCCCCTTTTGAACTTGTAGCTGCAGCAATTCCTCTGTTGGAAAATGGCCTTGCTTTTAGCCATAACTTCAGCAAGAAGAGTGTCTGAGTTACAGGCACTAATGGCTGTGGAACCCTTCATTATTTTTCATGCTGACAGGGTTTCCCTCAGGACTAACCCATCCTTTGTGCCTAAGGTGCTGTCCAGTGTGGCTCTAAACCAATCCATGTATTTGCCAACGTTCTTCCCTAACCCTCAGAATAAAGGGGAAAGGATCCTGCACTCCTTGGACGTGCACAGACAGCTCATGTTCTACCTTGACAGGACTAAATCTTTCAGAAAATCTGATAAGCTGCTAGTCAGCTTTGCTACAGGGGCAGAGGGTAAGGCCATTTCAAAGCAAACTATTTCCAAATGGATAGCACACTGCATCCATTTCTGCTACAAGCACCATGGAAAACCTACCCCACAGGGGATCAGACCACATTCCACTAGGGCTACTTCCACCTCTACAGCATTTCTCAGGGGAGTCCTACTAGGGACATTCTGGAAGCTGCAACCTGGAGTTCTGTACACACCTTCACCAAGCATTACCACTTACCAGTCTTGTCTAAATCCAGAGCTGGATTTGCTACAGCAGTCTTGCAAGGCCTACTAGCCAGCCCTAACACTTCTTGACTGCCTCCACCCCTCCTCAGCTTTGGGAATCAACTCAAGTATGATGACTGCAACAGTGAAACATGAAGAACATAGTACAGTTGTGTACACTTGCCATAAATGTAGATGCTCGAGTGGATTCACTGTTGCAGTCCTGGTTTCCCTCCCTCCAGCCCCCCCATGACTTTCTCTGTCTTTCTCCCTCTCTTCTCTATGCCCATTCCTAATGGCATTGGTATTTACTTTTCACTAGTGGTGTTACCCACCATATACTAGCTTCCTATTTGGGGGCTCCTCACATTTGGGGCAAGAAAAACTGATGTAATGGCATCGGCTGCCTGTTTTATACACCTGACAACCTGACGTCATGGAAGAAGTGACAGCATCCAATGCAGAAATCCTAAAATTCTGGTATTCAGGCCGACTGAGAGCTACCTGCAGGCAGATAACCCAAGTGTAATGACTTCAACAGTGAATACACTCGAACATCTACATTTATGGTAAGTGTACACAACTGTACTTTTTTAGGAGCCCAAAGTCAGTTTGGAGAAGTTTTTCAGGGTGGTCACCTTAGCAGGGGGTGTAGGTGAGATAGAGATTTCCATGGTGATCAGTTTGTGGTCAGATGTAACCAGGGAGGAAGTGACTCTAGGTGTGGAACAATGAAAATAAGTTTAACCTTATTTACTTTCTCCTTGATTTTTTGTTTCACATTCCATTCCCAAAATAAAATAGAAATTATCTTTCAAAATCCTGGTCATTCTCTAGGAAACTAACCAAGCAGCAGTCTGAAAGTAAGATGCCTTTATTTTTTTAAAGAAGACAAGATGCATGGAGGAAGGGGAAGAGACTGTGTGTGAGGATCATCCCAGTGCCTGTTATCAGCAAGACGCATTATTTTCCACACAGTTATGAGATCAAGTTCCATCATTATTTTTCCTCTGCCCTTCTGCATTGCAAATAGGAGGCAATACCTCCTTTTGTTTAGATCAGTGATGACCAATATCTACAGAATATTGGGTCAGATTGGTAGTGTCAAAGAAGCACTCTAGAATTTTGTAGCAAACCAGTATAAAGTACCATATAGGTTTCCTTGGCTTTGCCTGTACTTCAGAAATCTTCTAGATATCCAGACAGTTGAACTGATTCCAATGCCAGAGCAAAGAGCAGAATATTAAGCAAGACATTTTCTGGTTCCAGAAAAATGGAAACCGTGGATATCTGTTGAAGATGTGTCTAGCTTGAACACATTTTATCAAACAAAAAGTTTGAGGTTAACTCCACAGGCCTTCTCAGTACTTCAGCAAGATACTTTCAGATCAGTCTGAACATGTAAGATTCTTTCCTTTACATCTCAGTCTTGAAGACTCATGGAAATTTCTGTTCTGGATATGCCACAACTATTTTGAGTTTACTACCTTGCATTTGATCATTTTAGTGCATTCAGGGAATTTATGAATTGTCTAACTCTGGTACTTGCTCACCTGAGTTTGAAGGGAGTTTACATTTTTTTAAACAAAACAAAAACATCTTTACTGAATTATCAGTTATGAAAATAGGCAATCATACATTTATATAAATAAAAAAAAAACATATTTAGTTGCAATCTGTATATAGCGCTTAGAATCTTCTACACAGTCATTGTCAAACATTATAAAGCTCATTCGATTCCTGCTTTCCCTTGAACCTCATTCCTCCTCCAAAATATAATTCTGCATATGTTTTCACAATTCCCATTTTTTCTTTCGCCTATCCTTTTCTAGAGATACTACTTCCAGTTCTTTTTTTCTCTTACTGTATTCACTACTAGTGCACTTGGTTTAGACATTGATTTTCATTTTCTAGTAATTGCTTTTTTTGCAGCCACCAGAATTAAACTCCGCAAGGTCTTAGTATATCTAAGCAATTCAGATTCTGTATCACAGCTCAAAAAATCATTTTCTTAGTTACACCAATTTGCTAACCTAGTATTTCTGACTGAGTAGTCTGCAAAGAATTTTTAAAGACTACCGATTCATTACACTTGCAAAAACATGTTCCCATTTACCTCTTTCTTCCCTATCACATCTCAAGCATTCTTTGGAGTCTGCTTGGGGAATAAAAATACCTATGCAAACACTTGCAAGTGCAGATCCTAGATTCGGTAGACTTTTTTGTATATTTGGGAGCAGTAAATATATCCTGTCATTGTTTCTTTGTGAATTGCTTATCCAATCTGTCATCCCAATACTTTCTAACCTCCTCTGATTGATTCCTATAGTTATCATGCAATGTTTTATATTCCCTGCTAACTATCCCTTTTTAACAGCAACTTCTGTTCCAGATTCTACTCAAAACTCGACCATTGCTGAACTTTCACTTAGCACCTCCCTGTTTCTTTCTCTTTTCCTGTACTCCGAGTCCTTAATATGTAAGGCAATTTCTAGCCCGCAGTACAAATGAATTCTTGTTCCCATTCTGTTACCTTTCCCTCTCTAATTATTTGCTCCCAGTACCTTGGTCAGCCAGTATAGATAAGCTTAAAAAAATATTTTTTTGTGCCATACATTGCATTTTTGCTCCCTGCACAAAATGTAGGGCATAAAGGGGAAGTATGGACACAACTACCCAGATCTTTTGCTGCTAGTTTGAATGCCATTGTTGCCAGTTTGGTAGAACATTTTATTCTGATGGCATATCCTCTGCCTTATCTTTTTTAGGTTTTGCTTCTAATGTGGCTCACCACTCTATTTATGATGCTGCTGATGCCTCTTTTAGGGCTGCAGCTTTTGGGTCCATAATGAGGCATTATTCTTGGCTTCATCTCCAGTCCCTTCCTGAGGACATTAAGACTAAATTGTTGGATGCTCCTTTGGATAATGTTCATCTTTTTGGGACTGGTGCTGACTTGTTTGTCTCTTTAAGAGAAAGGCAAAGCCTTGCAAGACCTTAAACATAGATGTTATGTGGTCCTATCTCGCCTACATTCCTTATTCACGGGTTCATAGCCGAGAATCGGCTCCGACTCGGCCAAACTTTCTAGCACAAAGTCTCTAATTGGCTGGGCTAACCCGGTATCCCAGGGTGCACCTCACCCTAGCCCCAGATCTCGTTTGCCGCTCGTAGAGTTAGGACGTGGTCTCACTTGGCTATGGCTAAGTACCATTTTAAATACCTTTAAAATACCTTTAAAATACTTCAGTATTTTAGCAGTCTCTTTTTGTCAAAAGCTATTTTTGTAGCTATTTTCCATGCTTGATTAGTTGTTGTGTGAGGTTGAGAGTTAGTTGTTTGTGGTATCCCTACTGTTTCGCGGGCTAGGCCCGTTTAAGTTAGAGGACCTAGTCCTCTCCTGTGTTCTCCTGGTTGTGATTTGCTGTTGTGTTAGTGGTTAACAATTTGTTTTAGGAAGTGTTTAAGTTAGAGTTTCCTTGTCCTGTCAAGTGTTTGTCAGTCTTCCTGCCCTCCCTTAGTGTTTGACTCTGTTGGTTGTGTGTGGCGCGGTTGCTTGCCATGTCCAAAGAACTGAAGGAACATAAACCGTCTGGGTTTAAGAAGTGTACTAAATGTGGCCATAAAATGTCCATCACGGATGGGCACTCTATCTGTGTATTGTCTTGGTGCTATTCACTTGCAAGAGTCCTGCAATTTCTGTCATGTGTTTAGCCCTAGGGTACTGCAGGAACGTAAAAACAAAGTGATTTTGAAGGGTCTGATCAAGCCCTCCTTTGAAGAGGCCTTGGAGTCGTCCCTGCCTTCTAGTACCAGGTCTAAGCCTCCTAAGGCCAAGAAAAGATCTCCGGCTCCGTCTGCTTCTTCGGAGCCATCGGAGAAGGTTTGTAAATTGGATACTTCTTCCTCGGCTCCTCCGTCCTCAGGGCCGAAGGAGAAGGTCTCGGAAATGGGCACTACATCCTCGGCTCCATTGCCCTCGGGGCCGAATGAGAAGGACTCTGATATGGATACTACCTCCTCGGCTCCATTGTCCTCGGGGCCACAGGAGGTATCTGTTGTACTGGGGTCGACCTCGGCTCCGATATTATTGGAACCTCTTTGAAGCAGGTCACCCAGTGTCAGGCATGAGTCTCCAGTCGGGAGATGTAGATCTCCCTCTATTTCTTCCAAATCCTCTAGGCTGTCTGATTTGGATGTGGATAGGGTGGTTCAGAGGCTCCTACAGTCGCCGGTGTTAGCAAAATTGTTTTCGGCTCTGACCCAGTCGCTCCGGAGCCGGTTCCCATGCTTGCTTCGATGATTCCTCCTCCAAACACCCATGTGTCATCGGAGCCGGAGGGCCCAGCGCCGAGTGATGTTCTGGTGTCGGCTCCGATACCCCGGGCGAGTCTATCGGAGCCAACTTCGGCTCCTACCAGGTCGGCTCCGTCCTCTGGTTTCAGCACTCGGGTTTCCTCAGTCAGACCCGAGGGGGATGCTTCGGGACTCCTGTCTGTTCTGAGCCTCCCTCTCGGTGCTTCGGCTCGGGGAATCTCGACTCCGATCGTGGTCTCAGAGACTGGTCAGTCCTCGGATCCGGGGGGACCAGCCTTCGAGGCCATGAGGAGCGCCTTGGCCAGGTCGTCAGGTACATCACCTGGTTCGGTCACTCCGTCCCCTTACACCCCGACTAGAGCCTCTGATGCCCCCCTCTCCATGGATGGCAGAGCCCGAAGGTCTGGGGATACCCCCTTGAGCGGTCCCCTACTTTCTGAGGGCCCCTCAGAGTCAGTGCCTGAGGAGCCTCCCAGTAAGAAGTCATGCAAGAGGAAGCACATAGACTCCCAGGACAAGTCACTCACTTCCGATACCGACCTCGAGGAATCAGAGGGGTCCCCCAAGTCTTCCTCCGATGATGTCTCTTTCTCCGACATCCTGGAGGTTTTGAGACGGAGAGGCGACTGGCCCTCCAAGACCCCCTCTGAGGAGGAGTCGGTATTCCTCAAGGCCTTCGGAGCTCAACCCTCCACCTCCTGGGTGTCTCCAACCTTCGACGAACTCCTAGACTTGATTTGTCGAAGGGTGTGGGAGAACCCTGATTCCGTGGAACCGGTGCCCAGACGTCCAAAGTTCTTGTCTGCTCCCCAGGGCAAAGAGTTTCTTACCATAGGGGTTTCGGAAGATGCCTTGGTGGTGGCGGCAGCCACTCAGCAGGAAGTTGCAGAGGCTCCTTCTTCAGTCCACCCTCCTAACAAGGAGTCCAGGAGTATGGACCGGTATGGGAAGCGTACCCTGTCTTCGGTGACCTTCACCTTACGGTCGTTGAATTACCTCTGTCATTTCACTCAGCTCCAAAGAGATCTCCTGAAGGAGCTAGGAGATACTCTGACAGGTAACATGCCTGAGGCGGTAGCGCAGACTGTTAATGCCCAGTTGTCTACCCTAGGGTCCATTGTCAACTCGTCCATGAGGCTCATATCTTATGCAGCCGAGGGGGCGAGTAAGGCAGCTAGCTCAGGCGTAGCTCTCAGATGGCAAGCCTGGATGTGCCTGTGTCATTTTGCGGAGGCCTTTAAGTCTTCCTTCACTGACGCCCCCTTTGATGGGTCCTCTCTCTTCGGACCCAAAATGAAAGACACTCTCACCAGATGCGAACAGGAGGGAAAGACCCTATCTGCTGTAGGGGCCCGTTTTTCTCTCCCTTCTAGGCCTTATCCCAAGGCTCAGAGAGGGGGGAAAATGTGGTTAAAAAAGTCTCAGAGGTCCTTTCCCACGCCTCCAGAGGCAGGGGGGGGGATTATTCTGGAATACGCCGTCCTAGAGGCAGAGGGGGCCCCCACAACTCAGGAGACCGCGATTCCTTTCGCGGCTCTTCCTTCCAGCATTCCTGAGGTGTTGCCTGACTGTGCTATTCTGGACCCAGTCGGGGGCCGAATTTCGTTGCATCCGGAAGCCTGGGAGAGCATCACCCAGGATCGTTGGGTGCTTCGAATAGTTACCGGAGGTTACACTATTCCCTTTGCGTCGACACCCCCTTCAGTCAGAAGGATCCCGGACGTCCCACCCAGTCAACGGGATCAAGCAGCACTAGAAGTGGCAAAGCTGCTAGAAAAAGGTGTCATCCAACCAATCCCCTCAGACCATGTCGGATCAGGAACTTACGACTCTTTTTGGTGCCGAAAAGAACAGGGGACTTGAGACCCATTCTGGATCTCAGTTGACTCAATCGCTACGTTCTGAAGTCCAAGTTCCGAATGGTCACACTTCAGTCCATTTTTCCACCGCTGGAGAAAGGAGTATGGATGTGCTCCATCGATCTCAAGGATGCCTTATACCACATCAAAATGGAAAAGGCATCCAGGAGTCATTTACACTTCCGGCTAGGAGCCAGTCACTTCCAGTTTCGTGCCCTGCCCTTTGGTCTCACCACAGCCCCCAGGGTGTTTACCAAGTGCTTGGCAGTGGTGACGGCTCACCTGAGACGTCTAGGATTCCAGGTGCTTCTGTATCTGGACGACTGGTTTGTCGCCGCTCCCACCAGGCATCTGCTTATTCAAGCCAGGGAGATGACCATCTCACTTTGCCACCGTCTAGGAATTACTTTGAACTGGGAAAAGTCTGCCTTGCAGCCCTCACAGCGTGTTGTTTTTATAGTTGCAGAGCTAGACTCTATTCAAATGCGCGCCTTTCTGCCACAGGACAGGATAAGGGTGTTGCAGTCTCAGATCCATGCAATGTTGCCCCTCAGAAAAGTTCAGGCCAGGTTAATTCTTCAGCTCTTGGGATCCATGGCCTCCACCATTATGCTGGTACCCCTGGCCAGGTTACACATGCGGATCCTACAGTGGCTCCTGTCGGTTCAGTGTTCCTTTCAAAAGCTTCCTCTTTCCCACTTGATACTTCTCACAGAGCGATGCAAACAGGACCTCCTCTGGTAGCTATGCTCCTCCAATCTGGACAGAGGAAGGAGCTTGGTTCCTATGTCTCCAGTGGCCACGGACGCCTCCCAGATGGGGTGGGGGGGCATTATATAGGCAGGACGGTCCAAGGCACCTGGCAAGACCACAAGGTACACTTGCACATCAATGTTCTGGAGATGAGAGCGGTGTTTCTGGCGTTGCGAGCACTCCAGGACTTTCTACCTCTGGGAACGATTGCAATTCACTCAGACAACATGTCCGTGGTGTGGTACCTGAAAAAGCAGGGGGGAACCAAATCTTACCCCCTCTACAGAGAGGCCATGCGAGTGTGGCAGTGGGCAGTGTCTTCCCAACGTTTTCTAGTGGCAACACACATTCCGGGGAGGTCCAACATGATAGTGGACAGGCTAAGCAGAGCTATTCTGATGCCTCACGAGTGGTCCCTGAACAACCGAGTGGCGGTTCAGATCTTCAAAAAGTGGGGTCAGCCTTGCTGCGATCTCTTCGCCAGCCCCCTCAATGCCAAATGCAGCAAGTACTTCACTCTGATCCCCCGTCAGGGGGAATCACCCAGGGATGCTCTAGCTCACGATTGGCCCCCCGGTCTGGTCTATGCTTTCCCTCCGTTTCTTCTGTTGCCAAGAGTGATACAGAAAGCCATATCCGTGGGAAGCAGGATGATTCTTATTGCTCCACACTGGCCTCGACAAGTATGGTTCCCCTTTCTTCAACGGTACGCACTGGATGGTCCGTGGACTCTGGACCCAGTGCCGGACCTCCTGATTCACATGTCAGGACAACTTCATCCATCCCTGCGAACCCTCAGGTTGACAGCCTGGCTGCTCCAGTTCCATCCATAGTCAGGCTACATTCCTTTTCTCCTGAAGTGGTGCACATCTTGTCTTCTTCTCACAAGTCTTCCACCAGGAAGATTTATTCCAGCAAATGGAGGAGATTCTCCATTTGGGCTCAGGTCCAAGGGTTGGATCCCTTCACAGACCCTATTCTGTCGGTCTTGGATTTTTTAGCCATGTTGTTCTGTCAGGGCTGCGCGCCCGCTACCATTAAAGTACAGTTGGCCGCAATTTCCAATTTTCACACATCTTATGAGCCCTCTCTTATGGGCCACAAGCTCTGTAAAGCTTTTCTAAAAGGCGCTTGGTTACTTCATCCCCCAGTTTCTGAGCCTGTACTGCCATGGGACCTGAACCTTGTGCTACAAGCTATTACGTCACCACCCTTTGAACCGGCTGCCACTTGCGACATAAAATTCTTATCTTGGAAGACAGCTTTTCTGATAGCCATTACATCGGCCAGGAGGGTATCAGAACTTCAAGCCTTGTCCATTAAACCTCCATGTTTGGTCTTTCACAAGGACAGAATCTCTCTCAGGCTTAACCCGGCTTTTCTCCTGAAGGTGTCACCCCAGGTTGATCTTCATCAATCTATTGAGCTACCAATGTTTTTCCCGAACTTTTCCAATAAAGCAGAGTTCAGGTTGCATCAGTTGGATGTGCACAGACAACTGAGATTTTATTTACATAGGACGAAGCAAGTTAGGAAATCTGATCAATTGTTTGTGTCCTTTTCAGAGAACAGAGCAGGTAGTCCTGTTTCCAAGTGCACTATTTCTAAATGGACCAGAGATTATATTTCATTCATTTACTCATCAGCAGACAGAACTTTACCCTTTCCCGTCAAGGCTCATTCTACCAGGGCTATGTCTACGTCAGTAGCTTTCCATGCTAGACTTTCCTTGGATGATATTTGTGCTGCGGTAACGAGCTTCTCCCAACACTTTTATTACTCATTACAAGCTGGATGTGGCTTCTAGGGGCCGGGCTTCCTTTGGTTCCACGGTTCTCAGGAGTATCTTCTTATGAGCCTCCCAGGATAGAGGTGCTGGGGACGCTGTCCTGTGAGTAAGGAATGTAGGCGAGATAGGACCACATAACATCAGTTAGTTATGTACTCACCATAACGATCGATGTATGTGGTCCATCTCGCTTACATTCCTACGTACCCTCCCACCTGCCCCCTTCCTAGAGGAATTGGAAGAATTTTTTTTTGGCTCCGTGGACCCTTCAAGGTCAATGATTTGTTCCCCTATCCGGCTGGATTTTCTTCCAGTGTGAGTATGGGTTATGAGTGTTATGATTGTTATGATTGCAAACAAGATCTGGGGCTAGGGTGAGGTGCACCCTGGGATACAGGGTTAGCCCAGCCAATTAGAGACTTCATGCTAGGAAGTTTGGCCGAGTCGAAGCCGATTCTTGGCTCCGAACCCGGGAGTAAGGAATGTAGGCGAGATGGACCACATACATCAATCGTTAATGTGAGTACATAACTAACTGTTTCTCTCTACTATATTTAAGTTCCAGAGGAATTATCCTTTTTGACCTGCTTTTGTTCGCAGGCAACCCTGTTAGGTCTCTAAGGGCTGGAAAGGTGGGAGGAAGGCCCCCTCTGCTAAGGCTCCTCAGATTTTTGTTGCCCAGAAGCCTCCTTTTATCTGATGAGCCTGCTTCTCTTTGACCGTTCCCCAACTCCCCCCCTTTAGACCATGTTCCTTTGTCCCTTTAGCTCTCACTTTGTCTTCCAAATTGGCGTATCATCACTTCAGACTCTTTGTGTTCTTTCTGTCATCCGTCAGGGTTACGTCATGGTATGGAAATCTCTCTCTCCTTTGTCAGGAATTTCTCAACCTCCTCTAAAGCAACTTCCTCTTTTCCCATGGGTTCCAGGGTCCCTGTTGAACCAAGGGGCCAATTCAACCAGTCCCCCCTTCCCAAGTGGGACGGGGATTTTATTCCAGGATGTTCCTGGTTCCTCAAAACAAGGACACTCGAAGACCTGTTTTGATTTGTCATCTGGACTGGAAGATGGATGCCCTATCCTTTCCATGGAAGGGGATGTTTCTTTAAGCTTTCCCTCCTCTTTCTCTGTTTCCAAGAGTCCTGCACAGAATTCAACTGGACTCCCCAAAAATCTTGCTAGTAACTCCCTTTTGGCCAAGGCAGCACTAGTTCCCCCTCTTAATGCTTCTGGCCAGGGGCAATCATCAAATGTTACCTCACCGGTTGGATCTCCTCACACAGGAGAAGGTGGGTCTGTCATCCATCCTGGTGATACGGTTTTGATCCCTTTCAGGCACCTCTTTTCTGAGGACGTGCTCAGAGTTTTATAGGATGCAAGGAAACCCTCAACCAGAAAATATTGCATGTAAAAATGGAAAAGATTTTTAGTCTGGTGATATGCTTGTAAAAGGACCCTTTTTCAGTGGGGGTCCTCTGGTCTTGTCTTACTTGTGTGAGTTGCTATAGTCTGGCTTGGCCTGTTCGTCTGTGAAGGCCCATTTTTCAGCATTTTTTTGTTGGTCTGCTGTTGACTCCTCCTTTAACTTCCCATTTTGAGGTCAAGCAATTTCTTAAATGAGTTGTGCATATTAGGCCTATAAGAAAGCGTATTCCTTCTCCTTGGGAACCTTAATTTTGTTTTGAAAAAATTTAGTCTGGCTCCTTTTGAGCCTGCCGATTCTGCTTCTTTGCTGCATTGTATCTGGAAGACTGTTTTGCTGCTGGCTGTTTTTTCTGCTTGGGGATTTCTGAGCTTCAGGCCCTTATGGCCATTCTTCCTTGTTTGTTTTTTCACAGGGACAGGGTGTCCCTTCTTGCTAATCCTTCTTTTATGCTCAGGGTAGTCAATGAATTTTTCTTGAATCAGTTGGTACAATTCCCTTCCTTTTTCCCTTCTCCTCAGTCTGGTACTGAGAAGGGTCCTAGATACCTTGGATTTGCAGAGACAACACTGGTACTATTTTGATAAAACTAGGACTGTCCTAAATCTGATCAGCGTTTTTGTTTCCTTTCATCCCAGTCTTTGGGTTTGGCTGTTTCTAAGCAAACCATCAGCTCCTGGATATCTAAAGTTATTTCCTTTTGTTATTCTTTTCATGGGAAGTCTCTGTCTGCTTCTGTTATAGCGCATTCCACTAGAGCTGTTGCCTCTTCTGGTGCCTTCTTCAAAGGGTTGGACAACAATTCCATCCTTGAAGCTGATACTTGGTCTTCCATGCATATTTTTACTAAGCATTATAAGTTGGGTATGGTTTTTAGGGCCAGTGCAGGTTTTGCTGAAACCGTTTTGTGTGGGTTTGTTGAGGGCTATTCTCAGTCTTCCACCTCCCATTGTGTTTCTTGACCTTTTTTTTACTCTCCCTTATGTACAGAATACTGCAACAGAAGAACATAGTACAGTTGTGTAAAGTCTTACCATAA
The DNA here is from genome assembly GCF_019279795.1 of Protopterus annectens. NCBI lineage: Eukaryota > Metazoa > Chordata > Ceratodontiformes > Protopteridae > Protopterus > Protopterus annectens. Next base: position 685,603,710 of record NC_056725.1, read on the forward strand.
CAGTAGTTGCCCTTGTCTTCACTGTTGCAGTATTAGATTGCTCCTCCCAACCCCTCTTTTTTAATCTGCATTTTTCCCTTCTGGATGTACATGGACTCCTTTGTCCTATGACGACTGTTCTCTTCTAGGGAAATTCATTTCTGGGTAATTGTGTCCTGAGCGACGGGCTGCCCGGGCCGGGAAGGGACATCTCTTATGTACCGAGTACTGCAACATTGAAGAGAAGGACATCTTTTATTATGGTAAGATTTTACACAACTGTATTTTCTTAGAATATAATGTTGTGTATGGTTATTGTTGTTCTCCTTAGGGATCTGCATCCCAAATCCTAGTCTCTCCTTAACTCTTGAGCTTCCCTCTGTTTTATCATCATCATCATCAATCTCCACTTTGAATTATAGCTTTCTGTTTGTGCTCTGTTTAGGAGCCTTAACTATGTAGCTCTGAAGTACCCCTTCAAATCAGTTAATCTCAAACCACCTTGTTCTGTTGGAAGGATTAATTTGCCCACTTGACTCTTGCCTTCTTCCCCTCCCAGATAACATTCTTCAACTCTTTATTAATTGCTATCCACAACTTCTCCTCTGCTTGGTAAAAATATGCCTGACCTGTGTGTAAATTAAATGGACTAAAACATTTTCACTGATTGTGTTTTGCTATCCATATTCATAAAACAGAGCTTCTAGCTTCTCGGATTTTGTATTATCTTTTGTTTAGTCTCTTCCCACATATCCTTATCTGCCATAACATAATCCTTTTTATTCCATACTCCAAAGTACTTCATTTTATCATGTCTCCATAAATATGGGTATTGCTAAACCAGTTCATGTGTGGGTACATAGTTTACAGCTATTGCCTTTGTTTTATCTTCATTAGTTTTGTCTCCTGAAAAGACTTGGAACTGTCTTAGAATGTTCCACAACACTGAAATGTACATTTCTGGTTTTATCATTAGTTTTGTCTCCTGAAAAGACTTGGAACTGTCTTAGAATATTCCACAACACTGAAATGTACATTTCTGGTTTTATCCAGTACAAAATAATACTCTCTACAAATAAAGCCAACTTTTCTTGTTTGCCATACCAATTATTCCTTGAATTTCTGAGTCCCTTATTTTCTTTGACAATAGTTCTAAGTATAACATAGATAACAAAGGAAAAGATGGCACCCTGCCTAGCTCCTCTGCTCAAACGAATCTTATCAGAGAGGAACCCTCCCCCCACTTTAATTTTCTCTTCCGATCCTTCATATATTCTGAAGGGAGTTGACAACTGACCTTATTTCGCACCTGTGGAAACACTGCAGTTGTCAGTGTAGGAAACATCTAGGCATGCTTCTCAAAATACCTACCTAGTTCCTTCTTGGCTAAAAAGGTTCCCAGGAGCAGTTTTTGAATACTAAAGGCCATATTATCTGTCTTCATTGCGACAGTATTCAGAGATGAAAATCATAATGGAGTTTTCCAGTTTAGCCATGAAGGAACGTTACTTCAATGGCTAGAACATTCATGTTGAGACTGGAATTTATTCCCTTCTTTATATTAATGGTACCCGTAACAAGACCACATCAGGAAAATCCAGTGGCATAAAAGGAAATTTTAAAAATCAGAAGAACCAACCATTGTAGTTTAGTCTTGTCTTCTCTTTGCCATCTGTGATCAAGGAGTTAGAGATAGTTGTTCAATCCGCCAGTTTAAGTATAGGCCTCCCTTCACCTTCCAAACCAGAAATTAACCATAGACACTTTAGGTTACACTGGGGGAGCTCATTTTCAAGACTTGGCAGTGCAATGCATTTGGTCTCTCTCACAAAGGAAGAAGTACCTAAATGTAAAGAAAATACCAGTGATTTTCTTGGTGCTAAGGTTTTTCCAAAATATTCTCTTGCCTGGTATCATGAAAATAGGAATAGAGAATGCCACAATGATAGTATATAAATTAAGCAGGGGCTAACATTTACTAGCTGTGCAGGTGACAGTGACAATTTGAGAGGATGCAGTGCAGTCAAGCTTAGTTTTGCAAGTTCACATCCCACTGTAAATATGATGGTGGCAGTTTCTCAGTAGTGGTCTATGAACAAGAAAGTGATGTTCATCATATTGATCCCTGCTGCAGTAGCTAGCTTAGCTATATGGGTTATGTCCAGCTATATGGGTTATGTCCTGCCAAGGATATAACAAACAGTTAGGGCACCTTCCGCATGCGCAAGCTGTCAGGCAGCTCAAGCTGAGCTGACTAAAAGGCAAAAATCAAAAATGGCACCAAAAATGAAATAATGAATGACCAATTTATTTTGTGTTTTCATCCAACAGTGACTAGACTTCTTCAAAAAAAAAAAAAAAAAAAAAACGAAACAATGCATTTGAGATACTGGGAAGGTATTTACCTCACAGACACAACATACAAGGTTTGATTCTTAATTTTTGAAAGGGAAATTGGCTAGGCTTAAAATGGCCCACAAGGGTAGCTAGCCTAGTACTTACTTAGGAACTTGAACATCCAATTAATTCAAACCAACCAATGATGAATTGATGACATCACCAAAGAATAATACGTACTTAAAGTAATACAAGGATAAAACACAAATCCAAAAGCAGCTGGGGATGAAGTTCTCCCAAAAAAGCAAAATGCAGTAACAAAAATCCAAGTTGGGAGCAAACAAACACGGCTCTCTCGATATTAAATAAAGGATAAAATTTTTATTCAGGTACAAACTAGTGAGCGCTTTCGTGCCTCCTGGCACTTTTTCAGACGGCACAAACACTACAGAAATCTCAATAAAAAAGAGTTGCCTCACCCACATTGTTTCACAGCAACCAATCAATTGTCTTCAACAATTAAAATTCACTTGCTGGCAATATACTGTGAAGTCAGAGACTTCATACATCAACTAGCATAGGAAATCTTTATACAAAGATAAAAGGTCTGAAATTGCACATAAAAAAATAAAATAAAGCAAAACATTAATTCTCACTTCCATTATTATCAACAACTATATAATCGTACAGAAAAGTGACGGCAGCAAACACCAGTCATTTTTTCACTTTAATTTTCAAAGGGCTTCTTTCCGGTTCACTTTGCTCTTATTATTGCTACCTGTTGGATCAACATCCACTAATACAAGCCCCCCAAAATAAAATTTCTTAATTATCAGAACAAAGTGAGAAATGTTTAAACGACACATCTTTGTTTTTTAGTCCCGATGGCATACAAGTGTTGTAAAATTCTCTTTCTAAAGGACCTAGTAGTCATGCTGACATATTACATAAAACATACTGCAAGGTAAACCACACCAGCAGTGTCACAACTAAACCTATCTATAGCAAAAATAGCCTTAATTCCTGACAACATGACAAATTTTGCCTTCATATATGTATCAAGTTTTGCAGTGACCACATGAATATGTGCTGATAGATTTATCTGAATAATTTGTCTAGGACTGACAGTAAAGATGTTTTTTTAACTGTAGCAGCCTTCAAAAATAAAAAAGAATGTGTATTTCCTACTATTTTCTGTAAGATAAGGATTACCTTCCAGTGTCTTCTGATTATCTTTGATGGCACGTATACTAACATTCGAATCTATTGTCATTGTAATTTTAAAAGATATTTTTTATTTTTAATATTATCATCTTTTTTATCATGAATGAAACCCTTATGTAAAATTGGGGAATATGACTCTCTTTGGTTGTCAATGACTTCTTGGGCTTGCATAATTAAATCTATACTATACCCCTTTTGTACAAACATAGCAATAATATTATCGACTTCCAAATAAAATCGTGAATCCATAGTTGTCACTCCTAAAGCCATAAAACTGCCCCTAAGGAATGTTTTCTTTAATAAATTTAGGGTGCAAACTTGACTGCAATAAGTAATTATTGACTGCAGTAGCCTTACAAAACAATTTGCTGTCAAATGAAAAATGATTTATGTTCCTGTTAATGGTGATGTCTAAAACAATTGACCTCTAATCCAATATAACCAAGATAAAATTTAAAGAAGGAAAAAAATGTTTAACCAGTCAATAAAATTAAAAAAAATCTTTAACATTCCATATAAAAATCAAATTATCCACACATATAGAATAAGAAACATGTTTGAAACCATTTACTGTAAGTAAAACGTGGTTCTCCCACCAACCTACAACCAGATTTTTATACAGTGGAGCCATGGTGGCACTCATTACCACTCCTTTTATCTGCTGATAGCATTTAGCATTAAACATAAAAAAATATTTATTTAAAACTATTTCCATTAGCAAGGGTATACTATTTGTTACTTTTATTCCATTTTGTATAAAAAGTTAAACAAGAATGGAAAAATTGTAAACCTTCTTTTTCTGGAATAGACGTTTATAATGATTGGACATCTAGTGCACATCCATTGTTCATGACCATCAAAGACATAAGTTCTTAATCTATTTAAAAAAATCCCAAGAATCCCTAACAAAAGATTCTAACTTCTGAACTAAAGGATTTAACTAGTAATCCAAAAAAATATAAATGGTATTGACTTTGATACTTATACTTGTTTGCATAATGATAATCCTAGATTGGATATAATTTTTGGAATGCCTAAAATTCATAAAAATCTTGTTTTGCCACCTTTTAGGCCGATAATATCAGCTAGTGTCTCTGCTACTGATACCATTTCCTTTAAAAGAATGTGATTTGGACAGAGATACTAAAACCTTAAGTCTTAGTACCCACTGTTGCCCTGAAGAAGACATGCAACAGTGTAAATGAATGCACACGTTCCATTTACTTACACTGCTATGGGTTGATTTTGTGTGTGGTTGCTGAGATTGGGAGACAGGGTAAGGGAATTGTTCGATGTCCTTCTATTCTAATGTTGCAGTATTCATAACATATGGAAGATCATCCGCTCCAAGCAACCCAATGTCCAGCCAGCATGCAACAGCTTTTAGCTACTGCAAGGTATGTGGGACGTCGCATGTATGGCTTGCCAAATGTCAGCCGTAAAAGGACGTCCAAATGTACAATCCTCAGAACTTCTCTGCTGCCCTTTGGAACACTTGACTCTTATGTCGGTCTGCTGCCTTTTTCCATTTGCTGCTTCCAGCTTTTAGATAAGTGCCTTGTTGGACTTTTATTTTTATTGTTACTGCCTTGTTTGCTTAGTTCATATCTTCCAGGAAGGGCAAGTGTAGATGTGGAAGGCAAATTCCACATAAGGATAGCCACAATCTTTGTCTGTTTTGTCTAGGACCAAATTACGACCACCGTTCCTGTGCTGTTTGTCAGGCCTTTGATCCATATACCTTGTGAAGCTGTCTTTCGGCTTTGAACTTCTACCTGGAGAACCAGTGTTTGAAAAGATTAGCTAAGGACATTATGGAGGGCTCTGTGGGTCCTTCTGCCAAGCCAGCTTTGAAGAGGAAGGTTAGTAATCCTAGGCCTGAATCATTTTTTGCTGCGCCTTTTTCTGCCTACATATCCCTTGAGGTTAGTGAAGACCCGGATGTACATTTGGAGGTTGGGTCTGGTTCTTCGGTGGGTACCTATGTGGAGGCAGTTAAAAAATCCGACCTATGCACGTCCTCAGAGGCAGTGCAGGCGTTCACTTTGGACGGACAAGGGGAACCATGGATTGCTGTGTTTGAAAGGTCCAGAGATGTACCTCAGACTCTAGTTAGGGCACAGGTCCTAGTGTCAGTCATTGAATATAGGCCTATGTCGAGTCCTTCACCTTGCCATCAAATAGAAGTGTATGTTAAGAAAAAACAAGTACAAAACGTCTTCCAGCCCTTAAATCACCTCAGTCTGACTGGGATACCTTTCACAGGGATTGAGTAAGGCTTTAATGCCTCTTAAGCCTTCTACTGCTGTTTCTGTTTCCTCTTTTCCTTCCTTCCCTGTTAGGAGGGTTAGGGAACAGGAGTTCTCAGAGGATGAATCTTCATCTGATGATGATTCCTTGGCATACTCAACTCAAATTACATCCCTTTTAGAATATGCTTCCCCTAAGGAAGAATCCAGTGGTCCAGTTTCTCCAGTGGAAGAGATTTCTTTTGGGGGGACTTTTAACAAGATGCGAGAATTCTTTAAATGGGACTGCTCTCAGGTTTCTGAGGTGCAAAAAAGGGGTCTATATTAGATGCACGAAAGTTTATCTTACTGAACGCTAGCATGAGTGAAAATCCCAGAACCCGAAACCGGAATTGTGAGATCGCAGTACAGTGAAGATGGGAATATTTGCACTTTCCTCACTGTAGTGCGATCTCGGAGTTGGAATATATATTTAGCGGGGGGGGGGGCACAGCCCCCCACAATTGCAGTTTCAAGTTCCGGGATTTTCGATAATGTCAGCATTCAGTAAGATAAACTTTCGTTTATCTAATATAGACCCCAAAAAAGGTATCATGACCATTTACAAATGGAATTTGCTTCTCCTTCTGCTGTGCCACCTGTTTTGCCAGCATTTTGAATGCTTTTTCTTTAGCTTCTAGGACACCAGATTCACAGGCTCCTGCACCTAAAAGACCTGACAGATTTTATAAGGTGCCTGTCAACTGCAGATTCCTTTACAAATGTCGTTCAGCTGATCCAACTGTGGTATCCATTGCTTCTGAAAAATCCTCTAGGTTCTTACCATCTTCCAAACTTCTTCCATCAAGTGAGATCAAAATAATGGAAAGACTTGGGAAGAAGGTTTACAGTTCTTCCACTTTTGCTTACCAAGTCATAAACTATCAAACACACATGACTAGGTATCTTTGGCTCTTCTTTCTCAGGCCTCTCAAGCTGTTTCAGAGCTTTTAGATTGTGACATTAAACATGAGGTTATATCCCTTTTAGGAACTTCTTCTCAAGTGACTAGACATTCAAAGTGCAGTTTTGATGCAGCAGAAGCATCATCTAGAGCAGCTGCTTCTGGCTCTGTCCTTAGAAGGTATTCTTAGTTGAGGCTTCAGCCGATGCCAGATGACATCAAAGCAAAACTGATGGATGCTCCTCTGGATAACAATGCTCTGTTTGGTACTGCAGCTGAAGATTTATTTAAGTCCTTACAAGAAAAGGGAAAGGAATTTCAAGACTTGAAGTACATTTGTGTGTCACCTTTCCCTAAATTCCACAGAAATTTTCCTTCTAAGACTTTCTTTGTTAGGAGACAAACATGTCCATCTTCTTCTTTCAGAAGTAAGAAAACTCTTAAAAGACCTAAGACTTCTCTTTCAGGTTCCACTTCTAAGCAGCCTTTTCCAGCTGGGCCAGGTAGTCTGTGACTGCCAATCACTTCCAAATCTTACTCCTTTTTCTCTTCATCTGTCTGTCTCTTTTCCATCTTGGGCAAGTATAAATCGGGATTCCTAGGTTCTCTCTATTATCCAACATGGACATTTTATGACTTGGAAAACACATCCTCCTTTCAGGGGCATTCCTTAACCTCCTCCAAACCAGTTGAATTCGTTTCCACAGGTTTTAAAATAATTACTTAATCAAGGTACAATTCAGCATGTTCCTCTGGACCAAAGGGAGAGGAGGTTTTACTCAAGAATATTTCTTGTGCCCAGAAAGGACTATCCTTGGAGACCCATTCTGAACCTTTCCCATTTAAACACTTTTCTACGAATGGAGAAGTTTTTGCTCTAGAAACTCTAACAACCTGTAATGTTCCACAAGTAGTCTGTTTGGCTACGTGTACATCTTGTACGTCATTTTATGTGGGTAAAACCACTAGAAAGTTAAGCGAGAGGATTGTAGAGCATAAATCCGATATAAGAAGAAAGATATTAACAAATGCGTTAAGTAAGCACATTGTGGATAAGGGTAAAAAGCATAGGTTTAAATTTAGGGTAGTAAGTACAGTGGAAATGGGCATAAGGAAAGGTGATATGAATAATATGCTAGAATTAAAAGAGTTTGAGTGGATTATTAGGCTACAGGCTGACGTAAATCCTGGTTTGAATAATGCTGTTAGCTTAAAACCTGTATTAATGAAAAAGCGAAGGGAGAAACTGTAAGTTTGAATATGTATATATGTAGCTATTCAAGCAGAATATGTTTTTAAATGCACATTTTTTGTAAGTTTATGTATAAATGTGTATATATATATATACACACACATATATATATATTTATATATATATATATATATATATATATATATATATATTCAGTTTTATTATTTTTATATATAATTGTCTATAGTATATTAATATAAGTACATATTTATGAAATGTATGTGTTATTTAAATTTTGTTATTTTACAATGGCATTTTATTTATTTAGTTTTTTTTCTTTAAGACTTGATTATTGTTTAGTGTGATAGGTTGGCTGAAGCATATGATTTAATTGTGTCTCCTTTTTAAATGATGGATAAGTAGGATTACTTTATACTGATGAAGGGTGTAGACCCGAAAGCTTTATAATAAAGTGTCGGTGTGTTAAAACTTCATATGAGGAAGTTTCAGTGGCACCTAAAATCTGTTTGGATGCAGCATACTCATTCTCTGGAGTTTGTACTTCCTCTTCTCCCATGCCTGAAATCAGAGCTACTTTGATGGATTCAGCAATTTTCTCTGAATTCAGGCCTTCCTCTTCATCAGGCTCAACCAACTCAAGAGTCTTTCACAGATGCTTCAGGCACATGTTGGGGGACAACCTTTGAGTCAAAGAAGGTGCAAGGTCTCTTGTTTCCTTCTCAAAAGAAGGAGCTTATCAGTATCAAATAAATGAGGGCACTCATTCTAGCTCTAAAGGCTTTCCGTCCTCTGTTTCATCCAGGACCTCTCAGTGTTTACGGACAACACCACAGTCCTCTGGTATGTAAGCAAGCGGGGGGGGGGGGCAAAGTCGTATCTTTGCAGGTTGGCTCTGACAACACGGAATTTGGTAGTTTAGTACAAGGTGACTCTTCAAGCAATTTATATTGCATCCACTCAAACTTTTGTGGCAAACACTGTAAGCAGGTCCATGACTCAAACCCACAAATGGATGCTTAACAGGGAGATGTTTCTGGACTTCGTCAGTGGGGTACTCCCCTCTGAACAGACAACTTCCTTTTTTTGTGCCAGAGTCCCAGATCCCCTGGTTTGGAGAGTGTACTCCCTGTCTTTCTCATAGAAGAGGATGTTTCTTTATGCGTACCCCACTTCCCTCTCGTTCATAACGTTCTGCACAAGATTCAGCAGGACAAACCAAAAGTCTTGCTGGTGAGTCCCTTTTAGCTAAGACAGCATTGGTTCCCTATTCTGCATTTAGCCAAGGGCAGTCATCACAAGTTACCTCACAGAGTGGACCTTCTCACACAGGACAAGGCATCTCTGCTTCATCCACATCTGTCAACTTTACAACTGAGTCTGTGGATGATAAATGTTTGATTTCTTTTAGACACCTTTTCTCTGAGGACGTGTTTACGGTACTGCAGGAAGCCAGATGGGTGTACATTCCCCCCCAAGTGGTTTGTGTTATGTCCTAGATTAGTAATTCACTATAGACCTGTATGTCTGAGTCCCATTGCCCTTCCTTGAGCTAGGGAATCCAGGGTAGTTGTTAGATTTGTAAGGCATGTTTATGCACTTTTGTCTCTTAGTGTGCTCAGCTACCTAACCCATATGCTCTACTTTCATTGTGACCTGTCAGATCAGCTACAACATGTGGAAGTTGTAAATTATATTATTTCCTTTAAAGAGACCATTGAGGGCACAAGCATTGGATTCTTGACCTAAGCTACGTCATTCTCTGCATAGCTTTTAACAGTGTAGAGGTGGCTGTGCACGAGCAGTTGTATCTTTGATAGCAGTATGGCATTTCTAGCTGCATCTTAATTTCAGTGAGGACATCAAGGTGACCTTCATCGGCTGTCCCTTTAGAGACCATGTGTTTGGACCAGTAATAGATTAGTACAGCAAGAGCATGAATAAAAAGGGGAGAACCCACATGGAAAACTTTTCGTCTTTCGGTTTATCAGAATGAAGAGGAGCCAAGAGTGACTGTAGTATCAAAGGATCCTGCATCCTACTTCCCAAGTAACAAGAGGCTGCTGGTAGTCAGCAGCCCTTCTCTGCTGCATCTTACCCAGATCAGTTGCCCAGAGGCCAAGGGTCCCTGTCATTTTCAGGGAGCCCATGATCAGCTCCCAGGTAGGATCACAGCACTCCTGTCTCTCTTTCTGTCCTCTTTTGTGTTTTTCTCACAAGACCTTATCTGATAGTTCATTTACTTGTATCCAGTTGCTCCAATGTTCATTGTGTTTCACTGTTGCAGTCATTACAATTGGGTTATCCTGCTGGCAGGCTACCCGCAGTCAGCCTGAATTCCAAAGTCCTTGTCCGGCGTCGGTTGCTGTCGCCTCCTCCCTGATGTCAGTGGGCCAGGGGTATAAAAGATGCAGCCGACGCCATTTTCTTCAGTCTTTCTTGCTGCGCGGTGCCCGAAGCAAAAGCAGTTCGCAAGTGCCGGTCGGCCGACTCCTGAGATTTTCAAGTTCGAATTTCAGATCCGAAGTCTTCATTAAAGCTAAGTACCCCATTGGGGAAACTTTTTTCTTGCTCCAGACCGATGTCAGAAAAAGTTAATAATTGTATTTTTTGTGGGAAGCAAATACCTCATAAGGATTTTCATTCTTACTGTATTCCTTGCCTAGGCCCTGACCACGACATTGCTAGTTGTCGGTTTTGTGCTAGATTTAACCAACACACTATTAAGCGTTGGTACGATTTTGCATTTCATTATTTTGGCAGAAAATTTAATTATATAATGCCGTTGGAACAGCCGACTACCGGAATTTATAAAAAGCGCAAAGTTAAAGAAAAGAACAGGCATCCGAGGTCCAAAACCAACGAGGCTTCGGCTAGGCCAGTCGCCGGTTCGCCGGTTATCAGTGAGGTGCTTTCGCAGCCCCTGACTCCTGCTACCTCAGAGCCACAGGCTGCTTCTGACTCCCACGTGGAGCCGACTAGGCCGCTGGAAACTCAAGGTATTGGACCCTCGGAAACTATTCCCTCACATGGGTCCGGAGCCGCTGAGCAGGCATCGGCTTCTGAGGGTGTTTTCAGACCTACACAGTTATATGTGAAGACGACTTCAGCTTCAAAGGCAAAGACTAAAGCACCTCTAAAGACAAAGAAACAAGTACAACATTCCCCTGGACAGGCCTCCATGCCTAAAAAACAGATGCTTAAAATGGCCGAAGACCTAATTACTTTGATCAGGGGTTCCCATCCTCCTCCTGATAAGAGGCCTAGGCAAGAGACAGACTATGAATCTTCAGATCAGGTTTCCATTTCCTCTGAATCCTCTTCTGAACATGAATACTCTCTTCCTCCCTTTGAGGATTCTGATGCTGAACAATCTATCCCTTCAGCCTCTCCTCCTGAGGATTATTCTTTTGGGGAGACCCTGCATACTATGAGGGAGCACTTCCACTGGGAGAGCCAAGATTACTTAGAATCTAAGAAAAGGCTCAGAGATTTTCTTTTCTACCTCAGCACAGGCCCCTTGCTATTCCTTCTGTTTTAGACATTGTAGATGATGTATTTTTAGAGTCCAGTCTGACTCCTGACTCTTTACCACCAGCTCCTGTTAAGCCAGACAGATACTACAGGGTTCCTGATTCACATAAATTTCTTTATAAAAACCCTGCTGCCTTCCCAGAAACTATCTCTCAGGGTCCCAAAGGTGTCAAGGCTTCCACTGCAAAAAACCCTATCCCCTCTGATAGGGATTCAAGGGCCCTGGACAGATGGCTGAAAAAGATTTACACTTCTGCTACCTTGGCTGTAAGGGCTTTAAATTGTCAGTTTCATATGTTTAAATATCAGCAATATCTTATGTCACTACTTAAACAGAACATGTTGACAAATTCTGAATGTGCAGAAAACAAAGAAATGCAGGATTTATTGCATGCAGCTGAAGAAGTGGGAAAGCATACTTTGCAATGTGGTTTTGATTCTCTGGAGGCCTCCTGCAGGGCCGCTGTTACGGGTTCTGTTATTAGGAGGCATGCTTGGTTAAAGGAACAGAATTTGCCTGATCATGTTAAAGCAAAATTATTAGATGCTCCATTACAGCATGATACCTTTATTTTATTTTATTTATTTTATTTTACATTTGTTAACCGGGCTAGTCTGGCTGGATACATGTCCATTTTCAGCAGAGGCCCGAGGAGAAAAGCTCCGCTATAATACTAATTATACAGTTTAAAGAAACTAAAACACTAAATCAAGTAAACACTCAAACAATAAAACAATGAAAACATTGAAAACATTGACTGCAAAAAAAAAGCGAAGTACAAATGAATATATAGTATTGCTGATATAGTCAGGCCAGATAAGTGTCTATTTTCTGCAAAGGGTTAAGGAGGAAAGCTCCACTGTGTACCTTGTTTGGTGTTAAAGCAGAAGAGGTGTTGAAGAAAATGGAAGACAAAGCTAAATCTATGCAAACAGTCAAGGATTTCTTACAGGTACAGCCTCCCAGATTTAGCAGGAACTGGCCTACAAAGATGTGGTCCTTTCCAGTGTCAGACAGGCCACAAAGAGGCAGATACAGACACTCCAGAGGCAGATCCCAGCCTCAAGGCTCATACAGGTCTAATCAGTGGTGTGCTTCTACCTCCAAAAGTGGAGAAGATAAATCACAGCCATACAGGAAACAGTCTCAATGACTTTCCCCTGCCAGCACCAAGCACTTATCTTCTGGCATATCCTTTAGGGGGAAAACTTGCACTTTTTTCACAAAATTGGCATATGATCACCCAGGACAAATGGGTCTTGGAATATAGTGTCACAAGGCTACAGGTTCCATTTTCACACCCTGCCAAGGGCAAACGGTATGCCAGACCTGCCACACAATCAATGGGCAGAGGCACAAAAACAAGTTTCATCCCTCATGGACATGAGGGCCATTCAGCGAGTACCACAGCAAGAGCAGGGACTAGGATTTTACTCAAGACTGTTCTTGGTGCCCAGAAAGGACAAAGCCTGGAGACCAGTACTGGACCTGTCTGTTCTAAGCACATTTCTGGATATTCCAAAATTCAAAATGTTGACTCTGCAGCAGCTTCTGCCCATGCTGGGCAAGAAGGCTTGGCTTGTAACTTTAGACCTAAAAGAGGCATACCTACATGTCCCAATCAGACAATCATGCAGAAGATACCTCAGATTTATAGCTGGCTCAATGCACTACCAATTCTTTGCACTGCCCTTTGGCTTATCTACTGCGCCCAGGGTCTTCACAAAATGCCTGGCACCAGTAATTGCATTTTGCAGACAAAGAGGAACACAAATATATCCCTACTTGGACGACTGCCTTATTCAAGCAGAGAACAAGGACATTTTACTACAGCATCTGGCATTTGTAAAAAGATTACTAACATGCCTAGGGTACACAGTAAACGAAAATAAATCAAAACTAGTACCCTCTCAAGAGATAATATTCCTGGGTGCAAGCTTAAATACAACTGCCCAGATGGCTTATCTCACGCCAGACAAACAAAGACAACTGACTACTTATTTCAAAATGTTGGCAACAAAGACCCAGTTATCTGCAAGAAAAATTCTGCAGGCATTGGGCTTCATGGCATTCTGCATTCTGCTAATTCTATATGCAAAACTGCATATGAGGAAACTACAATGGTATCTAAAATGTGTTTGGACTCAACATTGCCACAGCCCGGAAACAATAATTGCCCTCATTCCCTGCCTGCAACAGGAGTTCCGATGGTGGGCAAAGGCCTGTCACCACAACAAGGGACAGCCTTTCACTTTACCCACAGCCAGGCAGATACTAACAACAGATGCATCAGATTATGCCTAGGGGGCCCATATGGCAGGAAGATGTATTCAGGGCACATGGTCCGCAAGCCAAAAGCATCTAAATATCAATCAAAAAGAGATGCTAGCTGTTCAGAATGCACTTGACAGCCTTCAAGGATCTCCTTCATCCAGGACAACTATTGATAAAGACAGACAATACTACAGTCATGTGGTACATAAACAAGCAAGGAGGCACACATTCCTACCCCCTCTGCAGACTAACCATGACTTTGTGGGACACAGCATTGACTTACCAAGTACATCTGCAAGCACAATTCCTGCCAGGAAAGATAAATACTCTGGCAGACGAACTAAGCAGCAACCTAATGGATCCCCACGAGTGGAAATTGGATCCACAAGTCTTCAGCATGATAACAAGGAACTGGGGATGCCCGGACATAGACCTGTTTGCCTCACCTCACAACTGCCAATTACAGAAATTCTGAACAAGGACTTATCACTAGCAAGCATGGAAAGTGGATGCTCTATCTTTCAGCTGGAAAAACTTAACAGTATATTCCTTTCCTCCACTGCCGCTCCTCCCCAAGGTACTCCCAAAGGTCAGACAAGAGAAGCTAAAAATTATACTGATTGCCCCAGACTGGCCCCGCCAGCACTAGTACCCAATCCTAAAGAACTTGTCTCAATGCCCAGCCTGGACATTACCTCAAATTCCTCACTTATTGACCCAACAAAACAGTCGGATCCTGCACAGCCAACTCAGGACCTTAAATCTGGCAGCATAGCGGATAATGTAACCATTCAGAACACACCTCTCTCTGTAAAGCGGTGATGAATGTTATTTTGGAGGCCAGGAGGCCTAGCACCAGAAAATCTTATGCAGAAAAATTGAAGAGATTCTGTGCTTGGAACCAGGCACAAGGAATTGACACGATTGTACCAAATATTCCTCAGGTTTTGCAATACTTAACTGAGATGCTGGACAAAGGCCTATCCTTTTCATCAATTAAGATTCATGCTTCTGCCATTTCAGCTCATTACAATATAGAGCCACTTATTTTTTCTCATCCATTACTAAGGCAGTACTTTAGAGGGGCCAAAAACATAAGACCTCCAAGGAGAGCACCAATACCTGCATGGGACCTCAATTATGTCTTGGAAAAAACTCACACTGCCTCCTTTTGAGCCAGCCTCTACAGCTGATATAAAATTCTTATCCTGGAAAACAGCTCTGCTCCTAGAAATAACCTCTGCAAGATGAGTCTCAGAGTTATAGGCACTCATGGCTGTGGAACCTTTTATAATTTTCCATCCTGACAGGGTTTCTCTGAGGACAAACCCAACATTTATGCCTAAGGTAGTGTCCAGTGTGGCCCTGAACCAAACAATTAATTTGCCTACCTTTTTTCCAAACCCACAGAATAAGGGTGAAAGACTTCTGCATTCTTTGGACATTCACAGGCAGCTACGCTTCTCCTTGGACAGAACCAAAACTTTCAGAAAAATTGAACAACTTCTAGTGGCATATGCTGCAGGATCACAAGGAAAGGCTATCTCAAAGCAGACTCTTTCAAAGTGGATAGGCCACTGCATTCGTTTCTGCTATTCACAGCATGGCAAATCAGTGCCTAAGGGCATTAGGCCACATTCAACCAGAGCAGCAGCCACTTCAGCAGCCTTCCTCAGAGGAGTACCAACCAAAGACATCTTAGAGGCTGCAACTTGGAGTTCAGTGCACACTTTTACAAAGCACTATCACTTACCTCTCTACTCTAAATCCAGGGCAGGCTTTGCCACTGCAGTTCTGCAGGGCCTCATAGCCTAACCTAATCCTATTTAGCCCCAGCCTCCCAACCTTAGCTTTGGGATTCAACCCAATTGTAATGACTGCAACAGTGAAACATGATGAACATAATACAGTTGTGTACCTACCATAAATGTAGATGTTCGAGTGTATTCACTGTTGCAGTCCAGGTTACCCACCCACCATCCCCCTTTCCTTTGCTGGGACTTATCTGTACTTCTCTATTATATACAACCTATGTGGTGTATTTGCTTGTAGATGAAGGAAGAGTTTACTTTACTGCATGCATGTTTATTGGCATAAATTAGCCTACCCTTTTGGGGGCACCAGACATCTGGGGCAAGAAAAACTGGAAAAAATGGCGTCGGCTGCATCTTTTATACCCCTGGCGCACTGACGTCAGGGAGGAGGCGACAACAACCGACGCCGGACGAGGACTTTGGAATTCAAGCCGACTGCGGGTAGCCTGCCAGCAGGATAACCCAACTGTAATGACTGCAACAGTGAATACACTCGAACATCTACATTTATGGTAGGTACACAACTGTATTTTCTTTTTTTGGGGAAGGAAGCTGGGCAATCCCGGGCTAGATTTAAAGAACTCCAGCCTCGTTCTTGTCTGGGAATCCTCAACAGCACTGTGCTCCCCTGAGAGAGTCAGGTGGAATAGAGTGGACCAGCTTACTGGTTCTGTAGGGCAGCATACTCTAACTCTGTCCTGGGAGCACCCTTTACCCCTTGGCAACTCTTCAGGATTCTGCTATTGCTGGCTTCACATGCTGAATTGTCCTTGGCCTATGAGTTTGAATGCATTCAGATAATTCAGGCTTGGTAGACTTGGACTCCATTGGGTTTGACACTAAATGTTCCCCCTAGATGTCTCTCATGTGGTGAGCCAGAACTGCCTTCCTCCCTTCCGCCAGGATGGATCAGTCTGCTGTGGCCACTCATGCCTGTTATTCCAGGATGGCTCTTACAGGTATCCAAGCCTCTATTGAAACTTGGATCAAGTGCACCTTAGTCAGAGCTTTATCCCTCATTGCCGCATAGCTGGCTAGACTGCCTTTGTTGAGATGCAGTCATGGGGTGATAGTATGGATGTGATGGTTTTTATGACAGGGTATAGAGGAATTATCACTAAAGAGACATCTGCATCAGGAAGATAACGTAAGGGTATGCCCTTCCCCTTCTTCCCACACCACTTCCTTTTTACCCTTTCCATATATCCTTCCCTATTAGAAATAACAAACATGGAAATATATGGAAATGCTTCTCAAAAAAAAAATGTGTTATCTAAGAGGTTTTGGTAGACAAAGGCCTTGTAAATCATTCCGGATTCTTTTGATGCCGAAGAGGACTAGGGACATAAGGCTGTTTACTCAAGGTGTTTTACTACTTGGAAGCAACAAGAAACCTAGCAAAGTTCCTGTTTCCTGCGTACAGTGATTTCTTATCTTTAGAAAACATTCAAGTAGTCTTGAAAGCCATGTGTAATTTTCTCTCAGCTGTATGTCCCATGACAGCTATGTGCCTTTGGACATTAGGCCACACAGCCGCATTCATTTTCATGCTTCCCCACAGAGGATACCACGAGGCCTGCAGTGGACTCATCCAGTTCAGTGATGTCAACATTCAGACCTTCTCAATATCCACTGTCAACTTGTTTTAGAGATGAGACCAGTTCTTCTCTTGCATCATGATTGCTTAGTTATGGGAGCTATTTCCATTCCAACCAGTAACATGACTATTTATTTTTTCTCATGCCATCAAGCTGGGAAGAGTATATTGTTACCCTTTGCCCATACAAGCTGTAAGAGGTTAGTAGTGGTGCATTCAGTTGCAAAGATTTCTGGTCTAATAACCTTTCACAATCCTGGTAAAATCACTTGCATTACTAACCGGTTGGGTTGTTGCCTATTGATACAGCATTAATGGTCCTTAAGCCCTGCAGTTTCAAACATTTTCCAGAAGTATAGTAAGCTGATGTGTGTGCTTTTTTAAATCTCAGATCGGTGCAGAGTGTCCTTACTCCTTAGCCTCAGCAAGCAAAGCTGGGACACCTTGAGGCACAGATAACCACAATATCTTTGCACTTTTCACCCATTTCCTGTTATAGTGAAGTGAAGTGAATTCAGAAAGCAAAGTGACACAACACAGCACTGATTATTCTTGTCATCTTCTGGCGTAGGCAAATGGTTCCCTCTTCTCCCACTTTATCATCTGGTCCTTTTGATACATTCTCAGTAAACACTATGCTGACACATCTAGGCATGCAAACCCTAAAGTTTACAAACTGGCTTCTCCTCCGTCATTGAGGACTCTGAGTTATGGACATTATTACTTGGTCTCAGAAATCTTCCATATAGAAGAGATTTATAGATAAATGGGCATGTTTGCTTGCTGGACAGCAGGGCACAACTTGGACTCCTCCTTTTCAACTCTGTCCCCCAATTATTTATTTTATTGATTTATTGATCAATGTATTTAGTGCATTTGTTTACCAGGATAGTCTTAACTGGACAGAAAACCACCCCTTTTCAACAGTGGCCTGTGGAGAAAAGCTCTGGAAAAATTATATTACATAAAGAATATAATTAAGTATGTAAGTAATCAGCAACTGTACAGCATATAAACAGGACATCATTAATAGCAGCAGCATGTAAATAGCTATGACTTGCATTTGGAAATGAACCTGGTAGAAAGAGAGAAAGTGAGGAAAGAGAAACTTAGTTTTAAATAGTGATTAAGAATGTTTTAGAATCAGTAGAAGGAAGAAGAGGGAGAGGTAGAGGACAAGGAGGACATTTTGGACCAGTAAGTGGGGATACAGTGCTTGGAAAGAATAGGGGGAAGTAAGTGGAAGTATATGTACAGAGGCCAGTATCTTTCATGTATTCTCTTGTTTGTATTTAAAGAAACACAGTAAGCACCAACTCTTTCGGAGTGAGAGGAAGGGAGTTGCACATTTTGGCCATGAAAAAAGGAGTACAAAGAGTCACCAGTAAATTGTTAGCTTTTGTTAACAGTTAACATTTTGTCAGAGAATCTCAGCTGTATGCTTGGTTTATAAAGTGGGAGAATATTTTTTAAATTAGGCTATTTCTCTGAATAGTATATGAATTTGTGAAAATTGACTAGTTGGAAAGAGTGTAGAGTAATGCCTTAACTGTGACCATTGAATTTGTTAATGCTAGACAGTGGTGTGTCCTATAATGATTGAGATTAAATGTCACTACCTTTTTTATAGCACCATTCCAAGAGGGAGAGTTGAGTAGGTTGTAAGTAATTCAAGATGAGAGCAGCATAAAGAATTGTAGGGATGAGAAGGGATTGAGCAGTACTTTTTCTGGCATTATTAGTGCGGTATTGCTTGGCTGTTTAGAGTGCACCTGGTTATTGGTTGTGGGTTTTTTTCTGCTCGTTTTATATGATCATCAAATCTTAAGTTTTTGTAAGTATTGTTTCCTAGATACTTTGTTTGACATACTAGTTCTATTTTGTTGTTAGAGAGAGAGTGCTTTTGAAATTATTTTTGTAATCAGTTGAATGCTTTGGGGGTAAATGGGATCAGTTTTTGCTTTTTTTAGGGTTCAGGAGAAGCTGTGTATCAGACAGCTATGGTGGAAAAGTCTCTTCGGTGATTATTTTTAATTTATCGATGCTTTTAGTATAACGGATGGCCATTGAGTCATCTGCCTACAGTATGATAATGGCTTGATGAGAAGCTAAGTGGAGATCATTAATGAATATCATGGAACAAGAGGGGATCCAACATGAATCCTTGAGGGACACCCATTGTAATGGGAAGGAGAGAGGAGAGGCGAGGTCATTTTTCTATTTTGCTGCCTGTTTGGGCAGCCGCGGTGGTACAGCGGTTAGCATTGCCGCCTCACAGCAAAGAGGTTCTCCAGTTCGATTCTCGGCTGGGCTGCCTTCAGTGCAGAGTCTGCATGTCCTCCCTGTGGTTGCGTGGGTTTCCTCCGGGTGCTCCGGTTTCCTTCCACATCCCAAAGACATGCAGTAGGTGGACTGGACACTCTAAATTGGCCCTAGGTGTGAGTGTGTGCGTGTGGGTGTGCCTTCTGCAGAAGGTTGGGTGCCGGGCTGGCAACTCGACACCGTAAAACTGCACTGCCAATCATAAGCGGATAGGTGATATGCTGTGGCGACCCCTAACCGAGAAAAGCCAAAAGAAGAAGAAGACTGCCTGTTGCCTGTTTGAGAGGTAGCTGGATAACCAAGATGTTGAAGTTTTTGAAGCAGTTTCTCATGGGGCACCATGTCAAAAGCTTTGGATAAATCTATTAAAAAGTGCTGAGACTAAGTTCTCAGAGTTCCGATATTGGTTAACAGATGTTATAAAACTAAAGAGAGCTGTACATGTACTATGAAATGGATAGAAACCATGCTGTGTAAGGGAACAAATGAGAAAGCTAAGAAATTGAGACTGGATAAATTCTAAAGAATTGTGTAGAGTGGAGACAGTGTGGCTGTAGGCCTGAAGTTTGTGAGCTCATTTGAGTTTCCACCTGTATGCAGAGGAAGAGTGAAGCACCCTTTGCCATAGGGTTGGGACATGGCTTTTGGTGACAGAGCAATTTATTAGAATAGAGAGGAAAAGCTAGGGCATCAACAGTACTTTTTAAGTACTCTGGTGGTATGTTATAATGGGCAAGGCTGGTAGGTTTTAAAGTTAGTAATAGTTTTTTGACTGTAGAAATTGAGATTGGTTTAAATGCAAGTATATTTTTGGCCAGCAAAGTCGGAAGGAACCTGTGTCTTACTGTACTAAGGGCTTAGTAAGAGTGGTACCATTTGGGTTAAGTGGGTATTAAATTAGCTAGCTGTGATATCAGTTTGGTTAGTTTAAGTAGGTGTAGGTTGTGTAGGAGTACCAGGTTTTAACATCTGATTGGTTTGTTGTCCAAAAAGCGTTCAGGTTGTTACAATTTGATGCCGGTTTGTTTATTAATGTAGTGTTTTTTTCTGTTCTGATTTTTAATAGAGTCTTTGAGATGTAGTGTAGATATGCAACTATGATTTTAACTTCATTCCATTTTTTTCCAGGCTATGTCTCTCTCTCTTTCATGAGCAATTTAGTGCTTTTTGAGAGCCAGGGTGCTGGATTCATTTTAATTATTTTGTTTCTTATTGGGGCTAATTCATTTAGTATGTTAAGGAAAATTGATTAGAACAGAGCTATTGCTTCACGGAATGGAAAGATTTGAAGAGTCTGCCAGTTGACTGTTTTCATGCAGTAATTGGTCCTTACCAAAGGATGGGAGGTTACAAGCAATGTTGTACCAATGCTATTTTTGGATAGGTTTATGATGTCTTATTGCAAAGATGGATAAGTTATCACTTGGCAGAATAAAATCGGGCACCTGTTGAGAGGATTTTGTTCAGGGCATTAGAGAGAATCCAGTCTAAGGTAGAGGCTTTACCAGGGTTTTTGTTGTACCTTGTGGGAGGTGGAAATAAGCCGTGTAAAAACATATAGATTAATAACATCAGCAGGAGTGTTACTGACAGTACTTACTTTGTCAGTCAATGTTTAGGTCTCCTAAAGTTATTGTCTCAAGTGAGATGTTCTTCAGCAGTAACTGTTATTTCCTGCGGAAAGTAAGCTCCTATAATGCAGAGGATTTTGTGAACATTACATTGCAAGGATGTTACTGCAGAATGTTGAATCACTTCCCTGAATTTGTGTTTCAGACCTTGATTATTCTGCAGTTAAAGTACATTTAGCAGCATTTTCCAGTGTTCATATAGGACAGAACTTTATCTGTGGCTTCTGTTAAGGTTGCAAGACATTTTTGATAGAGACTTTCTTTAACCTTCTCTGGAGGTGTGTCCTCTCTTGGGACATTTTTGTTATGCTGGAAAAACTGACCATTTCCCCCATTTGTACCTAGAGGTTTGTTGGAATTTCAGATCTGAAGTAGGATATTCATTTGTCTGCAACCTGTGGGTTATGGATCCGATATCGGATCCGAACCGGCATGGTTTTCCAGCTATGGATCCAAGCTCTCAGCTCCTCCCCTCACCCATAATGCCCTGCTCTACCCTCATGACCTCAGATCTCGTTTGCCGCGCTGGTGACTGGATTTGGGTTCTTGGCTCTCAGCTAAGTGGTGATTTATTACCTGTTAAAACAGAAAGTTTTAAGTTTTTTGTGTAATTCTGTGTGAAAGTTTAGGTTTCCCTCCTTAATAGTTTTATTTTGAGTTAAATTAAGTAATTTTTTTCCCTCCCTCGCTGTTGCGTAGAGTGTGTGTGTGGGCCTGTGTGTCTTTTTCTTTTAAGTTACTTTTAGTAGCTTGTAGATTATGGCTGATCAGCCTAAATCTATCTTTTCAAATGCTCGAGTGTGGCCATAAGCTCTCACCGCTGATGGCCACACTCGGTGTGTTAGTGTCTCGGGGTTGAACACCTCACATCTGGCTGTTCCATATGTGCAGGGTTCAACCCCAGGGCACTGAGGAGCGGAGGTCCAAGCTTGTCTTGGCGGGTCTTTACCGCCAGACTCGGCTCCGACCTCCGCTCCTTCGGGACTACTGTGGCTACAGTTGTTCCCCTGTGGCACCCCCTCCTGCTCCTGGGACTCAACCTCCCGCTTCTGGAGAGGAGAGGGATGCTGCTAAAAAGGACCGGAGGGAGAAGCACCACAAGCGGCGGGCCAAGACCTCTGTTTCGGCCCCGCCAGCCAAGCGGCTTCTCCCGGCTCGTGTCGGTTCGGTCTCCTCCTTCTCGGCTCCGGTCCCCTGTGTGCTTTCACCGGGTCCTGAGGAGGAGGAGACCCGATCTCCGCCGAGGCTATCGAGGAGGCACTCCAGGCCTACTTCGGTAGGCTCGTCGAGATCTACACATAGCCTTTCTGATGCTGATCTGGACCGGATGATGAGAAGGTTCATCCAGGCCCAGATGCAGATGGGAGTGCTCTTGCCTCCGGGGAGCTCAACACCCTTTTAAGCCTATTGCTCCTTCTCCGACCCGCTATCCGGGTTCGGAGCAGCTGGAGCCGAGCAGCCGAGCCGGGGTGGGTCGGCGCCGATAGTACTTGGTACCGGATCCGACCCTGCCCTCGAGTGCCGGACCCGACCTCGGAGCCTGGATCCGAGCCGGATCCGGGGATCAGTGCTCCTTCGGCGCCGCCTGTGTCGGAGCGCACTGTCCTTCGGATCCGAAGTGCTTCGCGCCGGCTCGTCCACTCGGATCCGAGGGGAGCCGATTGTCGGATCCTTTGGTCGAGGTCGGCTCCCTTCGGCTTTGATGTAGTGGAGAGGGCTCTGTTGGGGGTCTCCGGCCCCCGGCACTTGTTCGCTCCGTCCCGCTCCCTCTGCACTGGGCCAGGCTTCCACCATCCGCCCCTGGGACAGCCCGCTTGTGCCCCAAGTTGCTCCTATGGAGCAAATTGCTGCGAGGACTCCTCTGACAGCCCCCCAGAGGAGGTCCCTCGCAAGCATACGTGCAAAAGGAGGCACATTGACTCCCCCGAGTCTCTCACAGAAGACACGGACTTGGAGGAAGGGGAAGGCTCCCACGGTCACCCGAGGATGTCTCCTTTGGAGACATCATGGAAATGCTCCGTATAAGGGGGGGGTGGTCTGCCCCCAAGTCTTCCTCGGACGAGTCTGTGTTCTTGGAGGCATTTGAAACGGGCCCGTCTACCTCTTGGGTGTCCCCTGCCGACCCCCTGGTGGACCTTATTACCACCAGGGCGTGGAAGGAACCGGACACCGTGGAGCTAATTCCCAAAAGACCGGATAGGATCCTTAGTCCGCCATCCGACCGGACCCATTGGAGTAAGGGGCCTCCGGTAGATGCCATGTTGACGGCGGCCACAAAGAGGGTACTGGCTCAGGAGAGTCCCTCAGTCCACCCACCGAGCAAGGAGTCTCGGATGATGGACCGCTAGGGGAAGCGGATGTTCAGTTCGGCGACCTTCTCGGTAAGGGCGCTGAACTATTTGGCACATGTTATTCGGATGCAGCGAGATCTTATTAAGGAATACGCTGCATCCCCTGAGTCCATTTCGAGGAGGACAGAGTTCTGCACTCCACCCGTATGGCCACTCTTAGGTCAGTTACAAATACTTCTATGCGGCTACTCTCCCATGCAACGGAGGGCGCTAGAGCTGCGGGACAGGACTGGTCACTAGACGCCAGGCCTGGCTCCGTCACTGCGATTTTTCTGAGCCCTTCAAAGCGTCGTTTGCGAACGCCCCTTTGATGGTTCTGCTCTGTTTGGCAAGACCGCTCGCGAGACGTTGACCCAGAGCGAAAGGACGGAAGACGCTGTCTGCCGTCGGAATCCGCTTCTCTGCACCCCAGAGGCCCTATTCTAGGAACCAAAAGGGTCAGAAGAAGATGTGGTTCCGGAAGTCGCAGCAGTCCCAGCCTGCTCGGGACAACCAGTCCTTCCGTGGCAGAGGAGGACAGGGAGGACGCCGCCCTAGAGGCAGAGGGGCTCCCAGAAACTTCGGGTCCAGGGAACCTTTCTCTGAACGGCCGCAGCAACCCTGAGGTTGCCCGACTGCTCTACTCTGGAGGCAGTCGGGGACGTTGGGCACCTAGCGGCATGGGAGGCCATAACATCGGACCGCTGGGTTCTCCAAATCATATCCAGGGGATATCGCATTCCTTTCCTTCACCTTCCAAAGTTGAAGTCCCTCCCAGACGTCCCACCCGGTCAACGGGAAGCCGCTTTGGCAGAAATTGGCCATCTGCTAAAGAAAAGAGCCATCCAGCCCGCTCCCCAGACCAGATCGGATCAGGGTTCTACTCCAGATTCTTTTAGTGCCAAAAAGACGGGGGAACTAAGAACAATCCTAGACCTCTCTCTGTTGAATCTGGCAGTCCCCAAAGAAAAATTCGAATGGTCACTCTGCAATCTATTCTCCCCTTCTGGGAGAAAATCACTGGATGTGCTCGATAGACCTCAAGGACGCGTACTACCACATCCTGATGGACAGGCGCCCAGGAGGTTTCTCCGCTTCGGCTGGGAGCCAGTCACTACCAGTTCGGGTCCTTCCCTTTGGTCTCACCACAGCCCCCAGGGTGTTCACCAAAGTATTAGCAGTGGTAGCGGCCCACCTGAGGCTTCAGGGGTGCAGGTCTTTCCCTACCTGGACGACTGGCTTCTTACCGCCCAACAAGGCATCTACTTCTATTGGCGAGACTCCTTTCTCCATCTTGCTCCCTTTCTGGGCATCACAATAAATACAAAAGTCCAACCTGGCCCACACAGCTCTTAGATTTTATAGGGGCCAGGCTAGACACAAGGAGTTTACGAGCCTTCCTCACTGCGGACAGAGTTCTAAATCTGCAGCTCCAGGTGCGGGCCATTCTCCATTCAAGTTCTGTTCCAGCGGAGTTGGTCCTGAGGGCTCTAGGGTCCATGGCATCGGCTATAGCACTTCTTCCTCTTGCCAGGCTCAATATGCATTCTACAGTGGACGCTCTTAGTACAGTGGTCATACCTTGCTCTCCCATGCATCATCCCATAGCGATCAGCAAGGCTTGCAAGCGGTCCCTCTTGTGGTGGCTCCACTCCCGGATCTCCACAAAGGCCGCCTTTTGTGCTTCTCCCCTCGCCACGGTGACCACGGACGCCTCCGCCTCGGGTGGGGGCACTTTGGGCCGGACCGTCCAAGGCACGTGGAACGATTCAGAGACCTTACTGCATATCAATGTTCTAGAGATGAGAGCAGTGCTCTTAGCGTTGCTAGCACTTCAGGACTTTCTTCCCTTGGGAACAATTGCGATTCAATCGGACAACATGTCTGTTGTCTGGTACATCAACAAACAAGGGGAACAAGGTCTTACCCTCTTTGTCGAGAGGCCATGAGAGTTTGGGAATGGGCAATCTCCACCAATCGCTTTCTAATAGCAACGCACATTCCGGTCGGTCCAACATCCTAGCGGACAAGCTCAGTCGCACCATTCTGACCCCTTACGAGTGGTCTCTCAATTGTCAAGTAGCGGAACCCATATTCGCACGGTGGGGAACCCTTCATGCGATCTTTTGCTTCTCCCTCAAACACCAAGTGCGACAGTTTTTTCGCTCTAATACCTCCTCCCGGAGGTACCCCAAGAGACGCTCTGGTGCATGCTTGGCCACCCGGTCTTCTGTATGCCTATCCACCCTTGCCTCTGATGCTCCAAGTTCTTCAGAAAGCCTCTCGGGTGGGTTGCAGAATGATTCTCATTGCTCCATTCTGGCCTCGACAGATCTGGTTCCCCTTCCTAAGGTCTCACTCGGTGAATCCTCCTTGGATTCTAGATCCCATCCCGGATCTGATATCCCATCCATCCTACATTCCTCCTCCGAACCTGGACAACCTGAAGCTGACCGCTTGGCTGCTCCAGTTCCACTCTTGATAAGGACTCCCGGTATTTCTTCACCTGTAAAGGCAATTTTGGTGGCGGCTCATAAACCATCCACTAGAAAGGTTTACAAGCAAATGGAAACGCTTTCTTTGTGGGCGGAGCGGCAAGGCCTGAATCCTTCACGGTTCCTCTCCCTTTAGTGCTTGACTTTCTAACCACTCTCTTTAACGATGGTGCCAGCAGTTCCACAGTCAAAGTTCAACTGGCGGCAATTTCTCACTATCACATTGGCCATGACTCTAATCCTCTTATGTCAGCCAAATTGTGTAAAATATTTCTTAAAGGTACTTTTCTTCTCAGGCCCCTATAAAACAAGCAGTTCCTCCTTGGGACCTTTCTCTGGTCCTACAGGCCTTGACCGCCCCTCCTTTCGAGCCAGCGGCTACGGTGGATCTCAAATTCTTGTCCTACAAGACAGCCTTTTTGGTAGCCATTACATCAGCCAAGAGAGTTTCTGAACTTCAAGCATTATCAGCTAAACCTCCTTACTTGGTATTTCATCCGGACCGTGTCTCCCTCAGGACCAACCCGTCCTTTCTTCCTAAAATCGCTTCTGAAGCAAACATCAATCAATCCATTAACCTCCCTGTTTTCTTCCCTAAATATGAAAACAAAGGTGAATATAAGCTACATTCACTAGATGTTCACAGGCAACTTAGATTTTATCTGAACAGGACAGCTGGTCATAGGCAATCCGACCAGCTGTTTATTTCCTTTGCAAAATTCAATTTGGGCAAGCCAATCTCTAAAGTTTCTCTGTCCCGCTGGATTTCACAGTGCATTTTATTGGCTTATCAAGCTTCAGGAAGGCCCGCACCGGAGGGTGTTCATGCCCATTCAACCCGGTCAGTATCTACCTCGGCAGCCTTCAAGGCTAGGATTCCTCTAGATGATATTTGTGCAGCAGCCACGTGGGCTTCATCTCATACGCTTATTTCCCACTATAAGTTGGATCTTGCATCTAGGGTAGAGCATCCTTTGGCTCATGTGCTCCGGAATATCCTTCCATGATGGCCGCCCAAGATTCAGGTAGCTGGGGACTCTGTCCCACAGGTTGCAGACAAATGAATATCCTACTTCAGATTTAGAAGTTATGTACTCACCATAACGTTCCATCTGAGTAGGTGTATTCATTTGTCTGCAACCATCCCGCCCTCCTATCCCCCTGGCCTATCAGTTTCCTGCATATTCTTTGTTACCCTTTTTAGGGTATTGTTGCTTTGGCAAACTCGATCTGAGGTCATGAGGGTAGAGCAGGGCATTATGGGTGAGGGGAGGAGCTGAGAGCTTGGATCCATAGCTGGAAAACCATGCCGGTTCGGATCCGATATCGGATCCATAACCCACAGGTTGCAGACAAATGAATACACCTACTCAGATGGAACGTTATGGTGAGTACATAACTTCTAATTTCTTACCAGGGAGAACTTGCTCCTGCTGGCTGTCACATCTGCTAGGAGGATTTTTGAGGTATAGGTCATGTGAGTAAGATCCCCATCTGATCTTTCACAAAGAGAGAGTTTCCTTTGGACTAATTCTTTTATACCTAAGGTGGCTATAGAATTTGGTTTAAATTGGTGTATTTGTTTCTACCTTACTTATGTACATTAAGGAGAGCAGTTCCTATACTGCTGGTTGGACAAATCATACAATACTAGTAAAATGCGGGCAATACTTGATGATTAGCTCTTCTGTCTTTTGTCAAGGATTGATGGTTTTCCAGCGGCATTTATTTATTTATTTGCAAGGAACATCTCTGTTGACTGCCCTTAAGTACCTTCTGCCAAATCTTTAGCCTTTTATTGCAGCATCACCTCCATTGACCTTTGTGCTTTGGCAACATGGTCAACACTCAATAGGTTCATAGGTTAGTACTAGGCTGTCAGCCCTAGGGCCTATACAAGCCTAGCCATAACAATTCCCTGGATATTTCTTCCCGCAATATTTACTTCCCTGGACCCCTGTCTGGCAGGGCGACTGACATGATCCCCGGGGTGAATTTCCTATCTCCCATCCAATCTTCAAGGTTCCTTTTGAAGAGCACCAAGGAGGCACTCTGCTTGACATGTATAGGCAGTCTATTCCAGAGTATGGGGGAGTCTCTGGGTCAGGAACCTATACCTCCAGCATGTTTTGTTCATTGTGATGACAAGGTTTAGATCCCTGGAGCGCGTGGCTCTGAGGGATTGGGATTTCTTTAAGTGGAGCATGTCCAACAGCTCAGGGTTTGACATGGCCTTGTATGTTAAGCAGAGATCACCTCTGAGTAGACGATATGCCACAGAGTATAGCTGGAGTTTAAGACTGTCAGTATAGGGCATCTGCTTTAGGCCTGTGATTCTTTTAGTGAGGCATTTCTGTCGTCTTTCCAGTTGCTGCGGATGTCTTGTGAGGTACATACCAAACGGGGCGTTGTACTCCGTAATGGGTTTAATGAGGGATGAGTACAGTGGGACAGTGACCTCCTTTTTTCTGGATGAAAAGCCCTTAGTGATAAGGTGTGCACATAGAAGGATTTCCTGACTGTTGTGGCGATGTGGTTATTGAAGGTGAGACCACTGTCCACCTGTGTCCCTAAGTCTCAAATCACACTTTCGGTGTTTAGTGTATTGCCACCTATGTGGTAATTCATGGGTACATGGTTTTTCCCAAAAGGGATAACTATACATTTCTTGGCATCAACCTTGAGCCCATGGCTCTGGCACCAAGCATCTGTTTCTGTAAGGCCCTTTTGTAGAATATCCACATAATTTGGGGATTCAGTAATGGCTCCCAGTTTGCAGTCATCTGCGAACTTTGTTAGCCAGAGTCCCTTAGTGTTGGCCTGTACTTCAGAGAAGTAGATGCCAAACAAGAGCAGTCCCAGTACTGAACCCTGAGGTACTCCACTTGTCACTTGTCTGGAGCTGGATTTGGAGTCGGCTACTTTTATAGTCTGGGTTCTGTCAGTAAGCCAGTTGGCAACCCATTGAATGACGTTGGGATTTATACCCAGCTTAGTAAGTTTATCTATGATTCCAGAGTGGGGGATGGTGTTGAAGGCCTTGGCAAGGTCCAGATAGGCTGTGTGAACCGCTTTACCCTTGTCCACAGCTCTGGAGACTGATTCAAAGAAGTCGGTCAGGTTCAGGAGACAAGATCGGCCCTTCACGAACCCAAACTGGGTGGTGTCCAGTGTTTGAAGGTTGCCAATGTCTTTGTTTATAAGTTCCATGATAATGCGTTCCATGCCTTTGCAGATTAGGCTCGTCAGACTGATGGGACAGTACTTCCCGGGATCCAAGGTGGATCCCCCCTTATGAAGTGGGATAACTGTAGCTGTGCGCCACTCAGTGGGCACGAAGCCTGAGGTGAGGCTATGATTAAACATGACACTTAGGTGAGGTGCCAATTCATTTTGTAGTTCATGTAGTACACAGCCCGGGATGTTATCTGGTCCCATGGATGCTGTATTCTTAGCTTTGTAGAGTGCGGTTTCTACCTATGTGGCCATGATTACCGGAATTTGGCAATCTTTTGGTATTGAGATGGGCCCTTTAGGGGGTGAGAGGGGGATAAAGTTTGCACTAAATCGATCTGCCAGGATATTGGCAATATTCTTGGGATTAGTATATTTAATACCATTTTGTTGATATATATACATACATATATATATATATATATATATATACATACATATATATATATATATATACATACATATATATATATATATATATATATATATATATATGTATGTATATATATATATATATATATATATATATATATATATATGTATGTATATATATATATATATATTTTTTTTTTTGTTGTAGCTCAGAGCATATCTGAGCAATGCCATTTAGATTCTTGACATAACTATAGAATGCCTTATGGTTGTCTTTGGAATTTTTGGCAATTTTATTTTCGTAACTAGCTGTGTAGGATTTTATGAGGGAGCTCAGCTTCTTACTGAGGCTGGTAAGGGAGTTTTTTGCATCCTGGAATTTTCCTCTTTTCTGCAACAGATTTTTCTGTTGTATATTATGGCAGGGTGCCACCGGACTGGCTTCCTTTTTTTTTTGGAGGAGAGCGTCTTGGTTCTGTTTGGGATGGCACGATTCATGCACGAATGGATGTGCTTGTACAGTGCCTTAGTGTTAGGATTCAGCAGTCGAACTTTCAGCTCCCATCTGCATGGGTGTCATGAAGTTTGTCACTTCTGACTTGAGTAGCATGAAGTTGGCTTTGGAGAAGTTTTTTATGGAGGTTTCCTTACTAGGGGGTGGGGGTGGGATGTAGATGTCAAGGGTGATTTGCTTATGGTCAGACCTAACCAATGAGGGGATGACCACTGATGTGGAGCATCTATCTCCCATGTTGGTAATGCCCAGGTCTAGGATATTGGAGCCCCTGGTGGGACAATGGATTAGTTGATCCAGGGCATTGGAATTTATGAATTCCAAGAACTGTTGGGAAAAGGTGTTGGTACCCCAGTAGTTTTCCCAGTTAATGGCAGGGTAGTTGAAATCACCCAGTATTAGGGTGTTTGGTTGTATCTTAATATTGTCCAGTATGTTTAGAAAGGTGAAGTGAGAATCTTGGGGCATGGTGGGAGATCTTTAGCAAGCTAGACTTTGGATTGCAGTCTTACCTAGTGTTAGTTGTACCTGGAAAATTTCAGATGCATTGTGTTGGGCAACTGACCTGGAAGTGTGAATATCCTTAGTGAATATGGACACTCATCCACCTTTAGTGTTTCGGTCTTGGTTTGGTGGCCTAAAAGTGTGGTATGAGTTGTAGCCTGGTATTGCAGAGGTGCTCTCTGGAGCCTTGAACCAGGTCTCAGTTACTGTACAGATATCGATGTTCTCCATTTTTAGGAGTGCCTCGAGAGAGTACATTTTGAGGTTTAGACTTCTAGCATTGAGTAGCATTACCTTCAGATTTTGCATGTTTGTATCTGTTACGGTGGTGTTTTTTTCCTTTTGAACCTGGTCTAAAAAAGGCACTACATGGGTGGTGAGAGCTTTAGCCAGTAACCTGAATCCCAGGGGTGACAGGTGCAGACCATCTCTGGCAAAGCATTGTGGTTTGTCGATCATATCGTCCCAGGCAGACAGATACTGGATCCCCTTTGAATGACACCAGAAGCTTAGCCAATTGTTGAAGACAATCATTTTGTCCTTGTATTGTGGTATCATTCTGGGCGAAGGCAGAATGCTACTCAGGGCTAGGGTCATACCTGCCTGGGCCACATGATCTGAGAGTGCTTCCATGTCTCTCTTCATGTAGTCCAGGGAGGTATGTCTCAAGTCATTCACTCCAGCATGGACAATGACAGAGTCGTATTTGTACTTGTTGTGGAGTGACTTGAGTGCATGTGTTATGTGGAGGATCCTGGCACCCGACAGGCAGTTGAGTGTAATTTTCTCCTTGTTCAGCCTGGTGAGGGGGACATCAGTGTGCCTGACTATAGAGTCACCTATGACTAAAGTGTTGGGTACATTGTCTTGCCTTAGGGGCTGTTTTTGGGTGGCACACTGGTGTTGTGAGCTGTATGTCACTTTGGTTGTAACTGGTGTTTGTTTGCATTTCAGCTTCAGAGGTCCTTGTTGCTTGGGCAGGTTAATGTTAAGGCCTCCACATATGTGGGTTTAGTGTTGCTATGTGTGGGTGTTGATGGTGTGGGTTTTGAAGGGCTATGTGTTGCTTGAGGTGTAGTGCATGTGTTAACCTTCTCCTCTTGACTGTCTAGCACAGTCTTGGCTGGAGAGAGCTTTGCTTCCAGTTTGGCTATGTAAGTGCATCTCTCGCAGGTTGTAGTATTGGGTAGTAGGAGTAGAGGGCTGTCTGTGTACAGGAGGCAGTTGCTGCGTTGCCCCAGTATGCCCAGATTCACCAGGTGGACAGGAGAAATCACTGGAAGCTGACCCTTGGACATGCCTGTTTAGGTGCTTTTTTGTAAAGTACAAGAGCTGTTTCCCTTACCTTTGCAAGGTACTTTGCAGTTGTAGGTTGTTTAGTGCCTACGATTAATTTCTCCTTATTAACAAGGAGAGTTGAGTGCTTGTATCAGTTTAAGGCTTTCTAGTGCTTTACAGAAGGTTCTAGAGCAAGTGCTAGTCACAGGGGTTCAGATTTTAGTGCTACTACTGAGAAACCAGCTAGTTCTAAGGGAGAATTTGAAGAGCAGACTTTCTAGCATCTGGAATAGATTAACCGTAGCCCGGCGGTGCTGCATGATACGAAAATCCGTTTTTAAGCCAGAAAGTTGAAAGGGATAGAAATCAGCCCAAAATGGCTAAAATTACAAATTCAGAACTAGAAACCACTCCTCTAGTGTCCGACAGGCAGTACAATGCTCACCACTCCCACTGGTAAGCAATAGGACTTCCTTCTACCACAGCAAGGTTTGGATAGCTCTGAACACAGAAAATGAAGTCCTGAAACCAGCAAAGCCTGGGATCTGGACTATACTAGCTAAGAAAGGCGGGAAATGAGCAAACAAGATATTTTTTTTTTGTTAAAACAGGCTAAGCAATGCAATAGTACACTAAATAAACACAGAAAAGGCTAACACACTTGAGTGTGTAGCCCTAAACAGTAAATACAATTAAAACTCTACAAAATTAACAATTTAAAATTTTTAAATGAAGCAAGGCAAGTGAAAAACTGAAAAATGATTTGAGGCAGTAATACAGTAGAATAAGTAGCTAGTCTACATGTACAGAAAAGTCTGTATATACAGAAAAGCAGCTAAAACAGTTCAGATGCAGTGTAACCTAGAGAACTTGAGTTGTAGCAATATTAAGGCAAATACAGTTTTAATAAATGCACTAAAATATTCTCTATATTTCCAAAATGTTTGAGAAGTACAGTCAGAACACAAGGATATTCAGACAATTTTTTTTTTGGAAAGGGAGAAAGGAGGAACAGAAGGAAATTCTCCCTGTATTAGGTAGAGTGAGCTAATGACACTAGACTGGGAGGAGTGTCCAAGATCAAATTTAGAGTAGCACTACAGAAATGTTTATCACAAGTGAGCCAATAGCTATGAAATACAGTACAAGTATGCAGTATACAATAAAATTGCTATAAATATCTAAAATAAGCAATAACTACTACAAATAAGCAAAACAGCAGGCTACTTATTGCTATGTATCAGCTGCTCCTCCTCAGATAGCTCTGTGTGTAATACATTTGCAGATGTATAAACTGTATATTATTTAATTGGTAAGCTCAAGTTTTGTGGCCCTCTGCGTTTCACTATATGGTCAGCATTCAATAACTTTACTAAATTATAAGCTGGATATTATCATGACAGCAAAAGATGACCTAGCCCAAGAAGTAGTTAAGGTTATGTTCCCATAGAGTTGCCACTCAAGAGGATTAGCTACGGACTCTTTCCTGAAGGTGTAACTCTGATCAATGTCAAATACAAAAGCTAATGGTACTTGTAATGTAAAACATAGCCTACCTACAGTAACTAACCCTCCCTCCAGACCCCATTCTTTGATAATCATGATAATCAGTAATGCAGTAGCCTTAGCTGTATTGGTTATATCCTGTGCAGAATACGGCAACTTTCTGGACTTCCAAGATGGCTGCACACTGATCAACCTCTTAATTTCAGCCTTCCCAGTGTGAAAAAAGGAGAAGAGATAAGAGCTAGTAAATCTGCCAGCGTTAGTAAAATTAAGTCACTGGCTAATAAGTACACTGTCTGGTTGCCAGCAAAGAAGAAACTAGGAGACCTTTAAAGAAAATCAGTAAGAAAAGATGAAGAGAAAACACTGACTTGGAAGAATCCTGCAGCTGGTCAGCAAAGAAGCATTTCAAGCTCCAACTTTAGTACAAGAGATGGCTCCCTGTAATTTTAGTGGAAAATTTAATTAAATGTATTCAGAGCTGATTAAAATAAATTAAGCAGTGAAGGAGTATGTCTACTCAAATAATAATAGGCTGAAAAAAATGGAAGAAACTTTAAGCAGCTAGTCAGATAAACGTGATAAACTGGAAAAGTCAGAGGTCAAAATGAAGAAAAGGCTGACTGAATGTGGGATTTCTCAGGAAGAGCTGTTTCAAACGAATGATTGAGTTAGGGGACAGAGATTTTCTGCTGTACTAGAGAAACTGAAAGAAACAGTCTGTATTAATTTTATGACAACATAAATAAGCAACTGGACTGGTATTCCACAAAAATAATTTGTTAATTGAAAGGGCACATCAAGTGTATGCTCCAAATCTGGTCATAAGGAAGCAGCCAAGAGCTGCATTAGTAAAGATGTAATCATACCAGCAGAGTTTATCCTGACAAAACTGTGACAAAAGGGCAAAGTGGAGATAGTAGAACATGCAAAATGATTACTTACTGTACACCAGGCTGAAAAGTAAATTTATCTCAGCAATCTGGGAATGTCAAGAGGCAGGTTTGAGATTAGCTGTTGTATCCATTTGTATTAATAATAATTTATTTCTGGAAGATCAAAGACTTTTTGATGGATGAACAGGCTAAGTAGGAAAATCAAAAGTGTGTCTAACAAATAGTGAGCCATCAAAGAGAAGAGAGCGCTGCTTCTCATTCTTTGGATAATAAACCTCAGAGAGGGACTTTGCCATTGAAACCTTTTCCAGTGTTTCAAAGGAAAATGCTTCAGAGAAAAAAAAAAAGAACAAAGGAACTGAATAGAAGAATCGGGAGTACCTTGGACTTGAACCAGTGTCTGATGTTTTGAGATGGAGCAACACTAAAATTAGTGAGTAAATGTAAGATTATAATTTGTGAAGTATGGCTTTACAAGAAAAATTGGTTGAGAAACACTGGACTTTTGTAGACATTGTTAAACTTGTAGATAGACTGAAAAGCATATAGCCCACTTTATGCAATTTAATGTTTGTAAAGTTGCCAAAAAACAGAATTTTGTTAACAGATTTATGTAGTATGCAGTCAGGGGTATTTGAAATGAGGGTGTGAATATGAGTCTTTTCAGTGATTGTTGTATGTGATAAAGATACTAAAATAGACATGTAATTTAAGTTGTAAGAAATGTAGGTCATTTAATGTAAAAACAGAAGAAAGGCTGGACAAAGGTTTGTTTAAGTTAATATGCTGTAATCTTGGTCTGATGGGGTATGGGATGGAGAGTAAAAGTGCACTGATTATAATGTGCGTACAATTGAGAGTCGAGGCGTTTTCTTTTAATTTTGCATGGGTGAATGTCTGGATTAATGCACTTAGCTTAATCTAAAAACATTTTTGTAAGTATGTGGGTTTGAAAATAAGAACAAAATTGTGAATGTAATTAGAAGTTTTTCTTTAGCAAATAAATGTTCAGTGTCACTCAAGAAGTCGACCACTATGGGCAGTTGTATATTCTGTTATGTTTCCATGATGACAAGCTTACTACAGGTACAGACAATAAATCTTGAGAGCTCTGGGCATTGTTTTTAGAGGGAAATGTAAATTAAAGGCACAAGTACAAGCAGTTCAGTAAAAATAGTTTGAAATTAAATGGAAATGAAGAAGAGCAGCTTTCCTGGTACCCAAATACGTAATTGCATTTGCTAGAACTTTGTATAATTTTGTTGTACTTAAAGACAGCCAATGCACTTTTTCTTAAAGCTGTTTTCTGAATGCATACAAGCTGTTTCATATCTTGGAGGGGTGTATCAATAAGAAAAAAAAACATTTGTTAGTTTAAGTAGGAACACAGGCTGTAACATATGCTTTAGCGTGTAACCAAAAGTAATGCACCCAGTAGCCATCAAGGAAAACTCCACTTTATTTGAATCGAACCAGCAAAATCCATTAGTTAAGCGCTTTCATCATAGACAATGACTTCATCAGAACAAGGATAATTCACATGCTTGAAGAGGTCTATATATACCAGACCCCAGGAGAAGCCCGACCACTGCCTCTTCTACCACTAATGAGCCATGATCTGCAGCCAGTAGTCCAAACGAAGCTTTACAACACATCCAGACCCTTAGAGTCTCACAAAAGGGCACAGTGGCATAAGTTTGAGTCGAGACAGCACATCTGTTGTAACTGCTCTTGGAAGAGCTGCTGGAAATGGCAGTAGCTTTGGTTGCAGAGGAAAACCCTTTAAGCTTTAGCATGGATAACTTTAATTTTATGTTAGGTAATGCCTGTGGGTGCAGCTGTTGATTTTTGGGCAATTGTACCTGTCAGGACTAGGTGTAGGGTTGTTCTGGGGATGTGTTTGTTTTTTAGTTTGAAGGTCTTCATTAAACAAAGTCTTTAAAAATGTGACATAGGTTCAGATGGAGACGACAAGAGACCGCTTTATAGAAGACCAACCTGCCAATCATTAGTGGGTGCATGCATTACAAAAGTTGGAAATGGGCATTTAAAAAGCTGTCAGAATGGCTCCACTATCCGTATTATTTTGGAATGTAAATGGCCTCATAGATTTAGACAAAAAAAGTAAGAGTATTGAATTGTACTAAGAAATGCAGGTTGTAAATAGCAATGATGTGGGAGACACCTTTGGAAAGAAACAAGCATGTAGATTTGATGAAGAATTTCAGGATGGATATTCATTAGGATATCAGGGACAATGGAAGAGGGAATTTTACTTCTAGATGGGGACTGGAACTTGATTTGCAACAGTGAGGATGTATATGAGGGACCTTGAAGAGAAACTTTAACAAAAGAGGATAGGTTTCTCAAGAAATTAATGAAATTATTTGGTATGGAAGCTGTGGGTTCAGTAGTAGAAACTCAGAGAGTTTATGTTTTATTTCCCAATGTGCAGTAACTGGGGTTGACTAAGCAGAAATTAAATTTGTCAGGAACATGTGCATTTAATTGAAAACTTAGACACACATCCAATGCCTATTTCAGATCATGTGCCAATAAAAACTAAGATTAAAATTCAAAGTTTGCGTCTTTCAGCTTTTTCCCGGTTAGGGGTCACCACAGCGGAACTCCGGTCCGCTAATGATTGGCAGTTGATTTTTACGTACCGGCTTGCCAGGCCTGACGCACAACCTTCAGCGAAGGTACGCCCTTTCACGCATGTCTCCACGCAGAAGACGCTCTAGCTGAGAATCGAACTGGACAGCGTCTTACTGTGAGGCGATAACGTTACCGCAGCACCACCGTAAAAATGAGACACTGGCATTTCCACACCTACCTGTTAGGGTAGTGGAAATTATTTGAGTGTCATCAAAGAAGATAAAAATTTCTTCAGAAGTTATAGCTAGTGAATGGGATAAAAATGAAAGAGTTTGAAAACAAGGTAGAAGTAAAAGAAAAAGAGAGAGATGGTTAAGATGTAACAGGAATAATTAAGAGGGCTGACAAAGATTAAAGTATTGCAGAATATGTGTAATCTCACAGAAGAAGAAGAGATGCAACTGCAGAGTGCTAAAGAGAAAATAAAGGAAAATCTAGATAACATAAGTTTAGAAAGATTGCTGTTACGCAACTGTTTTTGATTTTAATTCCAGAACACAAAAACTTTTAGCACAACAATATAGCCAACAGAAAGTAGGAGGAGACCATCCAGGTGCAATTAACCATAGGCAAGACTGCTCTGCAATTTGTAGCATGTTACAGGCCACCCTCTCAAACTCAGGAACCTCACATGGCCTTCCTGAAAACACTGGAGGGGATAAATGTATCTCCAAACCATCATACTAGGTGATTTCAACTACCCTAATATAGACTGGGAACACTACTCAAGCCCAAACACTCTAGCCCAAAGGTTCCTGGAGTTCATAAACTCAAATGCCATGGAACAACTAGTCACCATCCCCACAAGAGGAGAAAACGTACTTGATCTCATCATCACGAACATGGGATCACAATGTTCAACACCGGAAGTATACCCCTCACTGGTGAGATCAGATCATAAACTAATCTCGCTGGAGGTCCTCATCCCGCCCCCACCTGAAATAAAAAAGACCACAGTGAAAAACTTCTCAAAAGCCGACTTCACACTTCTAAAAACTAGTGTGGTCTCCTTTAAGGCCCCTGAGCCAGTGGTAAACATTACTCAAACCGCTGAATCACTTACAAATGCCTTCTACCAGCACCTACAGGATTGCATGGATCAGGCAATCCCAAACAAAACTAAGACTCTTTGTACCAAAGGCAAGCGTCCAGTCTGGTGGACCCCAGCCATAAACAAGCTCTAAAACAAAAGGAGGAAGCTACTACAAGATAGAGCAAAATCCTTGAAAGGTAAGACACCTTTGATCATTATAAGTAAAAAACTAAGAGCTCTCATAAAATCATCCAAGGCAAATTTTGAGAGATAAATCGCCAAGGACTCAAAAGACAATCATAAGGCCTTCTTTAGCTATGTTAGAAACCTAGGAGGAAACTCCCAGATATGCTCAGAATTAGTTCAAAATGATGTGAAGATTACTGAACCTACACACATTGCCAACATACTGGCTGACAGGTTCAGTGCAAACTTCTCCCCCCCCCCAAAGGAGAGATATCTATACCAGAGGATTGTAGCCCTCCAAACAACTCCAACGCCCAGGTCAGATCTGCTCTCCAAGGCAAAAAAACACAGCATCCATGGGACCGGATGGTGTCCCCGGCTGTGTGCTCCACGAACTCAATGAGGAATTAAACCCGCAGTTAGGACAGCTGTTTAATCTTAGCCTCACCTCAGGATACGTACCCAAGGAGTGGCGCATGGCGACTGTGGTCCCACTTCATAAGGGCGGTGCCTCCACCGACCCTGGAAATTACCGTCCCATTAGCTTGACAAGCCTTATCTGCAAAGCCACGGAGAGGATCATAATGGAACTCATAAATAAAGACATAGGGAACTTGCAGACTTTGGATCCATCCCAGTTTGGCTTTGTCAAAGGCAGATCATGCCTCTTAAACTTGGTTGACTTTTTCAAACAGTCACCAAGGCCATTGATGAGGGCAAGGCAGTCCATACAGCCTACCTCGACCTGGCAAAGGCCTTCACACAATACCCCACTCAGGTATCATCGAAAAACTCATCAGCTTAAATGTAAACCCATACATCACAAGATGGGTTGCAAACTGGCTAAGTGACAGAACCCACAGGGTCAGAGTTGCTGGTGCCATGTCAGACTCAAAGCCTGTCACAAGTGGTGTCCCACAGGGCTCAGTCCTGGGACCACTCTTGTTCGGCATCTACTTTTCTGAAGTACAAGCAAACACAGGAGGGTTATGGCTGACAAAGTTTGCAGATGACTGCAAACTGGGCGCCATAGTCGAAAACACATCTGACACAGATATCCTTCAGAAGGGCCTCACAGAAACGGATAACTGGTGCCAGAGCCATGGCCTAAAGTTAAACGCCAAGAAATGCATAGTCATACCCTTGGGAAAAACAAGGTTACCCCTAGCTACCATATAGGTGGCAATCCACTGAGCACAGAAGAAGTCATCAGGGATCTGGGGACCCAGGTTGACAGTAACCTTTCGTTTGACACTGATGTTGCCAAAGTAGTTAGGAAAACCTTCTACATTGCCCACCTGATCATGAAGGGATTCACATCTAGATCTAGGGAGGTCATTGTCCCCCTGTACTCATCACTCATTAGACCTATGATTGAGTACAATGCCTCATTCGGAATGTATCTGACCCGACACCTGCAGCAGCTGGAAAGGCCCCAAATGTTCCTCACCTAAAGGATAAAGGGTCTCAAAAATATGTCTTATGCTGCCAGACTGAAAGAACTCCAGCTCTATTCAGTCGCATACCGCTTGCTCAGAGGTGACCTGTGCCTGACATATAAGGCCATGTCAAACCCAGATTTGATGAATATGCTTCACCTCAAAAAATCTAGATCCCTCAGAACCACAAGGGCGGGAGACCTAAACCTTGACACGGTTATTAATAGAACGTGCTGGAGGGACAGATTCATCACCCAGAGACTCCCTATGCTGTGGAACAAAATCCCGGTACATGTGAGGCAGAGCACCTCGCTGGCCTTGTTCAAGAGGAATCTTGACCAATGGATGGGAGATCGCAGATATACCCCAGGGATTACTTCAGTGTCACTGCTTGACAGAGGCACAGCAAAATAATAGGCATAGTTTTCTTCAAACTAAAGGGGTGGCGAAAGCCACATAACTATGGGCTAGGCTTATAAATGCCCTTGGGCAGATAGCCTAGTATGAACCTATGAACCTATGAGTTGTTGCCAAACTTATGAAGCCTATAAGAAGAAAAATGACCAGAGATCCAGTAGAGCTATTAGAGATATTTCAGAAATCATATGAAAATTTGTATAAGGTTAATGTGGAAATCAAGAAAAGAGCACAGTCACATACCTCTCAACTGTCCCTGATTTTGACTCAAATTTTAGCTCTGTCCCTCTTAATCCCTCCTAAAACTAGCGACTTTTGGAGGAAAGATGGTGAATTACACTTAATGAATAATGACAATAATTAAGAGTTATAGACTTTTTTTACATCAGAAAATGTGTATTAATTCATATGCTCTGATTCTATCAATGTTTCAAGTTAATAGCACTAATATTTTAAAAGTGTCCCTGATTGTCCCTGATTTTTTCTTGACTTGTCCCTGATTCTGTTGAAATTTGTCCCCGATTGGTTGAGAGGTCTGAGCACAGATGGAAATATTTATGGAAGACTAACCTATGCCAAGGTTAGAGGTAGATGAGGATCAACAATTAATGGTTAATATAGGGGGAGATGAGGAAAAAACGGTGATGTATAATCAATTAGTAGGAAAGTCTTCAGGAATAAATGGCATTCCTGTGGAAGTGTGGAAGCTCGGAGGGAAGAAAGTGAATGATCTGGAAGGTTTTGTTTAACATTATTTTAAAAAGAGGGGAAACACCAATATCCTGGAAAAAAGTTGCAGTTGCTGTAATGGAAAAATTCTTCTGTTATGGCAGTTAAGGATATGTGGGAATAGACTAAACAAATGATAAAAAAACTGAGAAACTGGGAGCCCTTATTTTTGGATATGGATAGCAAGATACAAGCAGTGAAAATGTTTTAGTCTCTTTAGTTCTATGTACAGGTCAGGCATATATTTATCAACCAGAGGAGATGTTGTGGACAATAATTTAATAAAGAGTAGAAGAAAATTTTGTGTGTGGGGGGGTGGCAGAGCAAGGGTCAAGTGGGATAAATTGATCTTTCCAGTAGGAAAAGGTAGCTTAGGATTACCTGATTTGAAGGGCTATTTTAAAGGCACACATTAAGACTTGTATACATAACACAAGCAGAAAGCTAAAAATCAAAGTGGAAAGGTTTAATGATGATATGGGGGGTTCAAGAAATGAGGAGTGAGTGGAATTTTGGATGTATAGCCTTTAGGAGAATAACAGTCATACAGAATATTGTATTCATAAAGTAGCAGAAAGTATTCTATGAACTAAGCCCACACAAGAAAGGAGATTTTGCCATAGTGATGACAGCAATTAGTGGTACTGAGAAGAGGCAAGTGGTGGCTGGAATTTACTGGAGAAAACTGGTAGAAGAACCAAGGTACTGGGCAGAAGCAGCTAGAGAATGAAGGGTAATAGAATGGGAAGAGGACAAAAAGACATTTGGACTACTGGCTAGAGACTGCCTTCCCTATCAGTTTGATAATCACAGTATAGACAAAGAGAAAGGGAGAGGGGAATCCTACTTTAAATTTGTGCTCTGGTAGAGTTTTTAATTAAATCTAGAATCAACGCTGCTGTTAAAAATGAATAATTAGTTGGGAATGTAAAATATTGCACAATATCTATAGAAGTCAATCAGAGAAGGTTAGAAAAGATTGGGAAGAGAGATTAGATAAGCAGTTTACAAGGGAACAATGAGAAGAGGACATATGTATGGCTTCCAAGTGTGCAACAAAGTCTAGAAGATTTAGGATTTTTGCTTGTAAGTGTTTGCATAGGTATTTTTGTATCCCAAGCAGACTCTAAAGAATTTTTCCTCTGGTAGATGGCAAATGTTGGAGGTGTGATGTGGAAGAAAGTGATAAATCAGAACATATGATCTGAAGTTGTTTTCATTTCATCTTCAACCTGTGGGGTTCTGATCCAGCACGGGTCCGACTTGGCCATATACTCCAACATCGGATCCAAAATCCAAACTCTTCCCTTACCCATAATGCCCCGCTCTCCCTCCTCCCCTCATATCTTGTTTACTGCTCTTCCAAACAGCATGGGTCGCGTTGCTCCAAGCACTTCCAAAGTTTTTTTGGGTAATTTGCAAGTCTTTCCTTAAGTTTTATCTCCCTTTTCTTCTCTACTGCTGTCCCTCTCGCTTTCCTTCTTTCTTTTTTTTGAGTGTGAATGTGTGTGTGCATGCGTGGCTCTTTTCTTGTCCCCATGGGTGAGACAACAAAGCCGGGGTTCAGGAAGTGTATGGAGTTTGGGGATAAGATTCCTCCATCTGATGCCCACACTCTGTGCATGGTATGTTTGGGGATTTCCTATTTCGGTTCCTCCTGTTCGATTTGCACGGTCTTTGATCCCAGCGCACTTATCGACAGGAGGAATAAGCTTATTTTGAAGGGCCTATTTCCTCCTCGTGCAGCGGCCTCTTCTTCCTCCACCCCAGCTTCTGGGACTCAAACTCCTGCTAAGTTGTCCGGGGGCAGGGAAAGGGCCCATCACAAAGAGCACGATTGACCAAGGAAGAGATCACCTGAGCAGTTTTCCTCAACAGAGCCGCCCTCTAAGTCTACACCCGAGCTAGGTTGGGGTTCTCCTCTGTTCTAGTCCCCTCACTTCTCCCCGGAGCTGGAGAGTTCGAGGGCTAGGTCCCCTACCTCTGGCTCCCCTCGGCATCATTCCAGGCCGAGGTCGGTGGCTTCCTCTGTCCGATCCACTTGGAGCCTGTCTAAAGCCGAGATGGACAGGATGGTGTTGAAATTTCTTTGGGCTGGGAGTCTTGCCTGCTCCACCTCCCTCCAGAACTGTGAGCCACGCAGTCTGGTTTCCTCCTGATATCTTCCTCTCTGATCTGACCTTCAGCTTCAAAGTCTTTGGGTCCAAGGTTTTTGGGTGTTGAGGCGCCGGCACCGATGGTCCCTTGTACCTCAACGCTGACAATTACCTTGAGCAGTTTAACTCTGATGTTGTGGGAGAAGACTGACTGACTGACTGAGCCATAGCTTTGGCGTCTGCTCCGAGGGGGCCATTGTCGACTTTGAGGCTGTCAGAGTTGTTCCTTCCCCTCAGGGCTTCGGTGCTGGGAAGCTTGGCTCCAATTCCCCCCTGGCAGGCACCGATGCTGACCTTTTCGGCTCCGGCTGCGCTTCCTTCCGGTGTCTGCTCATCGGTGTTCAAGGTGGTGGAGAGGGTCCTCTTAGCTCCTTCAAAAGCCTTGACACTTTTGTCCTTGTATTCCACCCCGGCTGTTTCTGTTTCTGAGCCGGAGTCTTCTGTCTTGCCCCCTCAGCCTGTTGCCAGACTGCCCTAAGAAGTTCCTCTACAGGAATCCCCCAAACCTTCCGAGTTCTCCATGGAGCTTCCCCCTGAGGAGGCCCCTCGGAAGCATATGTGCAAGAGGAGTTACTTAGACTCTCCGCCGGAGTCTCTCACTGATGATACAGACTTAGATGAAGGGGAGGGTCTCCTTTGGGGACATCATGAAAATCCTACACCAGTGAGGTGATGGTCTACCCTCAAGCCCAACCCCAATGAGTCTGTATTCCTGTAAGCATTTGGCACAGGATTTTCTACTTCTTGTGTGTCCCCCCTGTAGATCCCTTGATGGATTTGATTTGTAGTATGGCAAGGAAGAAACCAGACATGGTTGAGCCCATCCCTAAGTGCCCGGACGAGGTTCTTCATGCTCCATCAGACAGGCCTCATTGGTCAAGGGGTTTCCCAGTCATTGCCATGGTGGTTGTAGCAGCCACCAAGAAGGAGCTGGCCCAGGAGAGCACCTCAGTCCATACTCCAGACAGGGAGTCTAGGGTGATGAACATGTGCTAAATTATTTGACCTATGTTATCAGACTGCAGTGGAATCTGGTTAAGGAGGTCACTGAATCTGCCCCGGGGTCCATGTCTGCATAGGAGAAGAAGATTTTCTTCTCCCGCATGGCCACCTTAACTGCCATCTCTAACATGTCCATAAGGCTACTTTCTCATGTGACTGAGGGCACCTCTAGTGCTGCCGGGACGGGCGTTGCCATTAGGTGGCACGCCTGGCTCTGGCTTTGTTCTTTTTCAGAATCTTTCAAGGCATCATTTATGAACACCCCCCTTTGACCGGTCAAATTTGCTTGGCAAGACTGTTCGTGACAATCTTGATCCAGGGCAAGAAATACTGGAAGACCTTGTCTGCTGTTGGGATCCGCTTCACTACTCCATAAAGATCCTTTTCGGGGAATCAGCATGGCATCAGGAAGATGTGATTTTGGAAGTCTCAGGGTTTTCCCCAGGAGTTTCAGGGTTTGTGTTCCCCCAGGGGCAGAGGGGGGAATGACAGATGCTGCCCTCATTGCAGAGGGAGATCCGAAGAACCAGGGCTCTCGAGATTTGTTCTAGGACAGAACCTTTCAGCAAAACTGAGGGATTGTCCTACTGTGGGAGCATCTCTCTCTGCACCCAACAGCCTGGGAGTCCATCATGAATGATCATTGGGTGCTGCAAATAATATCCAGAGGTTATTTCATTCCATTCCTTCACCCTCACTCTCTGACAAATC
Organism: Protopterus annectens; assembly: GCF_019279795.1. Taxonomy (NCBI): domain Eukaryota; kingdom Metazoa; phylum Chordata; order Ceratodontiformes; family Protopteridae; genus Protopterus; species Protopterus annectens. Next base: position 685,648,285 of record NC_056725.1, read on the forward strand.
ATCTCCCAGACGTTCCACCTGGTCCAAGGGAGGAAACAGCCTTAGAAATCGCCAGGTTACTCGAAAAGCGAGTTTTCCAGTCTATGCCCCCAGACCAGTCTGGATCAAGTATTTATTCCAGGTTCTTTTTGGTGCCAAAGGAAATGGGGGACTTAAGACCCATTATGGATCTCTCTACCCTGAACCTGTCCATGCCAAGATGAAATTTCGATGGTCACCCTTCAGTCCATTCTGTCCTTTCTGCAGATGAACGACTGGATGTGCTCGGTGGACCTTCAGGATGCGTACTATCATATCAGAATGAGCGGGCACTCCAGACAGTTCCTCTGCTTCCGGCTTGGAGCCGGTCATTTTCAGTTCAGAGTGCTCCCCTTCGGCTCACCACTGCCCCCGGGTATTTACCAAAGTGATAATGGTAGTGGTGGCTAAGCTGCAGGAGTTTCAGGTCTTCCCCTACCTGGACGATTGGCTCCTTTCCGCTCCCTCCAGGCATTGACTGATTCAGGCTAGGGATTGTCTTTTCTACTTAGCTCCTTCCCTGGGCATCATGATAAATCTTGCCAAGTCGAACCTGGTACCTGTTCAGGTGTTGGACTTCATAGTGCTCGGTTGAATACAATTCAGGGCAGGGTTTTTCCTGCCTCAGGACAGGTTATTGTCACTTCAGTATCACATAAAGTCTATTCTTCGGACCCAGCTACCCCCTGCAGTTATGGTTCTTCGGGCATTGGGGTCCATGGCAGCCATGATCACCCTTCTACTAATCACATGCAGATTCTTGAGTGGACCTTAGCGGTTCAGTGGTCCCTTCTCAGCCTTCTTTTGTTTTGTCTGATCCGGCTGTCCCAAAATTGTCAGGACTCTTCAGTGGTGGCTTCAGTCCCAGGACCTTCTTCTAGGCTGCCCATTTGTTCTTCCTTCCCCTGCGATCACGGTGACCACAAATGCCTCCCTGCTCAGGTGGAGGAGGGGCATTTCATAGGATGGATTGTCCAAGGCACGTGGTCTTCCCTGGAGACCAGTCTGCATATCAGCATCCTGGAGATGAGGACGGTGCTTTTGGTGTTGCAAGCTCTCCACGTCTTTCTTCATACCAGGGCGATTGCCATCCACATGGACAATATGTCAGTAGTGTGATACATCAATAAACACTGGGGAGCCAGATTTTATTACATTTGCCGCGAGGCCATAAGATTGTGGGGAGTGGGCAGTCTCTTCTGACCGCATTTTCTGGTGGCAATGCACATTCTGGGGAAGTCCCAACATTCTAGTGGACAGGCTCAGCAAATCTATTCTGATACCTTACAAGTGGCTTTTGACTTCATCAGTATCAGACATGATCTTCCAAAAGTGGGGACATACTTGCTGCGATCTCTTCGCCTCTCCTTCCAATGCGAAGTGCAGTGAGTATTTTGCTTTGATCCCCCTTTGAGGGCATCAGACAGAGATGCTGTAGTCCATGCTTGGCCCTCCAGTCTACTTTATGCTTATCCTCCTCTTCCTCTGATCCCCAAGTTTATTCAGAATGCACAATGATTGGGGAGCTTGGTCATCCTCATTACCCCATTCTGGGCTTGTCAAGTTTGGTTTCCCACTTTGAGGGCTCATTTAGTGTGTCCTCCCTGGAGCCTGGATCTGGTTTCAGATCTGATCATGCACCCCTCAGGGGTTCTCACCTGGATTTAGTCAGCCTAAAGCTCACTGCTTGGCTTCTGCAGTTTCCCTGATGGCCAGGACTCCTGGGCTTTCTTCTCCTGTCAAGAAGATCTTTATTGTGACTCATAAGACTTCTACCAGGAAGATTTATTCCAGCAAGTGGAAACACTTTTTGTTGTGGTCCTCTCATCATGATCTGGATCCCTATACTGTTCCAGTCCCATTTTGGGTTTTCTAACCTACATTTTTAATTTCGGGGCTAGATTTTCTACTATTAAAGTCCAGTTGGTAGTGATTTCTAATTTCCATGTGGGTTAGAATTTGGCTTCCTTGGCTTCGTCCAAGCTGTGCAAAGCCTTTTTGAAGGGCACCTTTCTTCTTCGGCCTCCTACTAAGGACCCCATGCCCCCTTGGGATCTAACTTTGGGTTTGACAGGCATTGGTTTCTCCTCCAATTCAACCAACTGCCACTGTTGATTTACAATTCTTATCTTTCAGATGGCTTTTTTGGGCCATGCGGTTAACATTGTTGCCTCACACCAAGAGATTCTCCCATTCGATTCTCGGCTGGAGCACCTTCTGTGTGGCGTCTGCACGTCCTCCCCGTGGTCAAGTGATGTAAGACATGCAGGTAGGTGGTGCGTAAATGGATGTACCTTGTTTGAAGGTTGGGCTAACTGCTGGCAACTCAGCACCATAAAAATCCACTGCCAGTCATTAGCGGACCGGAGTTCCACTGTGGTGACCCCTAACTGGGAAAAGCTGAAAGAAGAAGACACATCTTGGAAGACAGCATTTTTGGTGGCCATTAGTTCAGGCAAGAGGGTTTCTGAACTACAGGCATTATCTATCAAGCCTCCTTATTTGGTCTTTCATAAAGACAGAGTATCTCTTTGGACTAACCCATCCTTCTTACCGAAGGTGGCTTTTGAGGTGAACATTAACCAGGTTATTAATTTGCCATTTTGTTTTCTAAATTACCAGAACAAAGGGAAATACAAATTGTACATGCTTGATGTTCACAGGCAGCTGCTTTTCTGTTTGCATAGAACTAAAAGTTTGCAAATGTCACATCAGCTTTTTGTGTCTTTCTGTAAGCCTCATCTGGGAAAGCCTGTTTCTAAGGTTACTCTTGCTCATTGGATTTCTGAGTGTATTTCTTTGGTCTATCATTCTAAAGGTTTGTCTCTACTGGATCCCGTCTGGGTGCATTCCACCAGATCATTATCTACTTCTGCAGCTTTTTGGCCCAGGGTCCCTATTGATATCTGTTCTGCTGCTACCTGGTCCTGTTCGCATACCTTTACTTCACATTACAAACTGGATATTCTTTCCAGGAGCAGAGCATCCTTTGGCTCAGTTGTGCTGCGGAACATCCTTCCATGACAGCCTCCCAAGTTTATTATAGCTAAGGACCCTATCCCACAGGTTGAAGATCAAATGAAAACTTCAGGTAAAAAAATTATGTACTTACCATAACATTCCATCTGGGGTGCTGCTTTTCATTTGTCTTCAACTGTCCCTCCCTCCTTTTCCCCTGCCCTATTTGGCTGTGTAGTGGACTGGACAGAGGCAGCAGAATGGCTCCTCCTTGGTTAGTGCTGAGTCTGTTTGTGCCATGCCTCTTTTTTGGTCAGGGATGTAATGTTGTTATACTGGAAGGGGTTGGTGCTGTTCTGTAACAGACTCAATCTGAGGGGAGGAGGGAGAGCATGGCATTGTGGGTAGGGGAGGAGCTTGAATTTTGGATCTGATGCTGGAGTATACAGCTGAGTCTGAACTTTGACAGATCCGAATCCCACACGTTGAAGATAAATGGAAAGCAACAACTCAGATGGAATGCTATGGTAAGTACATAGCTTCTTTTTTGGGAGTATAATGAGTTGGCACCTCAGTGGGTGTAACTAAGGAAATAATTCATCTGATGTTGACGATTTTCATTCTATCTTCATCAGATGGGTTCAGATCTAATCCCTTGGATCCAACTCAGATGTTGCTAAAGCTCATGGCCACCAAGAACTCTCGAGCTGTTCCCTTACTTACAATGCACCAACCTAAATTACCTCATATCTTGTTTGCCGCCTTCATCAAAAGACGTGGTTGCCAGTACTCTTGAGCGTTTTATCTTAGTTACGTGTTTTTGATATTTCTTCAGTCTCTTATGCTTATTTAGATTCTCCCTTGCCTGTTGTACCTCTTGATATTCTTCTGTTTTGCGTACTTGTGTACTGCACGATACTGTTCTTAGTATCCTTTTTTTCCCCCCTTCTACAGTTGGAGTAATCTTAATACCATTGTTTGTATTTCTTTCTCTTCTCTCGCTATTGCTTTGGTGTTTTATTGTTTAAAAAAAAATTATTTCTCGTTTGAAATAGTGTTGAAATAGTGTTTAACTTAGAGTGTTATTCTCCTTCTCTAATTTTTTGTGATAGTATGGCAGATAAAGCACCACAAGGATTTAAAAAGTGCACTAAGTGTGGCCATAAAATGCCATTTTCAGATGCACAAACACTTTGTGTATACTGTTTAGGGCCTCTTCACTTGCAAGAAGACTGTTCAGTCTGCCACGAGTTAAAAAACAAATTGATCCTCGAAGGCCTTTTACCATCTTCCTTTTGAGAGGTTATATCAGGAGGTAATTCTCCGAAAATTAAGACAAAAAAAAAAAACAGCTAAAGTGTCTCTGGGGCCTTCCTCCTCTTTATCAGCTTCTGATTCATCAAAGAAAAGACTTCATAAGGATCCAGCCTCAACCTCGGATCTGAAGAAACCAAAAATATCTGATCCATCTACTTTGGATCCAAGCAAATCAAAATTATTGGAACCGACCCTTTTGGCCCCAATTCAGTAAAAATCAGATCTGACAGCTAGTGGACCTTCTTCAGTAAGTGGTTTACCAAGGACTTGGTATTCACCGTTGTGTGATCCAGTACCTTTTAGGGCACCTTCCCTGTTTCTGGAGAGACCTAGGTCTCCATTAGTCCTTTCCAGTTATTCTTCCAGAAGTCTCACAGAAGATGATGTCGAGAGGATGGTGAGGAAGATTCTCTTGGCAGAGGGACAGACGTGCTCTTTGGTTCCTACCCCTCTGGGTCAGTAAGTCTGTTTTTTTGCTACATCCCCACTATAAATTCCTCCTCTGACTCCCTCAGCGGTTTTGGCGTACCTGGATCTTAGCCATCTGGATCCATCTGGTTCAGATCCAAGGATGGCCTTATCCTCGGATCTGAAGTTTGCCCTTAGTGCTCTGGTCCAGTTGGATCCAGAGACCTCTCGGAGCCTTCGCTTCCCTGTCAGATCCGAGGCATTGCAGTTGGCTCCAAAGCTTTTGGAGCTGTCTCTGCACCTCAGAGCCTCGACACTGGATAGCTTGGCTCTGGGTTCCACCTCAGGCATTTTGCCTTTGGAGAGAAGGGCTCTGATCTGAAAGCTGGCCTTTTCGAATCTGGGCTCTTCACTTTCTCCAGGGTGATCTGCATTCGAGGCTGTAAAGAGAGTTTTCTCTGCCTTGGCAGGATGGACAGATCCAGCCCCTTGGATACAAAGTCTACAACCTTGATGTTTCTCTGCTCAGAGCCTCACCACTTCTCTTCACAGGAACAGCCAGTACCAAGACCCCAGGCTTCCACACAGAGAATCTTGATTTCTTCTTCTGATACCTCTCCAGAACATCCTACTGAGGAGGTCCCAAAGAAAAAGACATGCAAGAGGAAGCACCTAGACTTGCCAGAGGAGTTTACACAGAAGATACGGATTTTGATGAAGGTGAAGGGTCCCCACAGTCACCTGCTGAGGATGTCTCATTTGGAGACATCCTAGAAATCCTTAAGTAGAGAGTTGACTGGACGCCCAGCAACCCTGCTCCTGAGGAGTCTGTATTCCTGGGGGCTTTTGGTATTGGACTGTATTCCTCCTGGGTTACTCCGCCCACTGATGAACTCATTGAGTTGATCTCTCCGAGGGCATGGAAGGAACCAGACACCATTGAGCCCATAACTTGGAGATCAGATAAGATTATGGCACCACCAATGGACAGGCAGTTTTTCAGGAAAAGGGGTGCCTGTTGGTGCCATGGTCGTAGAGGCAGCCACAAAGAAGGAACTTGCCAGGGAAAGTTCTACTGTCCATCTCCCTGACAGGGAGTTTCGGGCAATAGACTGATTTGGGAGGCGTGGCAATCCTTCGGTGACCTTCACTTTACAGTCACTGAAGTATTTGGGGCATTTCACAAGACTTCAGGGGGATTTCACTAAGGAATTGTTGAATACCCTGTCAGGATCCATCCCTGAAGAAGTTTAGTCATCTGTGACTTCTCAGTTGGCTACCTTGCAATCCATTTCTAAATCTTCCGTGAGATTAGCTTCACATGCAGCTGCAGGAACCTCAAGGGCAGCGGGTGCAGGCAGTACCGTTAGGAGGCATGCCTGGATGCACTTATGTGATTTTACGAAACCCTTCAAGTCATCATTCATCAGTGCCCTCTTTTATGGCACATCTCTGTCTGGCCCCAAAGTTAAAGACATCCTACCCAGGTGTGAAAAGGATGGAAAGCCCCTGTCTGCAGTGGGCATACATTTTTTGACCCCTCAAAGATCTTTTTCTAGGAATCAACGATGTGGTCATAAGATGTCATTCAAAAAGTCTCAGGGTCCATTCCAGGACACACCTGCAGTAAGTTCACCCAGAGACAGAGGAAGGAACTTGAATGCATGATGATGTCCCAGCAGCAGAGGTGGCCACAAAACCAGGGCTCCAGAGATTCTTTCTCTGGCAGACCCTACCAGCGCTTCTGAAGGGAGGCCTGGTTGTCCACCTTTGGAGGCAATTGGAGGTTGATTATCTCTGCACAAGAGAGCCTGGCTGCAATCAACATATATGTGGGTGGAGAGGGATTATATCTAGAGGTTATATAGTTCCATTTTCCCTTTCTCCACCAATATCAAGAAAAATCCCAGATGTTCCACCCAGTCAGAGGGAAAAAGCAGCAGTTCAAATCCAAAGGCTGCTAGGAAAAAGAATCATCCAAGAGGTCCTGCCAGACCAATTAGAATCTGGAACTTACTCAAGATTCTTTTTAGAGCCAAAGAAAACAGGAGACTGGAGACCAATTTGGGATCTCAGTAACTTGAACAGGTTGGTTCAACAAACCAAGTTTCGGATGGTCATGGTTCAGTCCATTCTCCCATTTCTGGGCAGGAATGACTGGATGTGCTTCATAGACCTTCTGGATGCTTACTGTCACATAAAGATGAACAGACGATCCAGAAGGTGTTTGTGCTTCTGGCTGGGAGCCAGTCATTACCAATTCAGAGTTCTGCCCTTTGGTCTCACCACAGCCCCCAGGGTGTTTTACCAAATGCATGACCATTCTGGTAGCTCACTTGAGACTGCAAGGATTCCAGGTGTTTCCGTATTTAGAAGACTGGCTTACTTCTGCTCTGACCAGGCATCAACTGATATAAAGGCAAGACATCAGATTCTTCAGGCATGCTGTTTTCTGGCTATAACCGTAAACTGCAAGAAGTTTCAGCTTCATCAAACTTACACCCTACAGTTCATAGGAGCAATTCTTAACACAAAGTCAGCCATAGCTAAATGGTTCCCTATCAGAAGCCTGAAACACTATAAGCCTGAAAATCAAAATCCTGAAACCAAAAGCCTGAAAATTCAAAATCCCGAAAACCCAAAATCCTGAAACTCAAAATCCTGAGAACACAAAATGGACATACTGACGTCATTGTGGCTTTGCTATTGTTAGCCCTGTGGTGTTAGGTCATGCGTTGGGTTCAGGTAAGTGTGCGGTTGGTTTTATGTTAGGGTTAGGGGCGGTTTAAGTGAGTTAGGGTTAGGGCGCGGGTCAGGTGAGTGTGCGATAGTGACGGACCTTAGGTTTAGGGTTAGGGTCAGGGTCAGTTGGTAGATATTAGTGTCTTTATAGTGACATATTAGCATTATTTGTGTTTTCAGGATTTTGAGTGTCAGGATTTTGGGTTTTCGGGATTTTGAATTTTCAGGCTTTTGGTTTCAGGATTTTGATTTTCAGGCTTATAGTGTTTCAGGCTTCTGATAGGGAACCAGCTAAATTACCTTTTTCAAGAGTTCAGACCATAAGGTCACAGGTCAGAAAGATAATCTGCAGTACTAAGATTGATTTCAGCCCATCTGGTCCTTCAGACTCCAGGCTTAATGGCAGCGGCAATATCATTTGTACCTTTTGCCAGATTTTACATGAGAATTCTTCAATGGATGCTAGTCACACAGTGGTCAGTGCTCTACCAGTCCATGTCTTATCAGATTTGAATCACTCAGGCATGCAAGAGAGATTTCAGATGGTGAATTCATTCAGACCAAGTTCTACAAGGTCGTTTGTTTATTCTCCCTCTAGTTTATTCCCCCTCAGTCAAAGGCCATGGATGCTTCTCAACTAGGGGGGGGGGCATTTTCTAGGGAAAACAGTCCAAGGCACTTGGTTCCCCAAAAAAGCCAAATTGCATGTCAGTGTCCTAGATTAGAGAGCAGTGCTTTTAGCATTGCAAGCCTTCAAGGATTCTCTCCCTCTGGGGACGACTGCTATTCATACGGACAACATGTCAGTTATTTGGTACATCAACAAACAAGGGGGGACCTGATCTTACCCCTTATGCCGAGAAGCTCACAGAGTGTGGCATTGGGTGATCTCATCCAACCGCTTTCTTATAACAGTGCACATTCCGGGGAAATCCAGTGTGATAGCAGACAAACTAAGCAGATGCATTCTTCTACCTCACAAATGGTCCCTCAACAGGAATGTCACAGAACTGATTTTCTGTCAGTGGGGCCAGCTGTTCTGTGATCATTTTGCTTCTCCCCTAAACAACAAATGCAGCATCTGCTTTGCCCTAATTTCCCCACAAGGGAGTTACCAGGGTATGCCCTACTTCATAATTGGCCCCCTGGTCTACTCTGCACTTATCCACCCATTCTCTTAATTTCGAAATTCCTACAGAAAGCTGGCATGTTAAAGGGGAAGGTCATCCTCCTTGCACCTTACTGGCCTTGAGAAATTTGGTTCCCCTTCCTTTGGCCTCACTTGCTTCACCAACCATGGATTCTGGATCCAACTCTAGACCTCCAGTCTCACCTGACAGGCATGATTCATCCAAACATAACCAACCTCAGGCTGACTGCCTGGCTTTTCCAATTGTGTTAATAGCCAGGCAACCTATGCTGTCTTCTGCTGTCCATCAAATACTTTTGTCTTCCAATAAGTCCCCTATCAGGAAACTCTGTTCTAGTAAATGGAAAAGATTTGTTCACTGGACTCATCAAAATAGTATTGAACCTTCGTCAGCCCTGATACATAGCATCCTTGAAATTTTGACTCATCTCTTTAAAGAGGGAGCAAATTCATCAACTATTAAAGCTCAGTTAGCAGCCATATCAAATTTTCATATTGGTTTTGATGGTTGCTCTGCTGCATCTCATAAATTGAGTAAAGCCTTTCATTCTTCCTCAACTCCCCTCCCACCAACCCACGTCCATGAAGGCTTCTGGAAGAATGAATGGGTGCAGGTCTTTTCTGGTCTGTATTTTTTTATCTCCAGCTATAGGTTCATAGGTAGGTACTAGGCTATTGGCCCTAGGGCCTCTATAAGCCTGGGAAGTCCAGCATGTTCTAATTATTGTGGTGACAAGGTTTAGGTCCATACAGCATGTAGTTTGGAGAGATTGGGATTTCTTTAAGTGGAGCATGTCCAACAGCTCTGGGTTTGACATAGCTTTGTGTGTTAGGCAGAGATCGCCTCTGAGTAGGCGATATGCAAAGGAGTAAAGTTGGAGTTTTTTGAGACGGTCTGCATAGGGTATCTGTTTGAGGCCAGTAATCCTCTTTATGAGGTATTTCTGTGGCCTCTCCAGTTGTTGTAGATGTCTTGTGATGTACATACCAAAAGGGGCGCTGTACTTTATAATGGGTCTAATGAGTGATGAGTAGAGGGGAACAATGACCTCTTTTTTTCTGGATGAGAAACCTTGATGAGGTGTGCCACGTAGAAGGATTTCCTGACCACTGTGGCAATGTGATTATCAAAAGGAGAGACTACTGTTCACCTGTGTCCCAAGGTCTCTTATCACACTTTTGGTGTTAAGTAGACTACCACTTACGTGGTAGTTCATGGGTACTGAGTTTTCACCAAAGGGGATGACCATGCACTTTTTGGCATTAGGCTTCAGGCCATGGCTTTGACACCAGGCATCTGTCTCAGTGAGGCCCTTTTGTAGGATGTCCACATCGTCAGGAGTTTCAATTATGGCTCCCGGTTTGCAGTCATCTGCAAACTTCGTTAGCCAAAGACCTTCTGTGTTAGCCTGTACTTAAGAGAAGTATATACCAAACAGGAGAGGACCCAGGACTGAACCCTGTGGTATTCCACTTGTCACTGGTCTGAATTCAGATTTGGAGTCTGCTACTTTCACAGTGTGGGTTCTGTCCATGAGCCAGTTGGCAACCCATCTTGTGACATAGGGCTTTATACCTAGTTTAGTGAGTTTATCAGTAATTCCAGAGTGGGGGATAGTATCGAAAGCCTTGGCGAGATATAGATAGGCTGTGTGAACCACCTTACCCTCATCTATGGCTTTGGTGACTGCTTCAAAGAAGTCTGTCAGGTTTACAAGACATGATCTGCCTTTTACAAACCTGAACTGGGTGGGGTCCAGAGTTTGGAGATTACCAATGTCTTTGTTTATGAGTTCTATGATGATACATTCCATGGCCTTGCAGACCAGGCTGGTCAGGCTAATGGGGCGGTAGTTCCCGCGGTCCATCGTGGCTCCCCCTTTGTGGAGTGGGATAACCGTCACGGTGCGCCATTCAGTGGGCACAAAGCCTGGGGTGAGGCTATGATTGAACATGGTACTTAGGTGGGGTGCCAGTTCGTTCTGTAGTTTGTGTAGAACGCAGCCTGGGATATTGTCAGGTGCCATGGATGCTGTGCTCTTTGCTTTGGAGAGTGTGTTTTTTTACCTGTGTAGCCGTGATTACAGGAACTTTGCATTCTTCCTGTATATAGATGGGCCCTCTAAGAGGTGAGAGGAGGGGTAAAGTTAGCACTGAACCTATCTGCCAGGATGTTGGCAATATCAGTTGGTTCTGTATATTTAGTGCCATTGTGCTGTAACTCAGAGCAGGTCTGAGTGTTGCCATTGAGATTCTTGACATAAATATAGAATGCTTTGTGGTCGTCTTTAGAGTCAGTGGCAATTTTGTTTTCGTGATTAGCTTTGGAGGATTTTATGAGGGATCTCAGCTTCTTACGGAGGCTGACCAGGGAGCTCCTCCGGTCATGGGATTTTACTCTTTTTTTTTTGCAACAGTTTCTTTCTTCTGTTGTAGAGTTTGTTTATGGCAGAGGACCAACAGATTGGCTTCCTTTTTTTGGAGGATAGCATCTTGGTTCTGGTAGGGATAACACGATGCATGCACTCATGCAAGTGCTTATAAGGTGCATTTGTGTAGGATTCAGCAGTCGTACATCTATTGTCCGTCTGCATGGGTGTCATAAAGTTTGCCACTTCTGTCTTAAGAAGTGTGAAGTTGGCTTTGGAGAAGTTTTTTATGGTGCTTTCCCTAATGGGGGGGTGGGGGTGGGATGTAGATGTCTAGGGTGATTAGCTTGTTGGGGGTCGGATCTGACCATTGAGGAATTGACCTCTGGTGTGGAACACCGGTCGCCCATGTTGGTAATGACCAGGTCCAGGATATTGCTGCCCCTGGTGGGGGTGTGAATAAATTGATCCAAGACGTTGGAATTTATGAATTCCAGAAAACGTTGAGCAAAAGAGTTGGTACATGAGTAGTTTTTCCAGTTAATGGTGGGGTAGTTGAAATCTCCCATTATTAGGGTGTTGGGTTGTACCCTAATATTTTCCAGTGTATCAAGAAATGAGGAGTGGGAATCCTGGGGCATGGTGGGGGGTCTGTAACAAGCTACAACTTGGATTGCAGTCTTGCCCAGAGTTAGTTGCACTTGGATATTCCCGGATACATTATGCTGTGCAGCCAGCCTGGAGGTATGGGTATCCTTAATGATTATGGACACGCCTCCGCCTTTAGTGCTTCGGTCCGGGTTTGTTGTCCGAAAGGTGTGGTATGAATTATAGCCTGGTAATACAGGGGTGCTCTCTGGCGCTTCGAACCATGTCTCTATCACTGCATAGATGTTGATGGTCTCCATTTTAAGAAGTGCCTCGAGTGAGTGCATTTTGGGGTTTAGACTTCTAGCATTGAGTAGCATTATCCTCAGATTTTGCTTGCTTGTACTTGTTACGGTGGTGAATTTGTCATTTGAACCTTGCCGAAAAAGGCACTGTAGGGGTGGCAAGAGCCTTCGGAATCCCAAGGGCGACAGGTACAGGCCATCTCTGGCAAAGCATCCTGGTCTGTTGATCATGTCATCCCAGGCAGACAAATACTGGATCCCCTTAGAATGACACCAGAAGCTTAGGCAATTGTTGAAGCCAGTGTTTTTGTCCTTGTACTGTGGTATGATTCTGGGTGATGGCAGGATGCTACTGAGGGCTATGGTCATACCTGCCTGGGCTGCAAGATCAGACAGCTCCTCCATGTCTCTTTTCATGTAGTCCAGGGAGGCACGTCTCAGGTCATTCACACCAACATTGACAATGACAGTGTCATATTTGTACTTGTTGTGGAGTGACCTGAGTGCGTGCGTTATATGGTGGATCCTGGCACCCGACAGGCAGCTGACAGTGACTTTCTCCTTGTTCAGCCTGATGAGTGGAACATCAGTATACCGGACTATAGAGTCACCTATGACTAGTGTGTTGGGTATGTTGTTATGCCTTATGGGCTGTGGTTGAGTGGCACACTGAGAATGTGGGCTGTGTGTCATTTGGGTTGTGTTGGAGGGTGGAGTTTGCTTGCGTTTCTACTTTGGAGGTCCCTGTTGCTTGGGCAGGTTTTTGATAGCCTCCGCGAATGTAGGTGTGTGTTTTGGTGGTGTAGATTTTGAGGGACTATGTGATGAGTGTGGTGCGGTGCAAGTGTTTACCTTCTCCTCTTGATTGTCTATTCCAGTCTTGGGTCTAGAGAGCTTTGCTTCCAGTTTGGCTATATAAGTGCATCTCTCACAGGTTGTAGTGTTGGGTGGTAGGAAGAGAGGGTTGTCTGTGTACATGAGGCAATTGCTGCATTGCCCCAAGATGCCCAGATTCATCAGGTAGACAGGAGAAAACACTGGGAGATGACCCTTAGACATGCCTGGATAGGTGCTTATTTATTAAGTGCTAAAAACTGCTTTCCTCTAGACAAGTGAGGAAAGTTGAGTGCTGTAGTAATTTGTAGCTTATTTAGTGCTTACAACGTGTTCTGAACAAGTGCTGAGCTCAAAGAAACCGATTTGAGTGCTGAACCTAAAAAAACTGACTAGTTTTAAGAAACAAATTTAAGCTAGAAGGCTTCTCTCCAACACAGAATACAACACACATAGCTTCCTTCTCTTTCTTCTTCTCAGGAAAACAATATTTCCTTTCTATTAAAGTCAGCAAACAAGATCTGAGGTAATTGGAGTTAGTACATTGTGGGTAAGGAAGAGCTCAAGAGTTCTTGGTGACCACAAGCTTTAGAAACGTCTGAGTCTGATCCGAGGGATCAGATCTGAACCCATCTGCTGAGGAAGAATGAAAATGAACAACACAGATAGAAGGTTATGGAAAGTACATAGCTTCTATTTTTGAGCTAGAATGCAGGATCTAAATTGCCTAGCTGTAGCAAAGTCTTGTTAAGTTTAATTCTGGTGGCTGCCAAAAAAGCAATTGCTAGAAAATTGTGTAAATCAGCAGTATTTGAAGTATTGAATATTGTAACAGAAATAAAAGAATTGGAAGTGGGATCTTTTGAAAAGGGTAGGAGCAAATTACAAAGAAATAAATGGAAATTGTGGGAGCAGTACATGCATTGTAATGTTCTGGAGGAGTGAGGTTTAAGGGAAAGCAGGAATTTCCTCGGACCTCAGGCTACCCTTGCTTCGGCTCCAGTCCCCGCTTCGGAACCGGGGAGGGCGTCTTCCTTGCTGGGTGCCAAGGAGGTCCGCTCTTCTTCAGCCTTCAAAGTGGTGGAGAGGGTTCTCTCCCAGAGATTGAGACCCCAGCCCATCCCCTCAGATTCCACTCAGACACCCCTGGATTTGGCAACAACTCCCTTCATCCTGTCTCAGAGACGGCCCATGCCAGAGGATCCCCAGGTTGTTTTCCTTGAGGAACCCCCTGTGACTCACGAATCCTCATCTGAGAGTCCCACTAAAGAGGGTCACCGTAAGCGCAAGTGCAAAAGGAGGCACTTAAACTCCCCTGAGTCCCTCACTATGGACACTGACTTAGATGAAGGAGAAGGTTCCCCCAGGTCACCTCCCGAAGACGTCTCCTTCAGAGAAATCATGGAGATCCTCTGCCAGAGGGGAGGTTGGTCAGCCCCAAAACCTTCTGGGAATGAGTCAGTGTTCCTGGAGTCCTTTGGCACAGGCCCATCTACTTCCTGGGTGTCCCCGCCAGCGGACCCCTTGGTGGACCTTATCACCATGAGGGCATGGAAGGAGCCTGACACCGTAGAGCCCATCCCCAAATGCCCTGACAAAATTTTATCTCCCCCTTCTGACAGACAACCTTCGTCAGAAGGAGCCCCAGCTGACGCTATGTTGGTTGCAGCAGCCACCAAGAAGGAACTAGCACAGGAGAGTTCCTCAGTCCATACTCCAGGCAAGGAGTCCAGGTCGGTGGATAGGTTTGGGAAATGCATCTATTCCTCAGCGGCCTTTTCAATCCATGCTCTGAACTATTTGGCACATGTGATGCGGCTTCAGCGAGACCTTGCATCAGAATTTGCTGAGTCGCCCCCAGAGTCTTTATCGCCGCAGGACAAACAGTTCTCTGTGAAAATGTCTACTCTGAAGTCGGTCTCAAACACGTCTATGCGGCTCCTTTCCCATGCCATGGAAGGAGCAGCTAGGGCGGCTGGGACAGGCATAGCCATGAGGCATCATGCCTGGCTCAGGTTGTGTCAGTTCACAGACCCTTTCAAGGCGTTGTTTATTAACGCTCCCTACGACGGTTCTTCCCTTTTTGGGAAGACAGTACGTGACACACTTGTCCAGAGCGAAAAGGACGGGAAGACTTTGTCTGCCATTGGGATCCACTTCTCTAACCCTCAGTGGTCCTTCTCTAGGAATCAAAGAGGGCAGAAGAAGATGTGGTTTCGAAAATCTGTTTTCCCGGGATTCTCAGGACAACTATTCGACACCTACCCAGAGGTAGAGGGGTTCCCAGGAATTTTGAGTCTAGGGAATCTTTTTCTGATAGACCTGGTCAGCAGCATTGAGGGGTTGCCCTGCTGTCCTACTCTGGAGGTAGTCAAGGGAAGATTGTCCTTACACCCAGTGGCATGGGAGTCCATTACGACAGATCGCTGGGTGTTACAGATTATATCCAGAGGTTACACTGTGCCATTTGTCGCCCCTCCAAATATTCCAAAACACCTCCCGGATGTTCCACCCGCTCACATGGAGTCCGCAGCTCTAGACATTTCAAAGCTGCTTCTCAAACAAGCCATTGAACTGGTTCCCCCCGATCAGTCCAGATCAGGTATCTACTCAAGGTTCTTTTTGGTGCCAAAAAAGACGGGGGACTTCAGGCCCTTTCTAGACCTATCAATGTTGAGCCTGTCTGTATCCAAACAGAAATTCCGGATGGTCACCCTACAGTCCATTCTACCTTATCTCAGAGATTGCGACTGGATGTGCTTGTTAGACCTCCAGGATGCTTACTACCACATCAAGATCTACAGAAGCTCCAGGAGGTTTCTGCGCTTCTGGCTAGGAGCCAGTCATTTTCAGTTCAGAGCCCTACCCTTCGGTCTCACCACAGCTCCCAGGGTGTTCACCAAGGTAGTGACAGTTGTAGCGGCTCACCTGAAGCTTCAGGGTATTCAGGTGTTTCCTTACCTGGACGACTGGCTCTTAGCTGCACCCAACCAGCATCACCTTTGTCTGGCCTGAGATTACTTCATTCGGATGGCAGATCTACTGGGAATTACAGTCAGTGTTCAGAAATCCAAATTGCAACCAGTACAAGTTCTAGACTTCATTGGGGCATGGCTAGACACTTTGCAGATGAAGGTATTTTTAATTCCACAGGATCTTACACCTCCGGTGCCACGTAGCTCAGATAGCAAACTTCAAGTCTCCAAAGGCGAGCAAGGTTCTCCTGGCACTGGGCTCCATGGCTGCCTCCATATCGATTCTCCCTTGTGTGTGCCTTCATATGTGGGATCTTTGATGGACTCTGGCTGTTCAATGGTCTTGGCTAGACCTTCCCATGGAATTTCCGATCAGGATCAGTCACGTCTGCAGGACGTCCCTTCTTTGGTGGTTAAATTCACCAGAGATATTAGAAGGATGCTCCTTCGCATCATCTCCAGTCCAAGCCACAGTGACCACGGATGCCTCCCAACTCAGGTGGGGGGACACTGTTTGGGAAGGACAGTCCAAGGCACGTGGTCCCAGCCAGAGACCAAGTTGCACATAAATGTTCTAGAGATGAGGGCAGTGCTTTTAGCGTTGGAAGCCTTTCACACTGTCCTTCCTCTCAGATTGATTGTAATTCAGTCAGAAAACATGTTGGTTGTCTGGTATATCAACAAGCAAGGGGAACCAGATCCTACCCCCTATGCCGCGAGGGCATGAGAGTGTGGGAATGGGCGATCTCCACCGGTCGGTTTCTGATAGCAATGTACATCCCGGGGTGCTTCAACATTTTAGTGGACAGATTGAGTCGGGCTATTCTGATGCCGTACGAGTGGTCTCTGAAACAGTCAGTAGCGGAGGAGATCTTCCTTGCATGGGGTCAGCCTTGCTGCGATCTCTCGCCTTCCAACGCGAAGTGCAGCGAGTTCTTCGCTCTGATTCCCTCACTAGGGGAAGTCCCCAGAGATGCTCTAGTCCATGCTTGGCCCCCCAGGCTTCTGTATGCTTATCCACCATTGCCACTCATGTCTTCAGAAAGCTTGCCGAGTGCGGTGCAAAGTTATCCTCATTGTCCCTTTCTGGCCTCGTCAGGTTTGGTTCCCATTCCTTTGGTCTCCTCTCTTAGCTCCTCCGTGGGTTCTGGATCCCTGCCCAGATCTAATCTCCCATCCGTCGGGTGCCGGTCCGCCCGACCTGGGCAGCCTCAAGCTGACAGCTTGGTTGCTCCAGTTCTGTTGATTGCCAGGACTCCCAGTCTTTCATCCCCGGTAAAATCCATTTTGGTGGCTTCTCTTAAAGATTCCACTAGGAAACTTTATCACAGTAAATGGAAGCGTTTTTCCATTTGGGCCTCACAGAGAAAACTAGATCCCTTTACAGCCCCTGTTCCAGCGGTGTTGGATTTCTTGTCTGGCATTTTTCAGCAAGGAGCTAGCTCCTCCACAGTGAAAGTACAATTGGCAGCCATTTCTAATTTTCATGTTGGTGAAGACAACATTGCCTTAGCCTCCTCTAGGCTGTGTAAGGCTTTTCTTAAAGGCGCTTTTCTGTTGCATCCTCCTGTCAAGGATTCAGTGCCTCCTTGGGATCTTACCTTTCTCTTACAAGCATTGGTGGTTCCTCCATTCGAACCTGCAGCTTTGGTGGATTTGAAATTTTTATCCTGGAAGACAGCTGTCCTAGTCGCCATTACATCTGCTAGGAGGGTTTCTGAGCTTCAAGCTTTGTCTGCCATGCCTCCATATTTGGTCTTCCATAAGGATAGGTTTTCTCTCCTTACTAATCCTTCCTTCTTACCCAAAGTGGCATCTGAAGCAAACATAAACCAGTCCATTAATCTGCCTGTTTTCTTCCCTAACTTCCAAAATAAAGGTGAATGCAAACTTCATTTGTTAGATGTTCATAAACAACTTTGCTTCTATCTTCCTAGAACAAAATCATTCCGCAAGACTGACCAGTTATTTGTTTCCTTTTCCAAAGCTTTTCTGGGAAAAGCTATTTCTGAAGTTTCTTTGGCCAGATGGATCACTCTTTGCATTTCGCATGCCTACAAAGCAAAAGGTTTATCTCCTCCTGATATTGTTAAAGCTCACTCTACCAGGTCCATGGCGACTTCTGCTGCTTTTTGGTCTAGGGTTCCTTTGGACGACATTTGTGCAGCAGTGACCTGGGCCAATTCACATACTTTCATTTCCCATTACAAATTAGATCTGATTTCTAGGGGTAGAGCATCCTTTGGCTCTGCGGTGCTCAGGAATATCCTTCCATAAGGGCCTCCCAGGATTGGAGTAGCTGAGGACTCTCTCCCACAGGTTGCAGATAAAATTAATTTAACTACTTCAGGTAAAAAAAGTTATGTAAAGTTCCATCTGAGTAGTTATACTTCATTTTTTGGCAACCTTTCCTCCCTCCATCCCCTGGACCTTGTCCTGTTTTTACAGGTTTTGGTTCATTGGGCTGAGTTACTTATGTAATTAGTTGCAGCAAACTCGATCTGAGGGAAGGTAGAAGATGGTAGTGCATTATGGGTAGGAGGAGGAGCTTGGAGCTTGGAGCAGATGCTAGAAAAAAAGTTGCCGGCTCGGATCCGATACAGATCCGCATACCCACAGGTTGCAGAAAAATGAAGTATTACTACTCAGATGGAACGTTATGGTGAGTACATAACTTCTTTTTTTTCTTACTGATATTCTTGCAGCTTTAAATATTGTCAGGGATTCATACAGGTTACCACAAAGTGTAGACTACATGTACACTTAATGCAATC
Organism: Protopterus annectens; assembly: GCF_019279795.1. Taxonomy (NCBI): domain Eukaryota; kingdom Metazoa; phylum Chordata; order Ceratodontiformes; family Protopteridae; genus Protopterus; species Protopterus annectens. Next base: position 685,666,723 of record NC_056725.1, read on the forward strand.
TTTCTGAGTGACTAGAAAACACAAAAAAATGTGATAAGAATTTTATCGATTATGTATTGTGTAAGCTTAGTGTACACTTAATGTAGGCTTTATTGAATCCGGCCCATTATGTATTTTGTTTGTGAACACTATTTTTGGCAATGTAACTCTCTCCGACTCTTTCTTCCTACCCTAGCTAGGAATCCATGCCCATTTTTGGAAGAACCTAAACAAAGAGGTCTCATTCTGAGTCTCTCAGCCACTGGCCACTGGTGGTGTCTCTATTGTGGGTATTACTGGCTCCTCAGATGATTGTTTTTTTCTGCTGGTCTCCAAGAGGCGTCCTTCTTTGGTACCAGAAAAATTCTTGAGTAAAGGCTTCTTCAGCCACATACTCTGTTGCTGTTCAGGTGCCCATTACAGGCATGGGAGAGCCACTCTTGCTGGTTTCAGAGCTAAGAGCAGGAGTACAACCCTGCATAACTGAGTATGAGGCCTGCTCTCTGGGATAAAGTACCTCAGGGAGTTAGTGCACCTAGGAAAAAAAGACAGAAAATTAAACATTTATCTTCCCCAGATTCTAGTTCTTAAAATAAGGAAGAGTTTATCGGATTAATGTTTATTGCAGGCTTTAAAGCCTTTAAAGAGTGACTGGGATTTTTGTGGAAAAAACAAGACAGTTCCTTCAGTTTCTGAGGATTCCCTGTCTGAGGATGAAGAATGAAATTGTCAAAGGGCATCTTTTAATTTTTCTTCCCAAGTGATGATTCTGACTTGAGGAAAGTTTTTCCTCATTATCTCATATGGAGAAATTCTATTTTTGTGAAACTATTTGTAGGGCGATTAAGTTATTTTATTGAGAACAGTCTGATATTCCACCTTCATTGAAATACTATGATTTATTACAAGTTGAATTTCCATAGCCTGCTGCTATTCCTCCTCTTTTGCCAGCTGATGTTTTTGATATTGCCTGTAATATGCCTGACAGACAAATGACATAGTTAATTTATATTCTTTGTATTATTGGGAGGGGCTCTCCTTTTTTCACTTAGTGCTATAGCCTAATAACCAAACAGGGCACATACAATGCATAAGGTATGCAAATCATAAATAAGAAGGCAGACAGATTTTATAAAGTTGCTCAGTCTTCCAGGTATTTTTCTCATCTTATATTTGATTCTGTAGATCTCTGTGTTAAATTCTCCTGCAACAAAAAATTAGTCAGTTCTTATCTTCTCTTCCTGGTAAGGAAAGCTTTTGATAAGTTTTGGAAGAGAATTTATTATTTTGCCACTTTAGCCTTTAGAATGTTGAGGCTCACACATTAAATTTTCTATTGTCTTCCTTTGTCAGTATGAGGAAGTGTACAGCCAGTCTTAACCCTTCAGAAAGTAAGTCCTCTTTGAATTCCTTAATTACCTTCTGTATCCAGTGTAATAAAGCATTCCTTAAAGTTTTCTTATGAGAATGCTGACTGTGTTTAGGGCAGCAGCTTTTTCTGTCGTGAGAGTTTTCTTGGGTATGCACACAGATGTTTTCTAAAGGTGTTAAATTTGAAATTGTAAATTCTCCCTTGAATAAAGAAGCTTTTGACTGGTCCTTTTATTCAAGTACTCAGCTTGATGAAAGAAGCAAATTGATCGGGGGGTCCTTCAGATTTTTCAGCCATCCTTCTCTAAGTTTGCTAAAACCTTTGCCGCAGACTCATGTTCATTTTACAAAAATCAAAATAGACAGTTCCAACAGAACTCTAAGAAACCAAATTTGTTGTTGTCTTTCAGCTTTTCCCGGTTAGGAGTCGCCACAGCGGAACTCCAGTCTGCTAACGATTGGCAGTAGATTTTGACGAATGCCGAGGTACCAGCTCGACGTTCAACCTTCAACTAAGGCATGCCCATTTACGGATGTCTTTCGAACGCCCACCCAACCGCGGGGAGGACATGCAGACTCCACACAGAAGGCACTCCAGCCAAGAATCTAACATACAAGTCATAAGAAGGCTCAAAGAAAAAGGAGAAAACCTTCCAGATAATGGGACAGTGCAGTAATATGGGCTGACTATTAAAGCACCCCCCCCCCACACCCTGACACTTTAAAGCAGTCCGGTAGCCAACTTCTTTACCTTCCATTTTTTGGCATCAGAGTGTTTAAGATAAGTGGGTTATTAAAGTTATTCAGAAGGGTTGCATATGACAGTGGGAAAGCCTCCCTCCTTTTCAGGGGACTTTCCTTTATATTTCAAATCAGACTTTCCTGTATCCCTAGTCATTAACTGTATGTATTCTACGTAGGTTACAGAGCCAGGTTTTACCCAGTAATTTTTCTGGTGCCAAAGAGGGACTCCTTTTGTACATCATTTCTCTACCTGTCCTTTCTCAGCTTATTTGTGAAAGTTCCAAAGTTCAAATGTTGTCCCCACAAACCTTGTTTACCTCTCTTTACTCCTCTAAGTTGGTTGGTAACTGTAGACTTGAATGATGCTTATCATTAAGTCCGTATTGCCACAGATTTTAGAAGTTTTCTAAGGTTTTCTGTGTCTGAGTTACATTATCAGTTCTCTGCATTACGCTTTGGGTTCTCTAGTGCCCCACGGTTTTTAGAGGGTGTCCTTTTCCTGTGATAGCCCATTTCAAACTGCAGGGTATTCATATTTTTCCTTTTTAAAGATGACTTATCTTTGCACAGTCTTTCTCAAATGTTGGGAGTCCCTTACATGGAAAAGAAACCACCTTATCTGTCTAGGATTCCAGGATAGCATTCAAAAATACTTCTTGATCCCTTCTCACAGGATTACTGTTCCTTAGCTGCCTTCTGGATACCTCCATGCAAACATAGACCTATATCTAGAACTGAGTTTCTCCATTAAGTCCCAGACTTCTGCAAGGGATTAAATTAGGATATTAGGGTTATTACTTCTCTGAGTCTCATGATTCCTTTTTCCAGATTGCTTGCAGGAGAAGTATACTGATCTCTGAAAGCAGTATGGTCCTATCATCTTCACTCTCTGACATTTCAGATTCCAGTTTTAGTTTCTAAACAAAAGTGTTGCTTTAGTGGAGAGACTAGATAGCCTTGAATCTAGGTGTTCCCTTCTGCCTGACTACCTGTACTCAATCAGTATCTGATGCATCAATATTTTGCATGGGAGCTTTGTCGATTGGGGGGGGGGGGTAAAACCACAGTGTTTCTGGAACAAACAGAACAGACCAAAGCACACCAGTGTAATGGAGGTGTTAGCTGTTCTTCATTGTCTCAGTTCTCTGAATTATTTGTGGTCTGCAGGACCACAGGTAATCACAAACAACACAACAGAGTTGTAGTACATAAACAAACAGGGGAGTGCCAGATCCTACCCGCTGTGTAGGCTGGCTGTGATAGTTTGGGAGGTTGAATTTCAACACGGCTTAACCCTCCAAGCTTCTTGCATTCCATCAGAGCAAAACGAAGCAGGCAAGCTGAGCAGGACCAGGACAGACTCTCTTGAATGGAAATTGAAAGAGTGGGTCCTCTAGGAATTTATCCAGTTGTTTGGAACTCCTCAAGTAGATCTGCTAGCTGACTTTCAAAACTGTCAACCGAAAAAAATTCTGGTCTAGAACTCCTTACAAACATACCTGGTAAATAGATGTCTTTTCATTCTCTTGAATGGGAATGTTCCTAAATGCATTTCTGCTCTTTTCTACTGCTATCCAGGGTCATTCTGAAGATTAAGAAAGACTGTTCAAGTCATTGTGGTGACACTCTTCTGGACCAGGCTGTAGTGGATGTTCATCATTCTCACTGCTGTAGTAGCCTTTAGTCTGTATGGTTTGCGTCCTGCCCAGGACATAACCGGCCAAATTCAAAAGGTTCTGGGTACCTCCCGCACCTTCAGTCTAACAACTGATTGCTGATTTCCCTCCACAGGGCTGTCCAGTCATAGTGAAGAGTTCTTTGCTTCATTTTTGTTGTCCTGAGAGGAAGCAGCTCAGATGTTTCACAGGAGCAGCAAATGGCTCCTAGCTTAATTTCTGGTAGCTAAGTCGCCATGGGGAATCTTCCACACAGATTTGTTTTCCATTTAAAAAATGTATTTTTTATTTTTGGCTTTAAGTGGTATTTTACCTATGAGTAAACCCAGTATTCTTTATGAATATTGGGAAGTTTCCTGTCAGGGGCCACTATTTATAGTGCTTGTATAATTTGGAGGCTATTTTTGTGTAAAAATGTACAAGCACTATAAATAGTGGTCCCTGATAGGGGCCACTATTTATAGTGCTTGTATAATTTGGAGGCTATTTTTGTGTGTAAAAATGTACTTCTTGTATATACTTTAATTCCTTCTTGAGAAAATGTTAGTGTTAGGAAGTGTTTTGAGCAAGCATAATTCTTTGTTGTGTATGCCAGTGCTTATGTACACTTTGTGACAATGTATCTGTCATTTCTTCTAGCAGTGTGCTTTTATTCTTGAAGGGTTACTGGCAAGGTTTTAGTGTGCTGCTTGTATGTTACTTTCAAAGGGGAATGTGTGCAAGTATGTGTGTGCTCCTTGCAAACAATTTTTGACAACTTAACTTTGTGAACCAACTCATTCCAGCAATGCTTACTGGCTTTGAGATCTCTTCCTTGGTAACAGCATGGATACTGATCACATTCCTGCTGTTTCTTCTCCCGCTGTGCATAGAAAGAAAAAAAAATATCAGAGAGTCTTTGCCCACACTGCATACTCATTCAGTGCCTCAACTGATGGTGGGTGAATCTGTAGTGGTCATTTGCTATTTCTCAGACTCTCCCCTCCAGTTTCCTATGTTGTAGTCCATTCAGCCACCATGAACTGGGGGTCAGCTATATCCTCTTTGGTTGTTCCAGTGTTTGATCCAGGTGTGAGAGAACCATCTTCTCTGAGTTAGAGAAATGCTACAGAAGATACTGCTAGGGGTAGACTAGGAAAGCCAACTGTATACAGGGCAGAAGTGCCTTCTCTGAGTTGGTCCACAGCCAGGGTTTTAACTGCAAAGAAAACACAGAAGGTCAAATGCTAATCTGGAAGATATGCTGTCTGTTGAAAAGATGATCTTCTTTATCAAGTCCTTGTGCTCATAAATCCTTACCAATGGGTAATGTCAGTAAAGAAATTGCTGCAGAAAATTTGTCAAAGGTTTCTGACATAGATGGAGACAAGGCTTCTACTCTCAAAGATTTCCATGCCAAGTTCTCTGATACAGAGGAAACTTGGTCCTCACCACCCCCTTGGAGAAATTTTCATTTTCTCAGACAATAGCTAGGATGAATGAGGTGTTTTTGTGGGTAGAAGTGGATACCCCCCCTGAACTGAGAGAGCAGATGATTTGTGGGAGTTGTTCAACAAAAACACTTCCTTACTGACATATGGGTAGTAGTGTTCTATAACCCTCTCTCTGACAACCTGTCAAAGCAGTAGCACAGAGCCCTTCCCAATGCCTGTTTGTGGTTCTGATGTACCAGTCACCTGGCAGGACCTCTTCAAAACCACAGACAGGACCCATTCGATTTTCTAATGCCACAGTAAGAGAAGGATCTTTTGGAAGACTGCCCTTCGCTGACTTACTTCAGCTGCTGTGCTCCAATAAGAAACCCTTTTGGGTTTTTATTCCTCCCTCTGTCTTTTTCTGTCTGTGCTTGAAATGTGCGTTTTGCCTATTTTTTCTTATGGAAAATTGTGTGTACTTTGTTGTACTTCTCTTTCAGTGGAAGAGTTAAACTATTTATTTTAAGCAGATTTCTATGTTTCTTTGTGGTTTTTAACCCATTTAATGTGTTTTATGGTCATTCGTTAATGTTTAATAAGGCCATTTTTAGTGCAGTTCTTGTTAATGTCTTGTGGTGCCAGAAAGTACAGTTGTGTACACTTACCATAAATGTAGATGTTCGAGTGTATTCACTGTTGCACTTATTACATTTGGGTTATCTGCTTGCAGGTAACCCTCAGCCGGCCTGATTATCAAAGTCTTGGGTCCTGCGTTGATTGCTGTCTCTTCTTTCATTACGTCAGGTAGTCAGGGGTATAAAGCATGCAGCCGACGCCATTACATCAATTTTTCTTGCCTCAGATGTCAGGTGCCCCCATAATGGGAAGCAGTTATATGCAAGGTTACACCTCCAATTATAAGCAAATACACCAGAAAACTTAAATACAGTAAACAAGAAGAGAGGTATAGCAAATAGAAGTCTGGGCTGGAGGGAGGGTAACCAGGACTGCAACAGTGAATACCCTCGAACATCTACATTTATGGTAAGTGTACACAACTGTACTATTTTCTTCGTGTTTCACTGTTGCAATCATTACATTTGGGTAGATTCCCAAAGCTAAGGAAGGGAGGAGGCAATTAGAGAGCATTAGGACCAGCTATTAGGGCCCTGCAAAACTGCAGTGGCAAAACCAACTCTGGATTTAGAGAAAATAGGCAAGTGGTAATGCTTGAAGGTATGAACAGAACTCCAGGTAGCAGCTTCTAGGATGTCCCTGGTAGGAACACCTCTGAGAAAGGCTGTTGAAGTAGATGCAGCCCTGGTGGAATGTGATCTTATCCCCTGTGGAGTAGGTTTTCCAGGATGCTTATAGCAGAAATGAATGCAATGGCCTATCCATTTAGAAATGGTTTGCTTTGAAATGGCCTTCCCCTCTGCCCCTGCAGCAAAGGCAACTAGCAGCTGTTCAGTTTTTCTGAGAGGCTTAGTCCTGTCCAAATAAAATCTAAGTTGTCTGTGCACATCCAGAGTGCAGTATTCATTCTCCTTTGTTCTGTGGATTAGAAAAGAAGGTTGGCAAATGAATGGACTGATTAAGGGCCACACTGCATACCACCTTGGGCATAAAGGAAGGATTGGTCCTGAGGGACACCCTGTCTGCATGGAAGATGATGAATGACTCCACTGCCATGAGGGCCTGTAATTCAAACACTCTTCTTGCTGAAGTGATGGCTAGAAGGAAGGCTGTTTTCCAATAAAGGAATTTCAACTCTGCAGTTGCAGCTGGCTCAAAGGGAGGTAGAGTGAGCTTTTCCAATACAAAGTTAAGGTCCCAGGCTGGAGTTGGGGCTCTCCTGGGTGGTCTTAAATTTTTGGCCCCTCTGACAAATTGCTTCAGCAGTGGGTGAGAGAAGAGGGGTGGCTCCGTATTATAATGTGCTGAAATGGCAGAGGCATGAATTTTAATAGAAGAGAAGGAAAGGCCCTTGTGAAGCATCTCTGTTAAGTATTGAAGAATATGCGGTAAACTGGGCACTGTTGTGCCCATCCCCTGAGTTTGGCTCCAGAAACAGAATCTTTTCCACTTTTCAGCATAGGATTTTCTAGTACTAGGCCTCCTTGCCTCCAGAATGACATCCAGCACTTGCTTACTGAGGGATGGTAATGGAGAGCTCAGGTAATTAGCCAGGCTGCAAGGTTCAGGGTTTGAAGCTGGGGGTGCAGAATCTGTCCCTCTTGCTGGGACAGTAGGGAAGGGGTCTGAGGCAGGTGCCATGGTTCCAGCAGTGACACACTGCGCAAGAGGGGTTACCAGTGTTGGCATGGCCAGTCTGCTGCAATGAGTATTGTCCTTGGTTTGTCCTGTTTGATCTTTAGTAGAACTTTGGAGAGAAGAGGCAGAGGGGGAAAGGCATAAACTGAGAGGTTTTCCCAGGTAAAGGACAGGGCATCCATTTTCCAAGCTTGTCTGTGGGGAGTCCTTGTGCAGAATTTGTCCAATTGGTAGTTCTGAGGGCAGGCAAACCGGTCAATCTCAGGGCTCCCCTATTTGTTTCTCAACATGTTGAATATCTTTGGTTCCAGTTTCCCTTGTATGGGTCCATGAGATTTCTGTTTAGGTCGTCTGCCAGTGAGTTTAGCTTGCCTGGCAGGAATTGAGTCTGTAGGTGCACTTGGTAGCTCAAGGCTGTGTTCCACAGAGCCATGGCTAGTCAGCAGAGGGGGTATGAGTGGGTTCCCCCCTGCTTGTCTGTGTACCACATAACAATGGTGTTTGTTTTTACCAATAATTGTCCTGGAAGGATGTGGTCCTTGAAGGCTGTCAGAGCATTCTGTACAGCTAACATTTCTTTTTGATTGATATGCAGGTGGATTTGACTCTGGTTCCATTTGCCCTGAATGCACTGCCCTGCTACGCGAGTCCCCCATGCATAGTCTGATGCGTCTGTTGTTAGGGTTTGGGCAGCAGGGGGTAGACTGAATGGCAGAGTGAATGGCAGTCCCTTGTTGAAGTAGCAGGCCTCTGCCCACCAAAGGAATTCTGTCTTTATACAAGGGATGACAGGAATCATTGATTCCAGGTCCTGATAATGTTGACACCATAGGCTTTTTAGATACCATTGTAGTTTCCTCATATGCAGTCTTGCATATGGAATTAGTAGGATGCAAGAGGCCATGAACCCCAGAGCTTGCAGTATTTTCCTTGCAGTTAACTGGGTCTTTGTGGCCAGTAATTTGAAGTAGGCTGTCAGATAAACTTGTTTCTCTGGCGTGAGGTAGGCCATCTGGGAAGTTGTGTTCAAGCTTGCTCCCAGGAATACAATTTGTTGGCAGGGTACTAGATGAGATTTCTTTTCATTTATGGTGTACTCCAGTGAGGTTAGCAGTTTCTTTACAAATGCCAGATGATTTAATAGTATGTCCTGACTTTCTGCCTGAATTAGACAATTGTCCAGGTATGGGTATATTTGAATATTTCTGTGCCTGCAAAATGCAATGACTGGAGCTAGACATTTTATGAATACCCTGGGCGCAGTAGATAAGCCAAAGGGCAGTGCAGAGAACTGATAGTGTATGTAGCCTGCTCTGAAGTGTTGGTATTTTCTGCAAGAATCCCTTATTGGGATGTGCAGGTAAGCTTCCTTTAAATCCAATGTTGCCAACCAGGCATTTTTGCCCAGCATGGGAAGCAACTGATGAAGAGTTAGCATTTTGAATTTTGGAATAACCAAAAAGGTGTTTCGGATAGATAGGTCCAGGATAGGACGCCAGGAGTTGTCTTTTCTGGGTACCAGGAAAAGTCTGGAGTAAAAACCTTGTCCCCATTCTTCTTCTGGGGCAGGTTGAATAGCCCTGATACTTAGTAGAGAGAGAACCTGCTGTTGAGCCTCTGCCCACTGATTTGGGGGTAGGTCTGGCCAACCTTTTGGGGTTGGTAGGGTGTGGAAGTGGAATCTGTATCCTTGGGAAACTATATTTAAAACCCATTTGTCTTGGGTAATGAGTTCCCAGTTTTTTGTATGCAGGGCGATCTTTCCCCCTAAAGGCACGGTCAGTTGAGCAGAGCTTGGAAGGTTTAAGGTTAAGTCATGGTGAGAGTTTACCATAGGGGGGTGTCTTACTACTTCCAGCTTTGGAAGTGGGAGCCCCCCACTGCTTAGGCCTGTGAGTACCTTGAGACTGTGGCGTAGGTGGTCTGCTGTTCCTGGATTTGGACTGAGAAGGCCTGGAAGAGACAGGAAAGGACCAATTCCTAGAAGGCCAATGCTTACTAAATCTGGGAGGCTGTACTTGCAGGAAATCTTTAACAGTTTGCATCAATTTAGCTTTTTCCTCCATCTTTTTAAGAACTTCTGCTTTGTTGACAAACAGGCGGTCTTTGTTTAAGAGACCATCCAGTAATTTGGTTTCAACATGATCTGGCAGAGTTTGCTCCTTAAGCCAAGCATGCCTTCTAAGAACAGACCCAGTAACAGCAGCCGTACAGAATGCCTCTAAGGAGTCAAAACCACATTGCAAAGTATGTTTACCAACTTGTTCAGCAGAATGCATTAAATCCTGTAATTCTTTATTTTCAGCACAGTCAGGAATCAGCATCAATTTCTGTTTAAGTAATCCAATAATATGCTGCTGGTACTTTAACATATGAAACTGAGAGCTTAAGGCTCTAATGGCCAAAGTAGCAGAAGTGTATACATTCTTACCCCATCTGTCCAGGGCCCTGGAATCTCTATCAGAGGGGGTAGGATTTTTGGCAGTATTAGCCTTAATGCCTTTGGGTCCCTGTGAAATGGTCTCTGTGTCCGCAGTAGGATTCTTAGAGGAACGTGTGAGAATCGGGTACTCTGTAATACCGGTCAGGTTTCCTGGGAGTCGGAGGTAAGGTGTCTGGGGCTAGGCTAGATTCCAAGAAGGCATCATCTACAATGTCCAGTACAGGGGGGGGGATAGCTAAAGGCCTGTGTTGAGGCAGGAGTAAGAATTCACTAAGCCTCTTTTTGGAGTCGGAGTAATCCTGGCTTTCCCAGCAGAAATGCTCCCTAAGAGTGTGCAGAGTTTCACCAAAAGAGAAATCTTCTGTAGGGGAAGCAGAGGGAATGGAGTCCTCTGCATCAGAATCCTTCTAGGTAGATAAGGGCAAATTCTGGTTCTCAGAAGAAACGGAAATTTCAGAATCCTGATCAGAAGAATCAGAAGGAAAGTCAGTTCTAGGTCTCTTAGAGGGAGAAGGGTGGCTTCCCCTAATTAGAGTAATAAGGTCTTCAGCCATTCTTACTTGTTTTTTAGGCATATGGGCCTGACCATGAGGTTTGGACGTCGGTTTTCTAGGCATGGATCGAGTCTTAGGCCTTGAAGAAGAAGATGGCATCAGTTTGATATGCAAGTCAGTAGGTCTGAATACACCCTCAGAAGCCGGTGTCTGCACAGTGGCTCCGGACCCATCCAAGGTAGAGACAGCCGCAGGTTCCATAGTCGAAGAAGCATCTTGCGGCATACCGGACTCCGAATGGGTCTCGGTAGAGGCCTGCGAATCTGAAGTAGAGGGTATCAGGGGCTGCAAATGCTCCTCACTGAGTACCGGCGAACTGGCAACTAGCTTAATGGAAGCGTCATTGGCAGTTTTGGACCTATGCGGTCTGTCTCTGTCTTTATCTTTACGTTTTTTCGGAATGTCGGTAGTCGGATGGCTTACCGAAGCCATTTCTGGATAATTGAACCAAGTACTGAAATAGTTAGATGCGAAAATGAATGGACGACGAATAGTACGAGGATTGAATAAGGCACAAAACCAACAGAGAGGGGCGTCGTGGTCTGGGCCTAAGCAAGGAATACAGTACGAATGAAAATCTTTGAGGTATTTGCTTTCCACAAGAAATACAATTGTTAACTTTTACTGACATCGGTTTAGAGCAAGAAAAAGGATCCCCAATGGCGTACTTAGCTTTTTAGAAGGCTTTAGTTCTGAAACTTGAAAACGAAAATTTCAGGAGTCAGCCGACCAGCACTTGCGAACTGCTTCTGCTTCTGCTTTGGGCACTGCACGGCAAGAAAGACTGATGTAATGGCATCGGCTGCATGCTTTGTACCCCTAACTACCTGACGTCATGGAAGAAGAGACAGCAACCAACACAGGACCCAAGACTTTGATAATCAAGCTGGCTGAGGGCTACCTGCAAGCAGATAACCCAAATGTAATGACTGCAACAGTGAAACACGAACATCCACAAATAATTCAGGGCTGTTATTTCTGTTGATTGACAGTTTTTTTTAATGTTTCGACAAGAAAACTTGCTGTTTTTGCTATTTCTTCTTTTGGTCTATGATTGTCTGAGATAGTTAAGTTGATGTGCAGCATTTAAATCATGATTTTGATGCCATTCTGTTTGCTAAACATTTCTGACAATTTTTTTTTAAGTTTGTATTTTATTCCTTGTCTAAGAGTATTTTAGGCAGTTTCTGTTCATGTAGTGCTGAAATGTTGAAACTAGCCTTTATTTATTAAAATTAGGGGTCTTTGTGACATGTATTTTGTGCTTTGTGCTAGACTACTGAAATTGCTGTCTTTTTCCCTCAGTGCTGTTTTAAGTATGGTAATCTTGTAGAAATAGACTTCAGATTGCTTTTTAGAGGGAGAATTGTAGATTTGTCCATTTTGTGCAGGGTTGGCAGTGCAACCAGTATTTGGTATTGATCTGGCTAGTTTTTTGTCCCCTGACTTGATGGACTCAGAGATGCCCCCATAACATCTACCCCTTGTGGACTTAAAAAACAAAAATAAATAAAAATTGCCTCTGCGTACAATGACTCTGCAGTAGCATCAGCTGTGGGCAGACTATCTGACCACTCACCTTGTGTTACCTCCAGGTCCACTGGAATGGTGTTAGTACTGCAACTGTGCAGCACAAGGGCCAGACACACTCTCTGGAGCTATACCACTGCCTCCTTCAGGTATGGATTAGCCAAACCTTGCAGGTGCAGGGGAAATCAGGAATGCAGACTCCTTTGTCATTGTTGATTCATCTCCCCCCAGGGATTTTTCCAGTAGAGTAGTGCATGCTCAGGATAGACAAAACACCCACTATGTGGTAAGGCAGCAGGCTTTGGCTGTTTTCCCACCTGAGATGGTGTCTTTGGCTAGATCCGTCTTTCAGGCAGTTGATTACTGGGTGCATACCCAGCATATGAGTAACACTGGAGCTTCCATCTCCAGTCCTGTAATGATCCTGGTTTTGAAGGGGATCAGGTGTATGAGGTTTTGGACTGGTCAGGGTCTGATCAGTCTGTTTCCTTAATACCGGACATGTTCAGGAACCTAGACAGATGTTTTCTTTTTCCCAAATGCCGACTAGATTTAGGGATGTAGTCATTTGGAAGCAATTATTGGCTGCCCCTGAGATCAGCAGGTTTTATGATCTTTTGGAGAATGATGCACTGGACATGGAGACCTTTCCTTCACTGATCCCAGTGTTGGAGGTTGTTTTTAAGAAAGATTGTAATTCTTCTCCTCTTAATGAGGCTCTGCCTAAAACAAGTGTTTAAAAATTTCAGGGTATGCCTGACTTCCAAGCCCTTTGTCAGCAGAACCTGCTTCAGTGTCCCCAGCGACTCTTAATAAAAGGATTTTGTTGCCTTCAAAAACTGTTCATTCAGATAAAGTGGGCAAATGGCTAGAATGTCAGGAAAGAAGCTGTCTTAGTCAAGCACAGTGTTTTTTTAAAGTGTTTAACTACCAGTGCTTTATGTGGAAGTTTGTGTTGAGATGGAGGAATAGCTTAGACAAGTTTGCTGCATTGTTTCCTACTGAGCAAAAGACTGTCAAAGATTTTGTTGTCAAAGTTTCTCAGGTGTCAAAACATGCTTTAAAGAGTGCCTCTAAGGGGGTTATTTATTTTATTTATTTTACATTTGTTTACTGGGATAGTCCGACTGGATACATGTCCATTTTCAGCGGAGGCCCAGGGAGAAAAGCTCCAAAAAACACATTCCACGAACTGTTACATTTTTACAGTTTAAAACACAAAAACACAAATAAAAAGATTTGTGCACAGATGTAAACAAACGCAACAAATTATTACATTTTTACTCAGATGGAAAATTTAGGCAGTCTTTTTAAGAATTATAGGGTATTGAATGCCTAGTAGGCTAACCTGGTAGTAGATCCAAGGATAGGATATATAAGTTAAGAAACAAAGTGTAGGCAGAAGTCCTCCATGTGCACATGAGTGATTGTTAGAGTTAGTCTGGATTAGGACAAGGACATAGCCATCGTTTTTTAAAGTACTAAATCAGACTTTTCTTGAACTGAGGTAGAGAGAGTTCAGATGTAAGATTAGCAGGAAGAGAATTCCAAGTTTTGCCAACAGAGTTAGCAAATAGAGATTCTCAGGCTGTGTTGTTGGATTTGAGAGTTTGAACTAGTAGTCTTTCAGATGAATGAAGTGCACTAAGGTTACTTATTTTATTTTATTTATTTATTTAAATTTGTTGACCGGGAGTGTCCGACTGGACGTAGGTCCATTTTCAGCGGAGGCCCGGGGAGAAAAGCTCCACAGTAAAATAAACAGACAGTAGTTACATTGGATTACATAATAATTAACAATTTAACATAGCAATTACTTACAACATATTTACAGATGAAGAACATAGAAGAACTGCCGTTGTCTGAAGGGAGTGATGAGGTTTTTATGTACGGGTGTTTTATCTGGTTGGTAGAGGATCTTGTGTGCAACTATTAGATGTTAACCAGAAGTAGGTTAGGCAGTTCAAGCTATCCTAGTAGATTTAGGTTATGACAGTGATGGGTTCTGTAGGCTGCATCGTTAGCAAATCTAGCAATGTGATTGTAGCTGCTAGAAAATTTATTAAGGTCAGTTTTGCTGAGGTTTGTAAATAGATGGAAAGCATAGAGGAGGGTGAAGAGTAGATGTGTCTGAGCAATTACAGTTCCGGCTAATGGCGTTAGGAAGGGCTTGATCTTATATAGTGAGCCAAGTTTTTTTTATTAACTGTTTTAATAGTTTTATTGAAATGCAGATTAAACTTAAGGTTATTATCTATTATAACTCCTAAGAGTTTGGTTGAGGAATCTGGGGAAATAATGGTGCCATTGTTGGATTTCAATGTTAAGGTCATAGGGGTAGACCTGCGAGTGGGGGAGAAAAGCAGCAGTTTGGTTTTATTAGGATTTAACATGAGATGACGGTTAAGGAGCCAGTTTTCAACTGTGTTAAAAGTATTTTGAGGTAGAATCTTCAACTCTGTAGGTGAAGTGTCAGAGCTTACTAAAGTGGAGTCATCTGCATATTGAATGCATGTTGCATTTGGGATGACCTTATACAAATCACTGATGAAAATGGAAAATAATAGTGGACCTAGTATGGAGCCTTGGGGCACTCCGAGGGTGATGGGTAAAAGGGTGGATAGTTTGCTGTGCCATAGGACAGCCTGTTGTCTACCACTGAGGTAGGATTGAAACCAGTGGATGGCCTGGTCCTCTAGGGAGATGGATTTCAAAGTGTTTGAGTATTTCGTGGTTTACCATATCAAAGGCTTTTGAAAGATCATTGGCACCCTGTACATCAAAAGAAGGCAGTGGTCAAAGGGCAGTACGTCAGGTTAACCATGATGGTTTCACAACTTGATGACTTTTTAAGAGAATGTGTGGTCTTGAAGAACATGTTAACTAAGAGAGGGTATCCTGAAAACTTTATCAGCAGTATAGCGGACAAAGTTATTACCAAGAGAGAATTTGGTAACTTTAGCCCTCTTTTATTTTATGGGTTGAGTGGGCCTTCACATAAGGAGAAATCTGACATATTTAGTAGGGCACTTATTTTGCCTTTTAATGACAATTTTTATGACATCAAAGAGATTGTGGTGAAGCTCTGGGCAATTTTTAGTTTGGACATTGATATCCATAATAAACTGGGCAAGAGGCTGCAGATTGTCTACAAAAAGGAAACTTCCCTAAAAGGGTTATTGGAAAGATGCAACATTAAACCATATCAGGGTGGCAGTTACAGATGTGGTAGGTGCACACAGTGCCCATATATGACTGACACAAACAAAATTAAAATCAAAAATTATGGGTATGTCACTACACGTGGGCAATATTATTGTTACTCCAAAGGAGTTGTTTATGTCGAATTATGTGATTCTTGCGACGGCTGCTATGTAGGAAAAACAATCAGGGCACTGAGACAAAGAATTTACCAGCATACATACGATATTAAACATAAGAACGAAAACAATGCACTGTACAGGCACATCAGCCTTCACCCACTACATGCTTTCAAATTTTTCATCGTCGACCAAGTTGATTTGGGTCGTCGGGGTGGGGGGGTCCATTCAATGAATTTTTAGACTTCGTGGAGCTTAAGTGGCAGATTAATGCCTGTCAGGCTCCTGGACTCAATGACAGAGTCTCTTTTAGTTCAGTACTTAAACTGAAATCTATGCTGTTTTTATAATGTGCTAGTATTTCTTATCAAGAATGTGCAATCTGTTCTGTTTTTGTTATGTGCAAGCATTTTTAACAGCAGTATACCAAATATTTTAAAAAGTTTTTCTTACTGTTTATTATTTGGAGAAAGTAATGTTTATTTTTTGGAGGAAGTGATGTTTTTCTTTTAACCAATGTGAGTTGGGGGTGGGTTATTTAAAGATGCGTTTTAGCAAACATTGCTATTGTGATGAAGTCTTTATTTATTTTATTTTACATTTGCTGACCGGGCAAGTCCAACTGGATATATGTCCATTTTCAGCAGAGGCCCGGGGAGAAAAGCTCCACATCAAAAAAACAGTAATTGCAGTGGTACAATTTAAAGAAACTAGTGAAAAAAAAATAGTTACATACATGGTATCAGGAATTTAAATACAATACCAAAGGAAAACATATGTAGAAAGGTTATTTATAACAGGAGAGATTTTCCGCAAGGATAAAAGATCTTTAGATGCTTATAAAAGTGTTAGGCTGTTAGGAGAGAAGTGATAGTATGGGAACAAAAGTTAAGTTTGGAGGAAGCGAATAGTAAAGTAGGTAGACACACATACAATGTTAATCAGGGTTAATGCAGGGGCAGAGCCATTGAGTTCTGAGGTGAAGTTTGAGTTGAGATTTAAAATTTGGAAGTGAGGAAATTGCAGTACGATTTTCAGGAAGAGAGTTCCAGGTTTTTCCAACTGTGTTAGAGAACAAGGAGTTACCTGCCATATTGTTGGATTTAGTGGATGATATGAGTAGTTTATTTGAAGAGCGTAAGCTTTTAAGTTTATTGCAAGGGGTAATAAGGGTAGTGAGTATGGGTGTTTTAGAGGGTTTGTACAGGATTTTGTGAGCTATTGTAAGTTGATGAAAGAGAATCAAATTCTGCAGTTCAAGCCATCCTAAGTCAGGTCTTTCACCTTGACGAAAGCGCTGAATCAATAAAAAGTGCCTTGGATTACTGGATTGTGTCCTCTGTGGTTCCTAGCTTCACTTTTCATCTGTGGACTGCTTTCAAAAGACCGAGAAAGATATTACAGGAAAGTTTATTATTGTTTTGGTGTTGGTTAATGACGTTAGAGAAGGAGAGGAGGGCTGAGGTTGTACTATGGAATGCTCTAAAGCCATGTTGGGTGTTGGCTAGAAGATTATTATGGATAAGATAGTACAGGAGTTGATTATGGATGCATTTCTCTATAATTTTAGCCAACGGTGGCAGAATAGCTGTGGGTCTATAGTCTGACAGGTCAGTAGGGCTGCCCCCTTTATGGAGTGGGATGACATGGGATACCTTCCAGACGGAGGGGATGGGCATTTCAGTTATAGTTCTATTGATCAGGATAGTAATGGGGTACGCTATGGCATCTGCAGCTTTTATTAGATATTCTGCAGGGAGTAGATCAGCCGACAGGGTGGTAGGCTTTAGTTTCTTAAGTTATTTTCGGGCAAAAGATGCGCAAACTGGTTTGAAGTTAAAAGAGAGTTGGGATCTGGGTGTAGTGGCTGGAGAATATGGGCATCTGGGGGATAATTGGTAAGCTAGGTTCTGGATGGTTGTTGTAAAGAAGCTGCTAAAGGTATTGGCAATTTCTTCTGGGGGGTTTTGGTTAGAATCCAAGGGGGCAAGAATGGAGGATTGTCCTGGACTAAGGAGTTTGTTTATACCTACACAAAACTTTTGTGGCTTGTTTTGATGTTTTTCTTGTAGATGACAGTAATAGTTTTTCTTGTCTAATGTGGTGGATTTGTTTGTTTCATTACTTAGCTGTCTGTATCTAAGTTGATCTATGGGATTTTTTGTGGTCCGCAAAGTGGCCCAAGCCCTATTTCTAAGTAGCATTTTTTGTCTGGTTTCTTTTGAGAGCCAAGGAGCAACTTTTGTTTTGGTTCTAATAGTCCGTGGTGGTGCATAGGTGTCAAGGATGGATAGGAATTTGTAATAAAGTAACTGCGGTGGTGGTGCTGCCGTAGCGTTGTCGCCTCACAGTTAGACGTTGCCCGTTCGATTCTCAGTTAGAGCGTCTTCTGTATGGCAACATGCGTGAATGGGCGTTCCTTCTTTGGAGGTTGTGCGTTATGCCTGGCAAGCCAGCACGTAAAAATCTACTTGCCAATCATTAGCGGACCGGACTTCCGCTGTGGCGACCCCTAACCAGGAAAAGCCGAAAGACACAAACAAACTGCTTCTTCAAGTGGCAATTGTTTCAGAACTGACCAATTGCAAGATTTGAATTCATTTTGGAAATTCGTGCAGTTGAAATTCTTATTGTTCCTTATTATTTAAAAATGGACTGGTTGTGGATATCAGCTTTTTGCCTGATTAAATAGGTGAGGAGGTGAGCACTTACATCATCAGGCAAGGTCCCACTCTTGTATTTAAGGGGATGGGTGTTAACAAGAATCCAATCCAGAATACTTACTTTATTGTTGGGTTTACTGATCCTAGTGGGGGAGGATATGACCTGTGAAAATCCATAAAGGTTTATGTGGCGAGTGGGGGTTCTGAGGAACACATGTTCCAGTCTGTGTAGTTGCTGGATAACCAATGTAGGATATCTTCGAGGGTATTTATGTTATTGCCTGGGGGAATATACACACAGATGAGATTTCTACATTTGTTCTTATTAATGTGGAACTTAGTGATAAGCATTTCAGCATTGCCAAATAAGGATGTTTGCATGACATTATTGGACACTTCAAGCATGGATTTGTACAGAACAGCTACCCTACCTCCTTTCCTAGTGGTTCGATGAAGCCTTCGGATGTTATAGCCTGGTGGTATAATTTCATTATCTGAAGTAGAAGGTTTTAGTCAGGTTTGTTAGACATGGTATCTCTGGGGAAAGAGCATCTAAGAGAGCATGTAGGTGTTTAATCTTATTGTTTACACTTTTGATATTTAGGTGACTGATCAAGGGTGAGTTTGGGGGTTTGTCTAAAATTTGTGTTGTAGTGGGATATTTAGTAAAGGACCAAGAGGCAGTGGATGAGGATGGGACAGGATTTGGGTGGATATCTCCATCCATTGTCAGGTTGCATTGTAATCTGATTGTGAGCTTCCAGATTTTAATTAATAGACTTTGGCATCTTTTGATTTTAGGGTTGGCATATCTTTTTCTAATGGGATGCTGATACCTAGTAAGTAAGGAGTTAGATGGGAGGGGATGTAAAAGTGTTCAAGCTTGTGGGCAGCTGTATAGGTGGAGGTTTGACCTTTTGGGTAGTGGAAACCTGGGTATGTATTATATTCATAGGCAGTAAGAAGATTATGGGACAAGCAGAAAGGGTAGCAGAGAGTATAGTGGTAGTATTTTAACTGTTTTCATTGCAAGTAATATTGGGATTATTGAGGTTGACTTTTCCCCAGTTTAAACTATTTAAGATAGGATAGAGGGGTTAAGTACTGGAGAGCCTAGTGGAGCAGGGCTGAACTAAACCACAAGGTAGTAAGGGTCTGTGTATACTGCCTGAGTGCAGTGGAGCTAAAAGTAGGTTTTTTGTAACTTTTCTTTGGTTCTTCTACTTTTTATAACAATTTGGTCTACAGAATCGCGTTTTTTTGCATTTTATAGTTTTATGGCTATTAGAGTAAATGTAACTTTTATGCACTGGTAAGACACTTAGCATTCAAGAGCCCACACAAAGCATTAAGCTTTCTTGAGCAGTTTTCCACTGAGGTACTGGTTAATGGGTAGTAAGGGACTTAGTAAGCCAAATAAGGTAATAAAGGTTTTCTAAGATATTGATTGGAAGGGAGCTATTAGTGCTTTAGACCTAGTCCAGCTATGTAAAATCTAAAATGGTGCCTGCCACAGGTAATCTTTATTAGCTTTGGGATTGGTTTAAGGTAATAAACAGGGAAGGGGGAGGGAGAAACAAAAGTGTGGGCTGGCAGTTCTTTTGTACTGCTGCTGATGAGCCAAGATCCAAGCAAAGGCAAGTTTGTGTTTAAGAAATAGAAACAGAATTGACCAAAAACTGCTGTGAATCTGCAAGTCATTTCTTAACCATTTATCAGATGGGAAAACAGCATAACCATGTATCTGTAGGCTACTGTGCTCTTAATTAAATTAACAAACACACACAGTATTTGATCAGTTATGGATACTATTTGCAAACAGAAGGGAATAAAAGAGAAGTGGAAGAAGAGTGTGTATGCGTGGGGGGGAGATGCTTACAAGCCAAAGCAGAGTGCTCTCCAGGGGTAATTAATATTAGCTCAAACAGGTACACACATACACAAAGTTAACTTCAGCTGTTTGTGTTTGCAGACAGTTCAGACTTGGACTGCGCTTTTAATATAACAGTGTATCCACTGGTCGAGTTAAAGATAAAGGTGTTATGGCAGCCGATTACTTAGAGTGGTGTTAGGCACAAAGTTAACTTTAGCTGTTTAATATTATTGTTTAGAAATGCAGCATCGTCAGTGGTTATCAGAAGGCATTATTGGTTGCACAGCCAGAACTTTTCTTATGAGTTAAAAATAAATACGATTTTTGAATGCTCTACTTGAGTCTGATTGAGTGTTTGGTACAGCAGCTAATCAGAACCTGGAATAACAGAGGTAAAATCATGCAAGAGCTGTCAAAAATGTTTCATATGTCCAATTTTTCACTTTTAAGCAGGATGATTTTTAGCAACATACCAAACAGAAGTCCCAGCCAAACAAAAAACAAGGCAATAAAAGAAAATGGGAGGATAAGAACACCTGTCAAGCCTAACGAGGGGTTTCCTTTCCCAAAAAGAATTCCCCCTTCCATCTTATGACTGTGCTTAGGTGTGGCACCCATCTTTCTCAAGCCCTCCTCTTGGTTGCCACGTCTGTAAAGTTAGCTGTCAACAATGCAGCCTGGCTGCCAGTAGTTTCTGACAAATGGGTGCTCAACATTGTTGGTGGGGGTTACAGATGGTAGTGGAAGGAACACGTGCTTCCATTCAAAGGGTTTCTCACTCATCTGCTGGGCTAGACTTTATTATCTAATGTTCTCTGGCAAATGCCGGACTCAGGAGTCGTAGAACTGGTCCTTCATTCAGAAGGAGTGAGAGGTTTCTACTCCAAAATTTTCCTGGTCCTCAAAAAGGAGCCGTCATGGAGACTGCTGTGATGGTTTTATAAAGATCCAAACAGTCTGTAGCATCAACGGGACCACCACGGCAATCAGCATAATGTTTTATAAAGATGTTTCTTGTTATATATAAAAAAAAAAGGCAGGAATTAATTTATGTAACATTGCTTAGGTTGTATGATATGCAATATATGTGAAGTATAATGTTTGTTATGTTAATATAGTTTGACTACTTTTACATGAATGCAAATTTGCCTATGTCAGAAATGATAATTCAGTAAAGGTGTATGGAAAAAAAAGGACCTTTCCTTTCTGAATACATTTATCAAGGTCCACAAGTTCAAGATGCTCACCCTGTAGACAGTGCTTTCCCTGTGGTCGGACCACTGCTTCATGGTGACCCTGGAATTGAAGGATGTATATCATCATATATCTCCATTGCTTATCACTTCAGGGGACTTAAGATTTGTTGTGTCTGGTTTGCACTATGTTTTCTGTATTGCTGTTTGGTCTATACATTGCACCTTGAGTGTTTACCAAATGCCTTGTCTGGATAGTGGTCCACTGTTGGACATTTGGCATACATATTTTCCTTACTTTGATGACTTGCTGATCTATGCAGGGTCTGTTTGTCGGTGTTAGGATTCACTGCAGAAGGTCTTGGTCTTACTGTTCCAGCTAGAGTTCATGTTGATCCTAGGGGTATCATGTCTGGCACCCTCACAGAGATTAGACTTTTTTGGGTGCTTAATTGACTCCCACAAGAAAATGGCCTGTCTTCCAAAAAAGAAGATCCTGTCTTACCAAACTGTGTTTCTGGAATTCTCCATGAGGAGTCTTGCCTCGGCAAGAGAATTCCTAAACATTCTTGGACTGATGGCTTCTGTGATTCTCTCCATACCTCTGGCCCATTTTCGTATGAGAAATATTCAGTGGTGTGTCTGAAATTTAGACCCAGCACATTCACCCACTGGAATCCCAGTTACTGAGGCTGCCCTTTATCAGACATAGAGTTACAATGGTGGAGATGTTAGCTGATTATCAATTCAGGACCTATATTCTCTCCTCCAGTGTAAGTGAAATGGGTCCAGACAGATTCGTCTGACTTTGCATGGGGAGCTGTGTCAGTGGGGATGAAAGTGCAAGCCACTTGTGGGGCCCAAGGACACATGGAAACACATCAGTATGAATGAGGTGTTGGCGATCATTCATGCCTTAAAAGTCCTTCACCACATGTGGACTCGGTGTCCTCTTCTGGTAGTTACAGACAACACAGTGATGTGATTCTTCAACAAACAAGGATAGCATTGACTATCTGGGAGCTGGCTTTACAGCATTCTGTGATTCTTCAGGCATCATACATCCTGTCGGAACAGAATGTTGTGACAGACAGACTAAGAAAGATGATCCTGGGCAGACCCACACGAGTGGCAGCTCAAGGCAGTGGTGTTCCAGGATGTAGTCCAAATGTGGCAACACCTCAGATCTATTTCTTCACCTCCTTTCAAAACCTGACCATTGGAATTCTGTTCCAGACATCCTTGCAGCTATGCTTGGAGGACAGATGCATTCTTGTTGACTTTGAAAAGAAGGTTCCTGTATACATTTTCACCTTTTCCACTGATTCATAAGGTACTTCTGAAGGTTCTGAATGAAATGCCAGAGATCATTATGGTTAACTCCATTAATTTGCTGAGGCAGTCTTTGTTCTCTTTTTTAATGGTATTGGCCAAGGGCAGTTGTCAAAGACTTCCTCACACTCTGGATCTGCTCACACAGTCTGAGGGGCGACTGGTACACCCCAGTTTGGAAAAATTTCTGCTGACAGCCGGGATGATTGAATCCTTATTCTGTTTAGGTACTTGTTTCATGACGATGTGTCACACTTGTTAAGAGACCGTGCTATTAGAAAATCATATGTTTCTAAGTGGATGTGGTTTTCTAAGTGGTGCCTAAATAGAAACAGAGGGTCCACTGAGGTTGATATCCCTCTGGTCGTGAAATATTTGTGTAAGCTATTTCAGAATTGCTTATCATATGCATCCATAAAGGTGCATTTAGCAGCCATCTCTGCTTGTCTGCCAATGGATCCCCCTCTTTCTTCTTATCTTTTTATATCATGAAAGGAGTTTTGCATATGAGACTCCCTCACAAGCAGATTTCTTCATGGGATCTCAACTACATTCTTGAAAAATTGACATTTCCACCTTTTGAACTAGCAGCATAAGCTGATCTCAGTTCTTAACATGGAAAACGTTTTTCCTTATTGCTCTGACATCTGCAAAGTGAGTTTCTGAGCTGGAAGCTGTTGTAGTGGGACAACCTTACCTGATTTCCCACAGGATAGGGTTGTGTTGCACATTAATCCTTTTTTTCATGCCAAAAGTGGTCTCATAATTCACTCTGTTAATCTCCCTGTTAGGGTTGTGATACACATTAATCCTTCTTTCATGCCAAAAGTGGTCTCAGAATTCAGTCTGTCTATTAATCTCTCTGTGGTCTTTCTGGAACCTAAGAATAAGGGAGATTGAGTACTTTTTCCCTTGGATGTGCACTGGCAGCTCATGTACTACCTTGACAGAACAAAACCATTTAAGAAGGCCAAAAGGCTTTTTATTTCCTTCTCTGGGCAAAGAAAGTTCAACCTGTCTCTAAGCAAACAAGTGCATGTTGGCTTTCCTCTGGTATTGGTTTTTGTTACTCCCAGCATAGGGCGAATGAGGCAAATCCAAGCAAGGTAAAAGCACGTTCCACCAGGGCCTTTTCCTCAATGGCATATTGGAAAAGAGTGGCCTTGAAGTGTTGTAGAGGAAGCAACCTGGTCCTCTGTCCATATCTTTATGAAGCAGTACAAGCTGGATGTCTTTTCTAAATACAGAGCAGACTTTGCGAGGACCAGTTGTACTCCAGGATCACCTGGACCCTTATCCTTCCTCCTCCCAGGTTGGGTAAGTTTTGGGAATCAATCCATAAGCCAGTAAGGCAGTGTGTTTGAACATAGTACAGTCACGTAACCCTACTGTGCTGTAACAGTAGATGTTCGTAGAACATCTAGCAGTACCCTCCAACCATCCACCCTTTTGTTGGATGTATATAATTTGTTGTTGGAGTTGATGCTGAGTTTTATTCAGCAGTCTTTGTGTGTGTGTGTGTGTGTGTGTGTGTGTGTGTGTGTGGGGGGTTTTGGTTTGGAATAGCAGGTGTTCGCAGAGCTTGCATTTTCATGCTCTTCCTGCTGGCCCGAGAAAAAGTACAGTTTTGTACCTACCATAAATGTAGATGTTCGAGTGTTCACCCTACTGCAGTCATCACAGTTATCCTGTCGTCAGGCGGTCCCGCAGGCGGCCGGATTTCCAAAGTCTTGGTCCGACGTCGGTTGCTGTCGCCTCATCCCTGACGTCAGTGCGCCAGGGGTACATATACTGCAACCGACGCCATTTTCTTCAGTTTTTCTTGCCCCAGATGTCAGGTGCCCCCAAAAAGGTGATCAAAATTAGTACCAAATGGTGTGAACACTGTACAAACACAAAATCCCTTCAGCTATAAGCAAATACATCAGTAAGGCATAGCAGAGATTTAGCCAAAAGATCAGAGGGGTTGGAGGGAGGGTAACCTGGACTGCAGCAGGGTGAACACTCGAGCATCTACATTTATGGTAGGTACAAAACTGTACTATGTTCATCGTGTTACCCTGCTGCAGTCATCACACTTGGGTTGAGTCCCAAAGCTAAGGCAGGGTGGAGGTATCATAGAGGGTTAGTGGAGGCAATGAGGCCCTGCAGAACTGCAGTGGCGAAGCCTGCCCTGGACTTAGAATAATGAGGAAGGTGATAGTGTTTGGTGAAGGTGTGTACTGAACTCCAAGTTGCAGCTTCTAAAATTTCCTTGGTAGGAACCCCTCTGAGAAAGGCTGTAGAGGTAGCTGTTGCCCTGGTAGAGTGGGATCTAATGGTAGTAGGAACTGGTTTCCCATGATGGGTATAACAGAACTGTATGCGATGGCCTATCCATTTAGAAATGGTTTGTTTGGATGTAGCCCTCCCTTGAGAAGCTGTAGCATAGGATACAAAGCGCTGGTCAGTTTTTCTGAAAGCCTTAGTTTTGTCCAAGTAGTAATGAAGCTGCCTGTGAATGTCCAAGGAATGCAAGAGTCTCTCACCTTTGTTCTGTGGATTGGGAAAGAAAGTGGGTAGATGGATGGTTTGATTTAAAGCTACACTGGAAACCACCTTAGGCATGAAGGAAGGATTAGTTCGTAGAGAAACTCTGTCTTGATGAAAAAAGAGGAAAGGTTCCACTGCCATTCGTGCCTGTAATTCTGAGACTCTCCTAGCAGAAGTTATTGCCAGGAGCAGGGCAGTCTTCCAAGATAGGAACTGAAGGTCTGCAGAAAAAGTTGGTTCAAAGGGAGGTAAGGTTAGTTTTTCCAGAACAAAGTTGAGGTCCCATGTTGGTGTAGGAGCTCTTCTAGGTGGTCTAATATTTTTTGCCCCTCTGAGGAACTGCTTTAGAAGAGGATGTGAAAATAAAGGTGGATTCGTGTCGTAGTGAGCTGAAATAGCTGAAGCATGGATTTTAATTGAGGAGAAGGAAAGTCCTTTGTGCAACATCTCTGCTAAATACTGCAGAATGTGAGGCATATGAGGCTGAGTTGTGTCTTGGCCTTTAGCTTGGTTCCAGGCAGAAAACCTTTTCCATTTGTCCAAGTAAGCCTTCCTGGTGCTTGGCCTCCTGGCTTCCAGAATAACATCCAGAACTGCTTGTGAAAGAGGGGCTGGTTGGATGTTTAAAAGATTCGCCATACAGCCAGGTTTAAGGTTTTTAGCTGGCTGTGTAGAATCTGTTTGTTTTGCTGCGTGAGCAAATGAGGTATTTGAGGCAATATCTATGGTGGACTGTGAACCATATTCTTCAATAGCGGGTACCAGTGCTGGCGTGGCCAGTCTGGGGCTATGAGAATCAGTCGAGGTTCTCCTTTTTGACCTTCAAAAGAACCTTTGTGAGAAGAGGTAATGGAGGAAAGGCATATGCTGTCAGGTTTTTCCAACTGAAGGAGAGAGCGTCCACTTTCCAAGCTTGATGGTGGAATGTCCTTGTACAAAATTTTGTCAGTTGGTAGTTTTGAGGACTGGCAAACAGGTCTATATCTGGTAGGCCCCATTTTACAATGATTACTCAAAATATTTGTGGGTCTAGCTTCCACTCGTGGGGATCTTTGATGTTTCTGCTTAGGTCGTCTGCCAATGTGTTTTTCTGTCCTGGCAGGAATTGAGCTTGTAGCTGGACTTGGTAAGCCAGAGCTGTGTTCCATGAGATTATTGCTTGCCTCCAAAGAGGGTAGGAATGTGTGCCCCCTTGTTTGTTTATGTACCACATTACTGTGGTGTTGTCCGTCTTTATTGCAAGTTGTCCTGGATGTAGAAGATCCTTGAAGGCTGTCAGAGCTTTCTGTACAGATAGCATCTCTTTTTGATTTATGTACAGTTTTCTTTGTTCTGCAGTCCATAGGCCTTGAATGCATTGCCCTGCCATGTGTGCCCCCCAGGCATAGTCTGAAGCGTCTATTGTGATAGTTTGCCTGGTTGGGGGCAAGGTGAAAGGCTGACCCTTGTTGAGGTGACATGCCTGTGCCCACCATAGAAATTCCTGTTGAAGGCAGGGAATGAGAGATATCACTGTGTCCAAGCTGTGGCTGTGTTGAGACCATACACTTTTTAGGTACCACTGTAATTTCCTCATATGCAATTTTGCAAGTGGTATTATCAGAATGCAAGATGCCATGAAGCCCAAAGCCTGCAGAATTTTTCGTGCAGTTAATTGGGTCTTTGTTGCCATTGTCTCGAAATATTGAGTCAGTTGTAGTTGCTTGTCTGGTGTAAGATAAGCCTTCTCGGCCGTTGTGTCCAAGCTGGCACCCAGGAATGTCATTTTTTGTAAGGGTACTAGTTTTGACTTCTTTTCGTTTACTGTGTACCCCAGACAATTTAGTAGATGCTTCACAAAAGCCAGATGATGTAAGAGAATGTCTTTTCTTTCTGCTTGGATGAGGCAGTCGTCCAGGTATGGATATATTTGAATTCCTCTTTGTCTGCAGTATGCAATTATTGGTGCCAGGCATTTTGTGAAAACTCTGGGCGCAATAGATAAGCCAAAGGGCAGTGCAGAGAATTGGTAGTGGGTTGAACCTGCAATGAAACGGAGGTATCTTCTGCAACTTTGTCTGATAGGGACATGCAGGTATGCCTCCTTGAGGTCCAACGTTACCAGCCATGCTTCCTTGTCCAACATGGGAAGTAGCTGCTGTAGTGTTAGCATCTTGAGTTTTGGGACTTGTAGGTAAGTGTTTAGAATTGAAAGATCCAGAATTGGTCTCCAAGCATTGTCCTTTCTGGGTACTAGAAAGAGCCTTGAGTAAAATCCTTGTCCTTGCTCTTGAATCGGTACCCGCTGAATGGCTCTCATGGCCATGAGAGCTGTAATTTGTTTTTGAGGCTCTGCCCTTTGATTTAGTGGCAGGTTTGGCATTCCTCTTTTCATTGGCAAGGTGTGGAAGTAGAATCTGTATCCTCGTAAAATAATGTCTAGGACCCATTTGTCCTTTGTGACCATGTGCCAGTTGTCTGCAAAAAGTGCTAGTTTTCCCCCCAAGGGGGCTAACAAAAGAGCTTTGTTTGGCCAGTCGAGGTGCAAGTCATTGAGTTTGCCTTCTGGTGGGTTGAGACCTGTCTTCTCCTCCTTTCTGGGTTGGAGTGCCCCATTGGCGAGGTTTATACTGGGCTTGTGGTTGCCCTCTGCCCCTTGGGCGCCTGTATTTACCCCTCTGAGGTCTGTCAGTGGCTGGAAAGGACCAATTTTTTGTTGGCCAGTTTCTGCTGAAGCGAGGGGGTTGCACCTGTAGGAAATCTTTGACTGTCTGCATTGATTTCGCCTTATCTTCCATTTTCTTTAGCACTTCTTCTGCTTTAACTCCAAAAAGAACATCCTGCTGTAAGGGTGCATCCAGTAGTTTTGCTTTGACATGATCAGGTAGACTTTGTTCCTTTAACCAGGCATACCTACGTATAACTGATCCAGTGACAGCTGCTCTGCAGGAGGCCTCCAAAGAATCAAACCCACATTGTAAGGTATGTTTGCCCACCTGCTCGGTGACGTGCAATAAATCCTGTACTTCTTTCAATTCAGATTGTTGTGGAAGGGAGGTAATCTTTTGTTTTAACTGAGAGATTAGAAACTGCTGATACTTGAGCATATGAAATTGACATTTTAGTGCTCTCATAGCTAATGTGGCTGAGGTGTAAACCTTTTTCCCCCACCTGTCTAATGCTCTTGAATCCCTCTCAGAAGGTACTGGGTTTTTAGCCATGGAAGGCTTAGCCCCCTTGGGACCTTGGGAGATAGTCTCTGGGTCAGCTACTGGGCTTTTGTAAAGAAATTTCTGGGAATCAGGTACTCTGTAGTATCTGTCAGGCTTAGCCGGAGCAGGAGGTAGAGAGTCTGGGTTGAAACTGGATTCAAAATAGACATAATCCACAATGTCCAAAACAGGTGGGATGGCTAGAGGTCTGTGTTGGGGGAGTAAAAGAAACTCTCTGAGCCTTTTCTTGGAATCATAGAAATCCTGACCTTCCCAGTGGAAATGTTCCCTCATTGTGTGTAAAGTTTCCCCAAAAGAGTAATCTTCAGGAGGGGAAACTGAGGGAATAGAGTCCTCAGCATCAGAATCTTCATAAGGAGAGTAGGAATAGTCTTGGTCTTCAGAGGAATTCGAAGAAATATACAGTTGCTCAGAAGAAGCAAAATCTTCCTCTTGTCTAGACCTTTTGTCAGGAGGAGGCTGTGAACCCCTGATACGAGAAATCAAATCTTCAGCCATTTTGAGCATCTGTTTCTTAGGCATAGGGCCTTGAACAGGAGACTGAAGTGTAGTCTTTTTAGCTTTAGAAGGAGTCTTAGACTTAGAAAACGTTTTGACTGTGAGAGTCGTCTGTCTGAAAACGCCCTCAGAAACCGATGGCGTTTCCGAAGCACCGACGTCCTTAGAAGGTATATCGTCGGAAGGGCCTGAAGTAAAAGGCTGCGTCGGCCTAGTACATTCCGTCAGAATATCCGTAGCAGTCTCGGGTTCCAGGACTGCAGTAGTCAGGGGCTGCGTCGGAGCCTCACTGATAACCGGAGAACCGGAGACCGGATCAACCGAGGCCTCGGAATCGGGTTTAGGCCTTGGCTGTCGGTCCTTGTCCCTGCGTTTTTTGTGCACGCCGGTAGTCAGTAGCTCCGACGGCATGTTATAGTTAAATTTTCTACCAAAAAAGTGTTGTGCGAAATCAAATCGCCTTTTAATAGTACACTTATTAAACCTAGCACAAAAATGACAAGAAGTGACGTCGTGATCAGGGCCTAGGCAAGGTATGCAATAAGAATGAAAATCCTTATGAGGCATTTGCTTCCCACAAGAAATACAATTGTTAACTTTTTCTGACATCGGTCTGAGGCAAGAAAAGTTTCCCCAATGGGGTACTTAGCTTTATAGAAGACTTCGGTCTGAAATTCGAATTCGATAATCTCAGGAGTCGGCCAACCGGCACTTGCGAACTGCTTCTGCTTCAGGCACCACGCGGCAAGAAAGACTGAAGAAAATGGCGTCGGTTGCAGTATATGTACCCCTGGCGCACTGATGTCAGGGATGAGGCGACAGCAACCGACGTCGGACCAAGACTTTGGAAATCCGGCCGACTGCGGGACTGCCTGACGACAGGATAACCCAAGTGTGATGACTGCAGCAGGGTAACACAATGAACATCTGAATGGGTCCTGTGTGTGGATTTGAAGGGCTGTCCTGGGGATCTGTTTGAAAAGATTGAATGGTGACAACATCAAATCCCATTCCTTCAAAACTAGAGTGTCGAAGAATACAATTATCCAGACAGCTTTTTCAAATCTCAACTTACCATATCACAATAGTTGGTCAACAGCTCAGACATCTGCACGCAATTCAGTATGAATACAAATATTTACCAACAGTGTATTATTTATACCAAAAGAAGTATTGTTTCCCTTGTTATCTAAGCAAAAATAAGTCTGTAGTTACAATATTGTCATGTAAAATACTGTGTGAAATACGTGTAGAAAGTATGTCCATACAAACTAATATAACATGCAAAATGCTGATGTCTGAGCTGTTAACCAGCTATTGCGATCTGATGAATTTAGATTCAAACAAATTATCCTTTGACAGTTGTATTCTTCACTCTGGTCTTGATGGAATGGGATTTGTTGTAGTGGCCGTTTGATCTTTTCAAATAGATCCAGTCCTGGTCCTGCCAGGTGATTGGTCCTTCACACCAATAGACAGGATGTGGTTGGAGCCCTGAACTTTGATAGACTGGCAGAGGGAGGTTAGCAGGTACCACTACACATATAGCCAGTAAGGCAGTGTATTCTTTGAATATCTGCTGTTACAGTTGTACAAGTCTTGCTTACCTGTAATTTATCTGCCACACTGTTTCAGATGGTAGTTCCTGTCTGAATCCCATTGTTTCCAATCTGTTTTAAGTATCAAAACCTGCCTTGAAAAGTATGTGATTGTCCAGATACTGTGTCTGTGGCCACTACTATTGTTAGAGTGCTGAGAAGGTATACATGGGTACATAAATAGAAGTTTGCTAATGAGGTAGTCTGGCATTTTAAGTTCTGCTGTAGTTCATGTTTTGTTTGGCCTGTCTACTACTCAGGTCCCCCAACAATTTGATGAAAGCTGGATTTAGTCCTGGAATCCCTGCCTTCTTAAACCAAACAAGGAACAAAAAAGAGATAGCAGGAGGGAAATAATAAGAAATGAGGATGTTTTCCAAAAGAGACAGAATGACTATTTCAGAATTCTTTTTCCTAACCCCTACGCCTCCTCCCCCTGTCTCAAAATCTGTCCCAGAAACGGTCTGTTTACAGTCTTCTTAGGAAGCAGATTGTTTTAGACTCTTTTCTGCTAAAAGTGGTTCAGGAGGGTTACATTTAGCACTGGATGTAAATAGCTCCTTTCAGGGGTGTTCCTTCCCACGTTGTGAACTGTTGGTAATGGATGATCCCATGTGATATAAACATAATTTTTTATGATGCTTTGTGGCTCAGGTTTCCATTGTTTTTCAGCTACCTCAATAATATGTTTGCGCAATCCCAATGCAACAGTCTTGCCACATTATTATGCCTTTCAGTATACAGTCCTTCTGCCATTAGAATATCACAGCCAGCAACAAGACTGTTTCCAGTTCTGTTTTACAAAACCTGCATTTGTCTGTTTCTCCCACATGCTTAACAGACTTTGTAAACCAACGTGTATGTAGTCTATATTAACCTTTCAGCTTTTGGTTTAAATTCTCCTCTCCTTAATCATTCCTGTATTTGTTCCTGCTCAACATGAGGTTGCTCCAAGAGTTTTCTACACTTGCAACTATATTTATGCATTTTCACATTTATTGCCTTTTCATCTGATCCTTCACCTTATATTCATTATTTTCTTTTTTGGCACATTCGGTTGCCACCTGATTTTTTTTTTTTAATTTGCTGTTGGTTTGATTTCCATTCCCGCTTGACACCGATATGCTTCTGCTAAACTAAGCAGTGAAGTAATTTTAGACTTACTGTGCTCATGTTTTGAAACTTTCACTACATTTGGGTCTTGTGAGGTCAGCAGATATACCAATATCAGAGTATAGACAGTGCTTAAATAAAACTAATAAATCCACAAATAGAGAAAGCACTGTGAAGCAAAACAAATTGCCACATTTAGGGTTGTTTTCGATAACCAACCACTTTAATATAGAGCAAACATAAAAGTATCACCATACATTAAGGCTTAACTGAAATCACAGAGTTTTCGTCTTTTTAACACAAAGACTTCATCAGATGCAACAGAGTGACTCTACCAAGACGCATCCTTTTATACCTTGAATTTCATTAAGCACATTTAAAAAATAAAAAATTCAATCAACCAATTAATTAACTACATTTCCCTAATATGAACCAAAGCTTTAAAACCAGAAGTATGTCCACTATATAATAAATTCCTCCTAAACCAATAACACAGGTAGTGAAAACTCTCCTTTGCTAAACATATGTAGCAGTAATTAAAAACTTATTGTATAAAACTTATTAATAAAATCTCATATTTAAAAACCATAATCAAATGAATTCCTATGAGCTTTTTTGTAATACAAGATCACCATCTACTGGCCAAAATGTATATTGCTCACATTATATAAAAAAATGTTATTCCATTTTCTATATTTAATACCGATCTAATATATGCACCTCAATTAAAGTACTAACCACCATGTAAAAGAAAATAAAATACATAAAATAAAATTGTTGGAATAAAAATCAATACTATAATTCATATATCACAATTTTGCTGCCCTCATTTTTAATAGGGGGTATGGAAATATTGATTAGCATATGAGATTCGTCAGTGTGACGACAGAAATGCCTTGTATAGGCATGTTAAGAAATTTCCGGGTCATGTATTTAAATTTGTGGTCTTGCAGCAGGTTAAACGAGGTGACAGGGGGCCCCTGGAAGTAGGTTTTGGAAGAAAGAGAAACCTGGTGGCAGGTTTCTCTTAATGCCCATTCACCCCCGGGTCTTAATGAGGCTATTGCTATTTCCAGCAAATTGAAATTAAGAGCGTTGGATAGATAAAACATATTTTTTATTCATATGTGAGCAGTTTGAAAAATATTTTATATATATGTATATATATTACATATATATTTTATTATTTTTATTAGGTTATTCAATATATGGAAAGTTTAATATTTTTTTGTGTGTTGGGGCATATGTTTGTATTGCATACTGTTTTTATTATAATTAATGTGATTAACAATTGAGACTAATTTAACAATCAAGAGGGTGTGCCTTTTGTATAAAATGTTGAGCACTTGTAGGGTAAATTGTCTGAGGAAGTTTGGTTATTGATGCCTTACGAAAAAAGCTCTTGCATTCGTTGTGTTTTTATTTTTTATGCAGTAAAGTATCTATGTGGACTTCAGCTGTGTGTTTTTTGGTTTTACCCATCCTTTTATACCTTGAATTTCATTAAGCACATTTAAAAAATAAAAATTCAATCAATCAATTAATTAACTAAATTCCCCTAATATGAACCAAATCTTTAAAAACAGAAGAAATATGTTCGCCACATAATAAATTGATGATTGATGATTGAAAATAGGTTTTGTACAATAAGTTTTTAATTACTGTTACATATGTTTAGTAAAGGAGAATTTTCACTACTTATTGGTTTAGGAGAAATTTATGTGGTGGACATATTTCTTCTGTTTTTAAAGCTTTGGTTCATATTAGGGGAATTTAGTTAATCAATTGGATCTCTGAATTTTTATTTTTTAAATGTGCTTAATGAAATTCAAGATATAAAAGGATGGGTCTTGGTAGATTCACTCTGTTGCATCTGATGAAGTCTTTGTGTTAAAAAGATGAAAACGTGGTGATTTCAGTTAGGCATTAATGTATAGCAATATTTTTATGCTTGCTCTATATTAAAATGGTTGATTATCGAAAACAACCCTGAATGTGGCACTTATTTGTTTTGCTTCACAGTGCTTTCTCTGTGAATTTATTAGGTCAGTAGATATGTGTGCAGTCCCACGATTGCAGATCTAAACATGTAATCAGTTTTGAGGAGGCCCATACTTCCTTCAGAAAGGGAAATATTAAATTTTGGTATGCACTGATTTTTTTTATAAATCATTTGATGAGCATGAAGCATCCTTCTTGTTTTCCTGTCTAATCTGTCCAACACCTTTTGGAGCCAGTCATTCACACCAAAACTGTAAGTTAGGACAGGAAGAGCAAATTGATTTATAGCTTAGTCTAATGACCACAAGGCCTTTTTTAAGCCTAGCCATGCATCTCAAATCTCTGACGAGTTCTGATATCCTTGATAAGTGTAAGAAGGGGCTTGGAAGATTCACCATTTATAGGTTGCCTGCGTCCGTTAAGAGACCTAGGTGCCAAACCAGGGATGAATTTCCTAGTCCCCATCCAGTTGTCAGTTACATTTGAATTTGGTTAGGGAGGAACTCTGCTTCACATGGATGGGGAGAATGTTTCAGAGATGGGGTGGTCTCTGGGATACATACCTGTCTCTCCAGTAGGTCCTATTTTTATCACAGGCAAGGTTTAAGTTAAGAACAGGTAATTCTGGTGCTGTTTGTTTTGTGGATATGCAGAAGGTCCATCAGAGTGGGGTTTGACAATGCCCTGTATGCCAGGCATAGATCTCCCCTAAAAACCTGTGAGAGACAGAATACAGGGATAGGGCCTTGAGGCCGTCTGCAAAGGACATTTTATTCACACCCTGTATTCTTTTAGTGAGGAAGCTCTGTGGATGTTCCAGTTGTTGGATATGCCTGGTTAGGTACATACCAAAGGGGACATTGTACTCAATGATAGGTCTGATGAATGCCGAATACAATGGAACAGTGACTTCCTTGGACTTGGATGCCATACCTTTGTAAGCTGCACAACATAGAATGATTTTCTCACTACGTAGACACGTGATGGTCAAAGGCTAGATTACTGTCTGTGTGTGTCCCTAAGTCCCTGACTATTGGGACAACTCTGGTCTATATTATATTATCGAAAAGGCTTTCCATCGAATGCCTTTTCATCGACCCGTAAAAAACGAACTGCCAAATAAGCGAATGGCCACATCAGTGATTTTTCTGCAAGGGAAAAAAATTACTTGCCCTACAAAAAACAATATCACTTCAAACATTACAAGGTGGGGGGGGGCTGTGCCCCCCCTAACTAAATATACCAACTCTGAGATCGCACTACAGTGGGGAAAAGGGCAAACTCACAAGGATGGCCAAGCTATTTTTTTTCCCAGGAAAAAAAAAATTGCTGATGTAGCCATTCGTTTAAATGGCAGTTCACTTTTTAAGGGTCAATGAAAAGGTGCTCAATGGAAAGCCTTTTCGATAACATAAAGTAGACCTGGGCAATTCTAAGGGGGTGTGTTGTCAATATGATATTTACCAGGGGTGGATTACTTCCCAAAGGATACTATAATGCATTTCTTGGCATTTAGTTTTAATTCATGGCTGTGGCACCAGTTGCTTGTCTGTGTCAGCCCTTCCTGGAGAACATTTGTGTCATTGTGGAATTCAATCACAGCTCCAAATTTGCAATCATCTGCAAATTTAGTTAGCCAGAGACCATTCACATTGGCCTTGACTTCAGAGAAGTAAATGTCAAAAAAGAGCGGTCCAAGGACCGATCTCTGAGGGACTCCACTTGTGACTGACCTCTTTGTAGAGGTGGACTCCCGATTTCTAACTTCCTGGGTCATGTCTGTGAGCCAGTTGGCTATCCATTGGTGGCATGCGAGTTTGTACCAAACCTCCTTGAGTTTGTCAACAACACCCAAGTGGTGTTTTGTGTCAAATGCTTTCGCCAAGTCAAGGTAGGCAGCGTGAACCATTTTTCCCTCATTCATTGCTTTGGTGACCTTCTAAAAAAAGCCCACTAGGTTGAGTAGGCTTGACAAAACCAAACTGGGTTGGGTGCAGTGTCTGGAGGTTTACTATATCACTGTTGATCATGTCCATGATAATTATTTCCATGGTTTTACATATAAGACTAATGAAACTTATGGGTCTGTGGTTTCCAGGATCTGTAGATGGCCCACCTTTGTTCAGAGGAACGACTGCTGCTGTTCTCCATTCATGCAATACAAAACCTGTTTGAAGGCTACAGTTAAATAGCAATTCCGGAGGGCCTGATTAGTCATGTTTCATGCTATTTAGAAGGCATCCAGGGATGTTGTCTGTGCCCACTGATGCAGAGGTTCTTGGCCTTAGAGAGAGCATTAATGATTGGTTCCCTAGTGATAGCAGGGAGAGTTATGTTTAATGGTATTTCCTGAGGGAAGGTTGAGAGGAGAGATGGGTAAAGTTGAAGCTGTATTTATTGGCCAGTAAGTTTGCTATATCTTCTGGCTCAGTATAGGTGGCTCCATTTATAATGAGCTCTGCACACAATTGTGTATTACCTTTGTGGTTGAGGATATAGCTAAAGAATGCCTTGTGGTTGTCTTTGGCCTGGGAGCCCAAATTTACTTCAAATTTGGACAAATTTACTTCAAATTTGGCTTCCGTAGACTTTTTGTTCTTTGGGTTGTTTATTTGGTTATCTAGAATTCTAGATCATATATGTCAATGCTGTTTTCATTATTGATTTTAGTCTTCCAACATATTACTTAAAAGTTTTATTTGCATTTGTTCATGTTTTATTGTTAATCCTTCATCATTTCCCAAATATTTATACACTCTGTTGCTCAAGTTCTTTTATATCACATTCCTGTCCCAAACTGATGTTTTCTTGGTGCTGCTTTTGCACATTTATCAAGGCCAAATGACATTCTTATATCATCTGAAAATGTTTTGACCACTTGCAGCTGTGCTTTCAGTTTCTCATCTGATTAACTATACAGTTTTTAATCATCTACAAAAGATGAAGAGAAGTCTTTATGCTTTGTTGTTTTCTGGGAGCCAGATTGTAGCCATGACCTAATTTGTTAAGTAGAAAACTTAATGGGATTAAAGGCAAGGCAAAAGAGCAGTGGTGACAGAGAGTTACCCTGGAATATTCCCCTTTGAATTTTTATCCTTGGATTAATAATTTGTCCTTTATCATGGTTTAAGTGCAGAGTGGTTTGCCACTGTTTCATTGTTACTGTAATGTAATCGATCAGTGTAAGGTGTATCTTATAAATTTTAAGCACTCTTTTATCCATGAATATGGGAAACTGTCATATGCTTTTTTGTAGTCTATCCATGCCATACTTGGATTCTTCCCCTTTTTTACAGTTCTCCATTATGACTTAACAACAAATGATTCTTTGTTCCATATGACTTTATTTTATTACCTTTTTGTTCTATTGCCATGATTGAGTTTTCTTCTAAATGACTATAAGTTCTGTTGGCATCAATTCCAGTATATAGTTTATACGTTGTAGGAAGGCAAGTTACTAGCCTATAGTTTATAGGATAGCTTGCAAGTTCACAGTTAAGTAGGAACATTGTTTTTCCTGTTGTTAACCAGGCTGGTGTCTGTTCAGGGTGCACATATAAATGGTTCTTACTGGTGGCTAAATCCTCTTGTAAAAATGTTAATACTTTTAGAAAGAAGTTAGGTACTGCATCTGGGCCTGAGTTTTTCCAGTTAGGAGCTTCTCTTAATTTTGTTTCAGTCTCTCTGGCCATCCCATTTCATATCCTATAATTTGAATTTTTTATTCTTTCTTTTACTTCTTTTATCCATTTAGCATCTTTGTTAGGTTCCACAGGATATTCATAGATGTTTTAATTTAATTTATTTATGTATTTGACATTTGTTGGCCGGGAAAGTCCTACTGGGCTAGTGCCCTTTTTCAGCAAATTACCTTAGTTGTAATTCATAAGTTCCACAGAGAAACAAAACATGCCTAATTACAATTTCAATATAACATCCAATAGCACTATACAGTCAAGCGAAAGCACTCCGTGGCATAATAAAAATATACCTTGAGAATGAAAAGTTCTCAAGCATATGGTCCTGAAGTACAAAACAGGTTTTAACAGTTCGCAGTCAGGTATGTTAGTATGAGAAGAAGTAGGAGGCAGTTATGTTTTGATAGGGCTGGAAGGCAGAGAGATCACATAGTGCTTTGGGTAAGTTAGGGAATTTAGAGAATTGTATTGTGTCTATGGCTATGAGGATAATGAAAGTATTATTGAGTGTAATGAGGATGGTATAATAGATGCTTGTGAAGTGATAGTGGAGGGGATTTAGATTGGAGGAGAGGGATGGAATTAGGAGGGTGGTTTGTGCTAGACTTGCTACAGTGACAGGTCCTGGTCTGAAGTAAATGTTTTCATGCTGTTTTGAATTCTTGTGTATGTGATATGTTCCTGATGTACAATGGTAGTTTGTTCCAGGCTAGGGTGAGTGTGTAGCTATAGAGATTTTGTCCTATGTATTTTTTCGGTTTGTAAATTTCCACCAGTTGTTGGTCAGAACTTGAGAGTTGTAGGAGGGGTATAGCATGAGATAAGTGGGGAGATGGAAGGACAGGCAGAGGGTTTGTTTAAGATGGAATGAATCATAAGTAGTTGAGAAGTTGGTGGGGGAACTCTAGCCAGTGTAGGAGACTGAGCGATAGGCAGTGGTGTGTCTTTGTGGAATGCTTAGCAGCAAATCTTCAACTTTGTTATAGGTGGATTTCAGTTTGGACAGGATAGAGGCTTGAAGTTTAGTTAGTATTTATGAACTGTAGACAAGACTGGGAGGAAGGCGTGGGCAAGAGAAAATCTAGAGTCTTTAGTGAGAAATTTATTTGCTATTTCTATAAAGTAGCCCCAGGTTTTTGATGTGTTTTTTTGATGCAGTGGTGGACATGGAGGTTGAATTTGAGTTTGTCATCTATGATGACTCCGAGCAGTTTGGTGTGAGTTTCAGCATTAATGACAGTGTTGTCAAAAGATGTAATGGAGAAGGTAGGTTTCAGATGTGACAGAGGTTTAGGTAAGAAGAAGCTGGGTCTTTTTAGGATTAAGTATAAGTTTGTTATTGGAGAGCCGTTGTTCAGTAGAGTTAAAGGAGTTTTGGGTGAGGAGGTGAAGGTCAGAGAGGGAGTCTGAGGTAGAGATGACTGTGGAGTCATATGCATATTGTATAAGAGAGGAGTCTGGACATGAGGAATGTTCATAATTAGTGAAGGTATTAAATAACTAGGGACCGAGGATTGGCCCTTGATTAACGCCAGTTTTGATGGGGAGAAAGGGAGACATTGAGGAGAGCCATTTAACTGATTGTTGTTGATTAGTGAAATACCTTGTGAACCAGGAAATAGTAGTACTGGAATAGGTTTAGGTCATAGAGTTTGGAGAGTAACGTAGGGTAAGAGATTGTATCAAATGCCTTAGATAGGTCAACCTAAGTTTGTTACCGTCTCTAACAAGGGAGACTGAGTTTGTAAAGGAGATGAGTGCAGTAGTAGTGCTATGGTAAGGACGGAAACCGTGTTGTGTGTTTGTAATTAGTAACATTTTTGTTTACCAGAAGTACTTGGGTTTTGTTGTGATTTAATTTTAGACCAGAGATATTTGCAAAGAAGTCTAGAGTATGTAATAGGTGATCTATTGAATTTTCAGTATCATTAGAATTAGAAGTTAGTAGGTCATCAGCAAGTAGTTTTATCTTGGGGGATAATTTGTCCAACACTTTATATCCTTTAACACTGTCATTATTTCTAACATAATTTGCAAGAGGCTTGGTAGCCAGGGCAAAGAGTAATGGGGAGAGGGGGTACTCCTGTTTAGTACCTATTAATATTTCGAATGGGCTAGATAGGTAAGATCCAATCTTATTATACTATGGAGTATCTTATACTCCTTATCTTATAGACTATGGAGTTTTCATATATTTTTTTATTAATCCTGTAATATTTGGGTAGAAATTGTATTTTTGCAGAGCTTTAAACAGATATGACCAACTTAGGGAGTCAACAGCTTTATCTATATCAAGGCTTAAAATAGAAAGCTCATTTTTTTTCTTGTTTGCCAAGTCTATTAAGGACAGTAATCTAATTACATTGTCTTGTACCTTTCTGTTTATGATAAACCTGGTTTGGTCTTCATGAATTAATATTGAAAAAACTTTATTTAATCTGTCTGCTAAGATAGACATGAATATCTTGTAATCAATGTTAAGCAAAGAAATTTGGCCTGTATGATGTGCAAAGGTTGGACTCTATTTGGTTTTAAAATGGGAGAGATGATAGAATATTTCCATCGGGGAGGGATGTTTGCTGTAATTTTTTCTTGGAATGCATTAAGATTTTCAAGATGTTATCAGGTAAAAGTTTGTAAAACTCCAGAATTAGACCATCCAGCCCTGGTGCCTTTTTTGTTTTAAGATTTTTTTATTTGTTCCTTTAATTCTTTAAAGGAAAAGGGTGTGTCTGTGTTGTTAATATTATGTTTGGATAACTTCTTTTGAATATTATTAGCAAGAAAGTTGTCTATACTTTTGTTATCACTTGTAGATTAATTACTATTAATATTTTTGTAATGGTTTTTAAAATATATTTTTTAGTTCTGTAACTGATAGTCTGATTATGTCTAATGTATATTTCTTTATATGACTTTCTTCATTTAAATATTTAGATATAATCGCAATCCTGTGCATACTCTTAGGATTAATTGAGTAGGAATGTAATCTGATTTTTTCCAGATTTATTGATATTTCATGCTGCATGATATCCTGATATTCCTTGTTCAGTTTACATATGTCAGCTAATGCAGATTTGTCATTTGATGTGTTTTAGTTTTAGTTCATCCAATTTCTTTTTGTATGTCTGCCAGTTTTTATCCCACTCTTTTCTTTTATTTATATATTAGCTTTTGACTACCTTTAAAGTGTCCCATAAGATAATATCTGAAACCTCTCCATTATTATTGGAGTCTAGGTAAAGCTTTATTTCATCTAGAAACCATTATTTAAATCATTGTACTGTTCTGGGTAAGCAGGTAGTCTTTGGCAGAAGTTTAAGGGGTCAGTATTAAGTGTTACATTGAAGGTGATAGCATTGTGGTCAGACATAGGGCATGATGTCAGCACTACATTATCAGTTTTGGCCAGTAAAGAACTGGTTACAAAGACTTTGTGTATGTTGGTTTGTGTGCCAAATCAGTAAGAGAAGTGAGAATATTTAAGGGAAGATAATATTTTTATACCGTCAATGTTGATTAGGTTTCTGTCTTTTATGTAGTTCAAGTGCTTGGTAACAGGGACATCTTGAAGGCCGTAGAGCTTGTGGTATATGTGGAGGACAAGATGCAATTAAAATCACCTACTAATAGAAACTCACCTTTAGACTTTAATATTATGGTGTCTAAATGTTTTTTTCCACAGTTTTACTCCCAGTACCCAGTATCCAATAGGTGTTTGCAAAAGTGTACATCTTTTTATCTAGTTTTAGTATGACTAAAGCAGGCATACCATCATTGCTTGAGTATGAGTCTTAACTTTTTCTGGAATTCTCATTGATTTTCTGTGTAAAATTAGAACACTTCTTCTTTTGTGGTTGTTTAAACTTACCAAAATCTTATAATCCTTACAGTTTAATTTGTTTAGATCTTCTGTTACTAAATAGGATTCCTGAATGAATGCAAAATCTGCTTTATGTAGCATTAAATATTTGTTGACACTGCTCCTTTTCATGGGGTTGTTCAACCCATTGACATTATTGGATATAATGTTAAATATTATCATTTGATGGAGACTAGTATAAGTAAAATTGAAAAGTGCTTTCCTTGATTCATTATGACCAATAAATTTTTTTAAACTGTTATGGACAATTAAAAAAACTCTAAGTTTGGAAATAAAACTGTATTTTAATAACCTTCTGTGTATGGATAAAGGGTCTATATCAGAACATTGAAGTTGTAAAACTTCGAATGTTCTAATATCAACCCGTTTTAATTGAATGCTAAAAATAGTGAAGCTGCAGAACACCAAATTCTTTCCTAGGGAAAGAATTCAGTTGGCCGGTTCTGTGGCTTTGCTATTTTCAGCGCTGTGGTGGAGATTTATGGTTTGGGTTCAGGTAAGTGTGTGATTGTGTGGTTGTTAGGATTAGGGCGCGGGTTAGGTGAGTTAGGGTTAGGGCGCGAGTTAGGTGAGTTAGAGTTAGGGCGCGGGTTAGGTG
Source organism: Protopterus annectens (assembly GCF_019279795.1). Taxonomy (NCBI): domain Eukaryota; kingdom Metazoa; phylum Chordata; order Ceratodontiformes; family Protopteridae; genus Protopterus; species Protopterus annectens. The sequence goes on from NC_056725.1 coordinate 685,708,223, forward strand.
AATTAGGTTTAGGGGCGGGTTAAGTGAGTTAAGGTTAGGGTGCGGGTTAGGTGAGTGTGCGATAGTGACGGACCTTAGGGTTAGGGTTAAGGTAAGTGGATAGATAGTAGTGTATGTATAGTTTAGTGTTGGGTTAGTTGTATGATTATAAGTGTATGTGTGTGTATTGATGTTTTTTAGGTGTGCTTGTGTTGTGTGTATGTGTTTCGGAATAGCAATTTTTTCCCCCAAGGAAAAAATTCGTTGTTCTGAATGTTCGTTATTATGTGGTTTAGATATTTTAGGTTCGATGAAATAGCGTTCGCTATTTTCATCTTTCGATAATGTGATATAAATGCTGGATTAACTACATCCAGGCTTACTATAGCTCTCATAGAAGCCACAAACTAACCCACTCATGACATCTAGTGGAAATTCCTAGCTACTGCAGGTTAATAGCAAGCAGAAGGGAAACTGCAGGTATATCAAAAACATATGAAAGGAACAATTCAATTTAACATACTGTGTATGCATGCATGAACTAAGAACATGAAGCTGTGTGCAATTTCTTAAAATTATTTTTATCTAGACAGACTAAGATAAATTGATTAATCCTAATAATTATTTGTTGCTATGAATAAATACAGGACTGTAATGTCATTAAAGCAGACAGGAAAAAGATGCATTTAAAACTGTCACTGTCAGAAACATATTTGTAATTCTTACTTAAATATATATGTAATTCAGATTAAATAAATCACTATTTACATAGTTCATAGTTCATAGTTTAGTACTAAGCTAACTGCCCTTCCGAGCCATTTTAAGCCTAGCCAATTATCCCTTGTGAGACTCAAACCCTGCACCTTGTGTTTGTAAGGCAAACACCTTAGCCATTAAGCCACCCTCCCAACTAAAACAATGCTTGCAAGACTTTTTAGATAAAAAAATGCTAAATGAATGAAAACACAGTTCAAATGATCATTCATGAATCTGGTTGGCTGTTAGAGTACATTGAAGAGAAGCAGGTTCAGAGGTCATACCTACTTCCTGGAATACAATACAGATTGTTTCTCATGAGTCTTTGAGGTAAGTGAAGCCTTTAGAAGCTTGAGCTTGTCGCAAAAGTTGTCAGAATTCCATCAAAAAAGTAAGTAGACGGGAATTTTTTAGTGAAGTGAAGCTTTTAAGCATAACTTGTAAAAAGATGAATATTCAAGATAAAAGCTCCAAATTACCAATCTTACATATCTATAAGACATATTAGCTAAAATGGAGCACATTGCAGAAATTCAGTTAAGTAGTAAATGTATATATAATAAAATGTTGCCACTTTCTTTTTAATTACTTAACAGTAACACAGTAAGCATTTCTGTCTCCTGCAGTGATTAAATACTATGACACTAGGACTAAAACAGAAAGGGAAGGCACATATATGAAGAAATAAGTATAGCATATAAAAGAAATATATATAAATATATGAACTGAATAAGTGATTTTTATACCATTTCACTAGTGCTATGTCATGTATATAAAGAGATACAAGTATAAAATGGTAGTTTGTAGTTGGATAAGATTTTGATTTACTTGAATTTTCAGTAATATTATTTATAGTTAGCATTGTTGTGGGAAAGGTAATAGGAGAGTAAAAAAGTTACATTACCTTTTCTGTATGATTCCACATTATTTAGAAGGGAGAAAACAAAAACTTGCATGAAATGTGAAGTTGGGTATAATCATTTGTGTCTGTGTTTCTTTTTTTCTTTAATAGTCCACTGATTTTTGAAGCTTGTATTTCATTGAAGAATCCATTGGTTCAGGGTGACTTAAAAGGTTCTTTTATTAGACAATTGTGGATACATTATCGAAAGAGTCAAAAGTTTTCTTTCTGGCAGGGTTAGTCTTATTCTTGCTGGGAATATGAGTTGTTCTTTGATTTCCTTCCCTTTTTAATGATTTTATTAGAGGGACACATGCTCTTCTTTTGGACATTACAAGAGGTGAAAAATCCTTGTCAACCCTGATAGTTTGGTTACCAAATTTTAATGGAGCAAGGGACCAGGCAGTTCTTAAAACAAGGTCTTGAGTGGAGATAAATCTTACAATAATAGATCTTGGACAGCTGTTCTTACTGGATACAGAAGTTGTAGTTAAAGACTTGTGTGCCCTTTCTATCCTTAAGGATAGTGCTTCAGGTAGGTTTAGGATTTTAAGAATCCAAGAAGTCAGGAATTGAATCATATTGTCCCCCTCCATCTGTTCCGGGATGCCATAGATTCTTATGTTGTTTCTCCTGGTTCTATTCTCACTGTCGTCTATCTTTTCAGTCGGTCTGGTGTTTTCTTGAAGAAGAAAGTCTGTTCATCTCTCTTTCTGTTAACCTGCAGTCTATATCAGTTACATAATCTTCCAAAGCAGCAATCTGGGCAGTTTGTTGTTTAAGGACTTCATTTAATAAGGTTATTTGTTTGGTGGTATCTTCTTTTATATTGTCCACTTTTAAGTTTAATTTGTCTATTTTACCCACCAAGTCTTGAACTGTAGTATGGATTGCTTGTATTTCTTTCTTCATTGGAGTTTCTTGCTGAGATTTGGAACTGCTCATCTTCCCTTTTAAATGTGATTTCAACATCCTTTCTATTTGAAAGTTTGACAGAAAAATATTAGCTTAAAAATTACACCAACTTGCAGCTTACAACATCCAGAATCTGATTTTAGTAGTTTCAGGTCTTTGTTGGTGAAATGAAAGGAAAAATGAAGACTGCAGAGCTCATAAACTCTGCTTTAAGCTTGCCTTCCAAGCCATGCCCCTGTGTTAAGTATTTTTTGTGGTATGTTGCATTGTTTTGTATAGGATTCTTGTGAAGGAGCATTTGCAAGGAGTTAATTTCAGGTTGGTTTTATAACTAGACTGAAATTCCAGCATTTTTCTCAGGGGCTGTGTTGATGTGGTTAAGCACTAAAATTTGTAGTGTCAGTATTTGTCATCCTAGCCATGTTATATAAATGCAGAAATAATTTACCTCCCATTGAAGTCTGGGAGGTAAAACATTGTATCCCATACCAAAGATTTTGATAGCACTGTAATACAAATATGTGAGGCTACCAATCAGTCCCGAAATAATGTCATCGTCGTATGTCTATTAATTTTGAAATATGCCCCTCAATTAAAAAAATTAATGCTACACCTGTTGTCTTTAGCTGTAAAAATGCACCCAAGTCTGAGATTTAAAAAAAATGCAAATTATTTAACTTCTTTGACATTATTACAGTGTTCTGTGTGCACTGTTTACCACAGATGTAGCCACAGTTAAGTAGATGTATACCTGCAGTACATTGCTATGCCATGTTCAGTATCCGTATTGGAAAAAAAGCATGAGCTTGAAATGAAATTCACATAATACGGTTATCTCGATTTTAAAAAGTAAGACATTTTCCGACATTTCTGGGTTTTTTTTAGTAAAACACACACACACACACACACACACACACACACACACACACACACACACTCTCTCTCTCTGGCAGTGCCCCTAAAAATCCAGATCTATCACAAGATAGACACCCACACGTACTCAGACACACAACATGCTTTCTACAGGCAAACTGGAAAAACATCAGTTTACCTATAACATATCTTTGGGGTGTTGGAGAAAACAAGAGCACCTGAATAAAACCTGCACAGAGGCAGGGAGAATGTGCAGACTCCACAACTACAGAGCCAGAGCAAAGAACTCAGACAAGGAGGCAAGAACTGTGAGAAGTCAGCACTGTTCATTCAAGCTGCACTGTACCATGGATGTGTTCCTTTCCCACACTTCCTGCCCAGACAGAAAAAAAAATAGCCACTGATTGTGTGCAATGCTGATGTTCGACAGTTATGGAAAGTGAAAGGAGTTATGGCCACAGTATTGCCTTTGTATACAATTATATATATAATATAGTTATACATGTAATGTGTGTGTGTATATGTAATATGTGTATATATACATATATATATATATATGTATATATATGCGTGTATGTGTGTGTGTGTGTGTATATATATATATATATATATATATATATATATATATATATGAATGTATGTGTTTTTATATATATATATGTGTGTGTGTGTGTGTGTAAAATGCATGTATGTATATATATATATATATATGTGTGTAAGTGTAGGTGTGTATGTAGGGTATATAATATGTATAGATATATATGTATATATATATATATATATATATAGTATGTATATATGTATGTATATATATAGATATATATGTATATATATAGATATATATGTATGTATATATATTTATGTATATATATATATATTGTGTATATATGCATATATATCTATATATATATATATATATATATATATATATATATATATATAGTTGTATATATATATATATATATGTATATATATATATATATATATATGTGTATATATTTATATATATGTATATATATATATATATATATATATTTATATATACATATATATATATACACGTATGTATATATACACAGTTCAATACCACCACCACCCCTACATACGCATAAGCCACAACAATGATTGTTTTTACACTGGATTTGAATGCAGATAGGAAATCCAAGTGAAACTCATAAACAAAAATATGGCATCAGGGGCCAAAGTCATTATTTCAATATATTCGGCACTCATCATACCTATTATTGAGTACAGTGCCCCCTATGGTATGTACCAGACCAGGCATATCCAACAATTGGAACACACACAGAGGTTCTTCACTGAAAGAATAGAGTGAGTAAGTAACATGCCCTATGCAAACCGCCTCAAGGCCCTATCCCTGTATTCTGTCATCTACAGGCTCTTGACGGGAGATCTATGCCTGACATGCAAGGCATTGTCAGACCCCACTCTGATGGACCTCCTACACATTCGCAAAACAAACAGCACCAGAATTATCCATTCTAAAGACTTAAACCTTGCCTGTGATATAAATAGGACCTGCTGGAGAAATAGGTCTGTATTCCAGAGACTACCCCTTCTCTGGAACAGGCACCCAGTCTATGTGAAACAGTGTTCCTCTCTAAACCAATTCAAGTGTAACTTGGACAGTTGGATGGGGAACAGAAAATTGATTCCTGGTTTGATCCCTGTCTCGCTAATGGACAGAGGCAGCCTGTAAATGGTTCATCTCCCAGGCTGTTGCTTGTAAATGATTCACCTCCCAAGCCCCAGCTTACACTTATTAAGGGTACCAGAACTCGTGAGAGATTTAGGATGCATGGCTAGCGTCTCTTGTTCATCTCTAATACAAATAATAAGAAGGCTGGGATTTTCATTTAGATGCTTTAATACATAGAAACACATCAGGATGGGTAGCAGCATCATTAGATACAAACGAACTAGTTAACAGATAGAGCTTACATACATACATTTTCACATCTCAACAGCTGACTACAAAATGGCAATCTGACTTGTACATGCTCAGCATTTATACACCTGTGCAAGCCCTTGGACAGCTTCTTAAAGGTATATATACATATATTGATCTACATCCTCCCTCTTAAAAAGATTGCCCTTTTATGCAAAACAATATCAGAGCTATGCATGCATTACCATATACATCAGAAACAAAACACAATGTTCATGTCCAAGTTGCTTCATATCTGCTACAGGGTTTAGAGATTTGATCATATCTCGTAACATAACAGTTGAGACTAAATTTAGCAATAGGGACATTCTGCGGTTAACAACGACCGCCACCAGTACTGTTAGCCAACAGGATGCTGGCGGAAATTGGGCTACTGTTGGCCGAAGGAGAAGAGGAGGGCAAAGGCATGCCCGAAGGCAGGAAGAGAGGAGGAAGGTTAGGAATGTAGCAGTGAGGGTAGGAACTTTGAATGTTGGCAGTATGACTGGTATAGGAAGAGAACTAGCTGATATGATGGAGAGAAGGAAGGTTGATATATTATGCGTGCAAGAGACCAGGTGGAAGGGAAGTAAGGCCAGGTGTTTAGGAAATGGGTTCAAATTGTTCTATCATGGTGTGGATGGCAGGAGAAATGGGTAGGGGTTATACTAAAGGAACAATATGCCAAGAGTGTTTTAGACGTGAAGAGAGTGTCTGACAGAGTGATGTTTATGAAGCTCGAAGTTGATGGTGTAATGATGAATGTTGTTAGTGCATATGCTCCACAAGTTGGGTGTGCAATGGATGAGAAAGAGAAATTTTGGAGCGAGTTGGATGAAGTTGTGGTGAGTGTACCCAAGGGTGAGAGACTAGTGATTGGAACGGACTTTAATGGGCATGTTGGTGAAGTGAACAGAGGGTATGAGGAAGTGATGGGTAGGTATGGTGTTAAGGAGAGGAATGCAGAAGGTCAGATGATTGTGGATTTTGCGAAAAGGATGGACATGGCTGTGGTGAATACGTATTTTAAGAAGAGGGAGGAGCATAGGGTGATGTACAAGAGTGGAGGAAGATGCACACAGGTGGATTATATCCTATGTAGGAGGGCCAGTCTGAAGGTGATTGGAGACTGTAAAGTGGTGGCAGGGGAAAGTGTAGTTAAGCAGCATAGAATGGTGGTCTGTAGGATGGCGTTGGTGATCAAGAAGAGGAGGAGGAGTGTGAAAGCAGTGCCAAGGATTAAATGGTGGAAGTTAAAAAAGGGCGATTGTGAAGTGGAGTTTAGGGAAGAGTTAAGACGGGTACTGGGAGGCAGTGGAGAGTTACCGAATAGCTGGGTAACTACAGCAGAACTAGTAAGGGAGACTGACATCTGGACAGAGGAAGGAAGGCAAGGAGACCTGGTGGTGGAATGAGGAAGTACAGGAGAGTATACAGAGGAAGAGGCTGGCGAAGAAGAAGTGGGATTGTCAAAGAGATGAAGAAAGTAGACATGAGTATAAGGGGATGAGGCGCATGGCAAAGAGAGGGGTGGTGAAAGCTAAGGATAAGGCGTATGGAGAGTTGTATGAGAGATTGGACACTAAAGAGGGAGAAAAGGACATGTACCAATTGGCTAGACAGAGGGACAGAGCTGGGATGTGCAGCTGGTAAGGGTGATAGAGGATAGTGAGGGAAAGGTACTCACAAGAGAGGAGAGTGTGTTGAGTAGATGGAAAGAGTATTTTGAGAGGCTGATGAATGAAGAGAATGAGAGAGAGAGAAGGTGGGATGATGTGGGGATAGTGAATCAGGAAGTGAAACAGATTAGCAAGGAGGAAGTAAGGACAGCTATGAAGAGGATGAAGAATGGAAAGGCTGTTGGCCCAGATGACATCCCAATGGAAGCATGGAGGTGCTTAGGAGAAATGGCAGTGGAATTTTTAACTAGATTGTTTAATGAAATTTTGGAAAGTCAGAGGATGCCTGAGGAGTGGAGAAAAAGTGTTTTGGTACCTATCTTTAAGAATAAGGGTGATGTTCAGAGCTGCAGTAACTACAGAGTGATAAAATTGATTAGTCACAGCTTGAAGTTATGGGAAAGAGTAGTAGAAGATAGGTTAAGAAGGGAGGTGATGATTAGTGATCAGCAGTATGGTTTCATGCCAGGCAAGAGCACTACAGATGCAATGTTTGCTCTGAGAGTGTTATTGGAGAAATACAGAGAAGGTCAGAAGGAGTTGCATTGTGTCTTTGTAGACTTGGAGAAGGCATATGACAGGGTGCCTAGAGAAGAGTTGTGGTATTGTATGAGGAAGTTGGAAGTGGCAGAGAAGTATGTAACAGTGGTACAGGATATGTACGAGGGTAGTGTGACAGTGGTGAGGACTGCAGTGGGAGTGAGAGATCCGTTTAAGGTGGAGGTGGGATTACATCAAGGATCAGCTCTGAGTCCTTTCTTATTTGCAGTGGTGATGGACAGTTGACAGATGAGATCAGACAGGAGGCCCCGTGGACTATGATGTTTGCAGTTGACATTGTGATCTGTAGTGAGAGTAGGAATCCGGTTGAGGAGACTCTGGAGAGGTGGAGATATGCTCTAGAGAGCAGAGGAATGAAGGTCAGCAGGGCTAAGACAGAATATATGTGTGTAAATGAGAGGGGGAGGGTAGAGGATTGGTGAGGATGCAGGGAGTAGAGTTGGTAAAGGTGGACGAGTTTAAGTACTTGGGATCAACAGTTCAAAGTAATGGGGAATGTGGAAGAGAGGTGAAGAAGAGAGTACAGGCAGGGTGGAATGGGTGGAGAAGAGTGTCAGGAGTGATTTGTGACAGACGGGTACCAGTAAGAGTGAAAGGGAAGGTCTGTAAGAGGGTAGTGAGACCAGCTATGTTATATGGGTTGGAGACAGTGGCATTGCCAAAAAGGCAGGAGTCAGAGCTGGATGTGGCAAAGTTAAAGATGTTAAGATTTGCACTCGGTGTGACGAGGATGGATAGGATTAGGAATCAGTATATTAGAGGGTCAGCTCATGTTGGACAGTTTGGAGACAAAGCAAGAGAGACAAGATTGCGTTGGTTTGGACATGTGCTGAGGAGGGATGATGGGTATATTGGGAAAAAGATGCTAAGGGTGGAGCTGCCAGGTAAGAGGAAAAGAGGAAGGCCTAAGATAAGGTTTATGGACGTGGTGAGAGAGGACATGTAGGCGGTTGGTGTGACAGAGCAAGATGCAGAGGATAGGAAGAAATGGAAAAAGATGATCCACTGTGGCGACCCCTAACGGGAAAAGCCGAAAGATGATGATGATGATGATGCGGTGCACAACTCGTATCAGGAACGTCTGGATTCTTAATAGGAATGTCCTCCGGAACATCCTCTGGAATTGGAGCAATGGACAACTCACAGACTGTCTGCTGTAGTATAGGCTTGGACACTGGTCTTAAATGTTTCTGAGTCCACCTGAAGATTGCTCCTTCTGATTCTACAATGTACGATCTCGGCTCTGGACCAGTATTCTTCACGACTCCAATCTAATCCTAACCTTTGGTGTTTGCATCCTTACCACTTCTCCCTCTCGTAATGGATTGACCAGTTTACTGGTCTTATAGTAGGACTTCTCTAGTAACTACTTTGCACTGCACATTCTGCCAATCCATTTGACTGTGGGTACTCTGGACTACTTGCGACATGAGTAAAGTCCCATTCTTCAGCAAATCTTTTGAACTGCTGGCTTGTAAACTGAGTGCCATTGTCAGAAATAACTTTGTGAGGACTTCCATGTACAACAAAATGATGCTTCAACTTAGTAATGACTATGCTGGATGCTAGGTTAGGATGCAAGTCAGTCTTGAACCATTTGGAGTAAGAGTATACTAACGCCAAATAATGTTGACTATTCCACTTGAAGATATATGTGGCTACTGTCAAACAAGGTAGTTCCAGAATCTGGTTAAGCTGAAGTGGTTCCTTCTGTTGATGTGGCTTTGTACTGTTACACACTGACCTGGATAAATGTGCTGTCTCAATGTCTTGTGACATAGAAGGCCAAAATACCAGTCCTCTCACCCTTCTTTTGGTAGATTCGGTTCCTGGATGATCATGATGCAAAATAGTAATATAATCTTGTTGCAAGGACTTTGAAACAATTACTTTTGTGGAACAATTACTTTTGGACCTTTCATTATGTTAGTATGAAAAATAAGGTTGCACTTCTTGAGGTAAACTAGATTGTTTTGACGGCCATCCTTGATTGATAAAGTGGTTGAGCCTTTGTAAAACTGGATCTGTAGCTGTGTGATCTCTCAGCTCATCAAGACTTGTGGAGGAAAAATGTACGTACTTCAATGACTTCAGAATCATCAGTCAAATGAGATCCTTGACTTTCATGCTGTTCTGTGGTATTTCTGGGTGATCTGGACAATGTATCAGCAAGATAAATAAGTTTGCCTTTCTTGTAGACAAGATTGAAATTCTGCTTTTGCAGTCTTAAGCATCATAAGTTGCAGTCTGGCTGGAGCTGAATGCATTGGCTTTCTCAAGATAGTGACTAATGGTTGGTGGTCTGTTTCGATCTGGATAGGTCTACCATAGACATAATCATGGAACTTTAAACACAATTGCCAAAAGCTCTTTCTCGATTTGGGCATACTGCATCTCAGTTTGGGTAAGAGTTCTCGATGCATAGTCGACAGGTTGATGATCTGGTAGAATAACTGCACCAAAACCAAATTTCGAAGCTTCACAGGAAAGTATAACTGATTTGTGAACATCATAGTATCTGAGCGTTGGCAGACTAGCAATCAAATGCTCTTTGGTGGTGTTCTAACCAAGACCAGGATACACTTTTGCGTGTCAGCTCTCTGAGCGGTGCTGATAGTTGGCTCAAGTCTGAAATGAACTTGCCTAGGTAGTTGACCATGCCAAGAAAATGTTGCAGGGCTTGAACATTGGAGCTGGCATCTCAAGAATGGCTGTTTGCTTTGAAGGGTCTGTTCATAGGCCAGTACTCTTAAATAATTGACTAACATAAGAAACTTCATGTAGCCTGAACTTGCATTTGTGTGGGTTGAGCTTGAGAGTCACTTGATGAGCTGTATTTACAACTTTTCTGAGGTTTCGGTCATGTTCAGCTTCATCACAACCTCCTACTAGTATGTCGTCTACTATGATAGCTCAAGGATACCCAGAAAAAAAGTCGATCCATTGCCCATTGAAGGACTTCACTTGCAGAATTTATCCCAAATGGCATTCTCAAAAATCTGTGCCTGCGGAATGGAGTACTAAAAGTAGTGAGCAATAAATATTTATTGTCAAGCTGCATTTGCCAGAATGAACTCTTTGCATCTAAGACAGAAAAAATAGTGGTGTTTGGCATCAAGGCTGCAACTTCTTCAACTGTGCGTATTGGATGATGTGATCTTTTTAGTGCTTTGTTCAAATTTTGTGGATCAGTACATATTCTGATGTCATCTGAGCTTTTCCTATGAGCTACCACCATGGAAGTTACCCATTCAGTTGGAGTTTCAACTGGACAGATCACACCTTGCACACCATTTTGTCTAATTCAGCTTTGACTCTGTCCTGCATGGCTGTTGGAACTTTATATGCTGGCCTGATAACTGGACTGACCTCTGGGTCTAACTTCATGGAGTAGAATATGATGTATAATTTCAAGAGGCTACAATGGCAACACCTCTCATTCACTGCATACGTCAAATTAAAGATCGTTCCAAGGGAGTTACATATTCTGAAGATGCCCACCTACAGGGACATCTATCTGCATCTACTGAGAAGGTGGCAACATCTTAATTTGAATCTATCTTTTTCAGTATATGCCCCTTATGAATGAGCACTTTGAGCCGATTGAGAATGAGTATAAAAATGATATTGTTAAATTGTTTGATGAGCTAACAAACTCAATAGAGAATTATATACACTCAACACTACTGAGTAATGCATACGATAAATTTATACAATATGAAAATCGGTTGGCTGAAAGCAAAAGGAGAAAGCTGAAGCATGATCTTAATGATTTTCGGACAGGCAATATCTTTGCGTGGCCCAACCCTAAACATACCAATCTGAAGGAAACCTCAGGAATGCAAACCACCAATCATACTGCAGAGAACTCAACTACAGTGGATGACGTCACCTCTAGCCTTCCGCTACACGGAACTGAAGCAGTAGTTCACATACGACAGACTTCAGCTGGTCGAGTTTCAGAGAAGACCAGCAATTCTTCTAAGACTGTTTTAGATGCTGCCCTAGGCTTAGTACTAGAGCCACTCGAATTTCCAATCAAAACAACAAAAAACGTGAATGGTAATGTAGTTGCTGCTAATAAAACCACTGAGAATATTAACATGGATTTTTTTATACAATCCAATGGAAGTGTACCCAATTCTGCCCAAAAGGAAATGATTAAACAGTCAACGCCAGTGCAAGAAGTGCAATGCACTTTAAATGCAGGTACTGTGTATCCTAATATTATATTTAATTTTTCGGATCATACACTAACTTAACATGAGATCAAAGTATTAAATAGAGGGCTGACATTTATACCTGCCACTACTGTAAGCATTTCAGGAACTTTAACAGATTTTAAATTATTCATTCGTGAACTTAATTTGAAGGTTTTCTTCCAGCAGCAAGGAGTTTCTGGGCAAATACAGAATAATGTAACAGGAATAGTGTGTTTCTTTCTACCAATAAATCATTTTATATCTGTTTTTGAGAAAATGATTGTGTGAGTTTTATAACACTTTATACGTTAAGCCAGGTAAAAAAAGATTTTCTTAACTTGAGTAAGGAGGAACATGAGCTGTATGTTCTTTATACAGTAATGACCGTATTGTTATCAAACCAGCTGACAAGGGAGGTGGTATTGTTGTGTTAAATAAAGAGAGTTACACAGCCTCCATGTATAAGCTTTTAAATGTTACAGATTATGCTTATATTTCTGAGAGTATTGTCAGTAGTGTTATTATTTATGTTTCCTCCTTTCTATCTAATATGTTACAGCAGGGCATTATAGATCAAAATGTATATGATTACCTTAATGTGAGAAAACCTATTATTCCTGTAATTTACGGCATTCCTAAATTACATAAGTCAGTCACGGACTCTCCACTACGTCCAATCGTTTCAGCTCGTGGATGGGTCACAGAACCGATTTCAAAATATCTGGAAAATGAATTGAAACAAGTTCTTGACACTTCCACTACAATAATTAGATACGGTGCTAAATTTTTGGAGCTGCTACATCAGTGGGCTTGTGGCCTTTCTGCGCTTACATGTTATTTGGTGACTCGATGTGGATTCTTTATTCACCTGTATTCCCAATGACGTGGGGATGTGCATGTTTAGGCAGTATGTGGTAGACCAGCCCTCTCTGAAAGATCTTGTTATGTGACTTTTTAAAGATTGTATTTGAAAATAATGTATTTGTATTTCAGAATAATGTATTTTTATTTGGTGATAGGTATTGTAGACAATTTACAGGGGTAGTGATGGGCACCCCTGTAGCAAATACTTATGCCAATATAGTTATGAATTCCTGGGAAGTTAGGACTATAGTGAAGCATCATGAGAAATATTTAAGTAAAAAGTTTGTTTTTTTATAAAAGATTTTTTGACGACCTTTTCTTTTTATGGGAAGGCTTTTTGACTGATTTTAATGATTTTATCACATATTTAAACACCACTACTGGATTTTTAAAGTTTAAGAAGAATATATAGTATCAAACTATTGATTTCCATAACATTACTGTGAATAAAAAACTAACAGATCAACTTGAAGCAATGTTATACAGGAAACAGGTTAAAAATGTACCTATTTAGCAAGAGATTGCATGCACCCTAGTTATATGTTTAATAATATTATTGTAAAGACTGGTAGAGAAGGGTGAAGGCTGCCAGCCTAGCCAGATGGAATTGTATACATAATTCTATCATTTGTAAATATGAATGTGAATCACAGGCTTGTTGTCTTATATGAAAAAAATGCTGTTACAAAAACGTGGCAACAGTGCTCTCTACTGACCCAGTAAAAGCATGTTGTGATCTAAGGTCGGCTCCAGTCCAGCTAGATGAAGGCTTCCTGCTTATTGTTTTAAGGCTAAAGTTAATGACCAGAATTTACATGTGGAATGTCCTTTATTGCTCTAAGTATAAAAGAATATAAATGCAGTTTCTGTCAGCCTGGGAACACCAGGAAAGTGTGAAGTGATGTAGTGTTTTATCACAACTGCAGTTTCAATTTAAACAGTGAGAACCAGAGATTATTAAACATTTTTGCCTTGATCATCCAACTTAGAGCACTCTGCCTTGCTCTGTGTAAGTAAGTTATTTTAGAAGTGTGTTTTCTTGTAGATATCTAGAAGCTAGAAAGATTAGACTAAGTGTTTTTCTGTCATATCAGAACTGTACTACTGATTATTTTAAGTATTTCTGTGTGATGTCTGAACTCTTGACTAGCACTGACTGTGTAGTAGAAAGTATTGTCTTGTGGTTTTAATTATTTATTAAGTATTTTAAAACCTAACTGTGGCTGATTTGTGTAGAGATTATTTAAGCTCTTTCAAGTACTTGTATGCCTTTGGTAAAATTGTACCAAGCCACTCCTATAGCTTTAGCCGTGGAGTATACCAATTGGATAATAATATTGCACAATAATAATTAGACACCCTTTTAAGGGCCTTTGAGTAGCTGATAAATATTAGCTAGGTGGTGGCAGTAATTACTACCATATAGTCTGGGTAAAAGTGGCACAGCTGGATAACCTGTGCCAGCCTTCCCCAGAAGTGTCTTTGTGGTTGTGTAAACTCTTATCTCAAAGTGTGTGTGTGTGTCAACTACTTGGGCAGGGACACGAAACACTGGTTGGACAGAGAGGGTGCTGGAGATTTTAGCTTGCCCAGATAAGCTGAGATCTAGACCCAATAGCTGTGCCAGTAGGGGGAGTCTTATTGGGGACCAGGGGGACTGACTGTGATCTCTGTGTGCTGTTAAGGGAAATTGCACTTTACTGTCTATATTTGTTATATTTTCCTCATATATGAGATGCCCTTTGTGGTGTTAGTGGTGAGGATTGAGGCTCCTTGATTGCTGTGCCAAGGCACGGGCGTGACAGTTATGTTAAATCAAATGGCAAGGGCTAGTAAGTTGAATACTCAAAATGAAGTGTTAGAACAACAGCTTGACCCAAATGGCTAATGATTTTGAAAAAAAGAGGGTATTCTAAGCGGAAAGCACAGAGCACCAAACAAGAAATTTTGAACCAAAGGAATTCTAAGTACTTCTCTATTTTCTTCCTAATATGCATGAACGACAACGAAAGAAAAATAATAATATTGGGGAAACAAAAGATATAAAATGTAAATATGTTCTTACATATGACCAAAATACAAATAAAATTAAAGATATCAGAAAATATTGGCCTCTTGTTTCACGTGCCCGAATTACATGATATATATTCAAGTAGTCCTTCGTTTACATAGAACAGGAGTGCTACCCTTAAAAATAGATTGTGCTATAAAGAACAAAAAAAATATAGCTCTCAACATCTTAGAAGAATAGGTACCTTTGTGTGTCATCAGTGCACCTTTTGTCAATATATTTTCACTGATAATTTATTGATACTGTGAAGAAAATCATGTTTAATATTCAAGCATCTGGTAATTGTCGTACAAAGAATTTAGTGTATATGGCAAGGTGTATAAAATGTGATTTATTTTATGTAGGAAAGACTAACCAGAAGTTTAAGAGCCATATTAGTAGTTACATTTCAGAAAGAGAAAGATTTTAACTAATTCTTTATACAAACATATATCTGAAACTGAAGATGCACATAGTTTTAAATTCTGTATTTTAGAAAATATGTGTGCCTCTTTAAGAGGGAGTGACATAGTAAATATTACTGAAAGATGCGAGAATAAATGGATTTTATATTTCAGAGAATTTCACTCTCCTGGATTAAATTGTTTTTTCTGTTAAACCTGAACTGACATTTGTACGCACTTGTATTAAGTACAATTGTGTATACATATGTATGTATAAATGTATAAGCTTAGATATACTTACATACTTGTATATTAGTTTAAATCTTTATTTATCTGTGCTAATTTTTTAATTAATCTTATTTGATGTTTAATTAACTAGTTATATATATAAAGCTTGTTTATTCCGGTTTTATTCTTTTACCTGATGAAGCAGACATCTCAGTGAAAGTACTATGTACTAGCAAATAAATATTATTTAGTGGTATGTCTTGTGGCTCTGGTACAGTTTCTTCATTTTGCTAACTTCATGGATTATACAACTGGTAGTTTGCCAAGTGTTTGTTCAAAAAGATCAGCATAGGTAGAAAGAATGTGCTGGGCAAAATTAGAGTAGTGGTGTTTTAAGCTGATTTACTGGACTTCCTTATTAAATGAAAGCAGTCCTGTTTTCAAAGAGTCTCTGAGCCCTAATAATGACTGGACATGCCTCTTGACCACATAAAACAGTAAGTCATAGTGTGTTCCAGTAGAGTAACATGAAAGCACAACTTAGTTTGAATTTCTTCACCTTCACAAGCAGCAAGCTTCGTACACCTTGCCAAATCAAGTCTTTCACTTTGGCACAATCTGGCAAATGTTTCTGCAGACATAACATTGCACTTGGAACTTGTATCAACTTTTGAGCTCTGTGGGTTTGCCATATATCCAGACAGTACAAAATACTTCATTCTTTGCCCTTAAATCTACTACATTGACCGTTTCATAAAGCACTGACACACCATCAACATAAAGAGTAGAATTGCCATTGTCTAACTGATAGACTCATTTCTTAAAATGTTCCCTTTTAATAAAAGAATGTGGGCCTTTTGATTTACAAAATCTTTTGAACTTATTCCATTTATTACATTTGTGGCATTGTTGACCAAAAGCTAGATATTTCTCCCTTTTAGAGTCATGGCTTCCACCACAACTATGACAGTTGGCAATGAAACTAGGTTGGGGCACATGCTTTGAGTTTGTTGACTCACTCTTAATCTTCACTAAGGCTGTATGAACTGTGGAATGTGCTAGAAAGTTCTGGGGTTTACCAATAGGTGCTGCAGGGGTTACAGCTGCTGCCATGGGCCTGTTTCTTTTAACCACGTGCTGCATACTATCAAAATGAGCTTTATCACTGTGTCTTCTAAAGCTGCTCTCACTTGTAAGCATATTTGTGTGATCATCTGTAAGCTCTTATATCTGACAAATGTCACTGGCCATATTCAAAGTCAAATCACTGTTACGAAGCAAAATCTTTTTCACAGCATCATCTTTCATACCACACACAAGTTTTTCTTTTATCAACTCATCCCTTAAGTCACCAAATCTACACGTTTTAGCTTTATTTCTCAGGTCAGTTATGTATGCTGCAAAAGTTTCACCAGGCTTTTGAGCTCTTGTATAAAATCAGTGCCTTTCCATAGTAACATTTGTCTGGGGATTACACGTTTCTAAATTTACATTTTAAGCACTCTGGGTCCTCCCTTGACTCAGCCTGTAAAACAATATGATGGTTTTCCCCCTCTCCAGCATAGACAGCAGATGCATACACAAATTAACGTTACCTTTCTATGGCTTCTGACCCAGCTAAATTAAGTAGAATAACTGCCTTTGTACGATCATCTTTATCAGAAAATGCAGCCTGTATGAAAATGTCATACTCTTGCTCAAACATCCTCCAGTTCTCAGCAATATTACTCTTAAACACAAGTGCACTGGGGTTTCAAAATCCATCTGCCATCCCCACAAAGTATATACAAATGCACTGAAAATATGGCCCTTGTAATTGTATAAGAACAAACAGTGCTGTGAGCTTGTAACAACATTTAAATGCACAATAAACTCATTGAAATACTTTCCTTTGCGAAATGTGCTCTGTAATGACTGTACTCTGGGAAATGTGCCTTGTAATGGCCATACTTTTGCGAAATAGTTTTACTGTAACACTGCGCAAACATGCAAACACTTTATACACTTCTGATAACTTGAATATCTTTGCTTAATACGAAAATACATATGCTTTGCGAAAATGCTGTCATTTCCCTTTATTTTATTTGTTTTATGTAATTCCAATTTTATTAAAACATTTTCCCTAATAATTTGAATATTTTTATCAATATCGTACATATTGGTTTATGCAAATAATATTTAGAACGTTCTGTATGCCTTGTTTCATATTATACGAAAATAAAGAGTGCTGAGCAAGTCTCAATACTTTAAATTCATTTCTGATCTGTTTTGCAAGTTTACAGATTTAGGAATGACCCACTCCTGTATATTCCACGAGCATCTGGATAAGTGCCTTAAATCATTTTACCCAAGCCGTTTCTAGCTCCATGCACCTTTATTATGCTTCTACTGGCACCATGTCTGTCGCTCATCCTGTAAGGATTAAATTGACAGGCTTTGTGAGTTCTGTTTAAGCAATTTTATTATGTACAAACACATCAGGATTGTGGCTTAATAACTTTAACTTGGGTAAACTTAGAAACAAACTAGTTGTTGCACTCATACATGCTCATTCTCTGGCTACACTCTTAAAATGGCACTGAAGCTAGCATGTACTGGCTATTTATATGCGGATACTGTCTTTGAAATGCTTCTTAAAGGTACCACACACACAGACGCACTATTTTACATCCTCCCTGTTTGAGAAATGCAATATTGGTGGCAATTGACATGCAATCAATACAAATAATTCTTTGTCATGCAGTTATACAGAACTAGATACATATAAACAAATATATCCATGGTGCTGTGTATTTTACACTAGGTCTGGATATACGACCAAATCGTGTAACATAAAAATTAGGTCTAGCAACTGGGACTGTCTGCTGAATGTTTAACTTTAGGGACATCAGGATCATCATCAGGAATGGAAGTAGAAGTTAAGACAAGTTCTGCAACGGGAACATTTTCTCGATTGTTCTGAGATCTGGAGTCTATATCACAGGAACAATGCTGCAATATCGATTCTGATACAGGAAGAATATGTCTGCGATTTCTCTTGTACTCTACACCCTCCGATTCTACAAAGTAGGATCTTTGCTCGATACATATACCTGTTACTTGACCAATCCAGTCAAAACCTTTCACTGTTTGTATCCTCACTGTCTCTCGTCCTTTCAGTGGACAGATAAATCTGCTCGATTTATCATAGCTGGACTTCTGGAAAGAACGCTTTCTGAATTGTTGGGCTCTAATTCTCATGTTGGTCTTAGCTTTAGGCCTCATCAAATAAACTGATAGGCAGTGTTGTTCTGGTTTGCCTAGATTGAAATCTTTGAGCAGGCGAGCCAAGTATATCGTCAATGGGTATGTTTATGAGATCAAGTAAGTTCAAAAAGACATCAGTATTATCACTTTTTGACCTCTCAAGTAATTGCTTTGCTGTCTGTATCGCACGTTCAGCTAGTCCATTTGACTGTGGATATTCTGGACTACTAGTAACATGTACAAAGTCACATTCTTTTGCAAATTTCTGAAACAAATGAGTAGTAAATTTAGTACCATTGTCAGAAATAACTTTGTGTGGACTACCATGGACGAAGAAATGACATTTCAACTTAGTGATAACAGGAGTTGACATTAGGTTAGGTAGTAAATCAATCTCAAAGCATTTCAAATAAGAGTATACCAACACTAAGTAATACTGATTGTTCCACTCGAATATTTCACTGGCTATTTTTGACCAATGCAGTTCAGGAACTTGACTTAGCTGAAGTGGTTCTTTTAGCAAATGCGATTTAGTACTTTTACATATTGAACAAGAAGGAAGTACTTTATCAATGCCTTTTGCTAGAGAAGGGCAAAGTACTAGTGCTCTCGCCCTTCTTTTTGTAGATTCGGAACCTGGGTGAGCATGATGCAAAATCTGGATATATTCACATTGTAAGGAAGCAGGAACAACAATTTTAGGACCTTTGAAAATAATGCCATCTTCCATCAACATCTCATCTCTGTAAGGAAAATAAGTTTGCACTTCAGGTGGTACACTAGATTGCTTTGATGGCCATCCAACATTAATGTAGTGGTTGAGCTTCTGCAAAATTGGATAAGTCTTTGTATTCTCAGCTCATCAAGTCTCATGGTAGAAAAATTACACACTTCCATGACATCAAAATCAAAATTCTCTGCATGAAGCTGTTCCTTTGTATTTCTGGGCGATCTGGATAAGGTGTCAGCTAGATAAGGACATTTGCCTTTTGTATAGACCATTTTCAAGTTGTACTTTTGCAATTTGAGCATCATTCTTTGTAATCTTGCTGGAGCTGAATGCATAGACTTCTTTAAAATAGTAACTAGTGGTTGGTGATCAGTTTCAGTCTGAATAGCTCGAACATAGATATAATCATGAAACTTTGAACATGCAAATACTATTGACAAAAGCTCTTTCTCAGTTTGAGCATATTACATTTCATTTTCTGTAAGAGTTCTTGATGCATAGGCTACTGGTCTGCCTTCTTGAAGGATAACTGCACCAAGACCAAATTTTGAAGCATCACAGGAAAGAGTTAGTGGTTTATTATCATTACAGTATCTTAATGTAGGTGGGGTAGCAATTTTCTGCTTAAGGTCTTCAAATGCTTTTCAGTGCTGTTCCAGCAAGACCATGTAACATTTTTGAGTGTCTTCTCTCTCAAAGGTACTGTCAGCTCACTGAAGTCTGGTATAAACTAGCCTAAATAGGTGACAGTACCAAGGAAATGTTGTAGAGCATGAACATTATCTGGTGCTGGCATCTCAAGAATGGCTGTTTGCTTGGACAGGTCTGGTTGCAAGCCAGTGCTATTAAATAAAGACCTACATATGTGGCTTCTGGTAGTCTGAATTTGTACTTTAGAGGATTGAGTTTTAAGTTCACTTCACATGCTCTGTCTAGAACTCTCTTAAGGTTTTTCTCATGCTCTGCTTTACGATTGCCTCCAACCAGTAAATAATCTACAATTATGGCACAAGGATGACCTGAAAAATTTGCTCTATTGCATGCTGAAAGACTTCACTTACATAATTTATTCCAAATGGCATCCTGAGGAATCTACATCTGCCAAATTGAGTACTTAATGTAGTCTGTAATGAGGATTTGTGATCAAGCATCAATTGCCAAAATGAACTTTTTGCATCCAAGAACGGAAAAACAGTGGCATTTGGTATTAGGGCTGTGACTTCCTCGACTGTGCGCATTGGATTATGCGGTTTCTTTAATGCTTTGTTCAAATCTCTTGGGTCAATACATATTCTGATTTCGGCGGAGCCTTTTTTTGTGGTCTTCTACCTTGGACGACACCCATTCAGTTGGTTCTGTGACTGGACAAATTGCACCTTGCTGCATCATTTTATCCAACTGAGCTTTGACTTTATTCTGAACAGCTGTTGGAACTTTTCTTGCCAGTCTGACCACTGGACTGACCTCTGGGTTTAACGTCATAGAATACACAACTGGAAGTTTGCCTAACTTGTCATCGAAAACAGCATACTCTGAGAAAATGGCTTCAGTAAAATTGGAAGTAGGAGATGTGCTTATATGATGAACTTCTTTGGTAAAGGAAAGCAGATTCATTCTCAGACGGTCTCTGAGACCCAGTAATGACTGCACAGGTCTTCGGACTACATAGAATAACAGTTTCTAGCCAAATAACATGAAGGCACTACTGAGCCTTCGGTTTGAATTTCTTCACCTCCATAAGCAACAAGTTTCACACAACTAGCCACATTGAGTTGTTCACCAGCTCTCACCTTAATAAATGTGTCTGATGACATAATATTACACGTTGAACCAGAGTCTACTTTGAGCTCGGTGAATTTACCATTGATCTGGACAGTACAAAACACTTCATTATTTGCTAACAAATTCACTGCATCAGCCTTTTCACTGATTACTGGTACACCAGAAAGTAGACTTGCAGCGCTCTATATGATCAACCTGCTTTTTTGACTGACCATTCTTTATAACTGTGCGAGGTTTCATTGATTTGAAAGACTTTTGAAAATGGTTTCATTTTTTTACACTTGTGGCATTGCTGACCAAATGCTAAGCATTTCTCTCTTTTAGATTCATGATTGGCACCACAATTGCGACGGTTAACAATAAAGCTGGATTTGGGTTTTGCTGACTCATCCTTGTACTGCACTGAACATGTCCTTCTCTTAGAACTTGCTGGAACACTACGACTCCTCCCAGGAATCCCCGTAGCTGTTGCAGCTGCCATGTACTTAGGCCTGTTTCTGCTAGCCACGTGATGCATGCTGGCTATATTTGCCCTGGAGCTTGCTGAAATCATGCTGCTCTAATCACTTGTAAGCATACTCGTGTGCCTTTCCGTAACTTTGTGGATTTGACAAATTTCATTAGCTTTGCTTGGTGTTAAATCACTGTCACAAAGCAAAATCTTTCTCACTGCAGCACTATTAATACCACACACATGCCTGTCCTTTATCAGTTCATCTTTTAAGTCACCAAACTGATGCATTTTAGCTTTGTTTCTCAGGTCAGTTATATAAGCTGCAAAAGTCTCCCCGGTTTCTGATCTGTTGTGTAAAACAAATGCCTCTCTAATGTAATATTTGTCTGGGGGTTATACATTTCCCTGAATTTGTGCTTCAGACAGTCAGGGCCTTCTCTTGATCGAGCCTGAGCAGCATCCTACCATCACCCAGAATGATACCACAGTACAAGCAGAAAACAATTGATTTCAACAATTGGCTAAGTTTCTGATGTCATTCTAAGGGAATCTGTCTGCCTGGGATGACATGATTGACAGACCTTGATGCTTTGCCAGCGATGGCCTGCATCTGTCACCCCTGAGATTCCGGATACTGGCCAAGGCTCTTGCCACCCCTATAGTGCCTTTTTTAGGCGGTGTTCCAAAGACCAAATTACCACCGTAACAGCTACAAACAAATGCAATCTGAGGGTCATGCTGCTTAATGCTAGAAGTCTAAATCTCAAAATGCACTCACTTGGAGTACTCCTTAAAATGGAGAACATCGACATTTGTGCTGTAACAGAGACCTGGTTCAAGGCAGCAAAAAGCACCCTTGCACTACCAGGCTATAACTCATTCCACACCTTTCGGCCCCAGAACTTGGACCAAAGCCGGTGCTGTTTCCATATTCATAAAGGATGCACACACCTCCAGACTGGTAGCCCAACATAACGCATCAGAGATACTTCTGGTGCAGCTAACATTGGGTAAGACAGCGATTCAGGTCGTAGCCTGCTATAGGTCCCCAACCATGTCCCAAGACTTACACTCCACATTCATAAGCACCCTGGAGAATATTAGGGTCCAGCCTAACACTCTCATACTGGGCGACTTCAACTACCCCTCCATTAACTGGGAAAACTCCTCATGTACCCATACACTTGCCCAACATTTCCTAGAATTCATTAATTCCAGTGCCCTGGACCAGCTCGTTCTTACCCTTGCTAGAGGTAGCAACATCCTTGACCTGGCCATTACTAACATGGGCGACCGTTGCTCTACACCAATAGTCAACTCCTCCCTGGTTAGATCCGACCACAAACTAATCACCTTGGAAATTTACATCCCTCCCACACCCACTCCCGCAAAGGTAACCACCATGAAAAACTTCTCCAAAGCTGACTTTGGGCTCCTAAAAACAGAGATGGCTAACTTCATGGCACCCATGCAAATGGAGAATAGTTGCAGGGCCACTGAATCATACAGCAGTGCCCTGTATGAACACGTACACAAATGCATAGATCTCACCATACTCAACAGAACCAAGAAGCTGTCCTCCAAAAAAGGGAAGCCAATCTGGTGGTCCGCTGCCATAAACAAACTCTACAAAAGAAGGAGGAAACTGATGCGGAATAAGGTGAAGTCTCAAGACTGGAAAAACTCCCTTATCAGCCTCAACAAAAAGTTGAGATCCCTCATCAAATCCTCTAAAGCTAGCTATGAAAACAGAATTGCAGCAGATAGTACAGACAGCCACAAGGCCTTCTATAGTTATGTAAAGAATCTCCACGACAATACCCAGATTTGCTCTGAGCTACTGCGCAATGGTACCTCCTATACCGAACCAACAGACATTGCCAATATACTGGCCAATAGATTCAGTGCCAACTTTACTCCCCCCCCCCCCCAAAGGGCCAATCACAATACCAGTAGATTGCCAGGAACCCAGTATTACTGCTGCACAGGTTAAAACAGCACTGTCCAAGGCCAAGAGTACAGCTTCTATGAGACCTGACAATATCCGTAGCTGTGGTCTACATGAACTACAGAGTAAACTGGCAAAATTGGATAAGTCTTTGTATGATCTCTCAGCTCATCAAGTCAAAGGGTAGAAAAATTACACACTTCCATGACATCAAAATCAAAATTCTCTGCATGAAACTGTTCCGTTATATTTCTGGGTGATCTGGATAAGGTGTCAGCCAAATAAAGACGTTTGCCTTTTGTATAGATCATTTTCAAGTTGCACTTTTGCAATTTGAGCATCATTCTTTGTAATCTTCCTGGAGCTGAATGCATAGACTTCTTTAAAATAGTAACTAGTGGTTGGTGATCAGTTTCAATCTGAATAGCTCGACTATAGATGTAATCATGAAACTTTGAACATGCAAATACTATTGTCAAAAGATCTTTCTCAATTTGAGCATATTGCTTTTCAGTTTGAGTAAGAGTTCTTGATGCATAGGCTACTGACCTACCTTCTTGAAGAATAACTGCATCAAGACCAAATTTTGAAGCATCACAGGAAATAGTTACTGGTTTATTATCATCACAGTATCTTAATGTAGGTGGGGTAGCAATTTTCTGCTTAAGGTCTTCAAATGCTTTTCAGTGCTGTTCCAGCAAGACCATGTAACATTTTTGCGTGTCTGCTCTCTCAAAGGTACTGTCAACTCACTGAAGTCTGGTATAAACCTGCCTAAATAGGTGACCGTACCAAGGAAACGTTGTAGAGCATGAACATTATCTGGTGCTGGCATCTCAAGAATGGCTGTTTGCTTGGACAGGTCTGGTTGCAAGCCAGTGCTAGTAAATAAAGACCTACATATGTGGCCTCTGGTAGTCTGAATTTGCACTTTAGAGGATTGAGCTTTAAGTTCACTTCACATGCTCTGTCTAGCACTTTCTTAAGGTTGCTGTCATGCTCTGCTTCACCATTGCCTCCAACCAATAAATCATCTACTATTATGGCACAAGTCTTTGTCCCTACTGAATGGTGCACTGCTACAGTCATCCCTCTCCACAAAGGAGGAGCAACTACAGACCCTGGGAACTATTGCCCCATTAGCCTGACTAGTCTGGTATGCAAAGCTATGGAATGCATCATCAAGGACCTAATAAACAAGGATATAGGGAATCTCCAAACTCTGGATCCCACACTGTTTGGTTTTGTGAAAGGTAGATCATGCCTGCTCAACTTGCTCGAGTTCTTTGAGTCAGTCACCAGAGGTGTGGATGAAGGCAAAGTAGTTCATACAGCCTACCTTGATCTGGCCAAGGCCTTTGATACCATTCCCCACTCAGGAGTCATAAAAAACTCACTAATCTAGGCATCAACCCCTATATCACTAGATGGGTTGCAAACTGGCTCACAGAACCCAGAGTGTGAAAGTAGCTGACTCCAAGTCAGACTGCCAACTAGTCACGAGTGGAGTCCCACAGGGTTCGGTCCTGGATCCTCTCCTGTTTGGTATCTACTTCTCTGAAGTCCAGGCCAACACAAAGGGACTCTGGCTGACAAAGTTCGCAGACGATTGGAAGTTGGGAGCTATTATTAATTCCCCAAGTGATGTTGACATCCTACAGAATGGCTTCACTGAGACCAATGACTGGTGTCAGAACCACAGCCTTAAGCTCAATGCCAAAAAAATGTGTCATCATCCCCTTTGGGAGAAACCCTGTTCACATGAATTACCACATCGCTGATAGTCCACTGAACACAGAAGGCGTTGTAAGAGATCTGGGAACACAGGTTGACAGCAGCCTCTCTTTTGATCACCACATTGCCACTGTGGTCAGAAAGTCCTATGTGGCACATCTCATTGCTAAGGATTTTCCATCCAGGAAGAAAGAGGTCATTGTCTCTCTCTACTCTTCCCTTATTAGGCCAATTATCAAGTACAATGCCCCATTTGGAATGTACCTCACTAGACACCTGCAACAACTGGAGAAGCCACAAAAGTACCTCACAAAGAGGATCCTAGGCATTAAACACTTGTCCTATATGGGCAGATTAAAAAAACTACAACTATTGTCTGTCTCATATCGGCTACTTAGAGGCAATAACTGCTTGACTTACAAAGCCATGTCTGACCCAGCGCTGTTAGAAATGCCACATCTAAAGAAATTCCAATCCCTCTGCACCACACCCCCCAGAGACGTCAACCTCATTACCACAATCAACAGAACGTACTGGAGGGACAGGTTCATAATCCAGAGACTGCCCATGCTATGGAATACACTTCCCATACATGTCAAGCAGAGCACCTCGCTGACCCTCTTCAAGAGAAATCTCAATGAGTGGATGGGCAATAGAGTGGATGGGCAATAGAAAATTCACCCCATGGATAAGTCCAGTGGCTCTACTCGACAGAGGCACTGGGAACTAAGGTCAGGTGGCACGATGCCAGCGTAATCCTATGATTAGGCTTGTAAAGGCCCCAGACCCATTAGCCTAGTACATATCTATGAACCTATGATGGTTTTCACCTTCTCCCTCGTATACTGCTGGTGCATACACAAATGAATGCTCTCTTTCAGTGGCTTCTGACCCAGCTAGGTTTAGCAAAATTAATGCCCTAGTGCGTGCATCTTTATCAGAATAAGCTGCTTGTAAAATGTCATACTCTTGCTCAAATATTCTCCATTTCTCTGCAGTATTCTGATCAAACACCAATGGTGATGGCTTTCGAAATCTGTCTGCCATATTAACACATACCAGTGAAGGCTTTTGCAAATATGCACAAACATACACACATATACATATGCCAAAAATTTATGCCAGTAGTTGTAACTATGCCCAATAGCAGAACAAGTCTCTGAATAACTGAACTTTGCAAAATAAGTCTCTTGGGCACTGTAATATTCTTGAAATTACTGTACTGTAAGAAATCTCGTCTTAGTGTAAGAAACATTCCGAAATAAGGCTTTCGGGCACTGTAATAATCTTGAAATTATTGTACTGTAAGAGTCACTTATCATTGTAAGAAACATGTCAAAATAACTGCACTGTATGAATGAAATGGGTAGAAGAAGCTCAGAGTAAGAAACATTTTGAAATAATTGCACTTTCCGAATAAGCAGTACTCAGCACACTGAAACTTTCCCAAAATAGAGGTTGTTGTGTC
The DNA here is from genome assembly GCF_019279795.1 of Protopterus annectens. Taxonomy (NCBI): domain Eukaryota; kingdom Metazoa; phylum Chordata; order Ceratodontiformes; family Protopteridae; genus Protopterus; species Protopterus annectens. The sequence goes on from NC_056725.1 coordinate 685,734,945, forward strand.
TTTCGGCTTTTCCTGGTTAGGGGTCGCCACAGCGGAACTCCGGTCCGCTAATGATTGGCAGTAGATTTTTACGTGCCGAGATGCCGGCCCTGACGCACAACCTTCAACGAAGGTACGCCCATTCACGCATGTCTCCACACAGAAGACGCTCTAGCTGAGAATCGAACTGGACAACGTCTTAATGTGAGGTGACAACGCTACCGCAGCACCACCACCGCAGTTTTTCCCAAAATAGAAGTACTTTGTAAATAACTTTACAATGCAAGAAACATTCTGTAATGGCAGAACTTTGCGAATAGACACACCCAGCACAAGAAACTTTTTGAAATGGCTGTACTTTGACTGCACTTTATGAAATAGTTGCACTTTGCATACAAATAATCTCTTCGGAATAAATGCACAGTAATAAGCACACACTGTAAGCACTTTTTACACACTTTGAGATACTTCGAAATAACTAGTTATGCCCTTAATGCAATGCGAAATAGTAGTTCTACTAAAACACAGTAATTTGCCAAAAAAACTGCAGTTGCCTTGCTCTATTTATGTTTAATGTGCCCTTTTTATATTCATTTTGCTCATTTAATCTCTTTTCATGCCCATTGTACTTTTCTTGTGCTCGTTTTTACTCTGGACATGCTCGTTTTACTTTAAACATGCATGTTTTGCAATTCTGAGGTAATTCCAAACTCCTTGTGTGCTTTTCTGATAATCGTTTTATCAAACATCTCAATCTTAAACATTTCATTTAGTAAACCTTTTGTGCCTCTCGCTTGTTTAATAATGTGGTCTGTGCCCTTGTAATGCTCCGTTTTATCTTTTTTATAAAACAAGTCATTTGTGCAACTTTTCATTAACTTTAGTTCGTTTCTGGCCCTTTTTCGTGCTCGTTTCTCTTAGTTTACCCCGTAGCTCTGAAAAGCAGCCTCTGGAATCCCGGTTCTGACACCATGTTGCTCGTCTAATCAGGAAACTTAGATGTGTCTTTTTGGGTTCTGTTCAGGTTGCTTTATTATGTACAAACACATCAGGATTGAGGTTTAATAAATTTAACTTAGATAAACTTATAAACAAACTAGCTATTACAGTCATATATGCTCACTCTCTGGCTGCACTCTCAAAATGGCACTGCAGCTAGCACATGTTAGCTATTTATATGCACTTGCCGTCCTTGAAACGCTTCTTTACGACACAGCACACACACACTTTTCTACAATATCCTTTAGAGATGCCTCTTCTGGTACTTGTCATGTTAGTTATGGTACTTCTGACACTATGTCACTTGTTTGTCTCTAATAAAAATAATAAGAAGGCTGGAGTTTTTGTTTAGATGCTTTAATACATAAAAACGCATCAGGATGGGCAGCAGCATCATTAAATATGAATGAACTAGTTAATAGAGCTTACATACATACATTTTCACATCTCAACAGCTAACTACAAAATGGCAGTCTGACTTGCACATGCTCAGCATGTATACAGTTGTGCAAGCCCTTGGATAGCTTCTTAAGCTAGGCTTAAAAAGGCTGTTGTGGTCATTAGCCTAGTAAATGCCTATTAACCTATAAACCGTGAATGTTTTAGGAAACCAATTTCAGAAATGCTTTAAGAATGATTCAAAATACCTTACGAGTACTCACCATAACTGGATTTCCTGAAAGAGACCTCAATTTCCTGACTGTCAGGAAATTTTCTGACAAGTGGCAACCCTGCTTGTGCTGTATCCTTCTACCCAAACAGTGCCTACACCGTGCATAAGATATGAATTACTCATTTTCTGCCATTGTGTTTGGCCATTTTATACAGTGCTAAGATTTTACTTGTCAATGAAACACATTGCAGACCATTTGGGAGGTAGAATCTAGCATTTCACTTAAGTGATTTCAATAGCTATGCTGAAACGTAAAGCAATGTGGCTGTCAGGCACTTTCACATTGATGGTTGCTATTATTTCTTTCCTTTAAGAGGTGAAAATATATTTAAAATATCATTTATTTCTAAACTAATTCACAGAACAGCTTCCCATATTTATGAATTCAAAACAAATATCGGGTGTCTGTCCTAACATTAAAACCTGCATGTTGCATTGTACTCTGCTGCCATACTTTGAGTGGCACAAACTGCATTAGCTCCGTGTCTTGTGAACACTTGACCACATTCTTTACTTTGTATGTATGCATGCATTATATCATAAATCCATCCCTGCAGACCTGTATCAGTGCAGAGAGACAAATAAATGCAGCTTCCTTTATAAAGTAGCTTTATTTTTTTAAAAAGTAACACATTTTAAGTAATGCCATTTTAAAATAGCAGTGCACCTTGGCAGTTACCGTAATTCATGTATTTAACTGTGGAGTGCTGGGACTCGAGCTTGGTCAGAAGGGTGCCGCCCTTCTTTTCAAGCAGCGCTCCCTACCATAGTTAGAATATAAACTCCTGTACTTGCAGGTGCCAGCTAACTAACAGAATTGTGTACATTCAGCAGAATGCAGAATCCCCACCATATTGAAAAGCGCTGCTTAACAATTTACTTATGAAACATACAGTACTTTCAAAGTAGTTTTTTGCTAATATGACTAAAGACAAATTCTGTTGAGTCCTTATCCGTACATTGTTTGGGATGTACTCCTGTGTTCTATTAAAAAAATCATGCTGCTCATTATAGTGATTTCCTGAAATGTGCAATGCCCATTTCCTGCCAGAAAAGAAAATATGAAGTGTGTTCACTCCCTGACAGAAAAGACAAACATCCATCCAGTATGGCCAAAGTAAAATGCAGGAATGATCTTGCATGTGCACTGTATTGATCTGTACATGAAAATACCAGATGCATTTAAAGTTATTTCTTGTAATGTACAGCCTATACGGACTAGTACATACATTTTGCTATAGTGGACTTTACTTGTTGATTGCAATCCAGTGTCAAGAAGTCTAAAGGTAAGCAAAGTATGGTAGAAAATTCTTTGCTATCTGGAACATTCTTTAAGAATATGCAGTAGGAATAACACCACTTGTGTTTGTGACTGGCTAGAAAATACTGCAATAAGTGCAAGTACCACTGTATAAGTTTATCACTTTTTTGATGCATCCATTTGTTCAGAATTATTTTCTGTTTACAGATCAGTATAACTACTGGAAAGTACACCATGGAGGTAATGGATGGAAAATTGCTACATGTGAACCTCAAGCTGAAACGCCATTCTCATCATACTTTGGGACGTCTTATAGGTAATAATAATTTTTATTTCTCCCACTACACAAAATGTAGTAAACTAAGATAGTTAAGCGTATTTAATAATAAAGATGTTATTTCAGAGTGAGTGTGTTTGTGTGGCTTGTAATAAATGCTAATTTAGTGAGGACCAGCATTTGAACTGGCTGTTAGATGTGTTTTAGCAGTTTTTGTATAACTTTTTGTCAAAGGAAAAATATACTTTAAAAATGATCAAAACACGGTAGGTTCAGGTTAAGGCACTTTAATCTTGCAGCAAGGAGACAAAAACGTGTTAATACAGAGTTTGTCTAACCAGAAACAGGAAATGCATTCATTTTTATAGGTTATCAAATTAATCCTGTCCTACCATGCTGACGTAACAAATTACCACCTTTTGGTCATCATCTGCTGACCATCTTTCCCATGATTTTCTGCTGATTTAAACAATTTTTATGTGAAACATCCTGAGGAAAACAACATGGCCTTGGTTACTTTCAGTTAGATACTTGTTATGTTACATTCAAGATACTATAGCTAAATCGAACACAATGCTAGCAGTTCATTTCTCTAAAAAGCCTTTGTCTAACTTATCTCTAACTACTGCAGCTGCAGAGGTTCCCATCCTCTGAACAAAGCTGTCTGTCTGAAATCATTACATTTATTCAATAGTATATTGTCTATTCATATGCTTCTGACCTAGCAGATTAACACCTGTTTTTCAAGTACATTTCCACAAGGCATAAACAAGAATATTGCTGTGCTAGCAGTTACTAGGTCAGAGGGCAACTTGCAAGTTTCAGTAAGCATGCTGCAGTTTCAATAAGGATTATTTTCGGCCTCATATGAAACTCAATTTATAGAAATCGCAGTGCATAAGAAATAGAATGAAAAGCATATTAAAAACACTTGATTATTAATTTGTTATTAAGCAAACACATATTAATACATATTTTTCTAACACTTTTGTAATATGAGATCATAACTAACCATCAATGGATCTATTCATTGGAATCACCCTACCTTCCATTCCAGTCTGATTATTTTTCTTTGAAGCTGTTGCGAGCAGGAAATGCACTCCCTTTGCTAATGCACATCATGATTTTGCACATAGAGGACTATGACCAAAAACCAGGAAGGAACCAACCATTCCTAAATGAAACAAACAGCTACAGGGTCCACAGTTAAATCCACACAGCAGTAAGTTGAAGTAAAAATGCCACACAGTAAATACACAAAGTACCAACCGTTTAATGAAGTGCTTTTCGTCCTGCAGATTGCAACTTTAAACGGTTGGTGCTTTATGGATTTATTGCATGGAATTTTTACTTCAAGTTACTGCTGTGTAGATTTAACTGTGGACCCTGTAGCTGTTTGTTTCACATAGGGGACTATAGTGCTTTTGTACCACTTTCACAGTTTGGATCATAGTCCTGATGTCCATTGTGGAAAAGAAATGCACCAAAAGCCTTCATGTTTCTATATTGACTACAGTGTATAACTTTCTCTTATGGTCATGTTGTAAATATGAACATTTTTGTGTCTTTTATAAATGCAAAATGAAAATAAAAATTATTGGAAAAAAAAAAAAGAAATGCACCAAAAGCACTTAGGAATTATTTCATCCATCCATTTTCAGTTTTCATTTTATCTTGCTGAATGTCACAGGTGAACCAGAGGCTGGCATTCACAGGTGCAAGTCAAAGGACTGCTCTGGACAAAATGCCATAGCATCCCAGGGTAACTCTTGCACACAGAAAACTAAAATTAATGTTTAGAAGGACTCTGAGGGGAATGAGGAGGTAGCTACAAGTAAAACAGTTTTTGATCTTATTGATAATTGTATAAATAATTTCACAATATAAATTGAATATTATATTGTAAAGCAGTTTTGCATAGTGTGCATTCAGGGATATTTTTAAATGCATCTTATCAGAGATTGCTATAGCAATAACCCACACCTGGGTGTGGGTAATGCTGGATTTACCCACTGTTGGCGTGGTTGCCCGAGGGACCAAACAAAGCCAACCGTGGGTAAATCCAGCATTACCCACACCCAGACGTGGGTTATTGCTATTATACAATGACATTATTTAAGAAAAGAAATAATTACTTTTCTTAAATAATGGCGTTGTATAATGCCTCTTTACTGCCCTTCCGCAGCTGTCTGGTATTCTGCGGCAGTTCTGATGTACTGCGCATGCCTACGCAGTACATCAGAGGTGTGGGCAAAAGCAACGGAGAACGCAAGATCTATGTTGCTTTTTTTTACTGTTTTGCTATGTTAAATGGGTTTAACATAGCGAGACAGCTTTAAAATAAGCAACGGAGATCTCCGTTGCTTATTGTAAAGCTGTCTCGCTATGTTAAACCCATTTAACATAGCGAAACAGTAAAAAGCAACGGAGATCTTGCGATCTCCGTTGCTTTTTTTTTCAAAAAACTGTCTCGCTATGTTAAATGGGTTTAACATAGTGAGACAGCTTTAAAATAAGCAACGGATATCTCCGTTGCTTATTTTAAAGCTGTCTCTCTATGTTAAACTCATTTAATATAGCGAGACAGCTTTAAAAAAAAAAAAAAAAGCTTTTTACACACTGTGTCGCTATGTTAAAGGAGTTTAACATAGCGAGACAGCTTTAAAAAAAGCAACGGAGATCTCTGTTGATTTTTTTAAACCTGTGTCGCTATGTTAAACTCTTTTAACATAGCGAGACAGTGTTTTATACTAACAGAAAAAGTCCGGGCGACCGGACCTTTTTCCGTTAGTATATTGAGGGATTTACAACGGGCACGCTGGTTGGGCTGGCCAATCAGCGTGCACGTTTTAGGGGAGGAATTGTATAATATTATATTTTGCATATATTAAAGTAAGCAAGTGCTTTTTCTTGTAAGATATATAGGCTGTACAGCATAATGAGAAAAGTAAAGCTGGGCATAAGCAAGTTAAAGTTAATATAATATGATCTTGGACTGCTGAATGGTGTTTAAAAGTGCATTGATCATATTATATGTAGAATTAAGATAACTTCCCTACTTTTTGCAGGGGTTGATATCTAGATTAATGGCTTTGGTTTAAGCTATAGACAAGTGTTTTTAAGGAAGTAAGCTTCAAAAGTAAGACAGCATTGTGAAATGCATTAAAAATGCCACGTTTCTTGCAATTACAAAGTAACTAGTTTTTTTCCCATTAACAAATGCTGTCACTGTGGGAGGTAAGAAGTGTACAAGTCCAGACAGTTCTCAGAAGACTGAACTGAGTGTTGAGTGAAATGTACAAAGATTCTGTTTGCAAATTTACCAGTGTTTTTTTTTTCTCCTCATTGATTACTTGCAAATGAGCTATCTACAGGTGCAAGCAATTAATCTTGAGAGTTCTAAACACTCTTGAGAGAAACGTAAGACGTACAGTAGCAGGCAGTTTGGTGAAAAATAGTTTGAAACTCTGGGAAATGAATAAATTATATGTGTAGCTGCTTTGCCAACAGCCTTAATACTTAATGCATTTAACACAACAGTGCCCAGTTTAATTTGTTTATTTAATAGTAGCCTGTGCACTTTTTCTTAAACTGAAAGATAATGTTTATTGAAATCATATAAGCTGTTTTTGTAAGTTAAGGGAACGGAGGTGAGAAAGGAACAGATAGCATAAATGTTAAAGAATGTTAATACAAATAGCTATGTTGCAGTAGACACATTTTAGATAGAAATGAGCATATAGGTTTGGCAAAGGATTTCTGGATGGACATGTAGCAGAATGTCATGGACAAGGGAAAAGTGGGGGGGGGGGTTAATGATACCGCTTGTTAGGGACGCTCAAGTAATGCTAGAAGAGGGCAGAAAAAGACACTTATTGAAGATTTGCAGTAGTAAGGGATTTTTGGCAGGGGTGGACAGTTATGCTGGCATGTATTTATATATTTTTCAAAAAATTTATTTTATGGAGATTAAGAAAATTTGGAGAGAAATTTGCTTTCAGAAGGTAATATTCATGGGTAGAGAATGGGACTTGATTTGCAATAGTGAGGATATATCATAGGGACCTAAAATGGAAAATATAACAACAGAGAGTAGATTTATGAAGAAATATATGAGTGTTTGGTATGGAACATGTGATTTCAGTAGTAAGAACTCGAACATGTTTCACATACTATTCCCCAAGGTACAATAACTGCACTAGATCAGATAAAATTGTTTCACGTGAGAATTTATATTTAATTAAAAGCTTTGATACACATCCAATAACTATATTTCAGCTGATGCATTTATAAAAATTACAATAAAGGTGCAGGGTAACGAAGTATAAGAGAAATTTAACAAATAGGTAGAAGATATGTTTTGAGAGTTAAGGAAGATTGAAGTGTGTTCAGAAGGGATGGCTAATGAGTGGGATAAAATGAAATTTAAAAATATGGTAGAAATCGAGATATCTGGGGCAAAGTAACAGGAATTATTAGAGAGATTGACAAAAGTTAAAGCATTGTAGAATAAGGAGAAGATGACAGAACAAGAAGAGGAACAACTGCAGAGTGCTGAAGGGAAAATGAGGGAGTATTTGGAAGACGTACATGAGTTTTGAAAGGTTGCTGTTAAGCAACTATTTTTTGACAGTGACAGAAGACTTTAGCACAATGACATGGGCAACAAAATAGAAAGGGTTGTTGCCAAATTTAGGGAGCCTAACCAGAGATTCTGTAGGGGCATTGGAGATATTTTGGAAGTCTTTTTGACACTTTGTGTATTGCCAAACATAAAACATGATCCTCAACATTTAATAGCAAAAACAGGAAGAGATGAGATAAAAATTGTGATATATCATCAATCAACAGGAAAGTCTCCAGGAACAGAAGGTTTTCCTGTGGAAGTTTGGATTTTGGAAGTGAAGAAAGTGATAAAGATGTGGAAGGCTTTGTTTGTCTGTATTTAAAAAAAGAAATTGTGGGGGGTTCACCAGCATATTGGAAGAAAGTTGCGGTGGCTGTCTTACACTAAGTGGATAAAGACCCTTGAAACTAGCTTCATATAGATCCCTTTATATAGACAATTTTAAACCATGATGATAAAAAAGCATTTGACTATATTAGCTAAGAACGACAAAGGTGTTGGATCAATGTGGCTTTATGGTATGTAATGGGCAACATTACTATAGCAGTGATGATTCAGAGGGAAGCAAAATGTAAGCAAACACCCTATTGTTGATGGGTGTTGATGCAGAGAAAGCATTTTAATAAGACTCCACTGTGATTTTATGTAGACAGGGCAATAATAGCATTTCAAAGACACATGTCTGGAGAGTTTCTACCCGGGCCACCACTGAAAATTGGCTTCGTTCCAAGTCGGACCTTCCTGGTAAACAAATGTAAAATAAATAAAATAAATAAATGTGTATTCCCTTGTAGAGTTGTTGTTTGTCTTTCGGCTTTTCCCGGTTAGGGGTCGCCACAGCGGAACTCCGGTCCGCTAATGATTGGCAGTTGGTTTTTATGGTGTCGAGTTGCCAGCCCAACCTTCCGCGAAGGCACGCCCATTCAACGCATGTCTTTTGAACGCCCACTCGACCACGGGGAGGGCATGCAGACTCCACACAGAAGGCACTCCCAACCCAAGCCGAGAATCAAACGGTAGAGCCTCTTGCTGTGAGGCAACAACGCTACTGCTGCACCACTGCGGAATTCCCTTATAGAGTAATAATATTAAATAGGAAGAATATATGGGGAGTCAGGGGCAAGAATTAAGGTGAGAAGATTCCTCTAAAACAAGCTATTTTTGAATGGAGGAACATAGTAGGAGTGACCTTTACCTTTTGTTGTTTGCTTTATATTTAGAACCATTGACAAAGAAAATAAAGCATCCACAAATTCAAGGATAGAAAAATGGTATGGTAATCAAGAAAAGTCAGCTTCATTTTCAGATATTATTTTATACTTTCAAAATCCAGAAAAGGACATTTTCGTGTTTCAGATCATTTTGAGAGTTTCAAGACTTCTGGATATAAAATTACTGCTGTGGTCTTTGTTTTATCCTTGTTAAAATCTGTATCCACAGATGAATTACTTCAGTAATTTTATGTAATGTTAGACTGAATGATTGTTAAAGAAAATATGTTTACTGCATGAAAATATTGAGAAATATCGCTGTGGTTGGCTTTCTTTTAGTGCATGTGTACCTGTTGCAGTTTTAATTTAATAAAGATATTTAAAGTTGAATTATTATGGTTCTTAAACTTTCATTGGGTATCCAATCAGACTAATTCAACATTGTATAACTCTTTGATTAAGTAACCTACTCTCTGCTTACAGAACTTACTTAATGTCCTTCAAGGATGCATCTGCAGTCATAACATATGGGTTGTCCTGCCTCAGGCAGCCCTTCGGTCGGCCGGATTCCAAAGTCTGGGTCTGGCCTCGGCTGATGTCGCATCTTCCCTGACGTCAGAGCTTCTGGGGTATAAAGGCAACAGCCGACGCCATTTTCCTCAGTCTTTCTTGCCGCGCGGTGCCCGAAGCAGAAGCTGTTCATAAGTGCCGGTCGGTCAGATCCAGAGATTCAGCTACCGAAGACTTCTAAAAAGCTAAGTACCCCATTGGGCACTCTTTCTTGCCTCAGCCGATGTCAGACAAAGTAAATAATTGTTTAACTTGTGGGAAACAAATACCTCATAAGGATTTCCATTCCTACTGCCTTCCTTGCTTAGGCCCAGACCACGACGTATCAGCTTGTTTAGCCTGTGCCTCCTTCAACCGACGGACTCTTAGACGTCAGTCGGAGTTTGCAGAAGAGTTTTTTGGATCCGCTTTTGCATATAAAATGCCATCGGAGACTCCGACTACACATTTAGCCAAAAAACGCAAGGAAAAGGACCGACACTCCCGGCCCGCGGTTTCGGCTGAAACCACGGTTAGGCCTACCGCGAGTGTCTCGGTTTCGGCTGAAACCGAGGCCTCGGTTCTACCTTCTGCCGAAACCATACCTCCGACAACTGAGGCCAGAGAGGCCCCGGCTGAGTCGGCTACAGAAATCCCTACCGAAGAAGCACGCGCACAAGAATTGTCCGACACCATTCCCTTGGACATTTCCACTCCTGCACGTGGGGCAGCTAGGCCCCCTGCTTCTATGTCTATTAAGGCTTTCTCCAGGGCTAAAGCAGCTAAAATTACAAAAGCTTTACCTGCAAAATCAGCTCCTCAGAGACCTTCCTCAAGTTCCCAGATTCTCAGTCTTACTGAGGACCTTATTTCTCTAATTAGGGGTTCCCAACCTCACCCAGACAGGGCCTCCCATCCTCCTTCTGACAAAAGGCCCAGGACTGAACCCCCTGAACCTCTCTCCTCTGACTACTCCTCGGATGGATCTGATTTGACAGACCATCAGGAAGGGCCATACTCACCTTATGAGGATTCAGATGCAGAAGACTCTATCCCTTCTGCTTCCCCTCCAGAGGAATTTTCCTTTGGGGAAACTTTACTCTCTATGAGGGAACACTTTCAATGGCAGGGTCAGGATTTCTCTGATTCTAGAAAAAGACTAAGGACTTTCTTACACTTGCCACAGCATAGGCCTTTAGCCATACCACCTGTGCTAACTGTAGTTGATGATGCATATAATGATGTCAGCTCTGCCCCTGATTCACTTCCCCCAGCCCCTGCCAAACCTGACAGATACTACAGGGTTCCGGATTCCCACTTCCACTTGTATAAAGCCCATGCTGCAGACCCAGAAACTATTTCTCAGGGCCCGAAAGGGGTTGCAGCTGCCACTGCCAAAAACCCACTACCCTCTGAAAGGGAGTCAAGAGCATTAGAGAGATGGGGAAAAAAGATTTATACATCTGCTACTCTTTCTGCCAGGAAGACAAATGCATCCAAGGCCTATGGACTCAAGACCAGCTGAATTTGCACATAAACCTAAAGGAGATGCTGGCAGTGAAGCATGCAATCGAGACATTCAAACCATTCCTCCAGCAAGGTCATCTGCTGATAAGGACAGACAATACCACAGTCATGTGGTACATAAACAAACAGGGAGGCACACATTCCTATCCTCTATGCCGGATGGCAATGGATCTGTGGAACCTAGCCCTGAATATCAACATCCAACTGCAGGCCAAATTCGTACAAGGAAAAGAGAATTCACTAGCAGACAGCTTAAGCAGAACTACCACGGATGCTCACGAATGGATGCTGCATCCAGACATCTTCAAAATCATAACAAACAAATGGGAAATGCCAGAGATAGACCTGTTTGCCTCCCCACTCAACAACCAACTGAGGAAATTCTGCTCAAGAGTATACCACCCACAAGCCTGGAAGGTGGACTCCCTCTCTTTCAACTGGAATGCCCTAACAGTGTATGCTTTTCCACCACTCCCATTGATGTACAGAGTACTACTGAAGATCAGAGAGGAACAGCCAAAGGTGATACTGATAGCTCCAGACTGGCCAAGGCAGCACTGGTATCCGCTACTGAGGAGCATGTCTCGGACGAACTCATGGCTTCTACCCCTATGGCCTCTACTTCTAACGCAAAACAACTTCAAGACCCTGCATCCAAACTTGAAAACACTGCAGCTGACTGCCTGGAAAATTGCCTAAAACAAAACCAAACTGTCTTATCTCAGAGGGTCAAGGACATAATCCTGGAGGCTCGTAGACCCTCCACAAGAAAGACATATTCAGCTAAATGGAAGAGATTCCTCATTTGGAGCGCTTCAAAGGGTACAAATGTAACACTGGCAAACCTAGCACACATCCTAGAATACTTAGAAGAACTGTTCCACAATGGCCTGTCCTATTCCTCCATTAAGATTCATGCTTCAGCAATTTCAGCAGAATACAACATGGATCCTCCTATCTTCTCTCACCCTCTCCTCAGACAATTTTTAAGAGGGATCAAAAATGTAAAACCTCCAAGGAAACCCCCTCTACCTGCATGGGATCTCAGCTTTGTGCTGGAAAAATTAACACTACCCCCTTTTGAACCAGCAGCATCAGCAAACTTACAGTTCTTATCTTGGAAAACTGCTTTCCTTCTAGCAATCACTTCAGCAAGAAGAGTATCCGAGTTACAAGCACTAATGGCAGTGCAGCCTTTCCTTATTTTTCACCAGGATAGAGTGTCTCTGAGAACCAATCCTACGTTCATGCCAAAGGTGGTATCCAGGGTATCCTTGAACCAAGCTATTCATTTGCCTACGTTCTTCCCTAACCCACAGAACAGTGGGGAAAAACTACTGCACACCTTGGATGTACACAGACAACTATGCTACTATCTGGACCGAACTAAAACCAGCAGAAAAACTGACCAACTTCTGGTAGCATATGCAACTGGAGTGCAAGGAAAAGCAATTTCCAAACAGACAATCTCTAAATGGATAGGAAATTGCATTCGTTTCTGCTACTCTTTTCATGGAAAGACAGCTCCTGAAAATATCAGGCCTCACTCCACAAGAGCCACAGCCACCACTACAGCTTTCCTACGAGGGGTGGCTACCAAGGACATTTTAGAAGCTGCTACTTGGAGCTCCGTGCATACATTTGCCAAGCATTACAATCTACCTTTATACTCCAGATCCCGAGCAGGTTTTGCAACTGCAGTTTTACAGGGGATCTTAACTACACCATCCTTATCTTAGTACCTCCTCCCCCAGTTTGGCTATGGTATTCTACCCATACGTTATGACTGCAGATGCATCCTTGAAGGACATAGTACAGTTTTGTACCTACCATAAATGTAGATGTCCGATAGGTATGCATCTGCAGTCAGGATTACCCACCCGCCTTCCCCTCTGTGGTATTCCTAGGGTGCTTACCCCTCTTTCAGCTAGCTGGGGGAATCTATTATGGTGTATTTGTTTGTATGTATATATCTGCATATATATATATATATATATATATATATATATATATATTGTTTTATTCTGTTTGGAATTGTCAACTTTTATCCAAATTTAGCCTTCCTAGAGGGCACCTGGCATCTGGGGCAAGAAACACTGAGGAAAATGGTGTCGGCTGTTGCCTTTATACTCCCAGCAGCTCTGACGTCGGGGAAGATGCGACATCAGCTGAGGCCAGACCCAGACTTTGGAATCCGGCCGACCGAAGGGCTGCCTGAGGCAGGACAACCCATATGTTATGACTGCAGATGCATACCTATCGGACATCTACATTTATGGTAGGTACAAAACTGTACTTTCTTCTCAAAAGAAAAGTAGACAATTTGTAATATTTGGGCAGGATGTCTGCACAAATATTTTTACTCCCCTACAAAGTTGGGATGCATATTCTTGCAAAGTTCTGATAGGTGCGGGAGATGTAACACAGGGGAATGAGGAACGTAGAAATGCATTTTTGGAACTTTTAGATGTTGCTACAATTTAAAGTTGACTCTCAGGCAGTGGCGTCACGGGTACTCTCAGTAACCATATCCCTTCTAGACTAATGCTCAGGGGTTGAAGTAGTTCAGAGAGTGAGTAGAGGGAATTCTAGTGAGAGCAGACTAATTGCTACTATTTTTGTCAGCTTGAATTTACAGCTATTTTTGATTGGGTCCTTCTCTTTGCTTGTTCGCTATGTACTATGTGAAGTGAGCATAACCACATGCAGTGTAGTTGAGCAGTGGGTGGGTACTGTGTGAGTACTGCGTGTAATTTAAAATCTGAAGTTGTTAATCTTTTTCCTATTCATCACTGATGGGTTCTGTTCCGAGCCTTCGGAAAGGAGTCGGCATAATACCAAGCTCATGTACACCAAAAACTCTCGAGCTAAGCTACTACCCACAGTGCCCTTCTCCCAGTTGCCCCAGATCTCGTTTGCCACGCAGCCATATAGAAGCGTTTCACCGAGCTCTCCAGCCAAGTGTTACATTTTTCAAAATTTTCAGTATTTTCTAAGTTTTTTTCCTCTTAAAAACTCTTTTTATACCTACTTGTTTTAACCAGCTCTACCCATGGGTGTCTTCTTTTTACCATTGTTGGTAACGCCCTTCTTTACCCTTGTGGTACTCTTAATACCATTGTTGGTATTTTCTCCTTTTTCCCTTCCTTCTCTGTCCCTTTTTGGATTGTTGAATTGTTTTTTTTCTGAGTATGTCTGAAAAGAAAGGGACTTCGGGGTTTAAGCATTGCACTTCCTGCAATGGTGAACTCCCCAGTAGCGACCTGCATGAGGAATGTGTATATTGACTGGGGGTACCACACTTATCTGTGAAACCTCCTTGTCAGATATGTGCCAGTTTCAGACAGCGGATGCTGAATGTAAAAAGAAACAAACTTATTTTGAAAGGCCTGCTTCCTTCTCCTTTTTCTGAGGCTCTTTCTGCATTGGCAGACTCAACCATTCCATCTAAGGACAAAAAAACTTCCTCATTCTGACGCTTCTTCACCGGCCGGTGATAAGGGCAAGCCTCATAAGCACAAGGCCTATAAGTCTTCCACGGAGCACAAGACCGCCTCCTCAGTTCCGACCACCTCGGCTCCAAGTTCTGCTCCAGTGGTCTCTACAGACATTGCGATGACTTCAACATCGGCGCCACCCTTAGCACCGATTGTTATGGTTCCGACTGTGATTTCGGCTCCGGCCTTATTGCCTGCCATTACCTGGGCACCGACGTCTCCCATCTCTGTTCCGAGATTGGTACAGACTTCTTCGGATCCGATAATGACCTCCACTCCAGGTATTCCTTTGGCTCCGAGCCCTTTCTCAGCACCGGTAGTCCCCCTTTTGCCTGTTTTAAAATTGGAATCCTCTGTGCTGACTTTTACTACTCCATGTACCCAGTACTCCCAGTACTCCCTGTCCTTGAATCCCTCAGGAGTGTCGGTAAGGTCCACCAGGAGCCTATCTGAATTGGATGTGGTGCGCCTGTTCGATCAGCTGCTGACAGCTGGAGGGATTACAACTTTTCCTAAAACCCATCCCACTTCGGGTTTTGGGTCCATTGCCCCTGCGACTCGCACGTATTCTCCTCCCTTGGACCCTTTGGTTCTGAGGCCCAGAGCTCTGACGTCTGCGCGAGGACTCCTCTCCTCGGCGCCGACAGTGACCTTCTCAGAGGCTCCGAGACCCCTTTGGGTTTTGGTTCCTTCGGAACCACCCCTTCCTCAGTTTCATGCTGGGGAGGTGGAACCCCCAGCTCCAGGTATGACTCCAGTTGTTTCTTTGGACCCGGGGGTGACTCCCGCCCCAGTTTTGCTTGAGGCTTCTTCCCCGGGAGCGGGCTGCGTGGAGCAGGTTGTGACCCCGGTTCCGAGATTGTCTTCCTCGGTTCCGGGCTCCCATTCCTCTTCGGGCGGGCCTGCCTTCCGAATGATGGAGAGGGTGCTTGCTTCGGGAAGCGCTTCTCCTACGTCGGACCTTCCCCCCGCTCCTTCTGAGCTGCAGCTATCACAGGCCACCCCCCCCCCCCATGTACAGGATAACCTCCTTTCTGAGTCTTCTTCAGATGCTCCCACTGAAGAGCCACCTCAGAAATGGACGTGTAAAAGGAAACACATGGGCTCCCCAGAGGAGTCCCTCACTGAGGATATGGACTACAATGATGGGGAAGGGTCCCCACAGTCACCCCCTGATGATGTCTCCTTTGGAGACATCCTAGAAATTTTGAGGCAGAGGGGTGACTGGAAGCCCTCCAACCCTTCCTCGGAAGAATCCGTATTACTGCAGGCCTTCTGCTGTTGACCCTCTACTTCTTGGGTGACCCCCCCCCCCTGCGATGAGTTAGTCAAGCTCATCGTGCAGCGGGTGTGGAAAAACCCCTATACCATTGAGGCCATTCCCCAGAGACCAGACAAGGTACTCTCCCCTCCAGAAGAACAGCCCCATTAGTCTAGAGGCATACCAGTAGACGCTATGGTGGTGGCTGCTGCCACAAAAAAGGACTTTGCGGAGGAAAGTCCTGCTGTCTATCCACCCAACAGTGAGTCCCGGGAGGTGGACAGATTAGGGATGAGAGTTTTTGCTTCAGCGACCTTTGCTATCAGGTCTCTGAAATACTTGGTACATTTTATGAGGCTCCAAAGAGATCTCATTTCTGAACACTATGGAACCCTCGTGGGTCAAGTTTTGGATGGGGCACATGATAAAGTTGCTTCCCAGCTTGCTACCCTAGAGTCGATCTCCAACTTGTCCATGAGGTTGCTGTCCCACGCAACTGAAGGGGAGGCTAGAGCTGCGGGTGCAGGTGTAGTTATGAGATGCCACGCCTGGATGCGCATTTGTGACCTCAAAAACTCCTTCAAGTCTTCCTTCTTCAACGCCTCTATCGAATCGTCCGCTCTGTTCAGTTCTAAAGTGAAGGACACATTAGCCAGGTGCGAGCAGAACAGAAAAACCTTGTCTGCCATTGGCCTACGTTTTTCCAAACCTCAGCGCTCTTTCTCCAGGAACCAGAGGAGTGGAAAGGATATGGTACAAAAAAATCATCTCAAGGCCCTTTCCATAGTGCACGTGGTGAGGATTCCCCCAGAGGCAGAGGGGGTTCCAATAATGGAAGATGCCCCTTTCGGGGCAGTGGGGGTCTCTGAAATCAGGAAACCAGGGATTCTTTCTCCGGACGACCTTATCAGCACTCCTGAAGAGCTGCCTGATTGCTTTCCTCCGGAAGCAGTCGGGTCTCATTTTTCTCTGCACCAAGCTGCCTGTCACTCTATTACAAACGATCAATGGGTGCAGAGAATAATTTCCAGAGGTTATTACATCCCTCTAATCTCTTATCCAAGACCTACAGGATGCCTTCCCGATGTTCCACCCAGTCAAAGGGAAGAGGCAGCTTCAGAAATAAGCAAGCTGTGTCTAAAACGAGTCATCCAACAAGTCTACCCAGACCAGTGTGGATCCGGTTTTTACTCAAGATTCTTTTTGGTGCCAAAAAAGACCGGGGACTGGAGACCCATTTTTGATCTCAGCCAGCTAAACAAATCAGTAGTTCAGACCAAATTCCACATGGTCACGATACAATCCATTCTCCCATTTTTTCGGGAGGGTTTGTGGATGTGCTTGATAGATCTCCGA
Source organism: Protopterus annectens (assembly GCF_019279795.1). Classification (NCBI taxonomy): domain Eukaryota; kingdom Metazoa; phylum Chordata; order Ceratodontiformes; family Protopteridae; genus Protopterus; species Protopterus annectens. The sequence continues at coordinate 685,752,162 of NC_056725.1, forward strand.
GATGTGTATTACCACATCAAAATGGACGAGCACTCCAGGAGTCTAATTCGCTTCTGGCTGGGAGCCAATCATTACCAATTCAGAGCCCTGCCATTCGGTCTCTCCATGGCTCCCAGAGTGCTCACAAAATGCCTAGCAGTGGTGACAGCTCATCTAAGACTTCAGGTATTCCAGGTGTTTCCATATCTAGACGATTGGCTCCTCTCCGCCCCCACCAAGCGCCTACTGGTCAGTGCCCTCTGCTACACTTTTAGCACTGGTGGAGTTCCTAGGCATCACAATACACTGGGAAAAATCCAACCTTCATCCCACCCAACAATTGGAATTTATAGGAGCAGTATTCAATACTCAAACAAGCAAAGTCTCTCTCTTCCCCCTCACAGACTTCAGAGATTAAGGTTACAAGTACAAGTGATACTCTGTTGAAGGAAGGTGTCTGCAAGGGAAGTTCTACAAGCTCTGGGGTCTATGGCGGCAGCCATCCCAGTTGTCCCCCTAGCAAGACTGCATATGAGACTTATATAGTGGTTCCTTTTGTCCCAGTGGATATCCAATCTCCATCCTCTGATCTCACAGATCATCATCACCAATTCCTGCAAACAAGATCTCCTCCAGTGGATGAGAACAGATGAAAATCTTTGGTGCCACCCCTTCCAGACTCCCCAACCCAACGCCACAGTGACCACGGACGCTTCCCTGATAGGGTGGGGGGGGGGGGCACTTCCAGAGAAAGACAGTCTAAGGCGCGTGGTCCAGCTTAGAGGTCAACTTGCATATCAATGTCCTGGAGTTGAGTGGTGCTGTTAGTGTTACAGGCACTTCATCCGCTCCTTCTGTCGAGAACGATTGCAGTCTAGTCGGACAATATGTCCATCGTCTGGTACATAAACAGGGAGGGACCAAATCCTACCCCCTATGTCGCGAGGCCATGAGAATTTGGCATTGGGTGATAGCATCCAACCGCTTTTTAATTGCAACGCATATCCTGGGGAACTCCTATGTGATTGTGGACAGACTGAGCAGATACATCCTCCGTCCACACGAGTGGTCTCTCAATCCGAACGTGATGGCAGAAATCTTCAGCCATTGGGGCCAGCCTTGCTGCGATCTTTTCACTTCCCCTTCAAACAAAAATGCAGCAGCTACTTTGCCCTCTTTCCCCCAGATGGGGAGTCACCGAGAGACGCTTTGACTCACGACTGGCCCGCGGGTCTTCTCTATGCTTATCCTGCGATACCTTTGATACCCCTGTTTCTAAGGAAAGCAATCTGGTTGAGATGCAAAGTAATCCTCATTGTCCTCTTCTGGGCTCGACAAGTGTGGTTTCCCTTCCTCCGGTCTCACTTGTTACAACCTCCTTTGATCCTGGACTCTCGTCAGGACCTAATATGTCACCCACAAGGGATGACTCCCCCAAATCTATCCACTCTCAAGCTGACTGTTTCTCCACTTCCATTAGTCCCCAGACAGGAAACCCTCTCTTCACCTGTCCGCGATATTATTCTGGCTTCCCATAAACCATCCAGCAGAAAACTCTACCGAGACAAATGAAAAAGAATTGCTATCTGGTCTAATAATCAAATGTTTGATCCTTTTTCAACCCCTACAGCTGCTGTACTTCAGAATCTTTCTGAGTTGTTTGACAATGGGGCATCAGCTTCTACTATTCAAGTCCATTTAGCAGCTATTTCCATTTTCCATAAAGGCTCGGATGGCGTTCTTCTTATCTCCACCCAACTTTGCAAGACTTTTCTCAAGGGAGTTTTCCATAGCAGACCTCCTATCAGGCAACCTGTGGAGACATGGAATCTCTCTCTGGTTCTACAGTATCTCTCTCTCTCTACCCCCCTTTGAGCCTGCTGTGACATGTGATCTTAAATTCCTGTCATGGAAATCATTGTTTTTGGTAGTGGTCACATCAGCCAGATGGCTATCTGAGTTACAAGCCTTATGCATCAAGAGCCTGTATCTAATCTTCCATAAGGACAGAGTATCCCTTCGTACTAACCCATCCTTTCTCCCCAACGTGGTGTCCGACTTCTCTATTAATCAGTCCATTGAGCTCCCTGTGTTTTTTTCCAAATTATTCCAACAAGGGAGAATACTGTCTACCTTCATTGGATGTGCATAGACAATTACGCTTCTATCTGGACAGGACTAAGTCCTTCCACAAGTCGGACCAACTTTTCATTTCCTTTTCTGGTCCAAGAATGGGAGGTGCTGTATCAAAAGTTACTTTATCAAACTGGCTCAGAGATTGTATTTCTTTTTCATACTCCCGAGCGAATGAATCTAAACCTATTCAAATCAAAGCTCATTCAACTAGGGCCATCGCAACTTCGGTTGCTGTTCACTCCAGGGCTTCCATGGATGACATTTGTGCAGCAGCCATTTGGGCTAAACCCCATACTTTCATCAAGCATTACAAATTAGATTTGGTCTCCAGGGGAAGAGTGGCCTTTGGCTCAGTGGTCCTCAGGAATGTTCTTCCATAGAGGCCACCAAGGTTCTCCAGGTAGCTTGGGTTTGTGTCCCATCAGTGATGAATAGGAAGAAGATTAACAACTTCAGATAAAGAAGTTATGTCTTACCATAACATTCCATCTGAGTTGTTGATCTTCTTCCATTCATCACACCCTCCCACCGTCCCCCACCAAAGGCTCCTGGTGGATCTTTTGGGTCCTTGTGGTGTTTCAGGGTTTATGCTCAGAAATGGCCTCTGTTTTCTGCTTTCTTCTATACGTTGCTTGCAAACTTGATCTGAGGTAACTGGGAGAAGGGCATTGTGGGTAGCATCTTAGCTTGAGAGTTTTTGGTGTACACGAGCTTGGTATTAGGCCGACTCGGTTCCAAGGGCTCGGAACCGAACCCATCAGTGATGACTGGAAGATGATCAACAACTCAGATGGAACGTTATGGTAAGACATAACTTCTTTTTTTTCTCCCTTAAGTCAGTAAACCCAGCCCATTTCTCTACATACCATAGGCTCTGGGCATGATTGTGCACAGGGCCATATCTCCTTACACTGAACTGTGCTGTACTGCTCTAAAGAGATCCAAGAGACCTTGCTCTTTAACCCTTGTATCCAGGTGTTCACCACTTCTGTCCTATTACTCCCTCCGACTTCTTTTCTCATTTGTGTTAGTACTAGTTCAGTCTTGCTATTTTCCACTTTTGGGGTTTATCGCTTAGTAGCATTGCATATAATTGAGAGGCATCCAATCACCCCTCCTTCCGTTGCCAGCCTTCTAGCAGTTTGTATCCTAAGACAGTGTAGGAGCTGCCTCATTCTCACTGTAAATGAGCTGCTTCTTAACCTTTAGATTGCCTCTTAGAGATGCAATTCCTAGTGAACATGGAAACATCCCTCTTGTATGTTAAACATGTAGTGAGCATCACATCATCACCCCCACCCCCATGTAAATGCCAACATCCTCGTACAGACAGCACAAAATGTCTCCTAGATATGCCATTAAATCCTGTCAAAGCATCCTAGAACTCTAAGTTTAGGCATCAGAGAAAGCCCTCCCCTGGTATATCCACTCCATGTACCCCCTTATCAGCAAGTTACTGACAACAAAATATTCCCATGTCTAAAACTCATAAACCAGCTTCTGAGAATGTTTTAGTGATTGGTGACTTTGTCGTTGGACATCAGATACCATGCTGACCAAGCTAGACAAGGACAGGGTTACAGTCAGCTGCCTCTTGGGAGTCAAGACTTAAGAAGAGCACTTAAGACCCTTTACACCAGTAAATGACTGTATTATAATAGCAGTCCATGTGGGAGTAAATGACTTTGCTCAAGAAACCCTTAGGGACATACCAGATCTTGCTATACAAGTATCGGACAAGGGTTAGACTGTGGTTCTAAGTGGAATCCCCTCTTTCCTTCCTCCCTTACATCACTAAAAATGTTGCTGAAGTGTAAAGAAGATCACTCGTTTTAGCCAAGTAGCTGATGTCATTAAAGAGGGATCCAGTATGTAATGGCTTTGGGTGAGATGACTGACAGTCAAACTTGCTTTGCAAAGGATGGCTTGCATCTGTCGTTCTTTCTGCATACTTGCATTTGCTGTATCCATTGTGCCTTTTTAATCCAAGTTCATTTAATGAGCATTCCAACTTGACAAACGCATCTGATCCCAAATTGGACAACATCAAATTGTCTCTTAGTGTCAGGAGTTGACAGCAAATGAACTGATCTTGAGGCACAACTGCATCTGGAACATATCCATATAAATGTAGTTAACAAGATGGGTTTCAGATGTGCTGAAAGTACTTTCCCACTGTCAGGAATTTGTGCAGTCATTGCCTTTTTATACCCATTAGAAACTACAGCAGAGTCTCACTGTTTCAGTGACCATATCCCTTTCAGACTGATACTCTAGGACTCCTACCATGACTCCATCTTACGTTAGTTGCTGTTGATCCCCCTCCATTCCCTTAGAGCAAAATTTCTGGCTTTCGTAAAAAGTAGCTGTATGAGCAACAGTTTATTAACCCTTCAGCTATTCCTTCATAGATTGGAGTGCCTACACTTACAACATAAAGTATGCATAATGATTTTTAATAGGGTAAACAAAAGTATCCTGTATCAAACTGTACTCGCACCCACCAGAGGTGAAAGCATTCTTAACTAGGTTCTCTGAAGTTCAGCTCATGAGCTTCGAGACCTTTAATCTCAGGGTTTCCATTCCTCCAGTAACTAATACAACCTTTAGAGACTTTAGAAAGGCCAGCCTTATACAATTATACAGTAAGATCTCTGTTTACTTACAATATTTCCAGCGGTGACCCTGGATATGCAGTCTTCTACATTAAGGATTATTTTCAGACTATATATTTTTTTTGTTTATTAACACTTTTATTACAACAGGCAAAATTTGTACAGAAAAGTACATCAAAATAAATTTACTTCATCAGATTCAGTGTATTTACAATCCATTTGTTCCCATACCTTTAAAACTCATTGCTGATTACAGGCAGCTGCTGCAGCACAGTGTAGGAGCCTTTGTGTCAAATTATAATTGAAAACCTGTACCTATGAAAAGGTGGAGAAATGTAGTCTTATGTTTCCATTAGTTGCGCTGATTCCAGTGTATCCATTTCATCCTATGGTCAGGTAAAGCTTTAGGTTTCACATTTTTAACTTTCTTTATATATATCTCCTGAACATCTCTCACTGTCTGAATGTTAGGAGTATTACCCAATTTCTCTTTCTAGCTTTTGTAGTTACTAACATAATATACATTAGCTTTATCCTAGGTATGTATATAATGTTCCAGAGTCCACGCTGAAAGAAATGTCTGTCTGTAATTCTCTGGAGAGTACCTGTGATATCACTGCCTGTGACTTGGCTTTAAATTGTATCAACACCTGACAGTCCCAAAAATGTGTTTCCAAGTTCCTCATTCTCCTGTATTATATCTCTATCCCCTATCAGAATTTTTCAGGAACACACGTCCCAGCTTTGCAGGGGAGTAAAAATATCTGTGCTTACATCTCCACCCAGATATTGTAAATTGTCTACTTTTAGTGGCATATCTTAAATAATGAGAAGATCTGTCCACAGAAATCAGTTGAGAGCTGTAACTGTAGATCCCTCTCCCAGTGTCTTCTCAAATGTAAGTCCACTTTGGTATCTTTTTTTTTTTTAAATATGTATGATCAACTGATCAATCCCTTAAAAGAAAGAGGTGTTGTTTTACCCTTTAGTAATGCATTCAATTACTTTTGATTTTGGGTAGCCATCTACAAAATATAGTTGTAAATTTTTAGCGGCCATTATTTCCCTTCCAGTTCTAATTTTAACTCTTCCCTGAACCCATATTTTTGACTGTATATCATTGTGCTCAGTACTCAACCTTTCTTAACTGTTTCAAGAATTTAAGTTCAGTTCTTTTTAGTTTCTAGCTTTTAAATGAGACTTGTGGCTTCCTTAAATCTGAACATCTAATTGGAGTAGTATAATTACTCCATTATACCAATTCCTCACCTCTGTTGAGAGAGCAAGTCATATTTATAGTCTACATTAGAGGTATGTCTGGTCCACAGTTTCATAATATTCAGCAGTTCTAAGCTAAAGCTTGTGTGCTGCTTCATTGTTACTAAACCAAAATCCTTAAGACTAATTGCTTACATTTTGTTTTGTAAAATTCTGATTGCAGAGCCAAAAATAGTCTGGGTTGGACATCTTTTAAGTATCACTGCATATGTGGGAGTCCCAACCCTCCCCTTAGTCTTTACAGGTGTCAGTCTATCCAGGTTACCCCTGGCTTCAGTCTGCCCAAACAAAACTCTATCAAATTTTTAATTGCTTATAAGCATCTGTGGGAACAATACTCAGGTAAAGCCTGATACCTTTATAACCGTAGGAGTTACCTAAAAGATGATGATTCTCTAATACACTGGTCCAGAAGGAGTATCCTTTATCTCTTAACTTCTTTCTTCATTTTTTTCTAAGAAGTTGTGATATATTTTCTCTGTATCTTGTTTAAGTAACCCAGTGAGCCAACCTTTTAGATGCTTGAAACATTCACACTGCTGTAATTCCAGGTTTTGCAGTTGAACTAATTTATCACCACAGGCTGTGTTTCTGTGACACTTACCTTATTGCCTGATAGGTCCTGTAGTCCTGCAATGTTTTAAACAATTTAATAACAGTGAAATAGTCCACTATTCACTCTCCAGTTCCTACCATTGTCATTCTCACCACAACACTGTTGTGCCCTACCCTTCAGCTATGCAGTTCTCTACTTTTTCTGTCTTTCTGATACCCCACCCTCTCATGTTTTCTTGTTGAGCTTTTGTTTGGCACAGAGTCAAAAAATGAATTCCTACCACTACTTCCCTTTCAAGTTCTCCTGTAACCCAATCATGAAACTAGATCAGGGTTGACTGACGTTTCCTCCTGGCCATAAAGCCATATTGATAGGCGTTTAGAGATTGCTGACCTCTAGAAATGCTACCAACCTTTTGCTCAGGGTTTTGTCTTTTACTCATCCTGTCTCTTGTATTAAACTAACACAGCTGTAGTTCCCTAGGCTCTGGATCCCCCCCCACACACACACACTTTATGCAGATGTACTAAAACTGCTGTCCACAAGACCTGTGGCACTTTTGCACTAGCCTGGGACCTGTTGATAATCTCTTTCAGGAGCTCTGCTAAACATGCTTGACACATTTGAAGAGTGTGGGAGGTAGCTCTTCTGGTCCTTGTGCTCTGTCCACCATAACAGCCAGATGTTCTATGTGTTTCACTGTTACAGTCATTACATTTGGGTAATCTGCTGGCAGGTTACCCTCAGTCGGCCTGAATAACAAAGTCTTGGGTCCTGCGTCGGTTGCTGTCTCCTCTTCCATGACATCAGGTCGTCAGGGGTATAAAACATGCAGTCGATGCCATTTTATTCAGTCTTTCCTGCCGTGCGGTGCCTGAAGCAGAAGCAGTTCGCAAGTGCCAGTCGCATTTGAGTTTCAGAACCAAAGTCTTCAAACTAAAGCTAAGTACCCAGTTGGGGAAACTTTTTCTTGCTCCTTACCGATGTCAGTAAAAGTTAATAATTGCATTACTTGTGGGAAGCAAATAACTCATAAGGATTTTCATTTGTACTGTATTCCTTCCCTAGGCCCAGATCATAACCTGCCTTGCTGTCGGTGTTGTGCTAGATTTAACCAACGCACTACTAAGCTTTGGTATAGTTTTGCTTCTAAATATTTTGGATCAATTATCCTGAAATGTCGTCGGTTAGCAATCCGACTACTGGAGTTCACAAAAAAAGCAAAGAAAAAGACAGGGACAGACTGTCGAGGTCCAAAACCGACAACAAAGCTTCTCCTAAGCCAGTCGCTGGTTCTCCGGTATTCAGTGAGGTGCTTTCGCAGCCCCTGATACCCGCTACGTTTGAGTCGGAGGCCTCTACCGAGACCCATTCGTAGTCCGGTTTGCCGTGAGATTCTCAGAGTATTGAACCCGCGGATGTCTCTCCCTTGGATGGGTCCGGAGCCGCTGAGCAGGCACTGGCTTCTGAGTGTGTTTTCAGGCCTCTATATTTTTATATAAAACTGACACAAGCCTCAAAAACAAGGTCAAAAACATCTTCTTTGTCTAAAAAAACAATGCATGAGCCACGTGCTCCGGTCCCTATGCCTAAAAACAGATGATCAAAATGGCTGAGGACTTAATTACCTTGATCAGAGGTTCCCAACCCCCCCCCCCCCGCTAAGAGGCTTAGGCAAGGCACTGATTATGAATCTTCAGATCAGGTTTCCATTTCTTCTGATTCCTCTTCTGATCAGGAATTTCCTATTCCACCCTATGAGGATTCTGATGCAGAGGAATCCATCCCAACTGCATCTCCTCCTGAGGATTACTCTTTTGGAGAAACTTTGCATACTTCAAGTGAACATTTTCACTGGGAGAGTCAGGACTTTTCTGAATCAAAAAAGAGGCTTAGGGATTTCCTTCTTCTTCCTCAGCATAGGCCTTTGGCTATACCCCCTGTACTGGACATTGTGGATGATGTGTTTTCGGAATCAAGCATGGCTCCTGATTCCCTACCTCTGGCTCCCTAGTAAGCCAGACAGGGTTCCTGACTCCCACAAATTTCTATTCAAAAATCCTGCTGATGATCCAGAGACTTTCTCAGGGTCCCAAGGGTGTAAAGGCCTCTACAGCCAAAAATCCTACCCCTTCTGATAGAGATTCCAGGGCACTGGATAGATGGGGAAAGAAGGTTTATACGTCTGCGAGCTTGGCAATCAGAGCCTTAAACTGCCAGTTTCATATGCTTAAATATCAACAGCATGCTATGGGCTTACTGAAACAGAAAATGATGTTGATTTCTGATTGTGTGGAAAATAGAGTTACATGAATTATTGCATTCAGCAGAACAAGTTGGAAAGCATACTTTGCAATGTGGCTTTGATTCCTTGGAGGTCTCTTGCAGGGCCGCAGTTACTGGATCTGTGATTAGAAGGCATGCCTGGCTCACGGAGCAAAATCTGCCTGATCATGTTAAAGCTAAATTGTTGGATGCTCCCTTGCAGCATTATACTCTGTTTGGTAATAAGGCAGAAGATGTTTTAAAAAAATGGAAGATAAAGCTAAATCTATGCAAACTGTAAAAGATTTCTTGCAAGTGCAGCCACCCAGGTTTAGTAGACACTGGCCTACTAAAAATTGGTCCTTTCCTGTGTCCAACAGAGCCACTCAAGGCAAATCCAGGTGCTCAAAAGGCTCCAGATACCAATCACAGGGTTCTTACAGGTCAAAGCAATGGGGTGCCTCCACCTCCAAATCTGGAGGAAGCAAAGTACAACCCTATAGTAAGCAGTCTCAATGACTTTCCTCTACCATCAACAAGCACTTATCTTTTAGCAGCCCCCTTGGGGGGAAAACTAGCACTTCAACTTTGTGCTGGAAAAACTCACCCTGCCTCCTTTTGAACCAGCAGCTACTGCGGATATAAAATTTCTGTCTTGGAAAACAGCTTTTCTCTTGGCAGTCACTTCAGAAAGAAGGGTTTCAGAACTCCAGGCTGTCATGGCTATGGAGCCTTTTATTACATTTTACCCGGACAGGGTGTCCCTCAGGACTAATCCTTCTTTTATGCCTAAGGTGGTGTCCAGTGTGGCTCTTAACCAGACAATTCACCTGCCAACATTTTACCCAAATCCGCAGAACAAGGGGGAGCAGATTCTGCATTCATTGGATGTACACAGACAACTAAGATTCTACTTAAACAGGACCAAATCTCTAAGAAAGTCTGAGCAACTACTGGTGGCATTTGCTGCAGGATCAGAGGGGAAGGTTATATCAAAGCAAACTATTTCTAAGTGGATAAGCCATTGCATTCATTTCTGCTACTTGCACCATGGAAAACCTGTGCCCAAGGGGATCAAGTTACATTCCACCAGGGCTGCCTCTACCTCAGCAGCTTTTCTCAGAGGAGTTCCAACCAAAGACATTCTAGAGGCTGCTTCTTGGAGCTCTGTTCATACCTTCACAATGCATTATTATGTGCCTCTCTTCTCCAAATCCAGGGCAGGCTTTACCACTGCAGTTCTGCAGGGCCTTATAGCCACTCCTAATGCTATTTAGTTCCATCCTCCCATCCGTAGCTTTGGGATTCTACCCAAATGTAATGACTGCAACAGTGAAACACGATGAACATAGTACAGATCTGTACACTTACCATAAATGTAGATGTTCGAATGTATTCACTGTTGAAGTCTGGGTTACCCACCCATCATCCCCCTTTTTCGATACCTTTTCTTTCCTTCACTATATACTAAAGCCTTTGTGGTGTATTTACTTTTAGATAAAGGTAAAGTTTATGTTGCTAAAAGTGCATTTACATATATTTCTGTTTATGTATGTATATATATATATATATATATATATATATATATATTTTTTTTTTTTTGCTCCTCATTTGGGGGGGGAGCACCTGACATCTGGGGCAAGAAAAACTGAATAAAATAGCGTCTGCTGCATGTTTCATACCCCTGACGACCTGACGTCATGGAAGAGGAGACAGCAACCGACGCAGGACCCAAGACCTTGTTATTCAGGCCGACTGAGGGCAACCTGCCAGCAGATTACCCAAATGTAATGACTGCAACAGTGAATACACTCTAACATCTACATTTATGGTAAGTGTACACGACTGTACTTTCCCTTTGATCTTCCTCTTTATTTGGATGCCTGTCAACTGTTCTGCTATTCTGCCTTGCCTCCGCCCCCTCTCCCCAGTACAGCACCCTCCTCATGCTCTTCTTTGTGAAGACCGAAATAAGTATTCATTTTGTGCTTCCTCTTTTTTCTGTGTATTCTGTAATCTCCCTTTCATATTTGCAAAGCCTAGCCAGTTTTGCCCCCCTCCAGTTGCCGTGTACTATAAAAATATTTGTTTCTTTTCTTGATCCCTTTTAGAATTTCCCTTTTGGCTTTGGCCTCTGTTATCCTTACCATTGTTGCTGCAGTTTTACTAGCCTCCTTGTACTGTCCTTCCTCCATCTCCTCACCTCATCCTTTCCACCTTTTGTAGGCCATATCCTTTACCCCAATTTTAAGGCTTACAATCCTGTGAACCCCCCCCCCTCTCTTTTTGACTCCCTGTCTGCCTCGATTTCACCATCCCTGACCCAGTTCCATAAATTTATCCCTGGTTTGCTACCAGTTTAGCAAGCCATCCATAACCATCTCCACCAGTGCAGCATAATCCATTGTTCTAAAATACCATTATCTTTGACACAGTTGCCACAATAATTGTACCCATGCACAAGATACATTGCTCAAGCTTGACCCCCTGGCCAATGCCTGTGTGGAGTTCTCCCTGTGTTTCTGCGGGGTTCTTTCCACCTCTCAAAAATGTGCATGGTGTTTCTACCTCAAACTCTCTCAAGAGTGGAATTGTGGGCAGCAGCACAGACTCTAGATGGTGCCTTTCGGGGAAAGAGTTGTATAGACCAACTACTTTGGGCATCAGCTGTGATGCACATTATCCTCTAGGTAGGAGAACACAGATCACAAACTGCATACCATGTCAGGGCTAGCCACTTGATGGTATAAAAATTATGTCTCTGTGATTTGTCATGTTGATTAATGTCTCCAAAAATGGACATGGGTATTTGAGGATGATAAGGTAGTTGAGGACCCAGCCCAAAGATCTGGTTCAATAAACTACTGGTTGGACTGTGTCCACTTGCCCAGCTTGGACTTAACCTGGGATGGCCATATTGAGCTAAAGGTGGACATAAAACAATCAGCCAAACATAAATTAAGGATTGCTGCACTGACAGGATGCTGTCTGGAAGGGGATGACATGATGGTAAGGGGGAAGCATGACATCTTCTATCTCATTTCCTATATACAGAGGGCAGAGCAGCACAGTCACTTGGCTTGGTATACAGAGTCTACTACTGAGGAGAGAGGATTGATTACAAATGGTGTGGGAATTATAGTGTGGGACGCTTCAGCAGTCAGTGAGGGATGTCATCAGAAGTAATGACAGACTCACGGCAATCGGACTTCAGTGTAAGGATAGGGTATTATTCATAATCTGTCTGTGCCCCACAACAGGGTTGTGATAACGAGGAAAAAATTGCATTCAGGCAACAGTTGCAGGACCTGCTGGATAAAGCAGGACTGCATGAATTGGTGTTAATAATTTGGGATCTGAATCCACATATTGGGACAGAGAACAAGATATGAGGACTTGCTGGATTCACATGTGTGGAACAACAGTAAAAATAAATAAAAGGCCATGTCAGAATTCAGTCTGGCAAATGGTTTGATGGGACCAACACATGGTTCAGCAAGAGAGACAGTCACATGATCACATACAAGAGTGGCCAACACGTAACTCAAATAGACTTCCTACGAGTAAGGAAAGGGCAGTAAGGTAGAGTCTGTGATTGAAAAGTCATTCCCAGTGCAACATTTGGCCCACAGCGTAAGCCACTACCACTGGTGGCCACAATCTGCTTCAAGCATTGGGCAGAGATGGCCCTAAGGTTAGCGTAGACTCTGCTGAAAACCTGGAAGTTTGACTGGAGAGAAAGCACAGGAGTTCAGGGAAGTATGCAGGCCTCTAGTGTCTCAGAAAGACAAGAAAACAGATGAAGATGAAGTACAGTAGCAGCACCTCAAAACCGCATGTATAAGAACTGTTGAACAGATATGCAGCCAAGCCAGGTGTGGAAATAAGGTGCATAAGGAAAGCTGGTAGTGGAAGCAGAAGCCCAGGAAGATATCAATATCAATATAAATAAATAAATAAATACAAATGCAGGAAAAAGTGTAAAATAGAACATAATGAACAAGCTAAAAAGTAATACTGGTTGGCTAACAGAGACTGACAGGGCAGTTGCAGTAGCAAAGAACAAGGCATCGACAGCACTCTACTAGCTTCTGGAAAGTGACTCAGCAGATAGCACGAATAAACTCTTATTAGGTTGCAAGGCAAAGATGGAAAGCTAAGTAAGATAGTTATCAGAAATCTCTTGTAAGGGATGCCAGCAGCAGCCTGCTCACCAGTCCACAAGACATCAAAGGCAGATGCATAGAGCAATTCCAGCAGTTTCTGAATGAAGAAAGCCTCACCGAAACTGCAATGCCCAAGACACAGCCAGTGATGAAAAGATAAAGATGAACCCAGCTTAGGAGAAGTAATTACAGCATTAAGGAAAATGAAGTCAGAAAAAAGAGCAGGCTTAGATGTGATTACAGTGATATGATCAAGATGTTGGGTGAGCTAGTGACAAAACAGATGGTGTGTTCTTACAGCAGTATGAAGAGAGACATATTCCAGATTACTGGAAAGTAAACAGTATAATGCCAGTGTACAGGAATAAAGGGACATTCACAACTGTAGACCTTATAGAAGTATCAAACTTCCTGTCTTACTGCATCCAAGTTTTGGTGAAAGTGAATAATAAATATTCAGAGTAGTAGAAATTTAAGATGGGAATGCCCCATTTGGTATGTACCTCTCAAGACATCTGCAACAACTGGAAAGGCCGCAGAAATACCTCACTAAAAGAATCACAGGCCTAAAGCAGATGCCCTATGCTGGCCGCCTTAAAAAACTCCAGCTATACCCTGTCGCATATCGTCTACTCCGAGGCGATCTCTGCTTAGCATACAAGGCCATGTCAAACCCAGAGCTGTTGGACATGCTACACTTAAAGAAATTCCAATCCTTCAGAGCCACATGCCCCAGGGATCTAAACCTTGTCATCACAATAAACAAAACATGCTGGAGGGATAGATTCCTGACCCAGAGACTCCCCAGACTTTGGAATAGACTGCCCGTATATGTCAAGCAGAGTGCCTCTTTGGCCCTCTTCAAAAGGAGCCTTGATGATTGGATGGGAGAAAGGAAATTCACCCCGGGGATCACGTCAGTTGCCCTGCTAGACAGGGGTCCAGGGAAGTAAATAGTGTGGGAAGAAATAGCCAGGGAATTGTTATGGCTAGGCTTGTATAGGCCCTAGGGCCGATAGCCTAGTACCAACCTATGAAATGAGCAGTTGATATTCAGCTCAGGATGCAGCTTAACTGACTCAATGTTTGTAGTGAGACATATGGTTAAGAAGAAGCTAGATATCAGGAAAGAGTCCAGCAGGGTATTCCTAGACTTTGCCAAAAGCATATGAAAAGGTCTCATTAAAGCTGATTTAGGCAGCCCTGTGATGGTTCTAAGTGCCAGAAACATTGGTAGAATTCGTGTAGGCTGTGTGCAAGGGACCCAGTGACACAAGTATGAACAGTGTTTGTCCCTCTCAAAGGTTCCCAATGGGAGTGGGTGTGCATCAGGGTTCAGCTGCGAGCCTTTTGTGTTCATATTGATAGTGGTCTGCCCCCTCGTTAGTTTGCTGTGTGTAGACAATGTAGCTTTACAGGCAGACTCTGAACAAGAACTTCAAATGATAGTGGGATGGAATGCAAAACGGAAGGCACTTGGGATGATGCTGAGTGCAGATAAGATAGTTGTAATGGCAGCAAATTGGGATGGGGGGGTCAGAAGAAATGGAAAATTGAGATAGAAGATAAAATAGTGAAAATGTTAACCACTTCAAGTATCTAGGAGGGGTGGTTGAGGATAATGGAATTCTGAGTAAGGCAATCAGAGCTTGAATACAAGGGGCTACAACCAGCTGGGAGTAGTGTATGACAGAAAAAAGTCCAAAGAGGTTGAAAAGTAAGGTGGACAAAACATTGTGCCATATACAGTAGTAGTAATGGTTGCAACAGAGACCTGAGCAGTGAAGGCAGATCAGTTGAGATGATGGAGATGAAGTGCCTGGGATGGGTGGTAAGATGTATGCTGTGGAACAGATGAATAAATGAGAGAAGCACAAATAACTCCTGTCGTGGAAAAGGTCCGAAAACATGTTACTGTGGTTCAGGCACATGTGTAGGAAAGCAAAAAAAACAGTCTAGTGAGAATGATTTGGGACAGGCATGAAGAAGGCAAGAGGAAACAAGGACATCCAGCAAAGAAATGGATTGATTGTGTGAGAGATCCCCTGCGCATTCACAGTTTAGTCCATTCTTCTGTTTTTGGAAAAGGGCGACTGGATGTGCTCAGTAGATCTCCAGGATGCATACTATCATATAAAGATAAACAGATGGTCCAGGAAATTCTTATGCTTAAGGTTGGGAGCCAGTCATCACCAGTTCAGAGCGCTGCCCTTTGGTCTCACCACAGCCCCCAGGGTGTTCACCAAATGCATGGCAGCATTAGCAGCTCACTTGAGACTGCAGGGATTCCGGGTGTTTCCATATCACCACAGCCCCCAGGGTGTTCACCAAATGCATGGCAGCATTAGCAGCTCACTTGAGACTGCAGGAATTCCGGGTGTTTCCATACTTAGATGACTGGCTCATTTCCACCCTGACCAGGCATCAGCTTATTATGACAGGGCCAAGGACACTCAGCTCTGTCCTTACCTAGATGACTGGGTGATCCAAGGAGACTGTGGAGGAGCTTATCTCCACCCTGCCACAAACTATGGATTTCTGTAGGTTTAGGGTATAACACAGGGAAGAAAATTTGTCAGTCTCTGTCCATTCAGAAAGCTACTCTTTCTGGGGGCTTTGCAGGGCACATACCTGCAAAGAAATTTCCTTCCAAAGGAAAGGCTCTCTTTCCTAACAAAGTAATTCCAGTGTCTTCTTCCACTCAAGTCCAGCATGGGAGGTTCTCAGACTTATGGGATACATGGCCTCATATATCTTAATGATGCCTCTTGCCAGGCTTTGCATCAGAAAGGTCCAATGGTACTTAAACAATGTTTGGAACAAACACAGCCAGTTTCTCAGTCAAAAAATCCACTCCTCCCCTGTCTAAAAATGGAATTCCAGTGGTGGATCTCTGCTTGCAGTCAGAATCTAGGGTACCCTTCAGGGTCCCTCACCTAAATCATATTTTGACCACAGATGCCCCATACCTGGCTTGGGGAGCACATTACAGCACCCTCCAAGCTCAAGGAAAATGGGAACAAAAAAAAAAATCACATAAATTAAAGGAGAGAATAGCTGCTGTCAAGGGCATCGTAGCTTTCAAGAAACTCTGGAAACCAGGAAATCCAGTGATGAAGACAGTACCACAGTGATGTGGTACATAAGCAACCGGAGGGGGGGGGGCACACACTGTTATCCTGTGTGCCACCTGATGATGACCTTGTTGGACACAGCCCAAGACTTTATTTTACTTGTACTAGCCGAATACCTGCTGGAGAAAACAGTTCTCTTGCTGACTGCATCAGCAGATCAGAAGTGAATCTTTGCATTTGGACCCTATACAAGAACATATTTAACCCTATATGCCGTAATTGGGATGTGCCAGAAATAGACATTTTTGCTTCAAACCAAAGCAGTCTCCTCCAAAAATTTTGTACAGTGGCTAAAAATCCAAAGGCCTGGAGGAGGGATACCTTCTTTACATGGACAATTCTGTATTTTTATGCATTCCCTCTCATCTCCAGGGTACTGCTGAAAATTATGGAAGTAGTAACAAAAAAGACACTGATAGCACCTTTTTTGGCTGAGGCAACATTGGTTCCCTCTCCTACAGAGCTTGAGCAGGGAAAAACCAGGGTTGCTTCCTTAAGAGGTGACCTTCTGACACAAAACAAGGGATCTGATGATGTCAGTTTTCATTTTGTCCTCAACTGATGGTTTTAGATCCGAGATGTCGGATCTGACTCCTCCACTGCAAAAACTTGTGGCAGCTATGAACTATCGAGCATCTCCCTTACCCATAATGCACCAACCCCCATCAATCCCCATTATCTCAGATCTTGTTTGCTGCCATTAGGAGAAAGATGTGGTGATTTGTCTCTTGAGCTGCTCAATTAGATTAGTGCTTTATTTTTTGTTATTCTTGTTGTTTTCATATATTTATATATCTCTATCTCCTGTTATCTTTTTTATACGTTTGTACTTGTGTACGCTTGCTACCATCGGTAGTATCACTCTCTCTCTGTCCCTTCCCTTTTATGCTGGAGTAATTCTAGTAGTTAAAAAAAAAAAAAAATTCTACCCTTCTACGAGTAGACTTGTTGGTCATCTGTTAATTATTAGTTTTCTGTCTTGTTGATTTTGCAATGGTAGAAAAGGCGAAAACCCCAGCGGGTTTTAAAAAATGTGGAAAGTTCTGGTCAGAAAATTCCCGTTTCTGACTTGCACACTCTTTGATTGTGTTGCCTTGACCCACTTTACCTACAGGAGAGTTGTGCAAAATGTCATACGTTTAACCCGAGGGCATTGGTTGAGCGCAAAAACAAACTTATTTTGAAGGAGCTATTGCCCTGTTTTGGTGAAGCTGTTTCTGGAGACCTATCTAAAAAGTACCACACTCTTCTGAGCTCTTCAACATCTTCCTCCAAGACCTTGGAGAAATCATTAAAAAGACCTTCTTCAGATCCTATGGTATGTCAGGATCCATTAAAGAAGAGGAAGAAAACAAAAATCTTAGATCTGACTTCTTCAGATCAGGCTAAGACTTTATCATCGGATCAGACTGTTTCTTTGGATCCAAAGTTTCTAAAAGTTAAGGATTCTTTGGATCCAAGGGCTTCAGATCAGACCAAAATATTGGGCGCAATTCCTTTGCCTAAAACAAGGTACTCCCATTGGTTGACCCAGTCCCATCAAGAGTATCTTCTCCATTTTTGTACAGACCAAAATTGCCTTCTATACATTACTCTTGCTGTTTAGAACCCTTACTGTAGAGGATGTGGAGAGGGTAGTTCATAGGTTCATAGGTTCATACTAGGCTATCTGCCCGAGGGCATTTATAAGCCTAGCCCATTGTTTTGTGGCTTACGCCACCCCTTTAGTATGGGGAACTATACCCATTATTTTGCTGTGCCTCTGTCGAGCAGTGACACTGAGGTAATTCCTGGGGTATATCTGCGATCTCCCATCCATTGGTCAAGATTTCTCTTGAACAAGGCCAGCGAGGTGCTCTGCCTCACATGTACCGGGATTTTGTTCCACAGCATAGGGAGTCTTTGGGTGATGAATCTATCCCTCCAGCACGTCCTATTATAGCCGTGTCGAGGTTTAAGTCTCCCGCCCTTGTGGCTCTGATGGATCTAGATTTTTTGAGGTGAAGCATATTCATCAAATCTGGGTTTGACATGGCCTTGTATGTTAGGCAAAGGTCACCTCTGAGCAAGCGGTGCGACTGAATAGAGCTGGAGTTCTTTCAGTCGGGCAGCATAGGACAGATTTTTGAGACCCTTTATCCTTTTGGTGAGGAACTTTTGTGGCCTCTCCAGCTGCTGCAAGTGTCGGGTCAGATACATTCGAATGGGGCATTGTACTCAATCATTGGTCTGATGAGTGATGAGTAAAGGGAGACTATGACCTCCCTTGATCTAGATGAGAATCCCTTCATGATAAGGTGGGCAATGTAGAAGGACTTCCTAACTACTTTAGCTACATGGGTGTCGAATGACAGACTACTATCAACCTGGGTCCCCAGGTCCCTGATAACTTCTTCTGTGCTCAGTGGATTGCCACCTATTTGGTAGCTAGGGGTAACCTTGTTTTTCCCGAAGGGTATGACTATGCATTTTTGGCATTTAACTTTAGGCCGTGGCTCTGGCACCAGTTATCCGCTTCTGTGAGACCCTTCTGAAGGATATCTGTGTCAGATGTGTTTTCTACTATGGCCCAGTTTGCAGTCATCTGCAAACTTTGTCAGCCATAACCCTCCTGTGTTTGCTTGTACTTTGGAAAAGTAGATGCCAAACAAGAGTGGGCCCAGGACTGAGCCCTGTGGGACACCACTTGTGACAGGCTTTGAGTCTGACATGGCGCCAGCAACTCTGACCCTGTGGGTTCTGTCACTCAGCCAGTTTGCAACCCATCTTGTGATGTATGGGTTAACATTTAAGCTGATGAGTTTTTCAATGATACCCGAGTGGGGTATTGTATCAAGGCCTTAGCCAGATCGAGGTAGGCTGTATGGACTGCCTTTCCTCATCAATGGCTTTGGTGACTGTTTCAAAAAGTCAACCAAGTTTAAAAGGCATGATCTGCCTTTGACAAAGCCAAACTGGGTTGGATCCAAAGTCTGCAAATTCCCTATGTCTTTATTTATGAGGTCCATTATGATCCTCTCCATGGCTTTGCAGATAAGGCTTGTCAAGCTAATGGGCCGGTAATTTCCAGGGTCTGTGGAGGCACCGCCTTTGTGAAGTGGGACCACAGTTGCAGTGCGCCACTCCTGGGTAATGATCCAGAGGTAAGACTTTGATTAAACAGCTGTCCTAGCTGTGGGTTTAATTCCTCATTGAGTTCGTGGAGCACACAGCCGGGGACACCATCGGGTCCCATGGATGCTGTGTTTTTGCTTTGGAGAGAGCAGTTCTCACTTGGGCGCTGGAGATGTTTGGGGGCTGCACTCATTTGGTATAGATATCTCTCCTTTTGGGGAGAAGTTTGCACTGAACCTGTCAGCCAGTATGTTGGCAATGTCTGTAGGATCAGTAATCTTCACATCATTTTGAACTAGTTCTGAGCATATCTGGGAGTTTCCTCCTAGGTTTCTAACATAGCTAAAGAAGGCCTTATGATTGTCTTTTGAGTCTTTAGCTATTTTTCTCTCAAATTTGCTTTGGATGATTTTATGAGAGCTCTTAGTTTTTACTTATAGTGATCAAGGGTGTCTTACCTTTTAAGGATTTTGCTCTATCTTGTAGTAGCTTCCTCCTTTTGTTGTAGAGTTTGTTTATGGCTGGGGTCCACCAGACTGGACGCTTGCCTTTGGTACAAAGAGTCTTTGTTTTGCTTGGGATTGCCTTATCCATGCAGTCCTGCAGGTGCTGGTAGAAGGCGTTTGTAAGTGATTCAGCGGCTTGAGTATTGTTTTCCGCGCTCGGGGCCTGAAAGGAGACCACACTAGTCTTTAGAAGTGTGAAGTCGGCTTTTGAGAAGTTCTTTACTGTGGTCTTTTTATTTCAGGTGGGGTGGGATGAGGACCTCCAGCGAGATTAGTTTGTGATCTGATCTCACCAGTGAGGGGTATACTTCGGTGTTGAACATTGTGCTCCCATGTTCGTGATGATGAGATCAAGTATGTTATCTCCTCTTGTGGGGATGGTGACTAGTTGTTCCATGGCATTTGAGTTTATGAATTCCAGGAACTTTTGGGCTAGGGTGTTTGGGCTTGAGTAGTGTTCCCAGTCTATATTAGAGTAATTGAAGTCACCTAGTATGATGGTGTTTGGTGATACATTTATCCCTCTAGTGTTTTCAGGAAGGCCATGTGAGTTTCCTGAGTTTGTGAGGGTGGCCTGTAACATGCTACAATTTGCAGAGCAGTCTTGCCTATGGTTAATTGCACCTGGATGGTCTCCGATGCATCGTGCGTTGCCACCAGTCTTGAGGTGTGGGTGTCCTTGATGAATATGGATACCCCCCCCTCCTTTCTTGGTATTGTCCGGATTTTGGGGCCGGAACGCATGATATGAGGTAAAACCTGATAGCTGGGGTGCTCTCAGGAGCCTTGAACCAGGTTTCTGTCACAGCACAGACATCGATGTTCTCCATACTGAGAAGGGCCTCGAGTGCGTGCATTTTGAGATTTAGACTTCTGGCATTGAGCAGCATTACCCTTAGTTTTTTCCTTTTTGTGTTCTAGGGTGGTAGGTTTAGAATTTGAGCCTTGCCTAAAAAGGCACTATGGGGTGGCAAGAGCCTTTGCCTATATCCGGAATCCCAGGGTGACAGGTGCAAGCCGTCCCTTGCAGCAGCGTGGCTTGTCCAGCATGTCATCCCAGACAGACAGATACTGGATCCCCTTTGAATGACACCAGTGTTTAAGCCAATTGTTAAAGCTGATCATCTTATCTCTGTATTGTGGCATCATTCTTGGTGAAGGTAGGATACTGCTCAAGGTCAGGGTCATACCTGCCTGGGCTACATAATCAGAGAGCTCCTCAATGTCTCTTTTCATGTAGTCCAAGGAGGTGCGTCTCAGGTCGTTTACACCAGCGTGGACAATGACTGAGTCATATTTGTACCTGCTGTTGAGAGACCTGAGTGCTTGCGTTATGTGGCGGATTCTAGCGCCCGACAGGCAGCTTACTGTGACCTTCTCCTTACTCAGTCTGGTGAGCGGGACATCAGTGTATCTGACTATGGAGTCACCAATGACTAGTGTGTCTGGCATTGTGTTTGGCCTTAAGGGCTGTGACTGTTTGACACTCTGACTGTGAGGTCTATGTGTTGCGGGTGTTGTGTTCTGAGGTGGTGGTTGTTTGGGTGTCTGCTTTGGTGGCCTCTGCTGTTTTGGTAGATTTTTGATCAGAGCCTCCGAGTATGTCTTTGTGTGTTTATGTGTATGATTTGAGGTTGTAATGGTACTATGTGAGACTGGGTCTATAGTGTGTGTGGTAACCTTCTCCTCCTGACTGGTCTTGCCAGTCCTATGTTAAGAGAGCTCAGCCTCCAGTTTGGCCGTATAATTGCATCTCTCGCATGTATTTGTGTTTTGTGGGAGGAGGAAAGGGTTGTCTGTGTACATGAGGCAATTGAAACATTGCCTCAATATTCCCAGGTTCACCAGCTGAGCAGGAGAGGACACTAGCAACTGATCCCTCGACATGCTAGAAGGGTAGACGAAAAACTTTAAAAAAAGATTCCGGGGACGTGGGTGACCGAGAAATGGGGTTGCCTTTTGGGGTACTATCTATGACAAGAGTGCCATATCAAGGTAATAAGTACTGTAGGAGCAAGTGCTAGGTTTAATAGATAGAGAATAGTCTACTTGGAGTCAAGTAGAGTTGATCGTTTTAGTTATAGGATACGCTGATTTGATCAGTAGTATAGTTCGAGGAAGGTAGTTTTAAGGGAAAATTTGAAGAGTGGACTTTAGGTAGCCCGAATAGTTTAAACCTGCTTAACCGGCACTGCCCTAGTGTGCAACAGTGGCAGCTCAGCTAAATCAGCTAACGCGTTTAGCTGCGTTTATACCAGGGGCTGGAAAAGCTAGAAACTGGCCCAAAACGACCAATAAACTACTAGTTACTGGCTGAAACCTCACAAAACTGGACAAAAGGCAGCTCAATGCTTCCCACTCCCACTGGTAAGCAAGGTAGATTCCCTTCCCCCAAATAAGGCAAGGAAACAGTACACAGGAACTACAACCAAAGCCCATGAATCAGCAACTCTGAAACTGGACTAAACTAGTAAAGCAGGAAAGCAAGGTAGCTTCCCTTCCCCCAAATAAGGCAAGGAAACAGTACACAGGAACTACAACCAAAGCCCAGGAATCAGCAACTCTGAAACTGGACTAAACTAGTAAAGCAGGAAAAACAAGAGATATTTTTTCTTTTTTCTTTTTTTTTCACAAAACAGGCAGAAACAGGTACAGCAAACACTTATAAATGCTATGAATCAGCTACTACAGCTTACACAGAAGAATTTGCTACAGTGAGACAGATCCTCTTGATGCAAAGTCAGACAGCTGTTACCTCGGCTCCTACCCCATCAGGTCAGGGGGCTGTTGCATCCACAACGCCACCTCTACCTTTTCCTTCTCTGACTCTTTCCATGGTCTCAGAGCCCTTGGATCTGAGTCGCCCAGGCCTGTCTACTTTGGATCTAAGGATCGTGGTATCCTCTGATCCAAGGTTTGCTCTGATCTCTTTGGTTAAGTCGGATCTGGAGAACTCTTGGAGCCAATTCTGCCCTGTCAGATCTGAGGTGTTTCATTTGAGTCTGAGAGCTGCGGAACCATCCCTGCAACTTGGAGTTTTGGCAGTGGTAAGTTTGGCTCCGACTTCTGCCTCTGGGGGGTGCATTCCTTGGAGCAGGGAAGGACCAAGGATCAGAAAGTAATTTTCTCGGATCTGGGTTCCAATCCCTCCCCAGGAAGGTCTGCCTTTAGGACTTTGGAGAGAGTCTTGTCAGAAGCCATGACTCAGACAGTGCCTATCCCTTCAGGTCCTTTACTTACATCAGTCCCACCTTTGTGCCAAGAGTCTCAACTAACCTCTCTTCAGGGACAGCCAGTATCAAAACCCCAGGACTCGCATCTGGGTGTTCCAATCTTTTCTGATACCGCCCTAGAATATCCCACTGAGGAGGTCCCTAAGAAGAGGACATGCAACAGGAAGCATTTAGATTCCCCTGAACATATCACCCTGGATATAGATTTTGAGGACGGCGAAAAGTCTCCATGGTCACCTCCTGATGATGTCTCATTCAGAGGCATCCTCGAAATCCTGAAACAGAGAGGTGGCTGGAAGCCCAGCAACCCTGCATTGGAGGAATCTGTACTTTGGAGGCATTTGGTACCAGCTCATCTACTTCCTGGGTGACTCTGCCTGCTGATGACCTCATTGACTTGGTCTCTTGGCAGGCATGAAAGGAACCTGACACCAATGAGCCCATTCCTAGAAAGACCAACAAAATTATGACCCCACCAGAGGATAGACTGTTCTGGTCTGAAGGTCCCCCCTGTTGATACCATGGTTGTGGCTGCTGCCACTAAAAAGGAACTTGCAGAGGAAAATTCCTCTGTTTATTCCCCCCAACAAGGATTCATGGGTGATGGACAGATTTGGGAAGTGTGTTGTCTGTGCTTCAGCGACCTTTGCCTTAAGGTCTCTTAATAACTTTTTGGCACATTTCGCCAGACGATAGAAGGATCTGATTAAGGAACTTTCAGATACCTTGCAGGAACTGTTTCTAAAGAGGTGAAGGCTTCCATTACTACTTAGTTGGTGATCCTACAGTCTGTATCCAACTCTTCCATGAGGCTTATTTCTAAAGTAGTAGAAGGAACCTCAAGGGCAGCGGGTTCAGACGTATCCATTAGGAGACCCACTTGGATGCGCTTATGTGATTTTGCAGAGCCTTTTAAGTCTATGTTTGTCAATGCTCCTTTTGATGGCATGTCTCTTTTTAGCCCTAAAGTAAAAGACACTTTGTCCAGGTGTGAGAAGGATACAAAGACCCTTTCTGCTGTGGGCGTACTCAAAGATCCTTGTCGAGGAGTCATTCAACTGGTGGAAAGATGTGGTTCAAGAAATCACAAGGATCTTTCCAAGACCCACGTGGAGAGTATTCCCCTACGGGCAGAGGGGGGATTCAAGTGGTAGATGCTGCCCTTGTGGCAGAGGAGGCCCTGCAACATCAAGGGTTCAGAGAATATTTCTTTGGCAAACCCTTCCAGCGCTCCTGAAAGGAGGGCCGATTGTCCCCCTCTGGGCCCAATTGGGGGTCATTTATCCCTGCACCAGAGAGCCTAACTAGAAATAACGAAAGATACTTGGGTGCAGAGGATCATATCCAGAGGGTTATATAATACCATTTTCCCTTCCTCCTCTGAATTTCATAAGACTCCCCACTGTTCCACCTAGCCAGAGTAAACAAGCAGCAATTCAAATACAAAAGCTGCTAGACAAGAAAGTCATCCAAGAGGACCCCCAGACCAGAAAGGATTCGGAACTTACTCAAGATTCTTTGTAGTGCCAAAGAAAACGGGGGATTGGAGACCAGTTCTGGATCTCAGCAACCTAAAGAAATCCGTTCAAAACACCAGGTTCCAGATGGTCACAGTTCAGGCCATTCTTCCATTTTTGGTGAAGGGCGACTGGATGTGCTCAATGAATTTCCAGGATGCATGCTATCATATAAAGATGAACAGATGTTGTTTGCCTTTTCGGCTTTTCCCGGTTAGGAGTCGCCACAGCGGAACTCCGGTCCGGTAATGATTGGCAGTTGATTTTTATGGTGCTGAGTTGCCAGCCCGATGCCCAACCTTCAGCGAAGGCATGCCCATTCAGGTATGTCTTTCGGAGGCCACTCGACTGCGGGAAGGACATGCAGACTTCACACAGAAGGCACTCCAGCCGAGACTTGAACAGATGATCCAGGAAATTCTTACGCTTATGGCTAGGAGCCAGTCATTACCAGTTTGGAGCGCTGCCCTTTGGTCTCACCACGGCCACCAGGGTGTTCACCAAATGCATGGCAGTATTAGCAGCTCAGTTGAGACTGCAATTATTCTGGGTGTTTCCATCCTTGGAGGCTGGCTCATTTCTGCCCTGACCAGGCATCAGCTTATTATGACAAGAGAAAAAGTTATCCAAACTTGTGCACTGCTAGGAATAACCATAAATTACAAAAAAATCTTATCTAGAACCAAGTCAAAGTCTAGAATTCATAGGGGCGCTACTTGACACAAAATCAACAATAGCCTCCCTTCCTTTTTCCAGATTTCCCACTTTAAGATCACAAGTGAAAAAGATAATTTGCAGCACCAGTGTCTTGGCCTACCTGGGATCAATGGCAGCAGCAATAACCTTAGTTCCTTTGGCCAGATTTCATATGAGGATTCTTCAGCGAATGTTGGCATCTCAATGGTCAATACCTCCGCTCCCATTACCCGCTCAAATACGAACTACCAGCACATGCAGGAAGGATCTGATGTGGTGGATCCAGTCAGAACAGGCTGTACAGGGCCATTTATTTATCCCCTCTCAACCCAAGGCCACAGTGAACCACAGATGCTTCCCAGCTGGGGTGGGGCATTACTTGGGAAAGACAGTCCAAGGCATATGGTCCCCCCGAAGAGGCCAGTTTGCATATCAGTGTCCTGAAGTCGAGAGTAGTGCTTTTAACTTTGCAAGCCTTTCAGCATGCTCTCCCAGCATGAATGATTCTGATACAGGCAGACAACCTGTCAGTGGTTTGGTACATCAGCAAATAAGGAGGGACCAGATCATACCCCAATGTTGAGAAGCACTAAGGGTGTGGCATTGGGCAATATCTTTCAACTGCTTTTTCTTAGCAATGCACATTCTGGGGAAATCCAACATGCTAGCAGACAAATTGAGCAGGTGCATTCTGTTACCTCATGTCCACATTGTATTAATAACTCTCTGTACCTACATTTTCTCTGTCAAATGTTGAATGTACATTTTGTTTTTGGAGCTTTTCTCCCCAGGACTCCATTGAAAACGAGTTCTTTATGGCCCAATGGACTATCCTGGTAAACCAACTGCAATAAATAAATAAATAAATAAAATGTTACCTGAATAGCAAGTGCAGCAGCTACTTTGCCGTAATCCTCCTGCAGGGGGAGTTACTGAGAGATGCTCTGCTCCATGATTGGCCCCCCCAGTCTACTCTATGCATATCCTCTGATTCCAAAGTTCCTTCAGAGAGCTGCCAGGTTGAAGAGAAAAGTCATTTCCATTGCACCCTTCTGGCCTTGACAGATTTGGTTTCTGTTCCTTTAGCCTCATTTGATTCATCAACCCTGGATTCTAGACCCAGCTCCAACTCTCCTGTCTCACCTGACAGACATGATACGTCCGGACCTTCTGACTCTCAAGCTGACAGCTTGGCTTCTCCAGTTTCAGCAATAGTCAGACAACCAATGCTCTCATCCCGTCTGCAAAATTTTATCTTCCCTTAAAACATCCACAAGGAAACTTTTTTATTGTAAGTGGCAAAGAATTGTACACTGGGCACATCAAAACCATGTGGATCCTTTTTCTGCCCTTATTCATGATATTCCAGAGTTCTTGATGCTGCTGTTTAACCAAGTGGCTAGTTGTTCAACAGTTAAAGTCCAGTTGGCGGCAATCTCTAATTTTCATATTGAATTTGATGGATTTTTGCTGGCTTCTCATAAGTTATGTAAAGCCTTCTTATGGGGCACAATACAATTCCGACCTCCTTTTAAAGATCCCACACCTCCATGGGACCTAAATCTGGTGCTGCAGTTCTTGGTCCTTCCACCCTTTGAATCCACACGATTGCGATCTTAAATTTCTGTCTCGAAAATTATTTATTTATTTATATTTGATAACTGGCTAGTGTCTGACTGGACCAGAAACCTGTTTTCAGCAGAGACCCAGGGAGAAAAGCTCCAAGGAAGATTACATAATTTTACAATTATACTTATGACAATTTGTATGTGTATAATGCATAAAATAAAAACAATAGAAGTTCAAATGCAAGTTCCTTTATTTTTGATTGCCATTACTTCTGCCAGATTAATTTCAGAAATCTAGGCCTAATCTGTGAAACCTCCAAATCTGATTTTTCATAAGGATAGAGTTTCCTTACAAACTAATACATCCTTTTCACCCAAAGCTGTGTCACACTTCAACATTGACTAATGCATTAACCTACCAGTTTTCTTCCCAAATTATTTGAACAAGGAAAAATACTTATTACATTCACTTGTTGTTCATGGGCAATTACATTTCTATTTACATAGAACAAAAGATATTAGAACTACAGATCAATTATTTGTATCTTTTGCTGATCTGAAATTTGGTAAACTGGTATCTAAAGTCACTTTAGCCAAGTGGATCTGTGGTAGGATGAAACAAAAGTCTTTATTAATTATAAAAAAAGTTTGCTCAAGGTAACCCAAAAGGTTTTACGTCACAGTAAGCCACCTTAGAAACTTGGTACTTCCTTGTTGTACTGGTAATACAGGTGAACAAATACCAAACGTTTCAAGTGTGTTTTCAAAAAGCTTATATAAAACTAGCTGGTGTGTTTGCACACATTGTATAAATCCATCAAGTCAAAGCCCACTCGGCCACAAAAAAATCTTTTCTTAAAAACATTAAGAACGGCTGTACACGTATAAAAGCCAAACAATATAAAAAACTGGTGTATTTAAGTAGTGCAGTAACTTTTCCTTGAGTAATACCAAGTTGAAACACAGTCTGCTTACACCAGAAGTGCACCACCGTAGCAAGAACCACCAAAAAAATTGGTTTACTAACCAAAAGGAGCTCTTTTTAAACTGTGACAAACCATTAAAAACTTGTCTGAGGAAGTTCAGTTACTGAAGTGAACGAAAAGCGCTTTACAAGTACTTTCTTCTGTTTGGTTTCATCTACCTGTTGGTTTCTACAACGTGAAAGAAGTTCTACAACTTAAAGAAGCACCATTGCTTGACTAACTTTTGAAAAGCAACTTGCTTCTTTGAATTTGCTACCATGTGGCTGGTTTGACTGTTTGACTCAATGTGGATACCTTTTCAGTCACTTCATTGGAACTTTCATGGCAGTGTGCTGACAGTTTATGCTTGGGGTGAGAAATAAACTTTTCTTTTTACCAACGATTTTGCTTGAAGAATTTCAAGTGTGGGTTTGGACTTTGACATTTTTAAACACTTGTTTAAGGGAACCACTTGACAAAAAATTTCTTTGGTGGTTCTTGCTAAGGTGGCTTACTGTGACGTAAAACCTTTTGGGTTACCTTGAGCAAACTTTTTTATAATTAATAAAGACTTTTGTTTCATCCTACCACGGAGCCAGGTGGTTTTTGTTCATAGTTGGTGACATTTATTGGTGGATTTCACTTTAGCCAAGTGGCTTACTGACTCCATCTCTTTTTTTTACAACGAATTGGGAATAATTTTATCAAAGAAAATACGTGCTCATTCAACCAGGTCTGTAGCAGCATTCCCCACTTTTTCACTCGAGCTTCCATGGACGACATTTGTGCAGCAACAACCTGGCCTTCCCCCACACTTTTATCACTCATTATAAGCTGGTTTTGGTATCCAGAGGTAGGGCATCTTTTGGATCAATGGTGCTTTATCCTTCCTTGAGTCCACCCTGGGATCTAGGTAGCTGGGGACTCTGTCCAATCAGTTGAGGACATAATGAAAATTGACAACATCAGATAAAAAAAGTTATGTATTCACCACAATGTGCCATCTGTGTTGTACATTTTCATTCAACTCCCCACCCACTGTTACCCAACCTTTTGGTTTGTAGAAGAGTGGGCGGATATAACAAAATGTCTGTCTCTTCCAGACTTTACAAAGCTCCAGATTTGGCTTTGAAATTTGCCAATTTCTTTCTGATATATGTTTGCAGTTATATCTGATTGTATAACAGTTGCACCTTTTTTTAATAGTTTGCAAACGAGGTTCTGCATCTTAATTGCTTCCAAGATGTGGCATTTCACACCCTTAGACAAGTATTCTGTGGTAGTTTGCTGACAGGTTAGTGGAGGTGGTAAGAAACTTTGCGGCATGATTTTAAATTGTAAGTAGTATGTGTTCTGTTCTTTTTTTAAATCAGGATTTGTACAGTACTATCAGCCTGATACTTCTGAGGTTTGGACAGTCTGTTTTAATGCGTATATGGATTTGTGCGTCTGTGAGGAGGAGGAGGAGGAGGAATAGTGGTGGTGGTGACGGTAATGGTGTCTCAAGGCCCCCCCCCCGGCCACACTTAAGGGAATTCTACTCAAATTGCATGCATTTTGTACCAGTCCTTTTTCATTTTGATGCATGAAGTGCATGTTTTAAATGTCCTTTCTTTCACTGAATGCAAAAAGGCTGCATTTATAAACTAAATCCTGCCTTTGGTAAAAAAAAATCACAGTATTGCCCAAGTTTAATAATGTTTTAAAACGCTTTCAATTAATAATTCTCAAAGTTAAAGTTCAGTAACTCACAATTCTCCACAGTCTCATTCACACCAAATATTTAGATCTTCCTTGCCAGTATCTCTGGCCTTGTTTCTTGGTCTTGGACAAGGCCCTTGCATAGGTATCAGGTTCTCAACTGTGTAACTGATGTGGACTGTGCCCCTGCCTATATCCCTCTGTAAATATCCCCTATATTCCATTTTATTTTAATGAGAGAAGTAAAGTTACCTTGGCAAGTCATTACATGACTAATACTCCAACTCTTTCTGGCACCACGTGAG
Source organism: Protopterus annectens (assembly GCF_019279795.1). Taxonomy (NCBI): domain Eukaryota; kingdom Metazoa; phylum Chordata; order Ceratodontiformes; family Protopteridae; genus Protopterus; species Protopterus annectens. Next base: position 685,781,896 of record NC_056725.1, read on the forward strand.
AGCCATATTATTGAATGACATGTATCTCTGTTCTATGTGAAAAACTTGTGATTAACAGCACAGCAGTACTATAATTCATTGCAGGCCAGTTAAAGAAGTCTAACTGAAAGCATGTTCATCTTTTTCACCTTTCTTAGTGCAGTATAAATTTTATATATATAGCACTGTTATTTTGCGTCTCAAAAGGAGAACTTTCACTTTCTGGACAGTGTTACATTTTAGGGCAAACATATATATTTTCATTTATTTATTTTGTGAAGGATTATTGCTGTCCTAATAATGTGGACAGATTTTAGCATTCATTTTCTGATGCTTATTTCAGGTTCATAGGGAAGCTCACCTTAGTGTAAATATGCATCTCATGTTGTCCTTTTCATTCTTCCTAACTGCTGAGTCTTCGAATCAGGCATCGGATGCAACTCAGCCGCATTCACAAGACTTCAGGATCCAAGTCTTGAGCTCCTCTCTTTACCATAATGTATTGTACCTTCCCTAACTTCTCAGATCTCATTTGCCACCATCTAGCACAGACGTGGTCTGCTAGTCTTGAGCTTGTGTAAGGGTTTGTAAGTTAATAATTTCTATATTTTTGCTTCCATTTGGCTTCTCCTAACTTTTTATCTAAAATATAATACTTTTCTGGTGCTAAGCTGTTTGTTCTGACCTTTCCATATCTCCCTTCCCGCACTTAATTAACAAGGGCATTAGGATCCCCTCGCCTCCTTCTCTCACTTTTCTCTTTGTTGTACATATTAAAAAAAAAAAAAAAAAAAAAAAAAAAAACTTTTCATATGTATATGTGCGTCTGTGTGTGTGTGTGTGTGTGTGTGTATGTGTGTATATATATATATATATATATATATATATATATATATATATATATATATATATATATGTATTTCTGTATCCATATATGGGTCTACTTTCATTCACTGAAAACTCATTTCAATGAATTTCAGTTCACCCCCAAAAAATCGTTGAAAGCTCGAGTCACTGAAAACTCATTTCACTGAATCACATTTCACTGGATGTAAGTACTGTTGGGCAGCTAAAATGTATATGCCCTTTTCTCCACTGTAGTGCGATCCTGGAGTTAGTATATATAGCTGGGGGGTGTGGGGGGCACAACTCCCCACCTACTTAGCTTTTATTTTTATGAATCTCATTTCACTGAAAGCTAGCACTATAAAACTAAAAGTAGGTGGGGGGCTATGCCCCCCACACCCCCCAACTATATATTCTAACTCCAGGATCACACTACAGTGGGTAAAAGAGCATATACCTTTTATTTGCCCAACAGCACTTACATTCTGTGAAATGACTTTTCAGTGATTTGAGCTTTCAGCGATTTGGTGCGAGTGTTTTGAAATTCAGTGAAATGAGTTTTCAGTGAATCAAAGTATATATATATATATATATATATATATATATATATATATATATATATATATATGGATTCCTATTACAAGAACGAAAGTTCACTACTTCGAACCTGTAATAGGAAGCCTTACTTCTGCGAAAGTTCACTTTAACGAAAGTGAACTTTTGCATAAGTGCACTTCACCGAAAACACCGCAGCACAGTGGAGGACATAAAAAACAAGTTATGTCCTCCACTATGGTGCGATAGTCACGGACCTTACGGTTAGGGCACGGGTTAGGGTAAGGGGATAGTTAGTAAAGCTATCCCCTTACCCTAACCTGTGCCCTAACCCTGAGGTCCGTGAGTACTGCACGGAAGTTCAGTACAACACCAGTTTGTTGTGCTGAACTTCGCATAAGTGCACTTTTGGTGCTGTGAGCATTCCATGCACTATTTCGTATTAGTGAAAATTCAATCTAGTGTATGGAACTCCATATATATATATTAGAGCTAGTTTAGGTGCTTGTTCTCTTGAAGTGTGCACGTGTGTGTGTGTGTGTGTGTGTGTGTGTGTGTGTGTGTATTTGTTGGCCTAGTTATTGCTGAGAAGCCAATAGGTTTCAAGAGATGCACCCCTTGTGGGCACAAAATACCAAACTCTGATGCCACCAAGAGGTCTGTGTACTGTCTTGGGCTGGGGCACTTGAATGCTGAGTGTGACACATTAGCAGCATTTAATCCTTGTGCCCTTTCTGATAGGTTGAATAACTTTATTTGAGATGTATGTTACCTTCTTCTAGGGCTCAAACACCCTCCGGCCATTCAACCTTTAAAGAGCTCAAGAAGCGAACCCTGTCATCTTCCCTGGGGGCTTCATCTTCTCAGGCTGAGAAAAGACACAAAGCATCGTATCTGCTCTTTCTCCTCCAGCGGCTTCGGCTCTGAGGGAGGATAGGGGAGTTTCCCCTGGTCCATTAGCCTTCCGGGTAGCAGAGAGGGCTTTCTCTAGACCAAGAGATGCGACTCCTCATCCTCCGGATCCTACCCAATCATCATTCATTACATTCTTTTTTCCTCTTCACCTCCAAGTCCCACAAGGTTACTCCACAACGTGCCACCCAGTCAGAGGGAGTCCGCTGTTCGAGAGAAGTTCCAAAACTTCTAGAGAAAAGTCATCCAAGATGTCCCGACTGAACAGGTAGGAAATGGAACTTATTCTCATTTAGTTTTGGTGCCAAAGAAAACAAGGGACCTAAGACCAATTTTGGATCTCAACAACCTCAACCTATATGTCAAGAAGTCAAAGTTCCGAATGGTTACAGTTCAGTCCATTCTGCACCTTCTACACAAGGATGATTGGATGTGCTCTATAGATCTCCAGGACACATATATCAAAACGAGCAAACACTCCAGGAGACATTTGAGCTTTCAGCTGGGGGCCAGTTATTACCGATTCAGTGCGTTGCCCTTTGGTCTCATCACAGCACCTCGGGTGTTTACTAAATGCACGGCAGTTGTCGCAGCTCCCCTGAGGCTGAAAGGATTCCAGGTGTTTCCGTATTTAGACAGTTAGCTCCTTACTGCACCATCAAGGCATCAACTGATTCTGGCCAGTGATTACTGCTACAGATCTTCAGTTCCCTAGGCATTTCAATAAACTTGACAAAAGCCAACCTGATTCCTGTGCAGAATCTAGAGTTTATAGGAATGCAACTTAACACTTCCACTAAAGTAGCTTCCCTGCCTCTGCATTGCACAACTTTTCTGAGGCAGCAAGTGCAGGACTTATTGATGTTCTTCATCTCACATTGCTGCAGTCCTTACTTATGGGTAGTCCGCTGTCCTCGGTCGGCCCGAATACCAAAGTATTAGGCTGACGTCGGTCATGGCGCAGCCCTGACATCAGAGCGTCAGGGTATAAAAGCGCACGACCGACGTCATATCCTCAGTCTTTTTTGCCGCATGGTCCGATGCAGAAGCAGCGTTGAAGTGCCGTTCGGCCTTCTGAAATTGTTCGTTTTCGGAGTTTCAGACATACCAAGTTGGGCTAAGTACCCCGTTGGGGAGCATTTTTGTTTTTTCTTGCCTCAGTTATTTACCGGATGTCAGAAAAAGTGAATAATTGTATTTCTTGTGGGAAGCAGATACCGCATAGGGATTACTACTCGCTTTGTATCCCTTGCTTGGGACCGGAGCACGACGTAGTTGGGTGTCGGTTTTGTGCTAGGTTTAATAAGCGCACTATTAAGAGAAGGTTAGATTGCGCTAGGTTAGTCTTTGGCAAACGGTGTAATTATATTATGCCGTCGGATCCTCCGACGCCCGCTTCCACGAAGAAGCATAAAGACAAATCTGTAAAGTCTAGACAGGATGATTCGTCCATTGCGGACGCCGGTCCTTTAGAGACTGCAGTGGAACAGGTGGATCCGGCTGAAGTTTCTGTTGAGTCTCAGGGGGAAACCTTGATTTTACAGGATGTGGCCTCACAGGAGTCAGGTCAGGCTGAAGGGGCCTCTCAGGTTACTATTCTCCCTTCTTTGCCTAAGGGGGTTAGGCCTTCTGCTACTGTTTCTAGGGCTCCTTCTAAGGGCAGGTCTGTTTTGCCTTCTTCTGGAGTTACTTCTGGTTCTTCAGGGTCTGTACCTAAGAAGCATATGCTTAAGATGGCAGAAGATTTGATTTCTTTAATTAGAGGTTCCATGCCCCCTCCTGATAAGAGGCCCAGGGTAGAGCCAAAGTTGGAAATTTTGGAGCAGGCCTCATATGATTCTGAGTCTTCTGCTGAAGATATTCAAGATTTTCCTCCTTATTCGGATTCCGATGCAGAGGATTCTACTCCTTCTGCTTCCCCTCCAGAGGATTTTTCATTTTCAGAAACCTTACACTCTATGAGGGAACATTTTAAGTGGGAAGGACAGGATTACTCAGATTCCAGGAAGAGGCTTAGAGAGTTCTTGTTTTTACCACAGCACAGACCCTTGGCTATTCCTCCTGTTTTGGATGTTGTTCAGGATGTTTTTTCGGAGGCCTCATTTAATCCGGATTCTATGCTTCCTGCACCAGTTAAACCGGACAGGTATTATAGGGTACCTGAGGCTCATAAATACCTATATAAGAGTCCTAGGGCGGACCCAGAAACTATTAGTCAGGGGCCTAAGGGTGTTAGAGCTTCTGTTGTAAAGAATCCGGTTCCTCTAGATAAGGAAGCTAGAGCTTTGGACAGATGGGGTAAGAAGGTGTACACCTCTTCTACTTTAGCAATGAGGGCTTTAAATTGCCAGTTTCATATGTTGAAATATCAGAATTTCCTCCTTTCTCAGCTAAAATCTAAAGTGGATGCTTTGGCAGAGGGCATAGAGTGTAAAGAATTGCAAGATTTGGTGCATGTTTCTGAACAGGTGGGGAAACATTCTTTGCAGTGTGGCTTTGATGCTTTGCAGGCTTCCTCTAGGGTGGCTGCCACTGGTTCAGTTCTTCGTAGGCATGCCTGGCTTAAGGATCAGAATTTATCTGAGCATGTTAAGTCTAGAATTCTGGATGCCCCTTTACAGTCCGAAGTTTTGTTTGGTCCTCCTGTGGAGTCTGTTTTGAAGAAAATGGAGGACAAGGCTAAGTCTATGCAGACTGTTAAAGATTTTTTGCAGGTTCAACCTCCTAAGTTTAGTAGAAATTGGCCTGCTAAGGGGTGGACGTACCCTTCTTCTGATTCCCAGTCTAGGGGTAGATCTAGGCGGGGTAGGGGCAGAGCTCAGAGTACCTTTAGGCCTAGAACATGGAGTTCGCCTGCTCAATCTGCTGGTGAGGGTAGGGGCCAGTCCTTTCGTAAACAGGCCCAATGACCTGCATTTTCAGCTGCCAGATTCTTCTTGCCTGGCAGCTCCTTTGGGAGGAAAGCTAGCTCTCTTCAAGCAAAATTGGTTTTTAATCACCCAAGACAAATGGGTGTTGGACATTATAAACAAAGGTTACAAGTTTTATTTCCATACATTGCCTCCTTTCAAAGGTATGCCAGACATTCCTCCTCGACAACGGATGCAGGCTCACAGGCAGATTTCATTACTTCTTCACATGGGAGCCATACAGCCAGTACCTCCTTCAGAAGTGGGTCTAGGGTTTTATTCCCGCCTGTTTCTAGTACCAAAGAAAGGGAACACGTGGAGACCGATTTTGGATTTATCTCTCCTCAACACTTATCTGGACATTCCAAAGTTCAAAATGTTGACATTACAACAGCTTTTGCCTCTCCTGGGAAAAGATCACTGGATGGTAACTCTGGATCTAAAAGAGGCTTATCTTCATGTTCCTATCAGGCCCAGTTGCTGGAAGTACCTGCGTTTTCGAGCTGGAAATTTACATTATCAGTTCTCTGCATTGCCCTTTGGCTTATCTACTGCGCCCAGAGTGTTCACTAAGGTTCTGGCTCCAGTGATAGCCTTTTTCAGGATGGAAGGAATACAAATTTATCCTTATTTGGACGATTGCCTGATTATTGCACAAGACAAGGACGAGCTTCTTCAGCATCTACAGTATGTGATGGCAGTGTTAAGATGCCTAGGGTATTCTGTGAACGAAACAAAGTCCAGTCTAGTACCCTCTCAGGACATGTGCTTTCTGGGTGTGAGACTGAACACAGCTTCCCAGATGGCCTTTTTGACCCCGGACAAACAGAAAAGTCTTTCTCTTTATTTTCATCAAATGTCTCTACAGTCCAGGCTGACTGCAAGGACAGTCCTTCAAGCCTTGGGGTTCATGGCATCTTGTATTCTGGTGCTTCCCAATGCCAAATTGCATATGAGGAAGCTTCAATGGTATCTCAAAAAGCTATGGACGCAACACTGCCAGGATCTAGACACTGTCATTCAGATAATACCTTGCATTCAGAAGGAATTTTTGTGGTGGGCTCAGGAATGTCACCTACACAAGGGACTCTCTGTGACCCGACCAGAGGCGAGTCAGATTATAACGACGGATGCCTCGGACAAGGCCTGGGGAGCACACCTCGATGGAAAATGGGTGCAAGACACGTGGCCTGTCAGACTTCAACATTTGCATATCAACCTGAAGGAGATGTTGGCAGTACAATTTGCATTGATGGCTTTCAAGGATTTGCTTCAGCCAGGGCAGGTGTTGATTCTAACAGACAACACAACTGTCATGTGGTACATCAACAAGCAGGGGGGAACTCAATGTTACCCTCTTTGCAGACAAGCGATGATTTTGTGGGAGACAGCTCTCAGTTACAACCTCAATCTTCAGGCAAGGTTTCTACCAGGAGCACAGAACTCCTTAGCAGATGTATTGAGCAGACAAATAGTGGATCCTCACGAGTGGAAATTGGATCCTCAGATATTTCAAAAGTTGACAGTGTCATGGGGAACTCCAGACATAGATCTGTTCGCTTCTCCACTAAATTACCAGTTGCCAAAGTTTTGCACAAAAAGGTTTCATCCCACAGCTTGGAAGGTGGACGCTCTGTCATTCAGCTGGAACAATCTTCATGTATATGCCTTTCCACCTCTACCTCTTCTGCCCAAGGTTCTCTTAAAGGCCAGACAAGACAAGCCATCGATGATTCTGATAGCACCGGATTGGCCTCGACAACACTGGTACCCACTACTGAGGAGTTTGGTCCGAGAGCCTCCATGGCCTCTGCCTTTGATTCCACACCTTTTGTCTCAGGAGGGCAATCACTTTCTCAATGTCAGAATTCAGTCTCTGCATCTAACAGCCTGGCATATTCTGTTTTGAATTCTGGAGGTTCTCAGCTTCCACAACAAGTTTTGAAGGTTATTTTGGAGGCCAGGAGGCCTAGTACAAGGAAAGTTTATGCTGATAAATGGAGGAGATTTTTTATTTGGAGCAATGGGAAGGACTTTGATGTTTCCAAGCCTAATTTGAGTGCTTTCTTACAATATCTTACTGAGTTATTAGACAAAGGTTTGTCCTTCTCCTCCATAAAGGTTCATGCCGCAGCCATTTCGGCTCACTATGACTGTGACCCTCCTTTATTCTCTCATCCTTTGTTTAAGCAGTTTCTCAGAGGGGCAAAGAACATAAGACCCCCACGTAGAGCTCCTACTCCTGCTTGGGATCTCAATTTTGTGTTGGAAAAGCTTACTCTACAACCTTTTGAGCCTGCAGCTACTGCCGAGTTAAAGTATTTGTCATGGAAAACTGCTTTTTTGTTGGCCATTACTTCTGCAAGAAGGGTTTCTGAATTACAGGCCCTTATGGCAGTGGAGCCTTTCTTGATTTTTCATAAGGATAGGGTATCTTTGCGTACTAATCCTTCCTTTATGCCTAAAGTGGTTTCTAGTGTGGCCCTAAACCTAACTATTCATTTGCCTACTTTTTATGCAAATCCTCAAAATAAAGGGGAGAAGATTTTGCATACTTTGGATATTCACAGGCAGTTACGTTATTATTTGAGCAGAACCAAGGAGTTCAGACAGTCTCAGCAGTTGTTTGTTTCCTTTGCTTTGGGTTCACAGGGTAGACCTGTTTCAAAACAAACTATTTCTAAATGGATTGGGTTTTGTATTTCTTTTTGTTATTCCCATCATGGTAAGGAGATTCCGGCTGGAATCAGACCTCATTCCACTAGAGCTACTGCAACTTCTACTGCCTTTCTGAGGGGGGTAGCTACAAAGGATATTTTGGAAGCAGCCACTTGGAGTTCAGTACATACTTTTTCAAAACATTACCACCTTCCTCTTTATTCTAAATCTAGGGCTGGATTTGCCACTGCAATATTACAGGGCATTTTAGCTGCCCCTAATGCTTTATGATTTTTTCCAACCTCCCTTTCCCGTTGCTTTGGGATTCTACCCATAAGTAAGGACTGCAGCAATGTGAGATGAAGAACATAGTACAGTTTTGTACCTACCATAAATGTAGATGTTCGAAGATCCACATTGCTGCAGTCCAATTTTCCCTCCCTCCTTCCCCTCTGTAGCTTAGCATGGTTATATGGTTTGGGGTGATGGCTGTAGTTGGGCATACCTTTTGGGAAGGTTCTCTGTTTTTTGGCTGTGACCTTTCTTTTAGGGCCTTCTGACATCTGGGGCAAGAAAAGACTGAGGATATGACGTCGGTCGTGCGCTTTTATACCCTGACGCTCTGATGTCAGGGCTGTGCGCCCATGACCGACGTCAGCCTAATACTTTGGTATTCGGGCCGACCGAGGACAGCGGACTACCCATAAGTAAGGACTGCAGCAATGTGGATCTTCGAACATCTACATTTATGGTAGGTACAAAACTGTACTTTTCTTATATCTCCTCCAGCACAGTTAGTTCTCAGAATGTTGGGTTCTATGTTAGTGGCTATCATTCTAGTTCCCTTAGCAAGATACTTTATGCTAGTTCTACAATGGACCCTAGCTGTTTAATGGTCCAGTTTGTACCAGCCTCTATCTGCTCCTATCCGACTAACTCAAATCTGCAGAAGGCATTGCCAGTGGTGGATGCAGTCAAACGACAGATCATTGGGCAGGCCATTTTCTCTTCCCCCTCTAATAGCCACAGTCACCACGGACACTTCCCTTTAGGAGTGGGGGGGCATTATCAGGGAACGATGGTTGAAGGCACATGGTCCCAGCATGAGACCAACCTGCATATCAGTATCCTTGAGATGAGGGCAGTCCTTTTAATGTTGCAAACCTTTCAGAACATTCTCCCTCTAGGGATGACTGCAATTCATACAGGCAACATATCAGTGGTCTGGTATATAAACAAACAAGGAGGAACCTGATGTTACTTATTATGCAGAGAGGCCATGAGAGTTTGGGAATGGGTGATCTCTTCCAGCTGCTTTCTAATTGCACCGCACACTCCTGGGAAAACTAACCAGCATGCTACAAGACAGTCTCAGCAGGTCCATTCTCACCCCTCACGAGTGGTCCCTCTGTCAAGCAGTAGCAGACCAGATTTTCAACCATTGGAACCAAACTTGCTGCCATCTTTGTTTTTCCCCTGAACAACAAATGCAGCAAGTACTTTGCTCTGATCTCCCCAAAAGGAGAGTCACAGAGGGACACTCTAGTCCATGATTGGCCCCCAGGTCCCCTTTATGCTTACCCCCCTTCCCTTGATCCCAGTGTTTCTACAGAAAGCCAGCAGGCTGAAATGCTCAGTGATCCTCATTGCCCATTCTGGCCTTGTCAGGTATGGTTCCCATTTCTTTGGTCTCACCTAAAGCATCCCCCCATGGATACTGTATCCCAATCAGGACCTCATCTTCCATCCATCAGGGCATCAAAAACCCAGTGTCCACATTCCAAAGCTAACCGCATGGTTTCTGCACTTCTAGTGATTATAGGAAAGTCCAGGCTAGCTTCCCCAGTTCACGACATAAGCTTGGCCTTGCAGAAAGCTTCCACAAAAAGGTCTGTAATAGTAAATGGAGAAGATATACAGTTTGGGTGTGAAAGGAGAATATTGATCCATTTGTAGTGCCTATGTCAGCTGTTTTCCTTTTTCTGAGTTCACTTTTGGCTGCCATTTCTAATTTTCATCCAGGAAAGGGATCTTCCTCCGTTTCCTCATCACTGTTATGCAGAGCCTTTGTGAGGGGTATTTTTCTTTTAAGGCCTCCAATAAAAGATCCTTCTTCCCCTTTGGGACTTTACAATTGTTCTTCAAGGCCTCACTCAAAAACCTTTCAAACCAGCAGATAGTTGTGACTTGACATTTCTTTCATGGAAAACTATTTTCTTGGTAGCTATCACATCAGCCAAGAGAGTATCTGAATTGCAAGCCTTGTTATCCAAACCTCCTTACATAATTTTTCATAGACAGAGTTTCACTAATGAACTAATCCATCCTTTATGCCTAAAGTTGCAACAAAATCCAACATTAACCAGTCCATTCAGTTACCAGATGTTCTTCATCTCACATTGCTGCAGTCCTTACATATGGGTAGTCCGCTGTCCTCGGTCGGCCCGAATACCAAAGTATTAGGCTGACGTCGGTCAAGGCGCTTAAAACTGACATCAGGACGTCAGGGTACAAAAGCGCATGACCGACGTCATATCCTCAGTCTTTTTTGCCGCATGGTCCGATGCAGAAGCAGCGTTGCAAGTGCCGTTCGGCGTTCTGAAATTTTTCGAGTTCGGAGTTTCAGACCGAATCCAAGTTGGCTAAGTACCCCGTTGGGGAATATTTTGGTTTTTTCTTGCCTCAGTGTATTACCGGATGTCAGAAAAAGTGAATAACTGTATTTCTTGTGGGAAACAGATACCGCATAGGGATTATCATTCTTTGTGCATTCCTTGTTTGGGGCCTGAGCACGACGTAGTTGGGTGTCGCTTTTGTGCTAGGTTCAATAAGCGCACTATTAAGCGAAGGTTAGATTGTGCTAGGCTGGTCTTCGGTAAGCGGTGCAATTATAATATGCCGTCGGATTCTCCGGCGTCCGCTTCCACGAAGAAGCGCAAAGACAAAACAGTTAAGCCCAGGCAAGATGAGTCGTCTGTTCCGGACGCCGGTTCTTTAGAGGTTTCAGTGGAACCGGTGGGTCCGACGGAGACTTCTTTAGAGTCTCAGGGGGAGACTTTAGTTTTGCAGGATGTGGCCTCTCTTGAGGCAGGTCAGGCTGAAGGGGCTTCTCAGGTTACTGTACTCCCCTCCCTTCCCAGGGTGGTTAGGCCCTCTCCTTCTGTTTCCAAGTCTTCTCCCAGGGGCAGGCCAGGTTTAGCTTCTGTTGGTGTCACTCCTAGTTCAGCAGGGTCTGTGCCTAAGAAGCACATGCTTAAAATGGCAGAAGATTTGATTACTCTAATTAGAGGTTCTTTGCCCCCTCCTGATAAGAGGCCTAGGGTGGAGCCAGAGTTGGGAAGTTTTGAGCAGGCTTCGGATGTTTCTGAGTCTTCGGCTGAAGATTTGCAGGAGTACTCTCCTTATTCTGATTCTGATGCAGATGATTCCACTCCTTCTGCTTCTCCTCCAGAGGATTTTTCTTTTTCAGAGACTCTTCATGCTATGAGGGAACATTTTAAGTGGGAAGGTCAGGACTTCTCTGATTCCCGGAAAAGGCTTAGGGAATTTTTGCTTTTACCTCAACATAGGCCTTTAGCTATACCCCCTGTTCTGGATGTTGTGGAAGATGTGTTTTCAGAGGCTTCACTTAATCCTGATTCTCTGCCTCCTGCGCCTGTTAAACCGGATAGGTATTACAGGGTGCCTGAGGCTCATAAATATCTTTATAAGAGTCCTAGGGCGGACCCAGAAACTATTAGTCAGGGATTTAAGGGTGTCAAGGCCTCTGTTGTGAAAAATCCGGTTCCTCTAGATAAAGAGGCCAGAGCTTTGGATAGATGGGGAAAGAAGGTCTATACATCTTCTACCTTAGCTATGAGGGCTTTGAATTGCCAGTTTCATATGTTGAAATATCAAAACTTTCTTCTTTCTCAATTGAAGTCTAAGGTGGATGCTCTGGCGGAAGGCATTGAGTGTAAAGAATTACAAGATTTGGTGCATGTCTCTGAGCAGGTGGGTAAGCATTCTTTACAATGTGGTTTTGATGCTGTACAGGCCTCGTCTAGGGTGGCTGCCACTGGTTCAGTTCTTCGCAGGCACGCCTGGCTGAAGGATCAGAATTTATCTGACCATGTTAAGACAAGGATTTTGGATGCTCCTTTGCAGTCTGATGTGTTGTTTGGTCCACCTGTGCAGTCAGTCTTGAAGAAAATGGAAGACAAGGCTAAGTCTATGCAGGCTGTTAAAGATTTTTTGCAAGTTCAGCCTCCGAAGTTTAGTAGGAATTGGCCTGCTAAGGGGTGGACGTATCCTTCTTATGATTCTCAGTCTAGGGGTAGATCTAGACGTGGTAGGGGCAGAGCTCAGAGTTCTTTCAGGCCTAGAACAGGGAGTTCACCTGCACAATCTTCAGGTGAGGGCAGGGGCCAGTCCTTTCGTAAACAGGCCCAATGACCTACTTTTCAGCTGCCAGATCCTTCTTGCCTGGCAGCACCTTTGGGAGGAAGGTTGGCACTCTTCAAGGAAAATTGGATTTTGATTACCCAAGACAAATGGGTATTGGATATCATACACCAAGGTTACAAGTTTTATTTCCATACCTTGCCTCCTTTCAAAGGCATGCCAGACGTTCCTCCTCAGCAAAGACTAGAGGCTCACAAACAAATTTCTCTACTACTTCAAATAGGGGCCATACAACCGTCCCTCTGCCAGAAGTGGGCCTAGGATTTTATTCTCGCCTGTTTCTAGTACCAAAGAAAGGGAACACGTGGAGACCAATTTTGGATTTATCTATCCTCAACACATATCTGGACATTCCCAAGTTCAAAATGTTGACGTTACAACAGCTTTTACCTCTGCTGGGCAAAGATCACTGGATGGTGACTCTGGATCTCAAGGAGGCTTACCTTCATGTTCCTATCAGGCCCAGTTGCAGGAAGTATCTGCGTTTTCGGGCTGGGACTTTTCATTATCAGTTCTCTGCATTGCCCTTTGGCTTATCTACTGCGCCAAGAGTGTTCACGAAGGTTCTGGCTCCAGTGGTAGCTTTCTTCAGGCTAAGAGGAATACAAATCTATCCTTATTTGGACGATTGCCTGATTCTGGCCCAAGGAAAGGACGAACTTCTTCATCATTTACAGTATGTGATGGCAGTGTTAAGATGCCTGGGGTATTCTGTGAACGAAATAAAGTCCAGTCTAGTACCCTCTCAGGACATGTGCTTTCTGGGTGTGAGACTGAATACAGCATCCCAGATGGCCTTTTTGACCCCGGACAAACAAAAGAATCTTTCTCTTTACTTCCACCAATTGTCTCGTCAGTCCAGGCTGACTGCAAGGACAGTCCTTCAAGCCTTGGGGTTCATGGCATCTTGTATTCTGGTACTTCCCAATGCCAAACTGCATATGAGGAAGCTACAATGGTATCTCAAAAATGTATGGACGCAACACTGCCAAGATATGGACACTGTCATTCAGATAATACCTTGCATTCAAAAGGAATTTTTGTCGTGGGCTCAGGAATGTCACCTAAACAAGGGACTCTCTGTGACCCGACCAGAGGCGAGTCAGATTCTAGCGACAGATGCCTCAGACAAAGCTTGGGGAGCTCATCTAAATGGAAAATGGGTACAAGACACGTGGCCTGACAGACTTCAACATTTACATATCAACTTGAAGGAGATGTTAGCAGTCCAATTTGCATTGATAGCTTTCAAGGATTTACTTCTTCCAGGGCAGGTGTTGATTCAAACAGACAACACAACTGTCATGTGGTACATCAACAAGCAAGGGGACGATTCATATCCTCTATGCAGACAAGCAATGATTTTGTGGGAGACTGCTCTCAGTTTACAGCTAAATCTTCAGGCAAGGTTTCTGCCAGGAGCACAGAACTCCTTAGTGGATGTGTTGAGCAGACAAATTATGGATCCCCACGAGTGGAAATTGGATCCTCATGTATTTCAGAAATTGACAGTGTTATGGGGAACTCCAGACATAGATCTGTTCGCTTCTCCACTAAATTACCAGCTGCCAAAGTTTTGCACAAAAAGGTTTCATCCCACAGCTTGGAAAGTGGATGCTCTCTCATTCAATTGGAGCAATCTGCACGTGTATGCCTTTCCACCTCTGCCTCTCCTCCCAAAGGTACTCCTGAAGGTCAGACAGGACAAGCCAACCATGATTTTGATAGCTCCGGATTGGCCTCGACAGCACTGGTACCCATTACTGAGAAGTCTGGTTCGGGAGCCTCCATGGCCTTTGCCTTCGATTCCTCACCTGCTGTCTCAGGAGAACAGTCATTTACTCAATGTCAAACTTCACTCTCTACATCTAACAGCCTGGCATATTCTGTTTTAAACCCTGGAGGGTCTCAGCTTCCACAACAAGTTTTGAATGTTATTTTGGAGGCCAGAAGGCCTAGTACAAGGAAAGTTTACGCAGATAAATGGAGGAGATTTTTAATTTGGAGTACAGCAAAGGACTTTGATGTTTCTAAACCTAATTTAAGTGTTGCTCTTCAATACCTTACTGAGTTATTGGACAAAGATTTGTCCTTCTCCTCTATTAAGGTTCATGCTGCAGCAATTTCTGCTCACTATGACTGTGACCCACCATTATTTTCTCATCCTTTGTTTAAGCAATTTCTTAGAGGGGCAAAGAATATAAGACCCCCGCGTAGAGCTCCTACTCCTGCTTGGGATCTCAATTTTGTGTTGGAGAAACTCACTCTACAACCTTTTGAGCCTGCAGCAACTGCAGAGTTGAAATATTTATCATGGAAAACTGCTTTTTTGTTGGCCATTACCTCTGCGAGAAGGGTTTCTGAGTTACAGGCCCTTATGGCGGTTGAGCCTTTCTTAATTTTCCACAAGGATAGGGTGTCTTTGCGTACAAACCCTTCTTTTATGCCTAAAGTGGTTTCTAGTGTGGCTTTAAACCAAACTATTCATTTGCCTACTTTCTATGCAAACCTCCAAAATAAAGGGGAGAGGATTTTGCACACTTTGGATATACACAGACAGTTGCGTTATTATTTGAGCAGAACTAAAGGGTTCAGGCAGTCTCAGCAGTTGTTTGTTTCTTTTGCTTTGGGTTCTCAGGGCAAACCTGTTTCAAAACAAACTATTTCTAAGTGGATTGGTTTTTGTATTGCTTTCTGTTATTCCCATCATGGTAAGGAGATTCCAGCTGGGATTAGGCCTCATTCCACTAGGGCTACTGCCACTTCTACAGCTTTTTAAGGGGTGGCTACTAAAGATATTTTGGAGGCAGCTACTTGGAGTTCAGTGCATACTTTCTCTAAGCATTACCACCTTCCACTTTACTCTAAATCTAAGGCTGGATTTGCCACTGCAATTTTACAGGGCATTTTGGCAGCCCCTAATGCTTTATAGTTTTGCCATCCTCCCTTTCCTCTGCTTTGGGATTCTACCCATATGTAAGGACTGCAGCAATGTGAGATGAAGAACATAGTACAGTTTTGTACCTACCATAAATGTAGATGTTCGAAGATCCACATTGCTGCAGTCCAATTTACCTCCCTCCTTCCCTCTGTAGTTAGAGGTGGTGGTGTGGTTTGGGTTGTACATATTGTAAATATGGTTAGTGCAGGGGTGGTTGGTTATTTTTTGCTGTTTTTTGGCTTTGACCTTTCTTGTTAGGGCCTTCTGACATCTGGGGCAAGAAAAGACTGAGGATATGACGTCGGTCATGTGCTTTTGTACCCTGACGTCCTGATGTCAGTTTTAAGCGCCTTGACCGACGTCAGCCTAATACTTTGGTATTCGGGCCGACCGAGGACAGCGGATTACCCATATGTAAGGACTGCAGCAATGTGGATCTTCGAACATCTACATTTATGGTAGGTACAAAACTGTACTTTTTCTTTCCAAATTATTCAGACTAAGGAGAATACCTGTTGTATCTTCTTGATGTTCATAGTTGCGGTTCTATCTGTACAGGACAAAGAAGCACAGAAAATCTGATCAACTCTTTGTATCCTTTTCTGCAAATCGTTTGGGCCAAGCAGTATCCAAGGTTACTCTGGCTGAATGGATAACAGATTGTGTTCCTTCCATTTATTCCCAACAAGGGGTTGATTTCCCTCGTTCACCTAAAGCCTACTCTACTAGATCCATGGCCACTTCTTCAGATTTTTCTGGTAGAACATCTGTTGACAAAATATGTGCTGCAGCCACTTAGTCTAAGATTCATACATTTGTTTCTCACTATAAATTGGACATTGTCTCCAGAAACAGGGCATCCTTTGGCTCGACAGTGCTCTGGCATATCCTTCCTTAAGGGCCACCCGGGAGTTACATAGCCTAGGACTCTGATCCAACAGTGAGGAAGAATGAAAAGGACATCAGATGTAGAAGTTGTGTACTTACCTTAACTTGGCATTTCTGTTGTCCATTTTCATTCTTCCTCACTTTCCACCCATCCATCCCCCAGCCTTGGTATCTTCAAGAAGTTACCTAGAGAAATTTGGAACCCATAGGTTCATGGTTTGGGCTTCAGAATTTCTTGTTCTGCTCTATCTTTTCTGGCTGTATATCTGTTAGGCAGCAAACTTGATCAGAGGAGTTAGGGAAGATGTGATGCATTATGGGAAATGGAGGAGCTTTAGACTCTAATCCTAGAGTCTTGTGAATGTGGCTAAGTCGGATCTGATGTCAGATCCGAAGACCCCACAAGAATGAAAATGGACAACACAGATACCAAGTTATGAAAAGTATGTAACTTTAACTTTACCTTCACAACTTTCAAGAAATTTGTTTCCCAACTACTGAGGTGCATCATTAAATCACTGTTATAAAACTATAAGGATCATTTCCTGCCAAGCATCAAATGTCCAGCCAGTATACAAACATTTTTGGGCACCTTCCATGCACAGTGTATGTCTGAGGAATCACAAGGGCATACTGATATAAAAGTGGATGTACAGGCAGTAAATTAGAAATTTTTGCCAGTGGAGGTTTTGGCCACACTTGGTCTTTGCTGTGTCTTTGGTGTTTCCGCAGTCGTATTTAAATTTTTGGCAGGTAAGTATCCTTCTAGGGACTTTTCTTCCTTCCTTCCTTCCTTCCTTTTTTTGTATAAAATTTGTGAGAACATTCTCTTATGTCTAGGAGAAAAAGGAAATGTGTGTATGAAAGACCGATATTAAATAAAGATCCCCACACAGCCTGCTTGTTTTGCTTAGTGGAGGCACACAACATGCGATTCTGCCACATTTATTTGTCTCCCATGATTATCAGAAGTTGGTTTAACATCCTTAATGTATTTCTTGAAAATCAACAGCTGAAGGCTCTTACTCTGATATCAATGGATACCAGCTCAGCTTCTCCAGATTTTCCTCCTCCAATTCCTAAGAAACAAGCATCTGCTAAAGAGGCTTATGAAGCCTTCAGTCTCTCTTCACTTGCCCTGATGGGCAGCAACTATTGTGGCCATACTGGAATATTCCAACCATCGGTTGAATACTCCCATCCCCTCTGGTGTTGCTCCAAGAAACACAGCTAAAGATCGGGAGCTCGACTCATTCTCGAAGACTGGACATACTGCTACAACAGAAAAAGGGCAAATGCCACTTGGTGCTTTCAAAAGGAATGGACAGAATCCCTCATTTCTTTTTTTTAGGAAAGAGGCAGCTGATTCGGTGATGGAAGTACAGATGTCTGATTCTTCCAGAGCTGTTACCTTAAACAGCCTGGGAAAGACAACTCAACAGCCACTAAGTAAGGGTGGTAGTTTTGCTAAGGGACCTTTCAAAGTCTTTCAGCCCTTAACCTTTTTCTGCAGCTACTTCCAAATGAAAAGGAAAAGAGCTTCCCTCTCCCTAGGACAGTGTCAGAAGAGGAAGGACTGGACTGTGCTTCCTAGGTCTTCTCTCCAGCCACATTAAATTCAGAATCTGAGAAGAATATTTTCAGTGATTCCCCTGTAGAAGAAATATCCAATCTGAAGTAGTTAACTTCATTCTTTCTGCACATATCGGTATTCGGATCCGATTTGGATCCAAGCCGGCAAAACTTTTCAAGCATCAGCTCCGTGCTCCAAGCTCCTCCCCTACCTATATTACATCACTTCCTCCGATCTAGCCCCAGATCTCATTTGCCACTCTATGAGTCAGCATCGTGGTCTCTGAGCTCTAAGCAAGGTGGTAAGATTTTTTTGGTCTTATTAGTGTAGTTGGGTGTGAATACCTTTCTCTTTTTCCTCCCTTCTTCGTGTTTGGTCATCGTGTTAGTATAAAAAAAAAAAAAAGTGTTTGTGTAGTACTGTTTTGTAGTCTGGTTTCCCACCTAGGCCCAGTCCCTTGTTAAGTGTGTGTGTGTGTGTGTGTGTGTGTGTGTGTGTGTGTGTGTGTGTGTGTGTGTGTGTGTGTGTATGTGTGTATGTGTGTGTGTGTGTGTGTGTGTGTGTGTGTGCGGACCGTTAGGGCTTTTATTGTTCTCCACTATGGCTGAACAGCCTAAGGTTCTTTTTAAGAAATGCACAGAGTGTGGTCATAAGCTCTCAACAGCCAATGGCCACACTCTGTGTGTTCTATGTTTAGGGGTCGCCCATCTGTCTGCATTCTGTGACATTTGTTCAGGCTTTAACCCTAGGACACTGAAGGATCGTCGGGCTAAGATTGTGGCTATAGGTCTGCTACCAGCTTCTGCCCTGGAGTCTTCCTCGATTTCCTCCCCAGCCAGTGACACTGTGCAGGCAGGGACTCAACCTCCCGCCAGGCCTGCTACATCGGATTCGTCCCAGAGAGGAAGGGACAGAAGAGAGAAGGAGAAGCGCCACAGAGAGGGACAGGCCCAGAAAAAGATCACCGGACAAGGGAGTCTTTCTCCAGCCCCTCTTCAAAGGCACCCAGGTCTCGTTCTCCTCGGCTCCACTCTCCCCGTTTCTCGCTGGAGCCGAGGGAGCCATCGGAATCGAGGCACTCCACTCAGATCCGGCCCAGACCCGAGTCGTTCACTTCCTCCAGGTCGACTCAGAGTTTCTCCGACCTTAATATGGACAGGCTGATGAGGAGGTTCATCCAGAACCAAATTCAGATGGGAGTCTTACCAGGTCTCTCTCCCATTGGAGAGGATCCTTCTACAACTATGATCCACCTTATTTCTTCTTCCCCGATCCGACCCGACGCTTCAGGGTTCTCGGGTCCGAGACCTTTCAGAGCTGTTGGGTCAGCGCCGATGGTTCTCGTTTCCTCAATGCCGGCCGTCACCTTGAGTTCCTCGGATCCGATCTCAGATCCAGGAAACTCTCAGAGCTGTGGTTGGGGAGGGAGTCGGACCCGAGGGTCGAGAACTTGCTGTTTTGGATCCCATTCTCGGTGCCCAGACTACCCTGCCGTCGGCTCCAATCCCTGCTTCAGATCCGGGGAGAGCCTCATCCTTACGAGCTACGGAGGTGTGCTCTCCATCGGCATGCGGGCACTGGAAAGGGTTCTCTCCCAGGGGTTGAGGCCACAGCTCACCTACTCGGATTCAACCCAGACCCCTCTGATTTTGGATTCTGCTCCCATTACCTAGTCTCAGGGACAGCTCGTGCCAAAGCAACCCCAGGTTGTTCCCCTCAGGGAACCCCCAGAGGCTTACAAATTCTCTTTAGAGAGTTCCACTGGAGAGGAACCTCTAAAGCAAGTGTAAGATGAGGCACTTGGACTCCCCTGAGTCCATTACCACCGATACGGACTTGGATGAAGGAGAGGGTTCCCCCAGATCACCTAACGAGGACATCTCGTTTGGAGACATTATGGAGATCCTCCGCCAAAGAGGAGGTTGGTCAGTCCCCAAACCCTCTGTGGATAAGTCTGTATTCCTGAAGGCCTTTGGCGTGGGCCCATCTACTTCCTGGGTCTCCCCTCCAGCTGACCCTTTGGTGGACCTCATCACAACTAGGGCATGGAAGGATCCTGACACCGTAGAGCCTGTACCCAAAAGGCCAGGCAAAATTCTTTCCCCGCCGTCAGACAGGGAGGCATGGTCCAAGGGAGCCCTGGTAGATGCTTTGGTGGTTGCAGCAGCCACAAAGAAGGAACTGGCACAGGAGAGTTCCTCGGTTCACCCACCAGACAAGGAGTCCAGGTCGATGGATCGTTTCGGGAAGCGCATGTACTTGTCAGCGACATTTTCTTTCCGTGCGCTGAATTACTTGGCACATGTCATCCGACTGCAGCGAGACCTTATATCGGAACTAACTGAATTGCCCCCGAGTCTCTGTCGCAGCAGGACAAGCAGTCCTTTACTGCGAAGATGACTACACTGAAATCAGTGACTAATACCTCTATGCGTCTCCTCTCTCATGCTACGGAGGGAGCCACTAGAGCTGATGGTACAGGCGTTGCCTTGAGGCGACACGCCTGGATCAGGCTGTGTCAGTTTGCAGACCCCTTTAAGGCGTCTTTCATCAACGCCCCTTTTGATGGATCATCCCTCTTTGGGAAGACTGTACGTGACACACTAACCCAGAATGAGAAGGACGGAAAGACTTTGTCAGCCGTCGGAATCTGCTTCTCTAACCCCCAGAGGTCCTATTCCAGGAACCAAAACGGGCAAAAGAAGATGTGGTTTCGGAAAGCATAGTCTTTTCGTGACACTCAGGAATATTCATCCCCCAGAGGCAGAGGGGGACAGGACCGACGCCGTCCCAGAGGCAGAGGGGGTCCCAGAAACTTCGGGTCTAGGAAACTTTTTTCCAACAGACCAGCACAGCAACCCTGAGGGGTTGCCCGGCTGCTCTACTCTGGAAGCAGTCTGGGGAAGATTTTCCTTACATCCAGCAGCATGGGAGTCCATTACTGCAGACCGCTGGGTGTTAAACATCATATCCAGAGGATATTCTATCCCCTTCATTTCATGTCCCATAACTCCAGCACGCCTTCCAGATGTTCCACCCGCTCACAGGGAGGCTGCAGCATTAGAGGTTTCGAAGCTGCTACAAAAATGAGCCATCGAGCCAGTCCCCCCAGATAAATCCGGATCAGGCATCTACTCCAGGTTCTTTTTAGTGCCATAGAAGACGGGGGGGGGGGGACCTCAGGCCCATTCTTGCCCTGTCTATCCAAAACCTGTTGGTAGAGAAACAAAAATTCCGGATGGTCACACTACAGTCCATTCTACCGTTTCTGAGAGAATGCGACTGGATGTGCTCATTAGACCTCCAGGACACTTACTATCACATCAAGGTCCACAGGAGCTCCAGGAGGTTTCTACGCTTCCAGCTAGGGGCCAGTCACTTTCAGTTCAGAGCCCTACCCTTCGGTCTCACCATAGCCCCCAGGGTGTTCACCAAGGTTATGGCGGTTGTAGCGGCTCACCTGAGACTTCAGGGCATTCAGGTATTCCCCTACCTAGACGACTGGCTCTTCGCTGCTTCCACCAAACGTCTCTTGTGTCAAGCCCTACACTACTTCCTCGGTCTGGCTCACAAGTTAGGCATCATGATCAACCTCAACAAGTCCCACCTGACTCCAGTTCAGATCACAGACTTCATCAGGGCACGGTTGGATTCGATTCAGTCAAAGATTTTTCTCACCCCGGAAAGGATAGAAAATCTCAGACTCCATGTATCAGCGATCTTGGATCACTCTGTAGTCACAGCAGCCGATGTTCTCAGGGCCCTGGGTTCGATGGCAGCCTCAATGTCTATCCTCCCTCTTGCACGTCTTCACATGAGAGTCCTTCAGTGGAATTTAGCAGTTCAATGGTCCTGGCTAGACCTCCCGATGAGTTTCCACATCTGAATCAACAGGACATGCAGAACATCACTCCAGTGGTGGCTTCAATCAGCGGACATTTTTGTGGGTCACAGCTTTCTAGCCCCTCCGGCTCAAGCCACGGTGACCATGGACGCCTCCCAGCTCGGGTGGGCACTTCCTGGGAAGAATGGTCCAAGGCACGTGGTCCCTTTCAGAGACCAAGCTACACATCAGTGTCCTGGAGAAGAGGGCACTGCTTTTAGCGTTGAAAGCCTTCCACCCTGTCCTACCTCCAGGGACGGTAGCCATTCAATCAGACAACATGTCTGTAGTCTGGTATATACACAAACAGGGAGGGACCCGATCCTACCCCCTTTGTCGCGAGGTCATGAGGGTTTGGGAGTGAGCCATATCCATCAGCTGGTTTCTCATAGCAACGCATATCCTGGGATGCTCCAACATTCTAGCAGACAGTCTCAGCAGGGCAATCCTTCTGCCTTACGAGTGGTCTCTGAAGCAGTCAGTGCCGGAGAAAATCTTCCTTGTTTGGGGTCAACATTGCTGTGATCTCTTCGCATCTCCTTCCATCACGAAGTGCAACAACTTCTTCGCTCTAATTCCCCCTCTGGGGGATGTTGCGAGGGATGCTCTAGTCCATGCTTGGCCTCCCGGGCTACTGTATGCTTATCCCCCGATGTTCATCGTGTTTCACTGTTACAGTCATTACACTTGGGTTATCCTGCTGGCAAGCTACCCGCAGTCGGCCTGAATTCCAAAGTCTAGGTCTGGCGTCGGTTGCTGTCGCCTCTTCCCTGACGTCAGAGCACCAGGGGTGTAAAAGATGCAGCCAACGCCATTTTCCCCAGTCTTTCTTGCCGCGCGGTGCCCGAAGCAAAAGCAGTTCGCAAGTGCTGGTCGGCCGACTCCTGAGATTTTCAAAGATGAATTTCAGATCCGAAGTCTTCATTAAAGCTAAGTACCCCGTTGGGGAAACTTTTTTCTTGCTCCAGACCGATGTCAGAAAGAGTTAACAATTGTATTTCTTGTGGGAAGCAAATACCTCATAAGGATTTTCATTCTTACTGTATTCCTTGCCTAGGCCCTGATCACAACGTTGCTAGCTGTCGGTTTTGTGCTAGATTTAAAAAATGCACTATTAAGCATCGGTTCGACTTTGCCTTTCATTACTTTGGCCGAAGATTCAATTATATAATGCCGTCGGAACAGCCGACGACCGGAGTTCATAAAAAACGCAAGGAAAAAGAAAAGGACAGGCATCCGAGGTCCAAAACCGATTCCGCTAAGCCAGTCGACGGTTCTCAGTGAGGCGCTTTCGCAGCCCCTGATGCCCACTACCTCAGAGCCACAGGCCTCTGACGACTCCAAGTGGAGCCAGCTAGGCCTCTGGATACTCAAGGTATTGGACACTCAGAAACTATTCCCTCACATGGGTCCGGAGCCGCTGAGCAGGCATCGGCTTCTGAGAGTGTTTACAGACCTACACAGTTATATGTAAAGCCTACTTCAGCTTCCAAAGCAAAGACTAAAGCAGCTCGAAAGACAAAGAAACAAGTACAGCATTCTCCTGGACAGACTTCCATGCCTAAAAACAGATGCTCAAAGTGGCCGAAGACCTAATTACCTTGATCAGGGGTTCCCATCCCCCTCCTGACAAGAGGCCTAGGCAAGAGACAGAATATGAATCTTCAGATCAGGTTTCCATTTCCTCTGACTCCTCCCCTGAACAGGAATACTCCCTTCCTCCTTATGAGGATTCTGATGCTGAAGAATCTATCCCTTCAGCCTCTCCTCCTGAGGATTATTCTTTTGGGGAAACCCTGCATACCATGAGGGAGCACTTCCACTGGGAGAGCCAGGACTACTCAGAATCGAAGAAAAGGCTTAGAGATTTTCTTTTACTACCTCACAGGCCTCTTGCTATTCCTCCTGTGTTAGACGTTGTAGATGATGTAGTTTCAGAGTCCGGCCTTTCTCCTGACACTCTACCTCCTGCCCCTGTTAAACCAGACAGATACTACAGGGTCCCAGATTCACATAAATCTCTTTATAAAAATCCTGCTGCTGACCCAGAAACTATTTCTCAGGGTCCCAAAGGGGTCAAGGCTTCTACTGCAAAAAACTCTATTCCCTCTGATAGGGATTCAAGGGCACTAGACAGATGGGGAAAAAACTTTTACACTTCTGCTACTTTGGCTGTGAGGGCTTTAAATTGTCAATTTCATATGCTTAAATATCAGCAATAGTTAATGTCACTGCTAAAACAGAAAATGTTATCTAATTCTGATTGTACAGAAAATAAGGAATTGCAGGATTTATTGCATGCAACTGAACAAGTGGGAAAGCATACATTGCAATGTGGTTTTGATTCTTTGGAGGCCTCTTGCAGGGCTGCACTTACGGGTTCTGTCATTAGAAGGCATGCTTGGTTAAAGGAACAGAATCTGCCTGATCATGTTAAAGCAAAATTATTAGATGCTCCATTACAGCATGATACCTTATTTGGTGTTAAAGCAGAGGAGGTGTTGAAGAAAATGGAGGACAAAGCAAAATCTATGCAAACAGTAAAGGATTTCTTACAGGTACAGCCACCCAGATTTAGCAGGAACTGGCCTACAAAGAATTGGTCCTTTCAGTGTCAGACAGGCCACAAAGATGCAGGTACAGACGCCCCAGAGGCAGATCCCAGCCCCAGGGCTCATACAGGCCTAAACAGTGGGGCGCTTCTACCTCCAAAAGTGGAGAAGACAAATCACAGCCATACAGGAAACAGTCCTGATGACTTTCCTCTGCCAGCACCAAGTACTTATCTTTTGGCATCCCCCTTAGGGGGAACACTAGCACTTTTTTCTCAAAATTGGCATATGATCACCCAGGACAAATGGGTCTTGAATATAGTGTCCCAGGGCTATAGGTTCCACTTTCACACCCTTCCAAGGGCAAAAAATATGCCAGACCTGCCACACAATCAGTGGGCAGAGGCACAAAAACAAGTTTCATCCCTCATGGACATGAAGGCCATTCAGCAAGTACCACAGCAAGAGCAGGGACAAGGATTTTACTCGAGACTTTTCTTGGTACCCAGAAAGGACAAAGCCTGGAGACCAATACTGGACCCGTCTATTCTAAATACATTTCTGGACGTGCCAAAATTCAAAATGTTGACTCTGCAGCAGCTACCGCCCATGCTGGGCAAGAAGGCTTGGCTTGTAACTTTGGACCTAAAAGAGGCATACCTGCATATCCCAATCAGAAAATCTTGCAGAAGATACCTCAGATTCATACCTGGCTCAATGCATTACCAATTCTCTGCACTGCCCTTTGGCTTATCTACTGTGCCCAGGGTCTTCACAGTATGCCTGGCACCAGTAATTGCATTTTGCAGACAAAGAGGAATTCAAATATATCCTTACTTGGACGATTGCCTTATTCAAGCAGAGAACAAGGACATTCTACTAAAGCATCTGGCGTTTGTAAAAAGATTATTGATTTGCCTAGGGTACACAGCAAACGAAAAGAAATCAAAACTAGTACCCTCTCAAGAGATAATATTCCTGGGTGCAAGCTTAAATACAACTGCCCAGATGGCTTATTTCACGCCAGGCAAACAAAGGCAACTGACTTCTTACTTCAAAATGTTGGCAACAAAGACCCAGTTATCTGCAAGAAAAATTCTGCAGGCTTTGGGCTTCATGGCATCCCTGCATTCTACTAATTCCATATGCCAGACTGCATATGAGGAAACTACAATGGTATCTAAAAAGTGTTTGGACTCAACATTGTCACAGCCTGGAAACACTAATCACCCTCATTCCTTGCCTGCAACAGGAGTTTCGATGGTGGGCACAAGCCTGTCACCACAACAAGGGACAGCCATTCACCCTACCCACAGCCAGGCAGTCAGTAACAACAGATGCATCAGATTATGCCTGGGGGCCCCACATGGCAGGAAAATGTATTCAGGGCACATGGCCCACAAGCCAGATGCATCTTCATATCAATCAAAAAGAGATGCTAGCTGTTCAGAATGCCCTGACAGCTTTCAAGGATCTGCTTCATCCAGGACAACTACTGATAAGGACGGACAATACTACAGTCATGTGGTGCATAAACAAGCAGGGAAGCACACATTCCTACCCCCTCTGCAGACAAGCCATGACTTTGTGGGACACAGCATTGACTTATCAAGTACACCTGCAAGCACATTTCCTGCCAGGAAAGAAAAATACTCTGGCAGACGAACTAAGCAGAAATCTCACTGATACCCACGAGTGGAAACTGGATCCACAAGTCTTCAGCATGATAACAAAGAAATGGGGATGCCCAGACATAGATCTATTTGCTTCTCCTCACAACTGCCAACTACAGAAATTCTGCACAAGGACTTATCACAAGCAAGCATGGAAAGTGGATGCTCTATCATCCAGCTGGAAAACCCTAACAGTGTATGCCTTTCCTCCTCTACCTCTCCTCCCCAAGGTACTCCAAAAGGTCAGACAAGAGAAGCCAAAAATTATTCTGATTGCTCCAGACTGGCCCTGTCAGCACTGGTACCCAATTCTAAAGAACTTGTCTCAAGGCACAGCCTTGACATTATCCCTAATTCCTCACTTACTGACCCAACAAAACAATCAGATCCTGCACAGTCAACTCAGAACCCTAAATCTGGCAGCATGGCGGATAATGTAGCCATTCAGAACACACCTCTCTCTAAAGCAGTGATGGATGTTATTTTGGAGGCCAGGAGGCCCAGTACCAGAAAATCTTATGCAGAAAAATGGAAAAGATTCTGTGCTTGGAACCAGGCACAAGGAATTGACACGTTTGTACCAAATATTCCTCAAATTTTACAATACCTAACTGAGATGCTGGACAAAGGCCTATCCTTTTCATCAATTAAAATCCATGCCTCTGCCATTTCAGCTCATTACAATACGGAACCACCAATTTTTTCTCATCCGTTGCTAAGGCAGTACCTCAGAGGGGCCAAAAACATAAGACCTCCAAGGAGAGCACCAATACCTGCATGGGACCTCAATTATGTCTTGGAAAAACTCACACTGCCGTCTTTTGAGCCATCCAATACAGCTGAAATAAAGTTCTTATCTTGGAAAACAGCTCTGCTCCTAGCAATAACCTCTGCAAGACTAGTCTCAGAGTTACAGGCACTCATGGCTGTGGAACCTTTTATCATTTTCCATCCAGACAGGGTTTCTCTGAGGACGAACCCGACATTTATGCCTAAGGTAGTGTCCAGTGTGGCCCTGAACCAAACCATTCACTTGCCTACTTTTTGTCCAAACCCACAGAATAAGGGTGAGAGACTCCTGCACTCTTTGGATATACACAGACAGCTACGCTTCTACTTGGACAGAACTAAAGATTTCAGAAAGACTGAGCAACTCTTAGTGGCATATGCTGCAGGATCACAAGGAAAGGCTATCTCAAAGCAGACTATTTCAAAATGGATAGGCCACTGCATTCATTTCTGGTATTCACAACATGGCAAATCAGTGCCTAAGGGCATTAGGCCACATTTAACCAGAGCAGCAGCCACTTCAGCAGCCTTCCTCAGAGGAGTACCAACCAAAGACATTTTAGAGGCTGCAACTTGGAGTTCAGTGCACACTTGTACCAAGCACTACCACTTACCTCTCTACTCTAAATCCAGCGCAGGCTTTGCCACTGCAGTTCTGCAGGGCCATATAGCCTCTCCTAATCCTATTTAGACCCAGTCACCCAACCTCAGCTTTGGGATTCAACCCAAGTGTAATGACTGCAACAGTGAAATACAATGAACGTAGTACAGTTGTGTACCTACCATAAATGTAAATGTTCGAGTGTATTCACTGTTGCAGTCCAGGTTACCCACCCACCATCCCCCTTTTTCTTTGCTGGGACTTATCTGTACTTCTCTATCCTCTACAACCTATGTGGTGTATTTGTTTGTAGATGAAGGAAATGTTTATTTTAGTGCATGCATACTTATTGGCATAATTTTTAGCCTACCAATTTGGGGGCACCTGACATCTGGGGCAAGAAAAACTGAAGAAAATGGCGTTGGCTGCATCTTTTATACCCCTGGCGCTCTGATGTCAGGGAAGAGGCGACAGCAACCGACGCCGGACCTAGACTTTGGAATTCAGGCCGACTGCAGGTAGACTGCCAGCAAGATAACCCAAGTGTAATGACTGCAACAGTGAATACACTCGAACATCTACATTTATGGTAGGTACACAACTGTACTTTACCTCTTATTCCGAAGTTCCTTCAGAGAGCTTGCCGGCTGCAGTGCAAAGTCATTCTCATAACTCCCTTCTGGCCTCGCCAAGTGTGGTTTCCCTTCCTATGGTCTCACCTGTTGGCTCCTCCATGGACTCTAGATCCATGTCTGGATCTAATTTCTCACCCGTCGAGCATGCCCCTGCCCAACCTGGATAGTCTCAAGCTGACGGCGTGGCTGCTCAAGTTCCCATGATCATCAGAACTCCCGGACTTTCGTCCCCTGTTAAGAGCATTCTGGTTGCTTCTCTTAAAGCCTCCACTAGGAAACTCTACAATAGCAAGTGGAGATTTTTTTTGCATTTGGGCCTCTCAACACAATCAGAACCCGTTTACAGCCCTCGTTCCGGTCATACTGGATTTTTTGGCCAATCTTTTTCTATCAGGCGCAAGTGCTTCCACCATCAATGTTCAACTGGCTGCCATCTCTAATTTTCATGTCGGTGAAAATAAGGTTGCTCTGGCTTCTGCCAAATTGTGTAAAGCTTTCCTGAAGGGCACTTTTTTATTGCGACCACCTGTTAAAGAAACAGTGCCCCCCCTGGGATCTGACTTTAGTCCTTCAAGCTTTGACCTCTCCCCCTTTCGAGCCAGCTGGTTCAGATGTTCATCGTGTTTCACTGTTGCAGTCATGACTGTAGGGTTCTCCCCTGCCGGCAGGCAGTCCTCGGTCAGCCAGAATCCCAAAGTCTGTGTCCGGCGTCGGCTGCTCAGCCAATGCTCCCTGACGTCAGAGCACCAGGAGTAAAAAGCTGACAGCCGACGCCATGTTCTCCAGTCTTTCTTGCTGTGCGGTGATAGCAGCTCGCATTTGCTGGTCGGCTGACTCCTGACAATTTTTGCTAAACGTACTTCAGTCCGAAGACTTTCTTCTCCTACTCAAAGCTAAGTACTCCGTTGGGGAAACTTTTTTCTTGCTCCAGTCCTATGTCAAAAAAGTTAATAATTGTATTTCATGTGGGAAGCAAATACCTCATAAGGATTTTCATTCTTACTGTATTCCTTGCTTAGGCCCTGACCACGACGTAGCTAATTGTCGGTTTTGTGCTAGATTCAATCAACGTACGATTAAGCGAAGGTACGATTTTGCATTTCATTACTTCGGTAGGCGCTTTAATTACAAAATGTCATCGGATTCGGTTCCGGCTACCGGAGTTCACAAACAACGCAAGGATAAAGACAGGCCTCCGAGGTCCAAATCAGACGATATTGTACAAGCAAAGCCAGCTTCAGGTTTGGCCGTAGTCAGTGAGGTGCTTTTGCAGCCCCTGTCATCGGCCATTTCGGAACCGATGGCCAAAACGGACTCCCACGAGGAGCCAACTAGGCCTTTGAATATTTCTGTTGCAGGACCTTCGGACAATGCTCCTTCAGATGGGTCCGGAGCCGCTGTGCAGGTACCGGCTTCTGAAGGGGTTTTCAGGCCTACTCAGCTTCTAATAAAGGCAAAGACAAAGACAAAGGCAAAGACTCCTTCCAAATCAAAGACTACAGCTCAGGCCTCTTCTGATCCGGCACCCAAGTCTCAGAAACAGTTACTTAAGATGGCGGAGGACTTGCTTACTATGATTAGGGGTTCACATCCCCCTCCAGATAAAAGGCCAAGGCAGGAAGTATATTATGACTCCTCTGATCAGGCTTCTGTTTCTTCAGTTTCTTCTTCTGACCAGGAATATTCTTTCCCTCCTTATGAGGATTCTGATGCTGAGGAATCCATTCCTTCAGCTTCTCCCCCTGAGGATTTCTCTTTTAGGGAAACTTTACATGAAATGAGGGAACATTTTCACTGGGAAGGACAGGAGTACTCGGAATCTAAGAAAAGCCTTGGGGATTTTCTTCTTCTTCCCCAACATAGACCCCTGACTATCCCTCCTATTTTGGATATTGTGGATGATGCTTTTTCAGAGGCTAACTTAACTCCGGACTCTTTTCCTCCAGCTCCTGTTAAGCCAGACAGATATTATAGGGTTCCTGATTCCCACCAGTTTTTATACAAGAATCCTACTGCTGATCCTGAAACTATTTCTCAGGGTCCTAAGGGGGTTAAGGCCGCTACTGCTAAAAACCCCATTCCCACTGAGAAGGATTCCATGGGGCAAAAAAGTGTACACTTCTGCTACTTTATCTATTAGGGCTTTAAACTGTCAGTTTCATATGCTGAAAACCAGCAATTTCTTCTGTTTGTTTTGAAACAAAAGCTAACTTTCATTTCTGCCTGTGCAGATGATAAGGAATTACATGACTTAATGCATGCCACTGAACAAGTTGGGAGGCATGGTTTACATTGTGGATTTGATGCCTTGGAGGCTTCTTGTAGGGCTGCTGCCTCTGGTACAGTCATTAGAAGGCATGCTTGGTTAAAAGAACAAGATCAAGTAAAAGCTAAGTTATTGGATGCTCCTGTTGAGCATAATGTTTTGTTTGGACCTAAGGCTGAAGAGGTGATAAAGAAGATGGAGGACAAGGCAAAATCCATGCAAACGGTTAAAGATTTCTTACAAGTACAGCCACCTAGATTTAGTAAGAATTGGCCTACAAAAAATTGGTCCTTTCCCAATTCTGACAGGCCTCAGAGGGGTAGATACAGACGCTCCCGAGGAAGGCCTCAAACGCAAGCCTCTTATAGACCAAGACAATGGACTGCTTCCACCCCTAGGGGAGGAAAGGACAGGTCACAAGCTCATAGAAAACAGGCTCAATGACTCCCTCTGTTGGGCTGCAGGAACTTCTTGCCTGGAAGCCCCACTTGGAGGAAAACTTTCTCTTTTTCACCTAAATTGGACTCGTATAACAGTGGGTTCTGGATGTGGTTTCAAGAGGTTACAAATTCCATTTTCATACCCTACCAAGACCAAGCGGATGGCCGGATCTTCATCATCATCATCATCATTGATCTTCAACATCAATGGTTAGAGGCCTAAACCAGGTGGAGGCTCTCTTGGCTATGAAAGCCATAGAACTGGTTCCACTTTCAGAGATGGGACAATGTTTTTACTCAAGGCTCTTTCTAGTCCCCAGAAAGAAAAATTCATGGAGACCCATTCTGGATCTGTCAGTCTTGAACACTTTTCTCGAGATACCAAAATTCAAGATGCTTACTCTACAGCGGCTACTTCCAATGTTGACCAAAAATGCATGGATGGTAACTTTGGATTTAAAGGAGGCATATTTACACATTCCCATCAGGCAGGAATGCAGAAAATACCTCAGGTTCAAGGCCGGCTCGAGGCACTATCAATTCTCTGCACTGCCCTTTGGATTATCTACTGCACCCAGGGTCTTCACCAAATGCCTGGCTCCAGTAGTAGCTTATTGCAGACTCAAGGGAATTCAAATTTACCCTTATCTGGACGATTGTCTAATTCAGGCAGACAGCAAGGATGTCTTACTCCAGCATCTAGAATTTGTTCAGAATGTTCTCAAGTTCCTGGGATTCACTGTAAACATAAAAAAGTCAAATTTGACACCCTCACAACAGATAACTTTTCTGGGTGCTCTTCTAAACACCACAACCCAGATGGCATTTCTGACATCCGAAAAACAATTACAGCTGGCTTCAACTTTCAAAACCTTGGCAACTTTAACTCAGCTTTCTGCAAGGAAATTCCTGCAGGCTTTGGGTTACATGGCCTCCTGCATCCTTCTCGTACCATATGCAAGACTACATATGAGGAAAATACAGTGGTACCTAAAAAGTGTATGGTCTCAGCATTGCCACAGTTTAGACATACAGATCACTGTCCTGCCTTGTCTTCAGAAGGAATTCCTCTGGTGGTCCAAGGCATGTACTCTAAACATAGGAAAGCCCTTCAGTCTGCCTCCAGCCACTCAGATACTAACCATGGACGCTTCAGATTATGCATGGGGAGCCCATTTTCAGGGCAACTGTCTGCAGGGCCTTTGGACAAAGGATCAGAAGCTCCTGCATATCAATTTAAAGGAAATGTTAGCCGTACAGAACGCTCTATTGGCTTTCAGGAATCTTCTACAACCAGGACAGCTACTGATACGGACAGACAACACCACAGTTATGTGGTACATAAACAAGCAAGGGGATCTCATTCCTATCCCCTTTGCAGACTAGCCATGAATCTATGGAACACAGCTCTAGCTTGCAAACTGGACCTTCAAGCTCAGTTTCTACCAGGGAAGCAAAACTTCCTGGCAGACAGTCTGAGCAGAAACCTGTCGGACCCACACGAATGGATGCTGGACACCGAAATATTCAGGATGATTACAGCAGTCTGGGGATGTCCTCACATAGACCTCTTTGCATCCCACCTCAATCATCAACTACAGATTTTTTGCACCAGGACATTCCACAAACTAGCTTGGAAAGTGGATGTACTATCATTCAGTTGGAGAAACCTCTCGGGGTATGCCTTCCCGCCTCTACCTCTTCTTCCACGGGTGTTATTAAAGATCAAACAGGACAAGCCCAAGATGATAATTTTGCTGGCCACAAATTGGCCTCGGCAATTTTGGTACCCAACTCTGAAAAACCTTTGTCTGGACCCCCCTTGGGTATTACCACAGACTCTGAACCTTCTGTCCCAGCACCAGGGTCAGGTTCTGCACTCCCATGTCAAAACTCTCATCCTGGCGGCCTGGTTAATCCAAGGTCCTTGATTCTTTCTCTCCTACCCAAGCAGGTTATGGATGTCATTTTAGAAGCCAGACGTCCTAGCACTAGAAAATCTTATGCAGGAAAATGGAAAAGATTTTGCTCCTGGATGCAGGTTCAGGATTCAGATCCTCTTATTCCTAACATTCCTCTGATTTTACTTTACCTGACTGACCTCTTACATAAGGGTCTCTCTTTCTCTTCCATAAAGATCCATGCTTCTGCTATTTCTGCTCATTATAATACAGACCCTCCTATCTTATCCCATCAGCTCATGAGATAGTTTCTCAGAGGAGCTAACAACTTAAGGCCCCGTAGATCTCCTCCCATTCCTGCTTGGGATCTCAACTATGTTTTGGAAAAACTCACCTTACCTCCTTTTGAGCCTGCTGCCACTCCTGACATCAAGTTTTTATCTTGGAAGACAGCCATCCTGTTAGCTCTGACCTCTGCCAGGAGAGTTTCGGAGTTGCAAGCTCTCATGGCTGTGGAACCTTACATTATTTTTCATCAAGACAGGGTGTCTTTAAGGACTAATCCTACTTTCATGTCTATGGTGGTTTCCAAAGTGGCTTTAAATCAAACTATTCACTTGCCAACTTTTTTCCTCAGTCCTCAAAATAAGGGGGAAAGGATCTTGCATTCCTTGGATGTACACAGACAACTACGTTTTTACCTGGACAGAACCAAGGACATCAGGAAATCAGAGCAACTGTTTGTTTCTTATGCTTCAAGTTCCCAAGGTAAAGCCATTTCAAAACAAACCATTTCTAAATGGATTGCTCATGGAATCAGATTTTGTTATTCACACCATGGAAAGCAATTCCCAGGGAGTATAAGGACTCACTCTACCAGGGCTGCTGCCACTTCAGCTGCCTTCCTCAGGGGAGTTCCTACCAAAGACATTTTGGAAGCTGCAACTTGGAGTTCAGTGCATACTTTTTCCAACCACTACAATCTACCTCTCTACTCTAAGTCTAGGGCAGGCTTTGCTTCTGCTGTCTTGCAGGGCCTTTTAGCCGCCCCCTCTTCTTTATGACCACCTCCCTTTTATTCTGCTTTGGGATTCAACCCTACAGTCATGACTGCAACAGTGAAACACGATGAACATAGTACAGTTGTGTACACTTACCATAAATGTAGATGTTCGAGTGTCTTCACTGTTGCAGTCTGGGTTTCCCTCCCTCCTGTCCCCTCTTATTTTATCTGTTGTATGGTTCCCTTCTTCACCCTTCTTTTGAGGTGTATTTGCAAAGGGTATGGGATCTTACTCATTTTGGAGCACCTGACATCTGGGGCAAGAAAAACTGGAGAGCATGGCGTCGGCTGTCAGCTTTGTACTCCTGGTGCTCTGACGTCAGGGAGCATGGCTGAGCAGCCGACGCCGGACCCAGACTTTGGGATTCTGGCTGACCGAGGATTGCCTGCCGGCAGGGGAGAACCCTACAGTCATGACTGCAACAGTGAAGACACTCAAACATCTACTTTTATGGTAAGTGTACACAACTGTACTTTTCGATGAAGTTTTTGTCGTGGAAGACAGCATTCTTGGTTGCCATCACTTCAGCTAAAAGAGTTTCAGAGTTGCAGGCCTTATCCTCCTTGCCCCCCTATTTGGTTTTCCACAAGAATAGGGTTTCGCTGTGTACGAACCCTTCTTTTCTTCCCAAGGTGTCCTCAACAGCCAATATTAATCAATCTATAAATTTGCCAGTCTTCTTCCCAAATTTCTAAAATAGAGGTGAACACAAGCTTCATTTATTGGATGTCCATAGACAGCTTTGTATTTACCTCCATAGGACTATACCCTTCCGGAAGTCGGATCAATTGTTTATCTCTTTTTCAAAACCATTTTTGGGAAAAGCAGTTTCGAAAGTGTTGTTAGCAAGGTGGATCACTCTTTGTATTGCATAGGTTTATAAGGACAAAGGTTTATCTCCTCCTGGTGTATTGAAGGCTCATTCCACTAGGGCAATGGCCACTTCTGCAGCTTTCTGGTCAAGAGTTCAGTTAGACGATATCTGTGCGGCAGCGACTTGGGCCAATTCGCACACATTCATCTCTCATTATAAATTAGATCTTATTTCTAGAGGGAGAGCATCCTTTGGCTCTGCGGTGCTCAGAAATATCCTTCCATAAGAGCCTCCCAGGAATACTAGTAGCTGGGGACTCTGTCCCATATGTGCAGAAAGAATGAAGTTAACTACTTCAGATAAAGAAGTTATGTACTTATCATAACGTTCCATCTTAGTAGTTAGACTTCATTCTTCTGCACCTTCCCTCCCTCCTTCCCCCTCACTCTTCAGCTTTATCCTGTTTAGTATTGTGGTTATGTTGCCATTTAGTGACAGCAAACGCGATCTGGGGATAGATAGGAGGAAGTCATTTTAATATAGGTAGGGGAGGAGCTTGGAGCACGGAGCTGATGCTTGAAAAGTTTTGCCGGCTCGGATCCGAATCGGATCCGAATACCCATATGTGCAGAAAATGAAGTCTAACTACTCAGATGGAACATTATGGTGTACCTAACTTCTTTTTTCTGATACTACCGATAGGTAAAAAAAAAAGAAATCTCAGACAGACACGAGGTACTGTGTACTCTTTACAGCTGGATACCCCAAACCATTCCTCCTGTGTTTGGTGTTTTGGAAGATACTTTTAACTTGACATGTGCCTCTCCAAGCAGTCTATCTCCTGTGCCGTAAAAAACTGATAGGTTTTACTGAGTATTTCAAACCCACACATTTCTTGTTCATAATCCTCTGGCCAAGGAAATAATAGCTGAAACTGATAGACTCCCATTTTAAACAGTTAAGTAGTTGTAACCCTGTCACTTCTGGCTTTTGACAGATGTGCAGAAAAAGTCTATGCAGCATTTATGTTGACCTTTGAGACAATCATTTTCCAGCCCCACATGGCCAAATGCCAGCCTTTGCAGATGTTGCTGATTTACCTCTTTGTGAAGAAAAATTCTCTCTACTTAACATGATTTTTTCAGTGTCTTAAGTAACCAATCTTACCTAACATGCTTATATGATGCAGCTGGCAGGTAGTTGACATAGATTTTGTTGTGGCAGATATGCTTGGGTTAAATTACAAAATCTTAAACTGTAATCCAATAAACTTTCTGAAGTCAAACGAGAATTACCCTCTAGTCCCGGGTCCTTTTTAATTAAACACTTCAAACAATCCCAACAAAAATCTGGCAAGCAACACAGTAAGAAAAAAACGGAAAGGGGGTTTAAAGATGTGGAGCAGACTCCAAACTTTGTCCCGTACTAAGAAATATTCATGGAGATCTGCTTATCTCACCCTCTTCCCACCCTGCTCTGGCTATCTGCTGATTCTGTCAAACAGTCTTTCACTTTCTTTCCCTCTTTTGAAAAAACATCACAAAAGAGTCAGAATAAATCTAGGAGTTCCTTTGCATCCAGAAAACTTATCTTTTTCCACCAATTCTATCTCGGATGTTATCCCAAAGTGTTATAGAACCTGTTCCAAAATCCCAACAAAGAAAATTATTTGATCCCTAAATATATCTAGTATCCAAGAAAGAGGAAACCTGGAGACTTGTGTTGTATCTCTCTCTTCTCAAGTTTCAAAATTGAAAATGCTCACATTTTTAACTCCCTGCTCCCATCCGTCCACTTTGTTTTTTGGTTACACTGGATCTCAAGGAAGTTTATTGTATTGAGACCTTAGTGCCCATTTAAGGTATTGTGTATCTATTTTACATTTTAGTTCTGTTTATCCTTTGGGCTTGCCACAGCTCCAAGGGTGTTTACAAAATTACTAGTTCCACTGATCTCTTTTTACAGACTACAGGGAATTTACATTTTCCCTACATAGAAGAGTGCCTTATTCCTGCACTCCCTCTTCAAAACTGTCTAAGATTCCTTTTTTGTCATGAGTTTGTTTCAAAATCAAGATATCTGATGATGTCATTTTCATTCTTTCTTGACCTGTAGGTTTTGGATCCAGCCTCAGATCTGACTGTGCTGCTTTCCAAGCTCAAGATTCGATGCTCAAGCTTCTCCTCTCCAACCCATAATGCCTCCTTCCCTCAGAATACCTCAGATCTTGTTTACCCCTCACTGAAGAAGCATCGGGATTGAGTTGCTCCAGTACATTATTGTCAGAGTTCTGTAAATTGGCTCCTGCCATTCTTTTCATTGCTCTTCCTTCCTCTACTCCCATTTCCAACTCCTTTTATATATATTTATACAAAAAAAGCCTCTTTTGTAGTTTAAAGTTTAGTGACATTTCTGTGGGTTTCTAGCATTTTCCAGTCTTTTTTTCTCTCTATTCTTTCTCTGTCTCTTCTCTCTCTCCCCTGTTTCTACTCGTTTATCATGGCTGAGAAGCCCTATAAACACTTGGGGTTTAAAAAATGCATTTCCTGTGGGCATAAGATTCCCTTGTCCCATATCCACAGGGGGCATTTACTATCTAGGTCCTGCACACCTAGACAGCTGTTACAAGGTATATGGTGGTTTTATTACATGTGCTCTTGGGGACCGCTACAACAAGTTGGAATTAAAGGGCTTACTTCTCCCTTACACTCCTTTACACCCTCCACTTCAGGGGCTCAGACCCTTGTTAGAAATGCCAAGGAGGACATGGAACACAGGAAGCATTCCCATGAGTGCTTCTCCTTGGAGCCTCCTAGAAAGCTGCCAAAACCTTCGGATCCCACATCGTCAGATCCAGTGTTGGTGATCCCCAATCCCTCAGCTCCCCATGCTGTAACTGTCTCCTTGGAGCTGGGTGTTTCAACTCAGGGTCCTCCTGCCAAGGAGACCTCACCCAAGCCAGTGTCCAGACCATCTTCTGCATCCTCCTCCATCAGGTCTACGCATATCTTGTCTGAGCACAAGGCGGATAGATTGATGAGACAATTTCTCAAGGGGCAGATTCAGGTGGGGGTGCTGCCAGCTCCGTCCACTTCTGCATCCATGAGCAGTCATTCTCTTTTTCATCCCATGGCCTCTTCTCCAATCTGACTTCTTGCTTTAGATTTGTCGAGTCCTATGGCCCCGAGAACTGAGACGTCGGAGGCAATAGTGGTTTCCACTTCTAGTCTGATGGTTTCCTTGATGCACTCTGCTCCAACAGCTTCAGGGCCCAGTGCATCTTGAAACTGAAGCTTAGACGTCGAGTCCAGGGGGTTGACTTCAACTCTGAGGTTTTCGGAGCCATGGCTTTCTCTCAGAGCATTGGCATTCGATAGCTCGGCTCCGACTCCCACCTTGGAGGTGAGGGTGGCGGGGTTTCGGGAGAATTCTTCTCCCAATGGCTTCGTTCTGGAGAGATGACTGTCTGATCCTTCCAGTCCATCTGCCTTTGAGGTGGTGGAGAGGGTCCTTGCCCATCCTAGGGAGATTCCCGGTTCTCCCACCATCGGATCCCATCCTTGCCCCGTGGAGTCTGTCCTTGAGGTCTCTCATCTTCCCTCAGGACAGCCAGTGCTGCAAAGTCCCCAACCTGTTCCCAATGTGGAACCCAGATTTTCTTCCGACACCTCCCCAGAGTATCTCACCAAGGAGGTCCCTCAGAAGAAGAGGTGTAAAAGGAGATGCCTGGATTCACTGCAGGAATCTGGTCACTGCAGATGCTGACTTTCAGGAAGGGGAAGGGTCCCCCAAATATGCACCTGATTATATCACCTTTGCAGACATCCTGGAGATCGTTTACCAAAAAGGTGGATGATCCTTCCAAAGCCCTGACCCGGAGGAGTCAGTGCTCTTGGAGGCCTTCCTCACCATCCCATCTACATTCTTGGTGTCCCTTCAGTAGACCTTCCTATCGAGTTAGTTTCCACCAGGGCATAGAAGGACCTGGACACCATAGAGCCAATACGGGCTGACAAGATCTTAAGTGCTCCCTTGGACAAACCCCATTGGTCTAAAGGGATCCCGGTAGATGCCATGGTTGTCACAGCAGCCACCAAAAAGGAGAGAGCTCAGGAGACTTTGTCTGTCCATCCCCCAGACAGGGAGATAAGGGCTTTGGACAGGTTCGACAAGAGGGTTTATGCTTCATCCACTTCTGCTTTACGAGCATTGAACTGTCTATCTCATTTTACCAAGTTACAGAGGGACCTGATCAAGGAATTCTCTAGCTCAGTCCCTGAGTCCATGTCTGAAGAGGAACACAAGACATTTTCCTCCAGAATGGTCACTCTCCAATTGATTTCTGATTCTTCCATGAGGCTGATTGCACATGTGGCTGAAGGCACCTCTAGGGCCGTCAGTTCTGGCATTGCCATTAGGCATCATGCCTAGATGCATCTGTGTGATTTTGTGGAAACTTTCAAGGCATCATTTGTCAATGCATCGTTTAATGGTTTGTCTCTGTTTGGCCTCACAGTTGGTGACACACACTGCTGCAATGAGAAGGATGGGAAGACCTTGTCTGCCATCAGAATCTTTCACTCCACAACCATCCTTTTCCAGGAATGAATGTGGATGGAAAAAACTGTAGTTCAGGAAATCTCAAGGTCCTTTTTAAGATTTTCAGGGAGACTTTTCCCCAGAGGCTGGGGGGGACAGTTACAATGGTAAATGACGCCCCATGGGCAGTGGGGTTCCTCAGAATGAAGGTTCTCAGGATTCCTCCTCGGACAGACCCATTCAGCACTCCTGAAGGGTTGCCTGATTGTCAATCTCTGGAGGCAGCCGGGGGGGGGAGCTTATCCTTGCACCCAGAAGCCTGGATAGCCATTGCAAATGATCAATGGGTACAAAGGATCATGTCCAGAGGATACTCAATTCAAAGAAACGTTATTGTCATTTAGGAAACACAAGTGCTACCTAAATGAAATTTTGAGTGTCAGCTCTTTTACAGGAGAAAACAAACACAAAATGACAGATATTAAAGAAAAAACAATATCTATAGTACAAAAGTAGAGGCAGAAAAATGCAGTCAGTACTCCAGTAAATCTTGTGACTACAGAAATAAAAACAAACAAGTGAAATAGAAGTCACTGGAACCACGAGCAGCTGGTAATGAAGTGGTTAAAATCACTAGTAAAAACTTTCGACTTAAGTAAGGCTTCTTCAGGCATAATCAAAGGTAATATCTAGGTAGCTGACACACATACTTGTACACTATTTATTTACATTGGACAACACTGACTAGTAGATGATTAACACATGAAAAGTGCACTATACACAGAGGTGAGATTGGGTGTTATTGCACATAAAGAAGTGATTAGAATTGCACTTGAATGAGAACATATTAAGTTTAGTATTCAATAAATAGAACTACTGTATGAAATAAAAAGAAAAAGAATGGGAGTGTAACAGTCTGTTATAGTTTTGATACATCCAGATTTATGTCTGCATTAATGAGTCTTATTGCAGTCGGGTAAAAACTGTTCATGAATCTGAAGGTCCTACAGCGGATACTCCATAACCTTCTACCAGAAGCAAGTTTAGTGAACCAACCATACACTGAATGAGAAGACTCTGTTCCCTTCGTAAAATTTCCGAAACCAAACACTTACCTCCCAGATGTGCCACCCAGTCAGAGAGAGGCAGCAGCACTAGAAATTACAAAGCTGCTCCAAAAAAGTCATCCAGGAGTTCCTGCCCGACCAAGCCGGATCGGGTGTCTACTCAGGGTTCTTTTTAGTACCAAAGAAAATGGGGGAATCTAAGACCAGTTTTAGATCTGACATCCCTGAACAAATCAGTAAAAAAACTGAAATTCAGGATGGTCACAATCCAATCCATCCTACCCCTTCTGAAGATGGACGACTGGATGTGCTGAATAGACCTGAAGGATGTGTACTTCCATATCATAATGGAGAGGCATTCCAGAGGGTATCTTCATTTCAGGCCAGTCATTACCAGTTCCTAGTGCGTCCATTTGATCTCACCACAGTCCTCAGGGTGTTCACCAAATGCATGGCACTAGTTGCAGCTCATCTCAGACTGATGGGATTCCATGTGTTTCCTTATCTCGACGACTGGCTCCTAACCACTTCAACCAGGCATCCACTCTTTCTGTTACAACTAGCTCCCACTTTGAGCATAACTGTAAACACACAAAAATCGCAACTCAGTCCTGTTCAGATAATAGACTTTATTGGAGCTTGTTTGGAGACAACCAGAACTATGGCCTTTCTACCTCCAGACAGGGTGTCTACTCTAAGATTTCATGTCTCTCAAATCCTAACAATCCCATCTCCTCCAGTGAAACTAGTTCTAAGAGTGTTAGATTCTATGGCTGCCATGATAGCGCTACTGCCCACAACACACTTACATATGTGAATCCTGCAGTGGACGAAATCAGTTCAGTGGTCATTACATCAGCATCCTCTGCGTCACCCTATAAGACTGTTGAGAGTTTGCAGACACTCTTTTCTGATGGTTCCATTCCTTGGAAGTTCACCAGGGCTGTCCCTTCATTTTTCCCCCCGCCAATTGCCATGCCAACCACTGACTCCTTCCAGTTGAGGGGGGGGGGGGCATTTTCATTGATGGATGGTCCAAAGAACATCTTCATCTCTGATGACCAAATTGCATATCAGCTTCCTGGAGATGAGAGTAGTTCTTCTAGCTTTGCAAGCACTACACGGCTTCCTCCTTCCCAGGATCATTGCAGTTCAAATGGACAATATGTCTGTGGTATTGTACATCAACAAGCAAGGGGTAACCAGATCTTACCCACTGTGTTGAGAAGCAGTGAGAGTGTGGTAATGGGTGATCTCTACCAACCACTTTCTAGTCACAAGGCATAGTCTGGGGGAGTCCAACATTCTAGTGGACAGGCTCAGCAGAACGGTACTGATGCTTCACGAGTGGTCTCTGAACCAGTCAGTGGCAAACATGATCTTCTACAAGTGGGGTCAACCTTGCTGTGATATTTTTGCCTCTCCCTTGAATAAAAATGCAGCAAGTTCTTTTCCCTGATCCCTTCTCAGGGACAGTCCCTGAGAGATGCTCTAGTCCATGCTTGGCTTCCAGGTCCACTGTATGCATTTCCACCATTACCCCTGATTCCCAAATTCCTTCAGAAAGTTCATTGGTTAAAGAGCAAAGTAATCCTCATTGCTCCTTTCTGGCCTCGCCAGGTTTGATTCACCTGTCTTTGGTCTCATCTACTTTGACCATGAACAATGGAACCTCTTCCAGACCTGTTGTCCCACCCCTCGGGATGGACTCATCTGAACCTTTAAGGGTT
This sequence comes from Protopterus annectens, assembly GCF_019279795.1. Classification (NCBI taxonomy): domain Eukaryota; kingdom Metazoa; phylum Chordata; order Ceratodontiformes; family Protopteridae; genus Protopterus; species Protopterus annectens. The sequence continues at coordinate 685,823,554 of NC_056725.1, forward strand.
AAAATTGACCCCTTGGTTTCTCCAATTCCCATGATGGCTAGACATTCCAGGCTTTCATCCCTGATCCAACAGATCCTGATATCAGCAACAAAGTGTCTACTAGGAAGATATATAAGAGCAAATAGAAAAATTTCTCTATTTGGACTCTGTAAAAGATGATAGATCCTTTTACTGCTCCTTTTCCTGTGATTTTAGACTTCCTGGACTTTCTCCTCCAGAATGGACTCAACTATTCCACAGTGAAGGTTCATTTGACAGCCATTTCGCATTTCCACATTGGGGAAACTTCTTTTACCCTAGCTTCTTCCAAACTACGTAAGGTTTTCATCAGGGGCTCCTTTTTACTCCATCCCCCAATCAAAAATCCAACCTGTCCTTGGGATCTCGCTTTGATTTTACAATTTTTGGTTCTTCCTCCCTTTGAACCAGCAGCTAAAGTGGTTGTGAAGTTTCTCTCCTGGAAAATGGCCTTTTTGGTTGCTATTACGTCAGTGAAGAGAGTTTCTGAGCTCCAGGCCCTCTCTGCTGAACCTCCTTATTTGAGCTTCCATAAGGGTAGAATTTCTTTACAGACCAGTCCATCCTTTTTACCTAATGTGGCCACAGAAGACAAGATCAATCAGTCTATTCATCCCCTTATTTTCCCCCAATTTCCAGAATAAGGGAGAATACACACTGCATCTTCTGGATCTACGTAGGCAATTACGGTTTTATCTGGACAGGACAAAACAAAAATCCTTCAGAAAATCTGACCAGCTGTTTATATCTTTTTCAGACATGAGGAAAGGCACAGCAGTTACTAAACCTACTCCTGCCAGATGGTTGCAAGATTGTATCTCTTCTGTGTATTCATCAAAAGGTATGCCCTTGCTGGGGCATGTCAAAGCTCATTCAATGAGATCTATAGTGTCTTCTCAAGCCTTTTCCTGGAGAATGTCAGTTGATGACATCTTTGCAGCTGCCTCTTGGTCAAGGTCTCATACTTTTATTTCTCATTACAAACTAGACAGAGATAGATGGAATAGACAGTTTTTGGCTCTACATTACTTCAAAATATCCTTCCATAAGGGCTACCCTAGGTTCTGTGTAGCTGGGGACTCTGTCCCACAGGTCAGGGAACAAATGAAAATGACAATGTCAGAGAAAGAAGTTATGTTCTTACCATAACATTCCATCTGTGTTGTCTACTTTCTTTCTTCCTTGACCTCCACACCCTCCTTCCCCCGGCCTCTTTTCCATGTAGTTCTGACAGAGTTGATCTATCTCTCTCTCTCTCTCTCTCAGGAACTTTATTTCTGTAGTCCCTGGGTTGAACTCCTGAACCTTTTCCTCCTTCTGTATCTATACAGATATCTTAGCTGTATAATTGTTAGCAAACTTGATCTGAGGTGTTCTGGGGGAAGGAGGCGTTATGGGATGGAGAGGAGGAGATTGAACTTCGAATCTTGAGCTTGGAAAGTGGCAGAGTCAGATCCAAGGTTGGATCCGAAACCCACAGGTGAGGAAGAATGAAAATAGGCAACACAGATGAAACGTTGTGGTAATGTAAAGTGGCAGAGTCAGGTCCAAAACCCACAGGTAGAGGAAGAATGAAAATAGGCAACACAGATGAAATGTTATAGTAAGAACACAACTTTTTTTTCATCTTAAGTCTGGAGGAACCTTCTCTTTTCCCATCTCACAGGTTGACATTTCTAGGATGTCCACTGGACACATCACTTATGTTAGCTTTTCTTCCCCCAGAAAAGGTTGCATTCTACCATCTCCAGTTCCTAGAATTGATATACCAAACTGTGATAACTGCAAAGGAAAGTCTCAAGGTTCTGGGATACATCGTCTCGGGTGTATATCACATCAACAAACGCTAAAAATAGCGAATGCTAATATATCAAACTTCAAAGTCTGAAAGCTGAACACACTGGGCTGTTCTCCATGTTTTGCTGTTTTCTCCATGGTGGTACGATCTCTGAGTTGGTATATGTAAGTTGGGGTGGGGGGTGTGCGGGTGAAGCCCCTATTTAATTTTGACTGTATACTTTTTTTTTTTTTTGGATCGGTGAATTATTTCCCTGGGAAAAAATTCACTGATCCGTTCCTTCGCTATTTTAGACCCCATTGTTTCCACTGTTAAGATGTTTCAGCTGAAGAGACTACATGAGAAAAGTGCAATGTGTTTTTAAGTCACCTCAGATTTGGTATCAGCATCCACTATTATTTTTTATTTCCTGTTTGAGAATTTGTCAGGAAAAAGCTCTTATGATGGGCACAGTCTGTAACAATGGATGCTTCAGGAGAGAGCATTACAAGGGCATGAAAGTAAAAGGAGTTTGAGGCCATCACTTCAAGAAAAAGCAAATAAAAGTCAAGGAAATAATGGCATTAATAAATAGGTTAAGGACCTCAAATCATCTGTGAACTCCAGGAACACTGTCAGTAATTACAGACAACACCACTCTGATGCACTATGTAAACAAACAAGGGGGAAGGCCAGATTTTAGCACCCCCCCCCCCCCCAGCAAACTAGCCACAATAATTTGGGAAATTACATTTCAGTAAGTCTTTCCCTCCAGGCTACATACATCCTGTCAGACCAGAATATAGTGGCAGACATGTTGAGCAGATCCAGGACAGGCCCTCATAAATGAATGTTGCAATCTTGAGGTCTTCCAGCGATTTATTCACCTATGGGGAACTTCCTAAGTAGATTGGTTTACCTCCATTCTCACAAGACAGCTAAACAAATTGTTCCAGGACACCTTGCGAAAGGCCTGAAAGGCAGGTAGCGTGTCTTTCCATGGATGTCAGATCTTTGGCAGGCTATGTCCCATATAGCTTCATGCTAATGCAACTTTGATCAATTTGAACATCTAAGTTTACTTTTACAACTGTACGTTTCACTAGAATTCTGTCTGAAATTTTCAGAAAATGGTGCTGAGACATTTGGCCATAAAATGTTTAGGTTGTGCTCCGTAGAAGAGTCACTGTAGCTTGAGTTTTAATGGTGGGGTCATTCTAGGATGAAAGCATATCCTTTATAAATGTACAGTTTATAACAGCGCTGTCTTTTGTACTTGTTACTCTATTCAGAACTAGTAACTACACTTATGTTTTTAACAGAATGTTTTGCAGATGTTACAGTTATTCATTTATAGTTACTGTTGTGATCTTAATTTGACCTTGCATAAAAATGTTATTGTCTCTTAACTGCCATAAGATTATCTCAGAAAAATTGTCAGGACTCCTGGATTCTTGGATTCAAGCAGCATAACACATGTTAATAGTTGTAAAAGTAAAGGAGGCAAGTGGCATCTCAGATTTGTGCATGTCTTTCCGCACCTGAAAAAATATGCTATAACATTAAAAGTTATATAGAATATCACTTTTTGCGAAGCAACTATTGTAAGTTCTGATATCATAGGAGCATAGTAGTGATAAAACTCTCATACTTGTTATGTCTGCCTGAGAGAAATGTCACATGTACATGTTTTCTATGAACCGAAATGCAGAGGTATTATGCTCCATCCCGAAATTGTGGCCATTTTGCCCTTGACATTGCATGGCATTTTGATGATATATTGTAACGAAAGTTAGTGTCACCTTATACAGCTAAATGGATAGATGTTTTATTTCATAGGTAATACCATATTGTTTTAGATAAAATTCAGATAATGTATATTTATTCTTAGTCTGAAAATAAGTTGTAATATGTATCCTATTTCATAAGCAATACCATATTGTTTTGGATAAAATTCAGATAATGTATATTTATTCTTAGTCTGAAAATAAGTTGTAATATGTATCCTGTACTTGTAGTACATGTGACATCCCTCCTCTGGGCCAGTGATCAAGGAGCCTCAATCCCACCATTGAGGAAATTCGCTGTGGTTACAGACCACAATCCGTTAACATGGCTACATCGAGCCAGCCAGCAAAATGCCAAGTTGTTAAGGTGGAGCTTAGGGTTGCAGGTATATGACATGACCGTGCAGCACTGTAGAGGGATCAGCAGTGCCAATGTAGATGGGCTGTCAAGACAGGGTATGGGTTAATGGGTTCCCGGACAGGCCCATTTCTATCAAGCAACATTTCTGCAGGGTCACTTGAAAAACTAGTTTGAATCTTCAAAGGGGGGAGAGATGTGATGATGTGAGACAGTGCCAGCTGTGCTAGGGCGAGTAGGGCAGTGCAGGTGTAATATATGCCAACATAGCTAACTGGAGTTTTGTAAAGAATTATATATAGTTTGAATAATAAACTGATTTGTACAGATGCTTGTGTTTAAAATGTATTTGTAAAGTCGCTTTTGTTAAAAATGTATCAACAGTGGGCCTTGCTGGACAGAAAAGAAATATACATGTATGTTAGACTGTACTGCTGTAACTGATTAAAATGTATATAATTTAACAGAGGGTACTGGAAGGGAAGGGGTTAGGTCCAGCCCAACTAACCTTAAGAAACATACCCTGGAATTAAATGACTTGGTTTAGGCCATAAAGATTTTATCTCTCATGTCTGATTGCAGTCAGTGACACAATGTCTGTGAAAAACCTTTCTGCAGGAGGGGTGGAAGTGTTAGAATTGTTTTATAGCTTCCGGATGTGGTGTTAAGAATTGGCAAAGTTCTGTGAGTGTATTGTGAGACGTATGCCAAATCTTGACTCACTTGGTAGTGAAGGAGTAGTGTGGGAACCATAGAGTCAGGTGATCAGATGTGATGTTATTCTGTAGCCAGCACTGAAATTGTATTTGAATACTAGTGGGAGATGTGATAAATGCACTTTGGTATTAGACCTGACATCTAGCTAAATATTGATGTGATGTTGTCCTGTCCCGCCTTCATTCTTACCAGGTTGGGTTTGGATCTGATCTTCGGATCCCTCTCAGCCTTTATATTCAAGCTCAAGTTCTTCTGCCAGCTCGTGGCTAAACTCTATCGTAGCATGCACTATAACCTTCCCCAGATCCCGTTTGCCACTAAAGAAGATCGGGTGTTCGTTCTGCTAGCTCTGGCTAAGTATTTCCTTTATTATTCTAACTTTTGGAAAGTGAATTTTTTGCTTGTTATTTAATGTTTTGAGGTTATTACTTAGTGTATAATTCATTTCCTTTTTTTGTGGCTGTGTTTTTTGCTATTGGCTGTCATCTTCCGTTTTGGCCTTGTTATCCCTTTCCGGCTTCTTTTTTTTCTTTCCTAATGCCTTAAAAACAGTTTGTTTTACTTAGAGAACTGTTTTATTCTTAGCCCGTTTAAGTTAGAGGGTTTTCCTTAACATTTTTTTTGTCTCAAGGGCAGAGTCCATGTACGTTAAAGGGCTGTGCCTCCCTCTTTCTCTCCCTCTTCTTACTATAATTTGACCCTTTTTAGTTTATAGGATCTAGTTCAAATAAAAAAAAGTTATTTTCTGTTCTGACTTATTATATCCTTTTTTTGTTGTAAAAGATGTCTAGTAAGGATTCAAAACCTTTAGGCTTCAAAAAATGTGACGCCTGTTGTAAAAAGATTCCATTAAGTGATAGACACACTCTTTGTGTTTATTGTCTTGGGGCAGTCCATCTCCAGGAGTCTTGCTCAATTTGTCATGCTTTCAGTAAAAGAGCGCTGCTGGAGAGGAAAAACAAATTGATATTAAAAGGATTATTAAAAAAACCCTTCTCAGAGGCGTTAGAAGAAGGTCCGAGTTTATCTAAAAAGGACAAGTCTCTAACAGCTTAAATCTGACAAGTCTGATAAATCTGACAGGTCTGGAAAGAGATCCTCCTCTTCTGCCTTATTAGAACCATCTAATAAGTTGGAAGAAATATCCTCTCTGGATCCAAAGCTTTTTGGATCCGAGACATCTACATCTGCTTCGACGCCATCTACCTTGGCGCCGATTGAGTTTGAATTACAGAGCCGGTCTCCTGTCTTGGAACAGTTCTCCCCCCACTCTCAGATCACCCATACTATAAAGGTCCAAGTCCCCTACCCCCTCGACTGGGTCTTCCAGGAGTCTTTCTGATGATGATGTGGATTGTGTGGTACAGAGGCTGCTAAGAACTCCAGGGCTGGCTAAAGTATTGTTGGATCCGACCCCCATGGCTTCAGATCCTACCACATCCACCTCCTCTGCTCCGATTCCTCCTCTGATCCAACCCTTGGCTGCGGAGTCAGAAGATCCAGAGCTGATTGTAGTGGAACCCTCGGATACAAGACCTACTATGGTATCTACAGATCTGTCCATGGCTCCGACTTCCTCGGCTCCTTTGGAACTCAAGAAGTCTAGGAGCCGAGTCTCTCCAGTCGGGTCCGGGGAGGAGAGCTGGATCAGACAGTTGTTGGATCTCTTGGGACCTCGGCGAGCTTGAGTTCGACTCCTACCTCGGCCTTGGGCCCACTCTTCTTTGGTTCTGGGGGGGGGTATCCATCAGTTTCTTCGGATCCAGGGATTTCCTCAGACCAGGGACAGGAGGCTTTCAAGGTTATGAGAAGAGTGCTGTCTCCACAGATGGCTCCCCTGTCATCTCTGGATGTTCTTCCCCCAAAGGCCCCGGTGTCCGCCTCTGTAACCCTGCATCCACAGGGATGCAGAGATCGTAGGCTCAGGATGCCCCACATGGTACCCCCCACTCTAACAAAACCTCCCCAGTGTCCCCCTCTGAGGAGGTCCCTCAGAAGAGGTTATACAAGAGGAAGCACCTAGACTCCCCAGAGGAGTCCATCACTTCAGATACCGACCTGGATGAAGCTGAAGAGTCCCCACGGTCATCTCCTGATGATGTCTTCTCTGGAGACTTCCTAAAAATGTTAAAACAGAGAGGCGGCTGGAAGTCCACCAACCCTTCCGCTGTGGAGACCGTTTACCTGAAGGCTTTTGGATCTCGCCCTTCCACCTCTTGTGTGTCTCCGCCTTTCAGTGAACTTATGGACTTAGTTTCTCGAAAGGCATGAGAGTCCCCAGACTCAGTGGAACCTGTTCCTAGGAGGCCAAACAAATATATTACATCCCCTTCAGACAAGGAATTTTTTTACCAAGAGAGTCCCAGCAGATGCTATGGTTGTGGCAGCAGCCACCAAAAAAGAACTCTCAGAGACATCTGCTGTCCATCCCCAAAAAAGAAGCCTCAGACGATGGACAGATATGGAAAGGACATTTTCTTCAGCGACGTTTCCCTCGCATCCCTGAACTGTCTTACCAATTTTACAAGGTTGCAGAGAGACCTCCTAAAAGAGTTGGGAGTTACTCTCCAAGGTTCAGTGGCTGAAGGGGTTGCAGATAAAGTATCCTCTCAGCTCTCTACCTTAAATTCAGATATCAGTGCCTCCATGAGACTCATCTCACATGCAGCAGATAGAGCAAATAGAGCTACGGGTTCTGGAATTTCCTTAAGGAGACATTCTTGGATGTGTTTGTGTGACTTTTCGGAACTCTTTAAATCTTCCTTCGTGAATGCCGTGATCAATGGCTCATCCCTCTTCGGGCCCAAAGTGAAGGACACACTCACTAGGTAGGCAGGAAAGAAAGACTCTGTCTGCCACAGGAGTCTATTTTTCCATGCCTACAAGACCTTATTATCCCAAAGGTCAGAAATGAAGTGGTAAAATGTGGCTCCGAAAATCTCACAGAGATCTTTTCAGGACACACGTGGTGAAATTTCTTCCAGAGGCAAAGGGGGAAGAAACAATGGAAGACACCAACCACACGCAGAGGGGGTCCGCAGAATCAGGGTGACAGAGATTCATTCTTTGGCAAGCCCTTTCAGCGCTCCTGAAGGTTGGCCCATCTGTCAAACTCTGGAGGCAGTCGGGGGGTCTCTTATCTTTGTACCCGGAAGCCTGGCAACAAGTAAAAGACAAATGGGTACAAAGCATCATATCCAGAGGTTACATCATACAATTTTCCCTTCCCGTTTCAAAGATAAAAAAGGTTCTGGACATTCCATCCAGTAAAAAGGAACAAGCAACTTTAGAAATTCAAAACTTGCTAGACAAAATAGTCATCCAAACAGTCCCTGCAGACCAAATAAGATCCAGAACTTACTCAAGATTCTTTATAGTTCCAAAGAAAACAGGGTACTGGAGACCAATTCTGGAACTCAGCATTCTAAACAAATCAGTAAAAAAGACCAGGTTCCAGATGGTGACACTGCAGTCAATACTCCCATTCATGGGAAAAGACAATTGGATGTGCTCTATAGATCTCCAGGATGCATACTACCACAAATTGACAGGCGATCTAGGAGACACCTGCTCTTTTGGCTGGGAGCCAGTCATTATTAGTTTTAAGCTCTGCCCTTTGACCTCACTACAGCCCCCAGAGTGTTCAAATGTATGGCACTAGTCGCGGCTCACTTGAGATGTCTAGGATTCCGAGTGTTTCCATACTTAGACATCTGGCTTCTAACCGCCATGACCAGGCATCTACTAATACAAGCAAGAGACACAACCTTACAAATTTGCTGTCACCTAGGCATTACAATAAACTACAAAAAAATCTGCCTTGCTGCCTTCTCAAAATGTGGTTTTCATAGGGGCAGAATTAGACTCAACAAACATGACAGCTAGACTCCCTCCAGAAAGAATTCAAGTTCTATGACACCAAGTTTCATACCTTCTAGGAAAGAAGAAAGTACAAGCAAGGATAGTTCTAAAAGTCCTTCGAATCCATGATAGCAGCAGTATTTCTGATCCCACTAACACATCTGCACATGAGAATTCTACAGTGGTTGCTATCCACTCAGTGATCCATGCAAGACCTACCAAAGTCTCACAAGATGATGTTAACAGAAACTTGCAAGAAGGATCTTCGTTGGTGGCTTTACTCCACTCAAATAACTCTAGGTCGACCATTTGTACTCCCCCAACCACTGGCCACAGTGACCACGGATGCCTCTCAGATAGGGTGGAGTGGGACATTATCTGGGAAAGACAGTCCAAGGTACCTGGCAGGATCACGAGGCTCACTTGCACATCAGTATCCTAGAGATGAGAGCGGTGCTTCTAGCATTGCAAGCATTCCAGGACTCTCTTCCTCTGGGAACTATTGCAGTACAGACAAGTAACATGTCAGTTGTGTGGTACATAAACAAGGGGAAACCAGATCTTATCCCCTTTATCAAGAGGCCCTGAGAATATGGAAGTGGGCAACCTCCTCCCAGAGTTTCCTAATAGCAATGCACATCTCTGGGAAATCCAGCGTGATAGTAGACAAACTCAGCAGAGCAATTCTGATGCCCCACAAGTGGTCTCTAAAATAAGAAGTAGCGGAAAAGATATTCCGCAAATGGGGTCAGCCATGCTGCAACCTTTTTGCGACATCCATGAATGCCAAACGCAGCAGCTACTTTGCCCTTATCCCCTCTCCAGGGGAGTCACCAGGGGATGCATTGTTCACGATTGGCCCTTTGGTCTCCTATATGCGTTTCCTCCTTTCCTGTTAATTCCCAAAGTACTTCAGAAAGCCAATTGCTTGGGAAGGGACTTGATACTCATCACCCCATATTGGCCTCGCCAAATCTGGTTCTCTTTCCTGTGGCTTCATCTTTGAGAGGAGCCTTGGATTCTGGACCCAGATCCAGACCTTCTGACTCATGTGTCAGGAATGCCCCACCCATCCCTTCAGAACCTCACACTGACAGCTTGGCTGCTCCAATTCCAACTATAGCCAGGTTTCCAAACCTGTCTTCAGTTAAACACATCCTAATTTTTTCTCATAAGGCTTCAACAAGAAGGCTATATAAAAGCAAGTTGAAGTGATTCTCCTTATGGGCCTCTCATAACTACATTGGATTTTTTTCTGCCCCATTCAATTCCATTTTAGAATTCCTAGCCAAACTTTTCAATGAGGGTGCGGCTGCAGCTACCATTACAGTTCAACTAGCAGCTGTAGCCAGTTTCCATCTTGGTGAATCAGGCTCAAACATTATGTCTCATAGGCTATGCAAATCCTTTCTTAGAGGTACCTTGTTGTTAAGACCACCTATCAAAGATCCTCCAACTCAATGGGACTTAAATTTTGTCTTATCTCATATAATATTTTTCCCTTTTGAACCAGCATCATCTTGTGAACTCAAATTGTTAACCTGGAAAACAATCCTATTAGTAGCAATTACGATAGCTAGAGGAGTGTCAAAGTTACAACCCTTGTCTATAAAACCCCCGTACTTGCTTTTCCATAAGGACAGGGTGTCCTTATGAACAAATCCTTCCTTTTTACCCAGAGTATCATCAGAGTCAAATCTGAACCAAACAATAAGAGTTCCCAGTCTTCTTCCCAAATTACGAGAATAAGGCAGAGTATGTGTTGCATCAACTAGACGTACATAGACAATTACGTTTTTATTTACACAGAACTAAGAATTACTAAAATCTGACCAACTATTTATTTCTTTTTCAGATTCAAAGAAAGGTTCTCCCGTCTCCAAGGTGACACTTTCAAAATTGCTTTCAGATTGCATAACTTTTATCTATGAGTGTCAGAATAAGGATCTTCCTAGAAGAGTTAAAGCCCACTGTACAAGAGCCATTGCAACCTCTTCAGCATTTCTTGCTAGATTACTAATTTATGCCATTTGTGCAGCAGCAACATGGGCAAAACCACATACCTTTATCACTCAGTACAAAGTCTATTTGGCCTCCAGGAATAGGGTCTCTTTTGGGTCCACGATTCTGAGGAATATTCTCCCTTGAGCCACCCAAGATGATAATTGCTTAGGGACGCTGTCCCACAGCCTGGTAAGAATGAAGATGAGATGAGACAACATCACATAAAGAAGTTATGTACTCACCATAATGTTCCATGTGTGTTTTCTGTCTTCACCTTCATTCTTACATCCCACCCTCCTTCCACCTTACCCTTCTGACTCCTGAATGACCGAGTCTATACAATTGGAGGACCTGAATTTCTGACCTTCTTTCATTGACTCTGGTCTTTTTCTATGACTTACTCTTTATAAGAGCAAACAAGATCTGGGGAAGGTTAGAGTGCATGATGGGATAGTGTTTAGCCATGAGCTGGCAGAAGACCACTAGCTTGAATATAAAGGCAGAGACGGATCCGAGGATTGGATCTGAACCCAACCTAGGAAGAATGAAGGCAAAGATGGACAGCACACATGGAACGTTATGGTGAGTACATAACTTTTTTTGTATCTGTCTGAGTCTTTCCATCTGTGTTTTTTTTTTTTTTTTAAATTTCCTGTGATTGAAACTCTGGTGTTTATTGTAAATAAATATTCAGTATTTATATGTTTTCTATTTTATTATTTACTATTAAATATATCTGGACCTTTCATTGTGGCTGGTTTAACATTTGAGAGCACTTGCATTTGTTTAGTGGCACTGTGGCTCCACATTCCTGAAAGTCTTGCAGCTTGGTCAAATACTAAGAATCCAACCAGAAATGTCCAGCAGTAACAGGATCCGGAACTAGCAGACACAAAAACAGTTATTGGTAAAACAAAGCCTTTAATTGACTAAAGAAGGTAAGCAATATGTAAAACAAGCACTTTCGCTCGGTCAATACCAACCTTCTTCAAAGTACAAAATATTTTGTGATAAAGTAACAGGTGTTAAATACTAAATCACACAGTCACATGACCGTCCTGACTCGTTCTGCTTCAATTAGAGCCACCCCTTCTTAATTTAAAAAAAAAGAAAAAGGAAGTGCCTACTTAAAAAACACAATAAAATACATGTGTCTAAAAAGTGAAAATTAGACTTTAAAAAACTAAGAAGCCTAGACATTCTCCGTATCTCCGTATCCATTATCAGGATGTCTCTGCTCTCAAATACTATAAATAATCATAAATCAACTAACTCTTCCAATAAATTGGATGATCATAAACAAGGTAGCTGTAAACAATAATCAAATTCGTATTACAAATCTCAACCAACATATAAAATGTTCATACCTAATTTGACCTTATAAACGGGCCATTCTTAACTTTAGATCACTACCAATGTTTATGTTTTCATTAAAGCCAGGGGACCTACCTGCATCTAACTTAAGTTGCCAGTAAAGTTCTCGATACTCTATGGTATGGTCAAATACTACCATTTGTATAAGTATTAATTTTAATAAGAGTAATTGTTTGCCATGGTAAGAGCCTTAGAGTACCTGGCTTTTGTGTACTGGTGGCAGTGTATCTACCTTATAGTCTGGGTGAAGGCGGCAAAGCGGGTAAGTTGTGCAAGACTTTCCCAGGTGTGTGTGTGTGTGTGTGTGTGTGTGTGTGTGTGTGTGTGTGAAAATCAAATCTCAGAGAGTGCGTGTTTTGGTTACTTTAAACAGGGACACTGAGAGCACTGATTTCACAGAGAGGGTGGTGGAAGACTTGGCTTGGAACACCTGGCTAAGGACTCAACAATATAGCTTTGTCAGTGGAGGGTCTTATTTGGGACCGGGAGAAAAAGCCAAGCCCCAGGACTAGAGTGTGCATTCTCTGTGTGCTCTTAATGGAAATTGTATTTGATGCAGAGAGCTGCATCTGAAAGTAGTATGTCTACTTTCCTCTCAGTGAACATTCCCCACCAGTGTCAGTGGTGAGGATTGAGGCCCCTTGATCACTGGCCCAGAGGAGGGACATCACAGTACAAACTGAATATCATGGTGCTTTGCCAACTGTCTCCCTATATTGCTATAAAAAAACTGCAGAGGGATATCTTGAGAGTGAAATAATAAAATAAATATTACAAATCTCCACAAGCCTACTTGCAGACAGATGCACACATGCGCGCGCGTACACACACACACACACACACACACACACACACACACACACACACATGGCATAAAATTTTTCCATAGTAAGAGAAGTAGCTTGCTCACTTTTCTGTGACATTGAATGGGAAGAAATGATCTGATGTTGTCAGTTTTCATTCTGTCCTTAACTGATGGGTTCAGATCTGCTGGCTCATCACCTGTAAAAGCTCATGGCACCTTTAAACTCTTGAGCTTCTCCCTTACCCATAATGCACCATTCCCCATTACCTCAGAGCTTGTTAGATCTGTTTGATGAAAGACGTGGTTATTTGTCTCTCAAGTTATTTGGGCTAGATTAACACTCGTTTTTATTTATTTAAGCAATATTCTTCTTTAATCTTCCTTCTTTTTCTTGTACTAATGTACTCGTGAAATTGTCGTTAGTATCTTTCTTCCTTTTCCCCCTCCCTTTTCCCTTCTCCATTTTATCATAATTCTTTGCTACCTTTCTAGATAGTCCCTTCTCCTTTTCTTTTCTTGTTAAAAAAACAAAAATCTGTCTATATACATACATGCATATATATATTCTTAAATCTTGTTGCTGTTGTTGTGGTTGTAGTTATTCTGAGTGGTAGTTTGTTGCAGCAATTTGTTTTCCCTTTCTAGTAAACATGGCTGAAAAAGAAAAAGCCTCTGCGGGTTTTAAGAACTGTGGGAATTGTAGTCAGAAGGTTCCCCTCTCTGACTCGCACACTGCCTGTGTTTATTGCCTTGGCCCCCTCCACCTGCAAGAGAGCTGCACAATATGTCATGCATTTAACCCCCGACCGTTAGTGGAGTGCAAAAACAAATCAATTTTAAAGGGGCTTTTACCATCTTCCTTTGGCGATGCTGTAGCTGGAGAAGTCTCTAAAAAGTTGTCACAATCTTCTCCAAGCTTTTCTTCTGTTTCTTCAAAGACTCAAAGAAAACTTCAAAAAGGCCTTCTTCAGATCCTACAGTTACCTCGGATCCATCTAAGAAAATTAAAACTAAACTCTCAGATCAGAAAAAAGTGGAAAGTCTTTCATCAGATTGGACTGTTTCTTTGGATCCGAAGTCTCCGAAAATTAAGGATTCATCGGATCCGCCAGGACTGCAGGATGTGCTTCCTAGGACAAGTTACGCCTCATTTCTGGACCTGGTCCTATCAAGAGTATCTTCTCCCTTTGTTTATAGACAAGATTCTCCTTCCAAATAGTCCTTTCCCTTCTCTGGAAGCCTCACTGAGGAAGATATGGAGAGGATAGTGAGACAGATCCTCTCAGTACAGAGCCAACCAGATTTTGTTTTGGCACCTACCCTCTGGTCAGGGAGCCCATACATTCATGACACCATCTCTAACTCTTCCTCCTCTGACTCCTTCTGTGGTTTTGGAGCCCTTGGGTCTGAGTTGTCCAGGCCCATCTTCTTCGGACCCAATGATTGTTGTATCCTTGGATCCGAAGCTTGCTCTGAGCTCTTCCATGCAATCAGATCTGGACAGCTCTTGAAGCTGATTCTACCCTGTCAGAGCCTTTTCTACACCTCGGAGCTTCAGCAAGGGATAGTTTGTCTATGACTTCTGCCTTGGGGGACTTTCCTCAGAGCAGGGAAGGACCGAGGATCAAAAAGCCTTCCTCTCAGATCCAGGTTCCTATCTATTTCTGGGAAGGTCAGCCTTTAGGACTTTAGAGAGAGTCTTGTCAGTAACCAGGACCCAGACAGGTTCAATCCCCTTGAGTCCTCTATCTACATCACTTCCATCCCTGCGTCAAGAGTCTCAACTAACCCTCCCACAGTGACAGCCGGTTCCAAAATCCCAGGACACCCAGTTGAGTATTTCACCTGTTCCGATACATCCCCAGATTATCCCACTAAGGAGGTCCCCCCGAAAAAACATGCAAGAGGAAGCATCTGGATTCTCCTGAATCTGTCACCGAAGACGCAAGTTTTGAGGAGGGCGAAGGGTCTGCATGGTCACCTCCTGCAGATGTCCTGTTTGGAGACCTTCTCGAAATCCTGAAACAAGAGGTGGCTGGAACCTCAGCAACCCTTCATCAGAAGAATGTGTGTTCCTGGAGGCATTTGGTACCGGCCCATCTACTTCTTGGGTGAATCCCCCTGCCGATGAGCTCCTCTAATTGGTCTCATAGTGGGCATTGAAGGAACCTGACACCATTGAGCCCATTCCTAGGAAGCCTGATAAGATTATGAGCCCTCTAGAAGATGAGCAGTTCTGGTCCAAGGACTCGCCTGTTGATGCCATGGTTGTAATGGTGGTCACTACAAAGGAACTAGCCTAAAAAAGTTCCTCGGTTCATCCCCCCCCAACAAGGAGTCACAGTCGATGGACAGGTTTGGGAAGCATGTCTATGCTTTAGGGACCTTTGCCTTGAGGTCTCTGAATTATTTGGCACATTTCACAAGATTACAGAAGGATCTGTGAAGGGTTCTGTCACCTTGCAGCTGGTGACCCTACAGTCTATATCAAACTCATCTAAGAGGCTTATTTCCAGTGAGACAGAAGGAACCTCAAGGGCAGCGGGTTCAGGCACAGTCATTAGGAGACGCAGCTGGGTGTGCTTGTGTGACTTCGCGGAGTCTTTTAAGTCTGTTTGCCAGTGTTCTTTTTGATGGTAGCTCTCTTTTTTGGCCGCAAAGTAAAAGATACGTTGTCCAAGTGTGAGAAGGATGGAAAGACCATTTCTGCCTTGGGTGTATGTTTTTCCACCCCCTCCCCAAAGATCCTTTTTGAGGAATCATGGAGCCGGTGGAAGGATGCGGTTCAAGAAATCACAAAGATCTTTTCAAGACACACTTGGAGGGTCTTTCCCCAGAGGCAGAGGGGGAAATTCAAATGGTGTACACCACCCTCATGGCAGAGTGGTGCAAACGATCATATCCAGAGGATATATAATTCCATTTTTCCTTCTTCCTCCAAATTCCAGGAAAATCCCCAATGCTCCACCCAGTCAGAGGAATCAAGCAGTCATTCAAATACAAAAGCTGCTAAACAAAAGAGTCGTCCAAAAGGTCCCCCTGACCAGAAAGGATCCGGAACTTACTTCAAGATTCTTTTTTAGTGCCAAAGAAAACAGGGGACTGGAGACCAATTCTGGATCTCGACAGCCTGAGCAGATTCATTCGAAAGATAAAGTTTTGGATTGTCACGGTTCAGTTCATTCTTCTGTTTTTGGAAAAGGATGACTGGATGTGCTCAGTAGATCTCCAGGATGTATTTATTATTAATTGACATTTGTTGAATGGGAAAGTCCACTGGGTCAGAGACGCATTTTCAGTTGAGGGTCGGGGAGAAAAGCTGCACAAAAACAATTTTAATACAGAGTATATAAAGATAATGTAGACAAAATAGGTATTGACAAAATTACCATAGAAACCAAAAGTACAAAAAATGTGTAGTACAGTAAATATACAGAGCATGAAGTAATGCAACAATACAGTATTGTGAAATATAAAATAAAGATTCATTTTTTTTTTTTAGAAGTTGTACTCACTGTCTAGGCGTAGACTGAAGTATAGAAGAGTTATACAATGGAAGAAGAGGGTAGAGACTGGATAAGTACATTATATTGTTTATGGTTGTTTAGATGTCAGCAAACAGGAACAAATAGGATTATTGAGGCAGTGGCATTTTAGTGCAGATTTGAAAGATTTTAAATAGTCGAGTTGAGTGATGTAGGAAGGTACAGCGTTCCAATTTTTAGCAATACTGTGAGAATGTAGGCTTTGACCAGCTCTTTTGTTGGGTTTGGTTATTCTTAATTGGTGTTTGTTAGTAGACAGGAGATTACAGGTTGGAATGTGTGATTGTAGGATAGCATGGAGTGCTGGGCAGTTGTTTTGGTTTGAGTATTTGTGGTCAAGAGTTAGTTGGGTGTAATGTAGATAGTGAGGGAATTCAAGCCAATTCAATTCAGAAATGGCTTGACAGTGGTGTGAACAGTTTGATATCCCAAAGGCAAATTTTATTTTATAATAGCAAGATTGCAGTTTGTTGCTGAGCGATATGTGAAGATTGGTGAAAATGGAACCTCCATAGAGGAGAGAAGGGATAAGAAGAGTTTTTTGCTAGTTTTATTTTAGTTGGCTTGTCCATATAGAGTTTATGGTTGTCAAGTTTCTTAAGCTTGAAATTTTTTTCTTTATTGTGTTGAGAATATGCTGTTTGAAGGTGAGTTTGTCATCAATAGTTATACCTAATAATTCTGCTATCTTCGCTAGTTCAGTTTGTGTGTTGTTTTGTGAGAAAATGTTAAGTCTGAAATTAGAAGTTTTGTTGAGAGTAGCAGAAGCTTAGATTTTTTGGGGATTCATTAATAGTTGTGAATCATTTAGTTGGGTCTCAGTATATGTAAAGGCACTTTGTTAATATTTTGGAGATTGGATAGATTGCTGGAGGAGGAGATGATAGTGGAATTGGCATATTGGATGAGTGTACTTTTTTGGGATGCTTTGTGAAGATTATTAATGAAAATATTGAAAAGCAGTGGTCCTAGAATAGATCCTTGGGGAGTTCCTGTATTATTGAGCAGGTATTCTGATTGTTTATTTTGCCACCTGACAGATTGTTTTGTGTTATAGGTAGCTGGAGAACCATGTTAGGGAATTTAGGGAGCATCCTAGTTTTTCTAATTGTTGTAACAGCTTAAGAGTGTGATACTGTATTAGGAGCCTTGGATAGGTCTAATAGGATGACTGAGGTAAATAGGTCAGCATCCAAGGCTTTATTCACAGTATCTGTAAATGAGAATAAGGCTGTGGTAGTGCTATGTGCAGGGCAAAATCCATGTTGGGTAGGTGCAAGGAGGTCATTAATAGAGAGATGCTTTAGAAGTTGAGCATGTATGCACTTTTCTAAGAGTTTTGATAGTGGAAAGTAGTAATAGTTGGAGAGACAATAGGCATTTCCACCTTTATGTATTGGCGTAATGATGGAGTTTTTCCAGAGTTGGGGGACATGTGACTCTGTGATGGATTAATAAGTATACTGACAGGGTAGGCTATAGCTTCAGCTGCAAGTTGTAGATATTCAGGTGGTAGATTGTCCACAGAGAGAGAGCAGGGTCTTTGTTTAGATGTTTGTGTACTAGAAAAATGGATACTGGTTGCATAGAGAATGAAGGAGTAGAGGGGACATAGGTAGATGTTTCGCTGGTATGTGATGAGAAAGAGCTGGGGTTATGTTGAGTGAAATTTGAAGGGGTTGATGGATTATTACAGTTTGGGTTCATTCTTGGAGAGGAGTCTTTGAGTAGAATTAGGATGGTATTGATAAAGTGAGTTAAATGTATTGGCAGTTTGTTGTGCATCTTTGTCAAGAGATGGTGATGCGTTTTATGGTGTTCCAGGATTGAGTAAGGAGGAAACAGATTTCCAGAACTTTTGGATTGTTTTTTTTTTTTTTTTTTTTTTTGGCTAGATAATTGTACAGAGGAATAGTCTTATTGTTTGTCTAATTCTTTGGTCTTATTTCAGAGTTTTCAGTCAGTGGGTTCTTGTTTTTTTTTGCCATTCTTTCCAGACTTGGTTTCTAGAAAGGAGAGCTTGTTTAGTATATTTTGTTAGCCAGGGGGCATGGTTGTGTTTTATCCATTTGACACGAATGGGGGCTAATCCACAAAGTATATCAGGAACTAGTTTGTTGAAATAATTTACAGCTTCTTCCAAAGGCAGTGTTTTTATTGGGGTCCAATTGTGAGTCTTTAGGGTATTTTTGAAAATGTTATGATTTAGTTGGCAAGATTTCTGGATGTTCTATATGAGTGTGTTCTGGGAATTTGAAAATGGGTTCTATGAGTAAATGCTGGTAGGTGGTCACTTAAGGGGTTTGGGAAGGTGCCACTGTTAGAGTATTTATGTGGGCGAGTAACTAGGATCCAGGCTAAGGTTGATTTTGTTTGGGTAGTTTTGAGCACATGTAGGACTTGTAATAAGCTGTGTAAAACTGTGCAGGTTAATGCTGTTTGCAGGGGAGCTGGAGATTAAGTTTTGCCAATTAATGGTTGTGTCACCAAGAATGATAGTTTCATAGGAAATATTGTGGTTTGCCCTGGACAGAAAATCTTCCAGAATAGGGATATTCTGGCCTGGGAGATATATAGTACATAATTGTTTATCACCATTAATATGAATGGATGTATGTAGTAATTCAGTGTTGCTGAAAGTAGTAACTGGTTCCTGATAGATTGTAATTGTAAAGGAGGCAGGATAAATTAATGCTACGCCCCCTCCATTTTTGTGGAGTTTGTCATTGTGAAGGGTATTGTAACCTGGTGGGAGAACTTCAGTGTCTGATATATGTGGTTTTAACCAGGTTTCTGTTACTGCCACAATATCTGTGGTGCATTGAGATAGCCAAGCTTGGAATTCATTAATTTTGTTATAGATACTATGTGCATTTATTGTTATTATATATAGGTCTTGATTTGCGGGTGGTCAGGTGGATGATGGTAGGTTGCTGGGACCAGGGCTGGGTAAATATCTCCACATTGAAATAATTTGAGGAGATGATGTAATACTGTAAACATTTGATGGGTTCTTAAAGGGTATCTAAGTAGGAAGTATAGAGCCAACTTAAATTTAGTATTAGTGGGGGAGAGTTTTACCTTTGTGAAATGTAGGGTACTGGATACAAATAAGGAGGATGAGATGTTAGAGTAGCAGTTTTTGTTGGTTATTAAAGGAGTACTTAGGGTTGATAATCTTGGAGGTAGTATATGTAAGAGGACGTGAGAAGACATAGCCTTGGATAGTATAAGGAGAGCAGTGGAGAGGGTGATTAAGAGGACAGTGAGCTGTTTGGTGTTGGACATGTTTTGTAGTGAGAAGGTATGGAAATAATAAATGGGTGTTGGATTACTACTAAATAGGGAAATAGGAAGGTAGTGGATGTTTCTGGTGTGCTAAGGAATCTAGGGGGTGAAGCAGGGGAGGAGTGTTAGTGTTGGTTTTGTACTGGTTGTTGAGGAAGACAGGGAGGAGCTACTATGAGGGGTTCTATTGGCCTTTGAGTAGGAAGGGGAGGAGTTATAGTAAGTATAAATATAATGAAAGAGGGGTGGGTTGGAATGGAGGTAGGGTAAGGGAGCAGAGTGATCCTGAGCAAAGTGAGGGTGAATGGAGTGGGTAAAGCCTGGTCTCAGCAAGCAAAATCTTCAGAAAAATAAAAGCAATCAGTGAAGTGGCTGTAAAGGCAAATAAGTACACTGGTCTCAAACTAAGGGAAAAGTGATCATATCAAAGCCATAGTTAGTAGGACAATACGAACTGTAGAGGGATGTTAAAACTTTTAATTTGTCTTATTTTCCCCTTTTGGTTTTATTACAGTCTTTCCAATAAATGGCCTTCATCCCCAGCGTACAACAGTGTGCCACTGATTATGCAATAATCATATTAGGGAAACATAAAGACTAAAATACGCATGCAGATAGACAAATTGTGCTAGAATAACTCTTTAGAAGTCACTAGTTAACAGTTTAAAAACAACTATTCTTGATTTAACAACACATATGTATTATATGTGCTACTTTGCCATTATGTGGTAGTCCTGACTTGCTTTTATGTAGCGAACCATGCAGAGAAGGGGCTAGTAACAGCTCCAGGATTCAGAGATTGTCTTTTAGTGTATTATCTGTGCTGCTTTGTCATTATGTAGTAGTGCTAACTTCAAACCACGCAGAGAAGGGGCTAGTAACGGCTCTGTGATTCAGGGGCTCTCTTTTAATGCATTATATGGGCTGCTTTGGCATTGTGTGGTAGTCCTAAGTTGCTTTTATGTAATGAACCATGCAGAGAAGAGGCTAGTAACAGCTACAGTATTCAGGGGTTGTCTTTTAATGCATTATCTGTGCTGCTTTGCCGTTATGTGGTGGTCTTTAGACATGAAAATGTTTGTTCGCGAATTGAAACTAGAGAATATGTTAGGAGAAAGAAGTTTAGGAAAATCCCAGGAAGTATTACAGAGAAGGAGTACAGTAACCCCCTCCCCTGCATCCCCAACTAAAGAACTTGGAATTAACCCTTGAGAGGGAAATTAGAAAAAGGGTCAGTATTAATAGATTCAGCAATCTAACACAGGCAGAGATGAAAGTGTTAAATCACATCAGGGTGAATCCAGATTTGAGGGTGACAGAATCGGATAAGGGAGGGGGAATTGTTATGATGGATAAAATTATCTGTGAGGCTAAAATGATTGAAATCCTTCAGGATGACTTGAAATACAGTAAGGTTTCCATTAATGAAATAAATATTGCATAGAGAAAATAGATTTGGCATTAAAGGAGTTATTTGATGAAGGAGCAATAGATTATGAAACCAACTGTTATTTGTAAAATTATAAACCTAGAGTCCCTTCTATATTTGGAATTCCTAAGGTCTGTAAAAATCTGGACGATCCTCCCCTTAGGACAGTTGTGGCAGTGGAAGATTCCAAAACTTCCCCTTTAGCTAAATTCTTGGATTTTAAGTTAAAGGGGGTTTGGCTACAGGCAGGAAACATTTTGAAGGACTCCTGTGATTTTCTCAAGAATGTTAAATTGGAATTTTTTTCTGAAGATTTGATCTTCGTCAACATTGATGTGGTAGATTTATTTTTGGTTATCCCACATGAAATAAAGATTCAGTGGTTAGAGGAGGCACTTAGAATGAAGAAGGACTTTTCTGATAATAATGTTTATGTGTGTCGTGAGTTGGCTGAGTTGGTACTAAAAACCTTTGTATTTTGAAGGTGAATTTTTCCAGCAAGTTAAGGGTGTTGCTATGGGGACCATTTGTGCCCCCTCCTATGCAAATATTATATCCATTTGGGAACAGAAATATGTTATTAATTCCCACTATGCCCCTTGGAGGATGTATAGGAGATATTTGGATGATATATGTTGCTTATGGGTGGAAAGCTTGGATAAACCTGGAGAATTTATTGATTATATTTCCACCATCACTGAATTTTTGAAGTTCATCTATATGGTCACATATGACCATATGGATTATTTGGATGTATCTGTCCATAAATGAGAAGGACATTTTAAGTCCACTATTTTCAGAAAGGAGACTTTCTCCAATTCCTATATTTGTTTTTCTAGTGCCCATTCTTTTTCCCAAAAGAAAGGGATTGTAAAAGGCCAATTTGTTAGGGCCAGCCAAATGATCTCTGAGGATGAGGATTTTGAAAAAGAATGTGAGATACTAGAAGGAATGTGTTAGGAAAGGGGTTTACCAGTTAGACCTGATAGGATAAAAATTAAGTATGGGTAGGTAGGTTGGACAAATACTCCCCAATCTTGGGGAAAGACATGGAATTAAATAGAGGTAGGTTAAATCAGGGTGATGAGGATGATGGATACCATTGGGCCTTTATTACCAATTTCACTGGTAATGCTAATGTTATTAGGGGGATAGTAGAAAATGAATGGAAGGAATTTTCTGAGTTCATACCTCCTGTAGGCTTAATGACAGTTTCTTCCTGGCTCCTGTGTTAAAACTTAGGGCTGCTAAACTCTTAAAAGGGTTGCCAAATAGTTATGGTGATGAATTCCTTCCCCCTTGCTGTTTGTAGTTAGTTAATAAATTCCCTATTCAATGTGTATTAAGTATATTTTAATGGAAGGGTTGAATGTAATTTTGAACATTTCCACTTGATGGTGATATATGAATATTGATTGACTATGTTCCTTATTATTTATTAGTTTTGATACTGTAAGTTTTTAAGACAGAAACAAGTATATAGTAATATTTTTATGGGTGCATTATGTCTGTTTAGTATACTTGTTTGAATATTTGTTTTGCACAAAACTTAATGTTTTTTAAAGTATATTTTATATTGTATTGTAATGCTTTGGGAAGAGTTTGAATGGGTTGGTAAACTGATTGACTTTTTAACTGATATAAATTGGAGTTACTTACGATGGTTAATTAGATTTTTAGTATAAAAGGGAATGAGAGTGAGGCTGTGTGTACATCTGATAAAGTCTTTATACTGTACGAGACGAAAATGCATTGGTTGCGGTGTTAGTGTGATTTATATGCTGCTAATTCTGTAATAAAGACGAGTTCCAGGATATCTTTTGCCCTTCTTTTTGTGTTGTTTGTTTTTCTTGGTTGTGGTCTCGGCACATTCCTCGGAGTTGGACATTATGTAGTAGTCCTAACTTGCTTTTATGTAGCAAACCATGCAGAGAAGGGGCTAGTAACAGCTCTGAGATTCAGGGGCCATCTTTTAATGTATTATCTGTGCTGCTTTACTGTTATGTGGTAGTCTGAAGTTGCTTTTATGTAGCGAACCATGCAGAGAAGGGGCTAGTAATAGCCAGGATTCAGGGGCCATCTTTTAGTATATTATCGCAGTGGTGCAGCGGTAGTGTTGTCGCCTCACAGCAGGAAGTGCTGTGGTTCGATTCTCTGCTGGAGTATCTTCTGTGTGGAGTCCGCATGTCCTCTCTGCATTCATGTGGGTTTCCACCGGGTGCTCCAGTTTCCTCCCACATTCAAAGACATGTCTAGAGTGTTTCCGCTGAAAATTGGCTTTGTTCTAAGTGGGACTTTCCTGGTTAACCAATGTTAAGTAAATAAATAAATCTGAGCTGCTGTGCCGTTATGTGGCAGTCCTAACTTGCTTTTATGTAGTGAACCATGCAAAGAAAGGGGCTAGTAATGACTCTGGGATACAGGGGTTGTCCTTTATGTTCCAATGTTCTATGCCAAGGGACTCATATAGCTAATTGAGCTAAGGATGCATACTATCATATAAAATAAACAGAGAATCCAGGAAATTTTTATGCTTCTGGCTTGGAGCCAGTCATTATCAGCTCAGAGCATTGCCCTTTGGTCTCACCACAGCCCCCATAGTGGCCACCAAATATATGGCAGTGGTAGCAACTCACTTGAGACTGCAAGGATTCTGTGTGTTTCCATACTTAGATGACTGGTTCATCACCACTCCTACCAGGCATCAGTTCATCATGGCAAGAGAAGAATTCGTCCATGCTTGTACAAGGTTAGGAATGACCATAAATTTCAAAAAGTCAAATCTAGAGCCAACTCCAATTCTAGAATTCTTCGGAGCACTACTTGACACAAGGTCAGGAATAGCCTCCCTTCCCCTTTCCAGAATTCAGACTTTAAGGTCACAAGTCAACAAATACTTTGCAGTTCCACGATCTTGGTTGTCCTAGTTCTGCAAGCACTAGGATCAATGGTGACAGCAATAACCCTTGTTCCTCTGCCTAGCTTTCACATGGGGATTCTTCACTGAATGTTGGCATCTTAGTGGTCAGTACTTTAACTGCCCTTTCCGCTCCAATACGATTACAGTTCATGCAGGAGATGTGGTGGATGCAGTCTGAACAATTGCTAGAGGGCTGACCATTTGTCCTCTTGCAGCCCAAGACCATAGTGACCATGGATACTTCCCAGCTAGGGTGGGGGAGGCATTTCCTGGGTAAGACGGTCCAAAGTGTGTGGTCCCCTAAAGAGGCCAATTTACATATCAATGTGCTAGAGTTGTGTGAACAGTGCATTGCAAGCCTTTCAGGATGCTATCCCATCAGGAATTATTGCAATACAAACGGACAATATGTCAGTGGTTTGGTACATCAGCAAATAAGAAGGAACCAGCTCATACCCCCTATGTCGAGAAGCACTAAGGGTGTTGAAATGA
Source organism: Protopterus annectens (assembly GCF_019279795.1). Classification (NCBI taxonomy): domain Eukaryota; kingdom Metazoa; phylum Chordata; order Ceratodontiformes; family Protopteridae; genus Protopterus; species Protopterus annectens. The sequence continues at coordinate 685,847,929 of NC_056725.1, forward strand.
ACAGTATCTTCCAACTGCTTTCTGTTAGCAATGCACATTCCGGGGAAGTCCAGCATGCTAGCAGACAAATTGAGCAGGTGCATTCTGTTACCTTACAAATGGTCCCTCGACCAGAAAGCTGCTGAACTAATTTTCTGCAAGTGGGGCCAGCCTTGCTGCAGTCTCTTTGCATCTCCCCTAAGCAACAAGCGCAGCAGCTATTTTACTGTAGTCCCCCCATGGGGGAGTCACCGAGGGATGCTCTTCTCCATGATTGGCCCCCCGGATTACTTTATGCATATCCCCTAATTCCAAAATTCCTTCAGAGAGCTGCCAGATTGAAGATCAGGGTCATTCTTCTTGCCCCCTTTTGGCCTCATCAGATTTGGTTTCCCTTTCTGTGGCCTCGTATAATCCACCAACCCTGGATTCTGGACCCAGCTCCAGATCCCCTGACTCATCCGATAGACATGACACATCCGGACCTCCCGAACCTCAAGCTTACAGCTTGTTTTCTCTAATTCAAATAATAGCCAGGCAATCGTTGCTCTCTTGCCCTATTCGTCGCATCTTGTTGTCTTCTCTTAAGCTATCCACTAGGAAACTTTATGCTAGTAAGTGGAAAAGATTTGTACACTGGGCTCTTCAAAAGCAGGTAGACCCTTTCTCAGCCCCAGTCCGTCATTTGCTGGAGTTCTTGATGCTACTATTCGACCAAGGGGCCAGTTCTTCAACAGTAAAAGTCCAGTTGGCAGCAATTTCTAATTTCAACATTGGTTTTGATGGCTGTTCACTAGCCTCTCATAAGCTATGTAAAGCCTTCTTACATAGCACAATTCTTCTCAAACGCCCTTTTAAAGATCCCACACCACCATGGGATCTGAGTCTGGTACTGCAGTCCTTGATTCTTCCACCCTTCGAGTCTGCCCATGATTGTGCCCTTTATCACTTCTGACAGACGAGTTTTGGATATTCAGGCATTGTTGGTGAAACCTGCTTATCTCATTCCCCATAAGGATAGAGTCTCCTTATGAACCAGTGGATCGTTTTTGCCCAAAGTGGTATCACACACACCAACATTAATCAATGCATCAGTCTACCAGTCTTCTTCCCAAATTATTCCAACAAAGGAGAGTACTTGTTATATTTGCTAGATATGCGTAGACAATTATGTTTCTATCTACAAAGAACAAAAGATGTCAGAATGACTGATCAATTGTTTATATCCTTTGCTGGTCTGAAATTTGCTTCACCTGTATCTAAAGCCACCTTAGCTAAGTGGTTTACTGACTGTCTCTCCTTTATTTACAACAAATTGGGTATGACTTTGCCAAACAGGGTACACCCTCATTCAACCACAGCTGTAGCTACCTCCTCAGTGGATGACCTTTGTTCATCAGCAACTTGGGCTTCACCTCACACCTTTATCCGTCATTTTTAGTTGGATCTGGTGTCCAGAGGTAGGGCATTTTTCGGTTCAGTGGTGCTCAGAAATATCCTTTATTGAGTCCACCCTGGGTTCTTGGTAGCTGCGGGTGCTGTCCCATCAGTTGAGGACTGAATGAAAATTGACAACATCAGATAAATAAGTTATGTACTTACCAACATACTAACTTGACATCTGTATTGTCCATTTTCATTCTTCTTCAACACCCCACCAGCCCTCAACCCTTTTTAGGCTTATTTTAGAAGAGCAAGTGGATCTAACAAATTTGCGATATCTTATGAACATTACCAGATCCAGATGTTTCATTGCATTGTTGTCTCTCTCGCTATCAGATATATAAAGTTTCTTTTGTAGCTTGCAAACAAGATCTGAGGTAATGGGGGATGGAGCATTGTGGGTAAGGGAGAATCTCCAGAGTTTCAAGTTGCCATGAGCTTTTACAGCAGCTGAGTTGGATACGACGTGTCGGATCTGAACCTATCAGTTGAGGAACAGTCATAGCTGGCCTTTGGCATAGGCTAACTAGGAGGCTGCTACTCTAGGAGGGGTGCTTTTCCCATAATCTGGATGGTGTAGGTAGAACAGGATTGGGGCACAGGGTGGTATGGGGGGTGCTGTGGAGACCCTTTGCCTACGGCACCAGTTGGCCAAAGGCTGGTCCTGGGAACAATAAAAATGGACAACTCAGATGAAACATTATGGTAAGTACACAATTTATTTTTTATGTGTTGTTTTCTGAAAAATCGTATACATTAAAAATTGGTATCTTAAAATAAGTGACAGTCAGATGAAAACATAATCTCTGAGACATGCGGAAATTCTTATTTTTTTCAAAAGTGCAGCTACTTATTTAGAAAGTGTCTAATATACAACTATTTAATTTCATTGCTAACAGGACCCAGTAATGCTGTCATTATAAATGAATTCAGTCTTCTACACCAAATACCCAAACTGTATACTTGAGATCTTGTGCACATTAATTGAATGTTAGCTTTCAATAAAATTGGCTGTATTTTTAGAAGCAAGTAGATGTTCTTCGTGTTTCACTGTTGCAGTCATAACTGTAGGGTACTCCTGCCGGCAGGCAGCCCGAGGTCGGCCAGAATATCAAAGTCTGGGTCCAGCGTCGGCTGTATCAGCTAGAACCCTGATGTCAGAGCGCATGGGTATAAAGCTGACAGCCGACGCCATCTTCTCCTGTCTTTCTTGCCGTGCGGTGCAAAGCAGTTCGCTAGTTGTTGGTTGGCGTTTTCAAGACAACGTGGTGTGATTGTCGTCGGTCCAAAGTTTTCTACTTCTCTTCTCAAAGCTAAGTACCCCGTTGGGGGAACTTTTTTCTTGCTCCTCCGATGTCAGAAAAAGTTAATTGTGCATCGTGTGGAAAACAAATACCTCATAAAGATTTCCACTCTTACTGTCTACCTTGCTTAGGCCCTGACCACGACGTTTCTTGTCGGTTCTGTGCCAGGTTTAATTCTCGCACTATCAAGCGTAGGTACGATTGGGCCTTGAATTACTTCGGCAGACAATTTAATTATAGGATGTCGTCGGATACTTTACCGACTACCGGATTACAGAAGAAACGCAAAGACAAGGATAGGCCTCCAAGTTCCAAACAGGATACTTTGCAGCCGGAGCCAGCTTCGGGTTCGGCGGTCGTCAGTGAGGCGCTTTTGCAGCCCCTGTCGTCCGCCACTTCAGAACCGATGACTGACACGGACTCGCATGGTGAGCCAACTAAGCCTAGTAATTTGTCTGCCGCAGGACCTTCGGACGTCGCTCCTTCAGATGGGTCCGGAACCGCTGTGCAGGTACCGGCTTCTGAAGGGGTCTTCAGGCCTTCACACATTACTATTTCCACAAAGACAAAAGCTAAGTCAAAGACTCCTGTTAAACCCAGACTTACGTTCTGCTCAAGCTTCTTCGGATTCAGCTCCTAAGACTCAGAAGCAATTACTTCGGATGGCTGAGGATTTATTAACTATGATTAGGGGCTCTCACCCTCCTCCTGAGAAAAGGCCTAGACAGGATATCCCTTATGATTCCTCTGATCAGGCTTCTGTATCTTCTGTTTCTTCCTCTGATCAGGATTACTCTTTTCCTCCTTATGAGGATTCGGATGCAGAGGATTCTGTTCCCTCTGCCTCTCCCCCTGAAGATTTCTCTTTTGGGGAAACCTTGCATGAGATGAGGGAGCATTTTCATTGGGAAGGTCAGGATTATTCTGCTTCCAAAAAGAGACTCAGGGAATTTCTTCTTCTCCCTCAGCACAGGCCTTTAGCTATTCCTCCTGTACTTGACATCGTGGATGATGCCTTCTCTGAAGCTAACTTGAATCCTGATTCCATGCCGCCTGCTCCTTCTAAGCCTGATAGATTTTACAGGGTCCCTGATTCCCATCAATTCTTATTCAAGAACCCTTCTGCTGATCCTGAAACTATTTTGCAGGGTTCCAAGGCTGCTAAGGCCGCCTCCTCTAAGAATCCTATCCCCTCTGAAAAGGATTCTCGTGCCTTGGACAGGTGGGGCAAAAAGGTTTATACTTCAGCTACCCTTTCTATTAGAGCTTTAACTTGCCAGTTTCACATGTTTAAGTATCAACAGTTTCTTTTATCTGTTTTAAAACAAAGGATTTCTACTTTTCCCGCATGTGCTGAGGACAAGGAATTACAGGATGTGTTGCATGCTACTGAACAAGTTAGCAAACATAGTTTACATTGTGGTTTTGATGCCTTAGAGGCTTCTTGCAGGGCGGCTGCCTCTGGTACTGTTATCAGGAGACATGCTTGGCTTCATGAGCAGAAGTTACCTGAACAAGTTAAGGCAAAATTGCTAGATGCCCCTGTTCAGCATGATGTCTTATTTGGGTCTAAGGCTGAGGAGGTTATTAAAAAGATGGAAGAAAAAGCCTAGTCTATGCAGACTGTAAAAGATTTCTTGCAAGTACAGCCTCCTAGATTTTCCAGAAATTGGCCCTCCAAAAATTGGTCTTTTCCCACCTCTGACAGGCCTCAAAGGGGAAGATATAGACGCTCCAGAGGTCGGGCGCAGGCTCAGGCCTCTTACAGATCTAGACAGTGGACTGCTTCTTCATCTAGAAGGGGAGAAGACAGATCTCAAACCCAAAGAAAGCAGACTCAATGACTCCCTCTGTTGGGCTTCAGGTCCTCCTTCCCTGGATGCCCCTCTCGGAGGAAAACTTTCTCTTTTTTACCAAAATTGGACTCACATTACCCATGACAGATGGGTGTTAGACGTGATTTTGAAAGGTTACAGATTCCACTTTCACACTCTGCCAAGGCCTTCCGGCTGGCCAGATCTGCCAAAACATCAATGGACAGAGGCCTTAAATCAAGTGGACGCTTTATTAGCCTTAAGAGCCATAGAACCTGTTCCACCTCTAGAGGTGGGGAAAGGTTTTTACTCAAGACTTTTTCTGGTCCCAAGAAAACAAAACTCCTGGAGACCTATTCTGGACCTCTCAATATTAAACACCTTTTTGGAAATTCCAAAATTCAAGATGCTTACATTTCAACAACTTCTTCCAATGCTCTCACAAGATGCTTGGATGGTAACATTGGACTTAAAAGAGGCTTACTTACACGTCCCCATAAGGCAGCAATGCAGAAAGTACCTCAGATTCAAGGCAGGCTCGAGACACTTCCAATTCTGTGTACTGCCATTTGGCTTATCTACTGCGCCCAGAGTTTTTACCAAATGCCTGGCTCCAGTAGTAGCTTACTGCAGACTTCAGGGGATTCAGATTTACCCCTATCTGGACGACTGTCTAATTCAGGCAGACAGCAAAGACCTTCTACTTCAACACCTGCATTTTGTTCAAGGTCTTCTCCTACTACTGGGATTCTCAGTGAACACAAAAAAGTCACATTTGATTCCTTCTCAACGAATGACCTTCTTGGGAGCTCTTTTGGACACAAGTTTACAGAAGGCCTTCCTTACTCCAGAAAAACAGTTACAGCTGGCTTCAATCTTCAAGACCTTGGCAGCATTGACTCAGCTCACTGCAAGGAAATTCCTGCAGGCTCTGGGCTACATGGCCTCTTGCATCCTGTTGATTCCAAATGCGAGGCTTCACATGAGGAAACTTCAATAGTACCTAAAGAGTGTATGGTCTCAACATTGCCACAGTCTGGATACAATGATTCCACTGATTCCCTGCCTCCAGAAGGAATTCCTTTGGTGGTCCAGGGCATGTGTTTTGAATGAAGGCAAGCCCTTTCGTCTACCTCAACCTACTCAGATCATAACCACGGACGCCTCGGATTATGCATGGGGAGCTCATTTTCTAGACAAATGCCAACAGGGTTCTTGGACAAACAAACACCTTCTATGGCACATCAACTTGAAAGAAATGTTAGCAGTCCAAAATGCTCTTCTAGCCTTCCAGACTCTTTTGAAGCCAGGACCTCTGCTAATTCGAACAGACAATACCACAGTCATGTGGTACATAAACAAGCAAGGGGGCTCTCACTCTTACCCCCTTTGCAGACTTGCCATGACCTTATGGGACACAGCCCTAAATTTGAATCTGGATCTTCAGGCACAGTTCATTCCAGGAAAACAAAATCTCTTAGCAGACAGCCTAAGCAGAAACATTTTGGATCCTCACGAATGGATGTTGGACCCCAACTTATTCAGCAAGATAACTGCAGTTTGGGGCTGTCCTCAGATAGATCTGTTTGCATCCCATCTCAACCATCAGTTGCCTCTCTTTTGCACCAGGTCCTTCCACAAGACAGCTTGGAAAGTGGATGCCCTGTCCTTCAGCTGGAGGAATCTTTCGGGATATGCCTTCCCTCCTCTTCCTCTTCTGCCTCGGGTATTCCTAAAGATAAAGCTAGACAAACCCAGACTGATCATTTTGATAGCTCCAAATTGGCCTCGTCAGTTTTGGTACCCTACTCTACTGCACCTTTGCTTGGAACCTCCTTGGAGTCTTCCTCTGACCCATTCTCTACTGTCCCAGCATCAGGGTCAGGTATTTCACTCTCAAATCAAGACTCTCTGCCTGGCAGCTTGGCTCATCAAAGGCAATTGATTCCTTCTTCTCTTTCTAAACAAGTTTTGGATGTTCTTTTGGAAGCTAGGCGTCCTAGTACAAGGAAATCTTATGCTTCTAAATGGAAAATATTTTGTATTTGGATGCAGGATCGTGGCTCTGATCCTTTAATACCTGATATTTCATCTATTTTACTTTATCTCTCAGACCTTTTGATTAAAGGTCTTTCATTTTCTTCCATTAAAATTCATGCTTCTGCTATTTCGGCACATTTCAATTGTGATCCTCCCATTTTTTCCCACCAGTTGGTTAGACAATTTCTGAGAGGAGCTAAGAATTTAAAACCTCCTAGAACTCCTCCTGTCCCTCCTTAGGATCTCAACTATGTCTTGGAAAAGCTTACTTTGCCTCCTTTTGAGCCTGCTGCCTCTGCGGACATTAAGTTCTTATCCTGGAAGACAGCTATCTTGTTGGCCTTGACTTCTGCCAGAAGGGTGTCTGAGTTACAAGCCCTCATGGCCGTGGAACCATACCTCATCTTCCATCAGGACAGAGTTTCCTTGAGGACCAATCCTACTTTTATGCCTAAGGTAGTTTCTAGAGTGGCTCTAAATCAGACTATTCACCTTCCTACCTTTTTTCCAAAACCCCAAAATAGGGGGGAAAGGATTTTGCATTTATTGGACGTACACATGCAACTACGTTTTTACCTGGACAAAACTAAAAGTTTCAGAAAATCAGATCAATTGCTTATTTCTTTTGCTTCCAGTTCTCTAGGTAAAGCTATTTCTAAGCAAACTATTTCCAAATGGATTGCTCATGGAATAAGATAGTGTTACTCTCTTTATGGAAAACAGATTCCAGGTACCGTCAGGACTCATTCTACTAGAGCAGCTGCCACTTCAGCAGCCTTTCTCAGAGGAGTTCCTACCAAGGACATTCTGGAGGCTGCCACTTGGAGCTCTGTGCATACTTTTTCCAAGCACTATAACCTCCCTTTGTACTCTAAGTCTAGGGCAGGCTTTGCCTCTGCTCTCTTGCAGGGTCTTCTAGCTGCTCCTTCTTCTTCATAACCTCCTCCCGTATTCTCAGCTTTGGGATTCTACCCTACAGTTATGACTGCAACAGTGAAACATGAAGAACATAGTACAGTTGTGTATACCTACCATAAATGTAGATGTTCGAGTGTCTTCACTGTTGCAGTCGGTGTTTCCCTCCCTCCAGACCCCTCTTGTTTCTATTTGCTTACTGTGTTTCCTTTTCCACTCCCTTTCTGGTGTATTTGTGTTTCCCTTGGGACACCTTTTGGTTTTATGGGGGCTTCTGACATCAGGGGCAAGAAAGGCTGGAGAAGATGGCGTCGGCTGTCAGCTTTATACCCATGCGCTCTGACATCAGGGTTCTAGCTGATACAACCGACGCCGGACCCAGACTTTGATATTCTGGCCGACCTCGGGCTGCCTGCCGGCAGGAGTACCCTACAGTTATGACTGCAACAGTGAAGACACTCGAACATCTACATTTATGGTAGGTATACACAACTGTACTTTTTACACATTGTAATTGGTATGGGAATCAAATTCGGTACCTCTTGACAATCTCCGTTGTTAAGTAGAAGTGTGTGTTTTGAACAATTGTAACAGATAAAAGTGGTGAAACTTAACAATGCACAGAATTCTTTGGCAGTAAATTAACTTTTAGAAATTAAACATTTCTTTTTGCGGAGGAGACCCACCGCCTGCATTTTCCATGTGAAGGTTTTAATCAAAATCACAGATGTAACTACTGATTCATTGTGAAGTAAATGATACAAGTCCACTAAATACAGGGCAGCTTTTAGGAAAGTTGAGAAAATCTTTAGAACAAAGTAGCTTTGAGCTGCAGCCATACCTGTCAACTGTACAGATTTGTGTGTCATATTTTTGGTCTGTTCCTCATAAAACTTGTGGTTTTTTGGCAAATGCATGAGGATCGTCACCAAATAATAAGTTTCAGACTTTATATCCTTCACAAAAAATGCACTGTAACACAAATCCTGTTGTTCTAGCAGCTTTCTAAGTTTGTAAGAGCAACATTTAAAATCTGTCCCTATTTTTTTGAGCCTTTTGTCTCCCCATTATTTTACGCTTTGTCCAGATTTCTTGCACTAAGAGGTTGAGAGGTATGGTTGCAACAGTATAATAAAGTTCAGTCCATGTTGACAGTCTATGTTAAAAAAGTAGAGGTGTATGTTTTCAAAGTTTACATAAAATAAACGTCTGTGTTCATTAACACATAAAGTATACTTGATATTGCTTATAACAGCAAAGTATTAACATTACGAAATTAAGCTTTTCTTTTTTAGCCCCCCCCCCACACACACACACACACACACATAGGGATTTGGTCCCAAACCACAGTTAAGTAGGTGTACAAAATCTGAGGACATGCTGTTTGGAACAGAGAAAGTATTCACGCTGAAGCAAAACCAAACATTCACTTTAGTCCAGATAGTGCAACCTGCATGTTAGGATAGTTAGTGGAGCTGTGAGTGGTGTAAGAGGGCTGCCTTATTCCTCTCTGTTACAAAATGTAGTTATATGTTGACATTTTTACTTCAGCTTTTTCACATCCATATTAAGTGGGTGTTTGACATTACCGTGTTTATTTCCTTTAGATTCTGCCTTCCAGGATTCATTAGAGTTCTTGTACAGAAGATGTTTAAAAATAATGTTCATATATACATTCAGTTCAGTTTATCAAAGAATGAGGGACGTGGCATCACAAGTTTTTGTGTAATCTCTTTATAGCATATCCAGCTTAGCTGCAGTCTTTATAGCGATAGAAACTTTTAGATGTACACATGTCTGTGCTTCTGTTCTTGTTTGTATTGTTGTGTATAGGTGGTAGGCAGGTTTTGGACTAGAGTACAATCTTCTAGTAAACACAATGCATCTCTTCCCAGTAAGAGAACCAAATAAATATGTTACAGTCTGCTCTGTGATTAGCCCCACCTATCCATGTGCTTCACTGCCTCAGATTTCTGGTTAGAAGCAAACAGAGAAACATATTTTGTTCTTCTGTGTCCAGTACATTATTCCCGCATAAAAAGTAAAATTCCAAACAGTCTTAGCTTCTGAGCATTTTTGATTGCTTACATCTACTCCACCCTTGATGGGTGACAGAGTGTTGCCAAGAAAGGGGGTTAAAGGTAGCCTTGTCAGAAGTGTGCTTGCCTGTACCAGTATCCAGCACACTGAGGTAAGACAGGGTTATAGAGTATAATGCCTGGCTACTGCAGTTTGCAAAGATGAAAGGCTTTGGACTGGAGAAAAGATTGGAGAAAACATGAGAAAGTGATCATTTGTGTGCTGAGTCTTAGTTTAAAAGGGACAGTGATGCTTATTGCACAGTTAGAAAGGTACAGCTCAATGATCATATCTTTAAACTATGTTGGAAGAGGGGAAGGCCTGTCACAGATGCAGAAAACAGGATAAGTGCTCAGAGTAGCCAGAAGATGAAATGGATTACAGAATGTATCAGAGGAACATGCAAGGGTGACTGGAGCATGGCTGGTAGTATTACTCTGAGGTCCAAGAAGGCCTGGAAGGAAGATGGGGAGTTGTAATATGTAGTAAGGGAGAGTGAGCATTGATGGTATAATAGACATGGGCAGTGACAAAAAGGGGTTGGAAATGAAGGTGTCAGAGTGTAGGATGTTCAGGAATTGCAAAGAAGAAAGATGTAGGTGGAGTAACAATCTGCATAAAGAACCGCATCAGATTTGAGGTCAGAGAGAGAGAGAACATGAAACCAGAATGGGTCAGGAGAGTGGACAGGGTCAGAAGCTAACTTAAGTGCCCTGACAGTTGGTGGAAAGCAGGAGAGCTGGTGGAGCAGTGTAATGCATCATCCTCAGATCCTTGAGCAACAAGGTTGAGAACCTGGAGAAGAGAACAGAGTACGAATGGAGGAAGAAAGTAATACTCTTTGCAGATTTGCATCTGCCAAGAGATGACTGTGAGATTCCAAATTCTTGGGTGAAGGTTGAGCTCTTCAGCCATGAGGCATTCAGTCTGGTAGTGCAAGACTCTATCAGTAAAGGTAAAATTTTGGATCAGGTTTTAATCAAGGTAGAAGTCATGGCTGCCCAAATGAAAGCAGTAGTAGCCAGCAATCATGCTACTGTTGGGTTTGGAGTGTGCCTATGGTGGATTTGGAATGGATTCGTAGATGAATACTAGGCTAACTGTCATGAAGGGACTTTTTAAGCCTTGCTGTGTTATCCTGTTAGGTGTTCAGATTACCCTCCTCATGATTTTTTTCATGTACATCATTTTATGTTTGAATGAATTACTGTATGTTTCTGGGGTAATGCTGTGAATGCAAAGACAATAGTGAGCGTTTTCAGAAGAGTGGCTTATGTTTATCCAGGAGAGAATGTCATGGATGATACAGGAGACGGGGATCCAATTGCAGAATTAAAGGAACTATGAGAATTTTTCCAGTGATGTAGCACACACGGCTTTAGGCAGAAAACAGGAAAAGGAGCAGTATAGCTACAGAGAAATGTGAGACTAGTGTAAGTGACCTGACCGAGGTGGAACGGGGGGGGTAGGAAGAAAGCACAATACGAGGAAAGTGACAGCTGATAGTACACTGATGCAGCATTTCAGAAAGTAGAATATATTCTTTTCAAGAATATGGTAGAAAGGAGAGGCAGGCCTGTCCAGTCTAAGCTAAGACTGGAAGTAGATCATGGAAGACTGAAACAGCAGAGGTGCTGAATGAATACTTTATTTCAGTCTTCACAAAGGAAAGTAAGAGGAATGTGTATCTGGAAGTGATGCAGGGAAGGGTATGGAAAGCAGTGAACAAACACCAAGATAAAAGAAGTTGGAGAGGAGTGTGGTTGTCATTAGAAAAGGAAAAAAAAACAGAAAACTTAATGGGCTACTTCCCAGAATCTTAGGATACGAGATAGATAAAAGCTATTTACAGTATGTATAACAGGTTATCACCATAAAATTTACAGCGTATAATACAGGCATAATAAAGGATGCAAGTACAATCTATAGTTTACAATGCAGAAATACAGGCATAATAAAGGAATGCAAATACAATCAAGGTATTCAAGAGATAATTAGTAACATAGTTTAATAAGGAAGGAGTTGCTTTAAATGCGTTAATGGGTTTGGAAGATCAGAGTATATAAAGACAGTTAGACTAGTCAGGTTTAGAGCATGGGCATAACCAATGAGTTTTGAGGAATACTTTCAATTTGTTTTTGAAACAGAGTAGTGAAGGAAGTGTGGAGAGTTCATTTGGAAGGAGGTTCCAGGCTTTTCCAACTATATTAGAAAAAAGGGAGTCACCAGCTTTATTGTTTGTTTTAGTTGTATGTACTAGAAGTTCCTGAGAAGACCTTAAGGATTCCAGGTTTTTATAGGGAGTGATTAGTGTGGAAAGAATAGGTGTTTTGGATGGTTTGTAAAGAGTGTTGTGGGCTATAGTTAGCTGATGAAATTTAATTAGATTTTGTAGTTTAAGCCATCCTAGCTGCTTTAAATTAAGGCAGTGATGGGTTCTAAATGGGTTGCCTGTTGCAAATTTGGCAATATTATTGTAGGACGTTTCCAATTTGTTAAGATTATTTTTTGATAGGTTAGTAAAAATAGGTGAGGCATAGAGAAGAGAAGAGATAAGATGAGTGTGTGCTATTGTGGTTCGAGCTGAAGGTAGGAGAAAGGATTTTATCCTATAGAGAGAGCCTAGCTTTTTGTTGACAGTTTTTATGGTATTGTTAATATGGATATCAAAGTTCAGATTATTGTCAATGGTGACTCCTAATAGTGTGATGGTTGGTTCAGGGGATATAATGGTTTTATTGGTAGAGTTAACTGAGAAATCTAATGGGGGGATTTCGTAGTAGGAGAGAAAAGAAGGAGTTTAGTCTTTTTGGGATTTAGGAGAAGGCATCTATGTGTGAACCATTGCTCAACTGTGTTAAATACTTGTTGAGTAAGATAGAGAAGTTCAGAGGAGGAGAGGGCTGAGCATATCAGTGTAGAGTCATCCGCATATTGTATGCATGTAGCTTGGGGGATGGCAAGGTGGAGGTCATTGATGAATATGGAAAAAAGTAGTGGTCCAAGGATGGACCCTTGTGGGACTCCAAGGTTGACAGGCAGGTGAGTAGAGAGAGACTTGTGCCATAGTACGGCCTGTTGTCTTTTATCCAGGTAAGACTGGAACCATTTTATGGAGGATGTATCTAGTGACAAGGATTTCAGTATAGTGATGAGAATTTGGTGATTTACCTTGTCAAAAGCTTTAGACAGGTCAATGAATAGGGCTGAAGAGTGTTTGTTAAGGTTGCGGTTGTTGTTGATGCAGTCTGTGAAGGAAAGAAGGGCAGTAGTAGTGCTATGTGAAGGTCTAAAACCATGTTGACAGTTGGCTAGTAGGTTATTTTGTATTAGATGGTCAAGCAATTGTTTGTGGATACATTTTTCCATGATCTTTGCCAGAGGTGAGAGGAGGGCAATGGGGCGGTAATTGGAGAGTTCAGTGGATTGTCCTCCTTTGTGGAGGGGGATAATATAGGACATTTTCCATAAACTGGGAATATAACTTTCAGTAATAGTTCTGTTGATCAGGATAGAAATGGGATAGGCAATAGCTTTGGCGGATTGTTGTAGGAATTCAGCAGGTAGTTGGTCTGCTGAGGGGGAGCATGGTTTCAGTTTCTGTAGAAGGGTTAGAATATATGATATTGGAATGGGTTGAAAACGAAAAGTAGGGGGTGAGGTTGATTCTTTCAAAGGTAGAGTGAAGTTGTTAGGTGATAGTTGACTAGCTAATGTTTGTATAGCATCAGTAACAAAGGTGTTAAAAGAATTTGCTATATTTATTGGTGTTTTGTGTTCAGTGTTTTGAGGGTTTGGAGTAGTGGATTGCCCTGGGTGGAGTAGTTGGTTGATACTAGATAGAACAGAAAACAGGATCTGCTTATGCTCATCATACTGTTCACTGCTGTAGTAGCCTTGGCTATATGGGTTATATCCTGCATAGGTTATAACAGCTGTTCAGCTTCCAAAGCTTCAGGGCACCTTCCATATACCCAAACCATCAGTCAGCTCAAACTGAGCTGACTAAGAAGACAGGTTTGGGCTCAGGCCCTTAAGAGCTTTCCTGCTGCTAAGTCTCCTCTGAGGCTTTCAAGGATCGACAGTCAGCTTGAGCTCTTCCTTTACTGGGCAGGTAAGATGCCCTTCTTTATCATATATATTAACTGTAGGGATCCCCTGCTAGGGATAGCCCAAGGTCCAGCCAGTACGCCAAATCCTTTAGATCTTTTATGTGCCGTACATCACACATATGCTTCCCATACTTGGATGTAGGACATGAAGATGATGTGTGGAAGCAGTTACCTGAAACTTTGTTGCCATCAGTCCAAATGCCATCATTGCTTATCGATCTGAACTCCTTTTGCTGTGCTGAATACCTAGCCAGTAGATAAGTGCACTGTTGAGGTCTTTTTACTTTTTTTATTATTGAACTTGTTTTCCTTTGATTATATGGAGTTCATGTCATGTCATCCAAGAAGGGAAAATGTCAGTGTGGGAGGCAGATTCCCCATAAGGATCATCATGAACAGCGTGGTTTTTTTTTGGGTTTTTTTGGGGGGGGTGCTTCCAACGACCATACCTCCTGTAGTATTTGTAAGGCATTTGTGCCTAAGACTCTTAGAAGCTAGTTGTCTTTCCTGGCCATTATTCTAGAGAACCAGAGACTTAAGCAGTTAGCCCAGGGTAGCATGGCAGAATCAATTAACCCCGAGGTATTGCTGTTAAGTAAGAAGAAGGCCCAAGAAATCTCGGATCGGATTCTTTGGTTGTCCAGCCTCCACTGTACACCTCTCTAGAAGTCTGTGATAGCCCTGTAGGCTGGCCGGTGTCTACTTCGGATTTGTCTGCTATGACCTCGTTGGAAGGCCTGCATGGATCCTTCCTTTTGTATATCCTCTAAGGCTTTGCAGGTGTCTGCTCCAGATGTCGATGGGGGAACTGAGGTTGATTATCTGGGAAGCTCCTAGAGAAATTTTGTAGATTTTGGTCAGGAAGAGGTTCCAGGTACTCTTACTGAATCCCTTAGGGCTTGGAACCACTGGTATTTGTTAGGGCTAATGTCCCTATCAAGAAAAAATAGAAGACTAAACATTCTTCTGTATGTCCTAAAGACCCTCAAAGGGAATGGCAGGAGCTTACATAAGGCCTGTTTAATGCCTTGATAGCCTAGAAACCTCCCTAAGGGGTTTCTGTTTTTAACCCCCTTGGATTTCTACTTCTTCCAAAAGGCCTAAGGAACCTGATTCCTCGGATGAGGATTCGGAGTCTGATGAAGGGTCCTTGTCTTACTCTTCCCAGATGTGTTCTCCTTTGGCTTATGGTTTTGATGAAGAGGAGTCCATTAGCCCTGAGTATCCTTTGAAGGAGCTGTCTTTTGGAGATGCAGTAGCCAGAAAGTTGCCATATTTTAAGTGAGATTCTCCTCAGGTCTCTGATATCCAGAAGAGGTTTTATGAGCTGCTTCAGGTGGATACTCCTAAACCTTCTGCAGTACCAACTGTGTTGGCTGCTTAAACAGCTTTATAGCTGCCTCTAAGACTCCTGATTCTCAGTCCCCTACTTCTTAGAAACTTGACAAGTCCTATAAGGATCCTAAGGATTGTCAGTTCCTATTTGTGTCCATCTGCTGACTCTGCTGTGGTGTGAGTTTCCTCTGACAAGCCTTCTAAGTTTTTGCAGTATTCCAAGCTTCTTAAGGATAGTAGGCAGTGGAGAGGATTGGAAAGAAAGTCAATACTGCTTCTACCTTGGCCTTTAGGGCCATCAGTTACCAGACCCACATGAACAGATATGCTCTGGCCTTGATTTCCCAGTCTTGTCAAGTTATTTCTGACCTTCCTGATTCTGAAGGGAAGTCTTCTGTTTCATCCATTTGGGGATCTACCTCTTAGGTGGCTTGCCGCTCTGTTAAGTTCCACTATGATACTTTTGATGCCTCTTCCAGAACTGCTGCCTTTGGGTCTGTCAGAAGGTGTTACTCTTAGCTATTCCGCCATCATTACCTGAAGACATTAAGGTTACGTAGCTGGATGCTCCTTTGGATAATACAAATCTCTTTGGGACTGTTGCTGCTGCTGTTTTTTAAGTTCCTTCAAGAAAAAGGTAAAGCTTTGCAAGATCTTTAACATGTTTTTGTATCCCCTATCCCCAAGTTCTAGAAGGAACTATCCTACTAGGCCTGTTTTTGTTTGCAGGCAGCCTCATCAGGCCACTAAAGGCAGGAAGGGTGGTAAGCAAGTGCATAGTCTTCCCAAGATCCTGTGATTCAGAAGCCTTCTCTTTCTAACATGCCTGCTTCTCTTTGACATTTTGCAGTCCCTAACTCTCTTCCAGGTTCCTTTGTCCTTTTGGCTGTCTCTCTTCCAAACTGGCAACTCATCGCCTCAGATTCCTGGGTTCTGTCTGTGACACCCCTGCACTGGCCCAGTAATCTAGGAGCCTCAATCCTCATGACTGGCAACAATGAGGGTTGTATACAATGGGAGGATGACAAGTACACACACACAGTAAAATGCAATTTCTCAAGAGCACAAAGAGATTGCAGTCAGTCTGGGGTTGGCTTCTGCCTCTTTCTCCAGATCCCCAGTAAGACACACCACTGGCACAGCTATAAGGTTAAGATCTCAGCTGAGGGGTCAAGCTAAGACCTCCAGCACCCTCTCTATCCAACGAGTGCTTCGTGTCCCTGCCCAAGTAGTTGACACACACACTCTTTGAGATTTGATTTATATACAAACACACACACACACACCTGGGAAAGGCTGGCTCAGGTTTACTAGCTATGCCCCCTTCTGCCCAGACTGCAAGGTAGTTATCACTGCCACCAACCCCTACTTACCTGCTACTATATGGTCCTTATTAAGGGTGTCCAATCCTACTGTGTAATGTTACTATTATCCAAATGATAGTCTGACCAAGACTTGGAAGGCTATTTATGAGTGGCCTGTACAGCGTCACCAAGTACATATGCAAGTACCCTAAGAGCTTTAAATATGCCTCACAAATATCAGCCACAAAGATGAGTTTAAATATATGTCATAATAAATAATAAAAGAGCAAGACAAATCTCAGAAAACAAACACAGTTACTTCAGAGTTCAGAATCACAGGAAGTATTTTAAAACAACATTGCAGAACATTCTGAAATAAATACAGAAAACATTTAAACTAATCTTTAATATAGTCCTAACTATATCTAAAAGAAATTACTGTACCATAGTTACTTACTGTTAGCAAGGCAAATGCAGATGGTGGTGATGAGGAGTAGATGTTCTTGCTAGGTCCAATACAAAATACAAAGTCTCTCTAACTCTCTGAGAGAGTTCCTAAATCAATATCAAACTTTATTGCTAGGTTAGCTTGGATGACATCACTTTTGTCACCTGACTTCATTTCCCAGGCTAACACAGACACTAACAGAATTTTACATTTCTGTGTGAAAAATACACATCTCTGAGATGTTTGCTCAGAACTGGAAGTCATAAAACAGTAAAACACTTTTACATTTTAGACCTAGTAATTAGTTCTCTCCAAGACTATAGAAAAGCCTCTAGCTCTAGACATTGTTTGCTTCTCTGAAACTGAGATAACACAATTGTAAAACAATTTCAACTTATTTTCTTGAAGTTTTTGTAAGTTAATCTTCTATATTCTAGCAGGGTATGCTGTGATTAGATTCTTGAAGCTCAGTACATAACATACAGTTCTGTATAAATCTTATCAATATTCACAGATGACATAGAATTATTTACAGAATTCCAGATAGCTGGGCTGGCAGTGTCACATTTCTCCCCTCCCTGAAAACTCAAGCTAGTTTTTATACTGACCCTTGAGAAACAGTGCTTGAGAGGGTTGAGCCTATCTGGGAATACCTTACCCATTCCCTGTCTTGAGAGCACATCTGTGTTGGCATTGCTAAACCCGCTGCAGTGCTGCACTGTCATATATGCTTGCAACCCTGGGCTCCACCTTAGTAATTTGGCATTTTGCTGGCTGGCTCGATGTAGCCATGTTAAGAGATTGTGGTCTGTAACTGCCGTGATTTTCCTTCCATACAGATAAGGCTGAATTTTCTGCAGAGCTCACACTATGGCTAGGCATTCCTTGTCTGTAGCTGCATAGCATTCCTCCCTGGGTTGGAACTTAAGACTGAGCTATATCACTAGGTTCTCTACTCCCTCTGAGGAAACCTGGCTATAAGTACAGCCCCCACCCCATGGTTTGAAGCATTCACCTGCACAACAAATAATTTGCTGTAATCTGGACTGGGTAACACAGGGGGTCCACCCAAAGCTCTTTTAAGCTTCAGAAATGCCTGTTCACATGCTGGGATCCACACTACGTTATCTGGCTTGTTTTTCCTAGTCAGGTTTGTGAGGGGAGCAGCTATGATAATATAATTGAGGACAAACTTTCTGTAGTACCCTGCTGTCCCTTAGCATGCCCCCACTTGCTTTTTTAGTAAAAGGGGCAGGCCATGCCTGAATGGCTTTCACTTTGGCAGGTTCTGGCCTAATCTTACCACTCCCCACTTTATGTCCCATGTAGGAGATCTTTGCCATACCCACCTGACATTTGCTGGGCTTAATGGTCAGCCCTGACCTTTGTAGTCTGCCCAGCACCTCCCTGACATGCTGAAGGTGTTCTTGCTAGGAATGGCTGCAGATGGCAATACCATCTAGGTAAGCAAGGGCAAAATCTCCTGCTAGGATACTATCTACCAGGCTCTGGAAAGTCACCAGAGCATTTTTCATCCAAAGGGGGATATTTTTGAACTCATACAAGCCAAAAGGAGTCACAAAGGCTGACCTCTCTCTAGCACTGGGAGTCAAGGGCACCTGCCAGTAATCCTTGGTAAGATCAGTGGTGGTAAGATACTTAGCCCCACCCAGCTGCACTAGGGCTTCATCTGTCCTAGGCATGGGGTAAGCATCTAACTCTGTGTGACTATTTAATTTCCTGTAGTCCACACACAACCTGGTGCTGCCATCTTACTTTGGTACCAGCACCACTGTGGAGGCTCAGGGACTGCTGGACACCTGAATTACCCCTAGTTCTAACATTTCCTGTATCTCCTTCCTCCAAGTCTGTTTGACTCTCTCAGGCACCCTATAAGGGGCCTGATTAATAGGTCTTTGGGGTCCTGTATCCACATGGTGCTGCACCATGTGAGTACACCCTGGTTTCTCAGTGAACATGCCCCCAAACTCCTGTAACACTGATTGGATTTCACAAACCTGGGTGGGGGATAGCTGCTGGGACATTGCTACCCCTTCCACATAGGTGTCAGTCCGAGCCTCGCTGAGGAGATTATAGATCCTTCAGGCTCCTCCTGCCAGCCATTGCAGATATTCAGCACAAGGGCTTCCCAGTCATGGTAAGATTTCATCATGTTAACTTGGTACAGTTTGTGCCCCTCCCTAGCAGTTCTACCATGTAGTTAACATCATTTCCCTTCCTTACCACCTTGTAGGGTCCCAACCCAGCTTTCCTCCAGGTTGTTGTCTCTGATAGGAATGAGAACCATTACTTACTGCCCCACACCATACTCTGTAGCTCGGGCATTTCTGTCATACCAGACCTTTTTCTGCTGTTAGGCTTCTTCCATGTTCTCCTGGGCCAAGCCCATGAGTTCCCTGAGTCTTGTCTTGAGGTTTAGGACATATGCCACAACAGACTCATTGTGGGATTCACACTCACCCTCCCACTCATCTGAAGTCATATCTAGAGGTTCCCTCTCCCTTTGCCCATACAGCAACTCAAAGGACGAAAAACCTGTGGATTCCTGTGGAACCTCTCTGTAAGCAAACAACAGATGGGTCAAATATTTGTCCCATTCCCTCTTTAACTGGTCTGCAAATGCCCATAGCATCGTCTCGAGTGTAGAGTTTAACCTCTCAACAAGACCATCAGTCTAGGGATGGTAGGGGGTGGTCTTTAGGTGCTTCATCCCGCAGTGCTTCCACAGACAAGCCAGCAGGTCTGACGTGAAATTGGCACCTCTATCAGTATTTCTTTTGAGAAATCTACCCTGTTGAAAATTTCTAACAAAGCATTTGCCACCTTTTGTGCCCTAATGGAGGACAGAGCCACTGCCTCAGGTATCTGGTAGCATAATCTACTACTGCTAGGATATACATTTTCCCCTGTGGAACTTGGGGTACTCTGAGGTCCCACAATATCCATAAATATCCTTTAAAATGGCTCCTCAGTCATAGAAAAAGGCGTCAGAGAAGCTTTCACCTTGTCTCCTGCCTTGGCTACCTTTTGGCACTACCCACAAGTACTGCAATACCCTGTTACATCTCTGGCCAGGCCAATAAAAGTTTTGCATAATACATCTCTTTGTATGTTTTATGCCCTTATGACCTGCAAAGGGAATATCATCGGCTATGGCTAGAAGTGCCAGATGGTAGGCTCTGGGCACTACCAACTGCTGTATTCTCTCACCCTCTAGCCTTCCCTCAGGGGTACATGCTCTATACAGTAACCATTTGTCCCGGTGTACAGATTCCCCCTTTCCTTGAGAAGCAGGTGCCTCACTAGCTGCCTCCTTCAGGCCTTGTAATGTAGGGTCTTAGAGCTGAGCCTGTCTCAACTCTCTTTTTGTAACAGTTCCCATCTTCCCTTCCACAGGAAATCTGGTATTCTCTGACAGCGGTGTCTCACTGTCAGCCTGGGTACTACTACTCATCTCTGCCCTTGCAATCACTCTGTCCAAGGGAACATTAATACCCACAAGCAGCTGTGGCTCACCTTCAGTCTTACTGTTTCAGGGTAGCTCCCTCCCTGATATAACCATCTCACCATTTCTGGCCGCATGTGAGCGGTCTGTCTGAGTCTCTGCCAGGCTACCAGACCCACATGCTTGTCTCCAAGACTGACTGCGTGTAACTGCATGCCCACATGGTACTGCATTATCATAATCATTCCCTGTCAGGAGATCTGCAGGGATACCCTCACACACCTACTTGCTTGCTTCCTTTTCCAGCCTCCCAGTGAAGGTTAACCCTAGCCAAAGGTATTTGGAATGGGATCCCTCCTAAAGCTCTGACTAGAGTAGACTGCCCAAGCAAGTAGTGCTCCTCTGTAACCATTGCAGGCTTCACAATGGTTAGATCAGAGGCTGTATCTGTCTTAGCAGTGGCCTCTTTCCCCTTGACTCAAGACAACCTACTGTTGTCATTTTGTCATTCCCACTTACTGGCTCTCCCACCTTTTGTTCCCCACCTTCCCTCTGTGGACATCTATATGCTGCATGGCCCCACTGGTTTGATTTAAAACATTTAACCCTTGGTTCTGGATGTGTACCTGGACTAGTGGCTTCCCCTGCTACTGGCGGACTCTTTTGGGGTAGTGTGGGCTGCCCACCATGGGTTCCCTTAGACCCATGAGCAGCATTGGGTGTCCCTTTTCTGTGCAGTGATGCCCTGCTTACTAGGTATAGGTCTCCTTTCTTCCCCAACTCATCTGCAGTAGTGCATTGTCCCATCAACTAACCAGATTCTCATGTCCTCAGGCAAAGTGCTAAGGGCTTGTTCCCTCATAAGAAGGTCTGCCAGCCCTTCAGAAGTGATGATCTGACATCCACTCACCCACCTATGAAAATAAGTGCAGCAATATATTCACACACACTTTCATCTGACTTGCATCTATGCTCACAAAACTTTTTCTGTAACCTTCAGGTGTTAACTTAAACCACTCTAAAAGGCAGTTCTTTACAACATTATAACTTAAACACATAGTATCAAACAGTTTAGAAATTACATTTACAGAGTTTAGAAATTACATTTACAGATTTACCATGGAGTAAGGGGGTCAGGAACCGTACCCAGAGCCCTTGGTCAAGGTTATACTGTTTACATACACTCTCAAACATATGACTGAAACTATCAAAATTATTCCCCTCTGTAAATTGTGGAAGAAATGTACTTACTGTTGTTTTTGGGGTTAGGTTACTCCCTTCCCTATTACCTCCATGACTCCGGCAAAGAGTCAGCATCTCCTTTTCATGTTGCCTCTGCCTCTTATTCTCCTCAGCTTCCAGGTGTCACAGTTTCTCATTTTCCTCACCCTTCAGACATGGCAGTTTCTCATTTTCCTCAGGCTCCAGACTTCTCAGCTTCTCTGCTGCTTCTATTTCCAAATGCTTGGCCTCCAGCTCAAGTCTCCTTTCTGAGAGTTGTACATTTCCAAGGCCAGTCTGATTGCCCGCCTTGTTGCTATTCTGCGATGCAGCTGTGACTAAAGCTGCAATCATGTCTGCTTTAGCCTGGCCCATCTCAGCCAGCTGACTCCTTGCCAGCTTGCCATACACCTCTGCTGACAGGCCTGCCTGCTCTCCCTGACTAACCAAGCTAACAAAAAAAATAAATAAAACAATTGTGATATGAACTCTGAATGTTCACTGTGTGGCTGATAGTGACCACTGTACATAGGCTACAGGAATTCAATATCCACATCACTACAAGTCAATTAATATGTGATGTGGCTGTCTCACCACAGTCAACTAATTAATATGAGATGTGGATATCCCGCCACTGCCACCAGTTAATATGTGATGCCCCTGCACTGGTCCAGTAATCAAGGCGACTCAATCCTCACCACTGGCAACACAGTGGGACGATGACAAATACACACACAATAACATGCAATTTCCCTTAAGAGCACACAAAGATCACAGTCAGTCTGGGGCTGGTTTCTGCCTCTTTCTCCAGACCCCATTAAGACTCCCCACTGGCACAACTATAGGGTTAAGATCTCAGCTGAGGGGTCAAGCCAAAACCTCCAGCACCATCTCTGTCCAACCACTGCTTTGTATCCCTGTTCTAGTAGCTGACACACACGCGTGCACAGACACACACACACACACACACACACACACACACACAAACAAACACACACTTTGAGATTTGATTTATATACAAACACACACGCACCTGGGAAAGGCTGGCACAGGTTTACTAGCTATGCCCCTTTCTGCCCAGACTATAAGGTAGTTATCACTGCCACCAGCCTCTGCTTATCAGCTAATATAAGGCCCTTCCTACTGTGTAATAGTACTACTATACAAATGGTAGTCTGACCAAGACTTACAAGGCTTTTTAAGAGTGGCCTGTGCAGTGTCACCAAATACATACAGGAAGTACTGTAAAAGCTTAAATATGTCTCACAAATGGCAGCCACAAAGATAGGTTTAAATGTATTTAATAATAAATAATAAAAGAACAAGACAATATTCAGAAAACTGTTACTTCAGAGTTTAGAATCACAGGAAGTATTTTAAAACAACATTGGAGGGCAGTCTGAAATAAATAAAGAAACATCTAAAGTATATTCCTAACTATAGCTAAAAGAAAATACTGTAACCTAGTTACTTACTATATTAGCAAGGCAAATGCAGATGGTGATGATGAGGAGTGGATGTTCTTGCTTGGTCCAAGACAAAATACAAAATGCAAAGTCTCTCTCTGAGAGTGTTCTTAAACCAGTATCAAACATTACTGCTGGGTTAGCTTGGATGATATCACTTTTGTCACATGGCTTCAGTTCCCAGGCTAACACAGAACAGAATTTAACATTTCTGTGTGAAAAATACATCTCTCAGATGTTTGCTCAGAACTGGAAGTTGTAAAACAATAAAACACTTTTACATTTTAGACTTGGTACTTACTTCCCTCTAAGACAATAGAAAGACCTCTAGCTCTAGACGTTGTGTCTGCTTCACTGAAACTGAGAGATAACACAATTGTAAAACAATTTCAACTTATTTTCTTGAAGTTTTGTAAGTTAATCTTTTATGTTCCAGCAGGGTATGCTGTGGTTACATTCTTGAAGCTCAGTACATAACATACAGTTCTGTGTAAATCATATCAATATTCACAAATTACCGAGAATTATTTACAAAATTCCAGATAGCTGGGCTGGCAGTGTAACACTGTCCCTCATCTATCAGGATTACTTCATAGTGCCCCCCCCCTTTTAAGAGATTCCTCAACCACCTCCAGAGCAGTTTCCTCTTCTCTCAGAAGTTCTTGGGTCCCTGGTGGGAGAGTGAAATATTCAACCGGTTCCTCCTTCCCAAGTAGGAACGGGATTTTACTCCAGAATATTCCTGGTTCCTCGAAGGAGGCACTTGGAGACCTATTCTGGATCTGTCTTTGCTCAATACCTTTTTCAAGGTTCATTCTTTTCAGATGCTTTCACTTCAAACCATGTTTCCTCTGTTGCTGTCCCAGGATTTTCCGGTGGCTTTGAATCTGAAGGATACTTACCTTCATATTCCTATTCATCCTCTTTTCAGGAAGTTATGTTTTTGTGTTGTTTCTTCTAATTTTCAGTTGTCTACTACCATAAGCATATACACAAAATGCCTAGGTCCTGTGATTGCCTTTTGCAGACTCCAAGGCATTCAGATTTTTCCGTATTTAGATGACCTGTTGATTCAGGCTCCTTCTCCCAATTGTCTGTTAAGGCTCTGAGTTCATTGTATGTCTCCTTCAAAGTCTGGTGTTCACTATCAACTTCCAAAAGTCTGTCCTGACTCCCTCTCAGGATCATGTCTGTCTGGGTTGCAGGATTCAGATAGTGCCAATGTTGACCTCTTTTTCTGCCTCCAAAGGCTTTGTCATTGACAGTTTTCTTTCAGTCTTTTCTTCCTCTGCCTACCATTTCAGTCAGAAAGTTTCTTTGGGCCCTAGAGTTCATGGTCTTTTCTATTCCAGTACTCCCCACTGCCAGACTGCATATGTGGACACTTCTGTGATACCTTAATTCAGTTTGGCTTCAGCATTACCACCTCTGGATTTCAGAGTGCCTCACATTCTTTGTGTCGAGGGAGTTTGAGTGGTGGATTCTACAACTTGACCTCAACCCAGGCTTGCCCTTTCAGCCTCTGGTTCTTCCTCAAGAAGTGTTCAGATACCTCAGACGTGGGGTGGGGTGCTACCTGTGGTCATGTAAAAGTCCAAGGTCACTGGCCCTCCCAATCATGAGTCAGAGCATATCAACATCAAAGAGATGAGAGTTCTGATTCTGGCCCTAGAGGATTTTCCACTCGTGTTCTTCTAGGCCCCCTTAAGTTTTACACATACAACACCACAAGTGATGTGGTATGTCAACAAGCAGGGAGGGCACAAAGTCTTACCTTCTTTGCAGGCTGGCTCTTTAGGCCTGGGATCTAGCTGTCAGTTAACACTTCAGGCAGTGTATATTTCTTCAGAGCACATTCTAGTGGCACTGTCCTTGAGCAGCTCCAAACCACAGGCTCATATATGGTTACTTCATAAAGATGTATTTCTGGACATAGTCCATTGTTGGGGTATTCCACAAGGATATAATTTGCCTCCCCTCTGAACAGACAGTTCCCTCTTTTCTGTTCCAGAGTGCCATGCCATCTGGCATGGAAGATGGACGCCTTTTCTTTTCCTTGGAAGGGGATGTTTCTTTATGCTTTCCCTTCTCTTCCTCTACTTCCAAGAGTCTTGCAGATGATTCAGCTGAACTTCCCAAAAAATTTGCTAGTGACTTCCTTTTGACCAAGACAGCTCTGGTTCCCCTTTTAATGCCTCTGGCCAGGGATCACCACAAGTTACTGTACCTTACCAGTTGGACCTCGTCACATAGAACAAAGGGTCATTTTTCCAACCTCACTTGTCCACTCTTCAACTGACACTGTGGGTGATAGGGTTTTGATCCCTTTTAGGCACGCCATTTCTGGGGATGTTCTCTGGGTTTTACAGGAGGCAAGAAAAGCTGCAATTAGAAAATAGTATATGTCGAAATGGAAAAGGTTTTCTCTCTGGTGCTATGCTCGTAGCAGGGACCCATTTTAAGTGGGGGTCCCTCTGATTCTCTCCTATCTGTGTGAGTTGCTTCAGCCTGGCTTGGCCTATTTTTCTGAAAAGGCCCAGTTGTCCGCTGTTTCTGTCTGTCTGCTCTTAAATTCTCCTTTGGCTTCTCATTTTGAGGTCAGACAATTCTACATCTTAGGGCCCCATATTCCTCCTCTTCCTTGGGACCTTAATTTTGTTTTGGAAAAATTGACTCAGGCTCCTTTTGAGCCTGCAGTTTCAGCTTGTCTGCACCATCATACCTGGAAGACTGTCTCTTATTGCTGGCTGTTTCTTCTGCTTGGAGGGTTTCTGAGCTTCAGGTCCTTATGGCCATTCTTCCTTTTTTTTTTTTTTTTTTTTTTTTTTTTTCTCAGAGACAGAATACCTGTTCAGACTAATACTTTTTATGCCCAAAGTTTGCAATGAGTTGTCCTTGAATCAGGCAATACAGCTCCCTTCCTTTGTTCCGTCTGCACAGTCTACATGTGAGAGGATCCTGCTTACCTTGGATTTGCATAGACGGCTTGGGTATTATTTTGATAAAACTAAGGCCATTCGTAAGTCTGACCAGCTTTTTGTTTCTACTTTAGGCTTAGCTGTTAGCAAGCAAACCATCGCCTCCTGCATATCTATGGCCATTTCCTTTTCTTGTTCTGTTCATGGCAAGTGTAGATCAGTATGTATGTATACTTTTAAGAAGCTTTCTATGGGCTTGCACATGTGTATAAATACTGAGCATGTGCAAGCCAGACATTTTGTAGAGACCTTTTGAGATGTAAGCATGCATGTATGTAATGGTCTGTCAGTTAATCAGTTCATTTAAATTTTATGTTGCTGCTATCCATCTTGATGTTTTTCTATATAATAAAGCATATAAACAAACAACCCCGCCTGTTCGTCTTGAATCGTAACGTAGAACCAACAACAGCATGTTTCTGCCTACGTCAGTTAGAACTCATTCTATTAGGACTGTTGCCTCTTATGGTACTTTCTTCAAGAGTTTGGACACCAATTTCATTTATGAAGCTGCTACTTGGTCTTCAGGTCATACATTTACTAAACATTATAAATTGGATATGGTTTCTAGAGCCAGAGTAAGTTTTGTTAGGGCTATCCTGCATGGGTTTGTTGGTCAACCATTGCATAGCTCATTCAAATCCTGCCTTCTTTTAAATCTCGTTCCTCCTCTGCATGTATTGATCTCACAGTTCCCATTTTTTTCCTATGTAATTTGCTCCTGCTCTTTTCTTAAGATCCCAGTTCCAGTTGTTTTAACTCTTTTACTATCTTCACTACTTCTAGTAAAGTTAGTTTAGACTTTGATGTCCATTTTCTAGTAATTGCTTTTTTGGCAACCATCATAATTAGACTCAGCAAGGTCTGCTTACTGTGTCTAAGCAATTCCGAATTTGTGTCACACCTCAAAAAAAATCATTTCTCTAGTCACTCCAACTTGCTCGCCCAGCATTTGCGCCAGAGCAGTTTGCAGGGAATCTTTAAAGTCTACCAACTCATTACACTCCATGAAAATATGTTCCCAGTTACTGTTTCTGCCCCATCGCATATCCAACATTTTCTGTCTACCTGAGGGAGAATTCTTTGAAGTCTGCTTGGGGTATAAACATACCTATGTAAGCACTTCCAGGCAAAGATCTAAAATCTTTTAGATTTTGTTGCATATTTGAGAGACGTACATGTATACCCACATTGTTTCTTTGTGAATTGCTTATCTAATCTCTCTTTCCAGTCCTTCCTAACCTCTGATTGATTCTTACAGTTATTATGCAATCCGATGTTGTCCATTTCACTATGCATCACAAATGGGTCTGAATCTGTAAAGCAGACAAAGTTCCACATGGTTATGGTGCAATCCATTCTGCAGTTGCTGCACAAGGATGACTAGATGTGCTCTGTAGATCTCCAGGATGCGTACTATCATATCAAAATAGACAGTGTTCGCCAAATGTATGGCAGTGGTTGCAGCTCATTTTCATCTGCAAGGATTTCAGGTGTTTCCGTACCTGGACAATTGGCTGCTGATGGCACTCACAAGGCATCAATTACTACAAGTGATCTGCTTCATGTTATATGTGTTTCACCACCTGGGATCACAGTAAATATGACAAAATCCAAGTTGACTCCGGTACAGGAGATAGAGTTCATAGGAACGCAGCTAAACAGAGTAACACAAATAACAGCCCTTTCCTCTCAAAGAATCGTATCCCTGAGACAGCAGGTTCAACTCTTATTAGATATTCCCAGTCAACCAAATCGACTGGTACTCATGGCCCTGGGATCCATGTCAGCTGCCATTCTTTTGGTACCCCTGGCCAGGATTTTCATTCAAATTTTTCAGTGGAACCTAGTGGTATAATGGTCTATTCTGTGTCATCCTCTGTCAGCTCCAGTCAGACTCACTCCAGTTTGCATGTGGCATCTCCAGTGATGGACATTAACAGACAACCTCCATCTAGGAAGATCATTCATTCTTCCCACTCGTTTGGCCACTGTGACCACGGATGCCTCTCTGTTGGGGTGGGGTGGGGGGCATTTCCAGGGAAGGATGGTTCAAGGCACGTGGTCCACTATAGAGACCAAGTTGCACATAAATGTTCTGGAGATAAGGGTGGTCCTCCTCGCATTGTACGCCTTTCAGGACTGCCTTCCTCTGGGAACTATTGCAGTTATGATGGACAACATGTTGTTGATTTGGTACATCAACAAGCAGGGGGAACCTGTTCATACCCATTGTGCAGGGAGGCCATGAGGGTTTGGGAATGGGAGATTTCTACAAACCACTTTTTTATTTCTACGCACAGCCCAGGGGAATCTATCATTCTTGTTGACCGAAACAGCTCGATTTTGAGCCCAAGTGAGTGGCCCCTAACCCAGTCATTCACAGAGCAGATGTTGAGCTGTTTGGGGCCAGCCTTGCTGTGACCTCTTTACTTCTCCTGTAAGCAACAAGTGTGCCAGGTACTTTCCTCTGATTCTCTTCTGTGTGGGAGTCACCCGTGGATGCTGTATTCAACAATTGGCCCTCGGGTCTCCTGTATGTTTACCCACCTATTCCCTTGATAACCAAAGTTCTTCAGAAAGCCCACAGGTTGTAGACCAATCTAATCCTCATTGCCCCTTATTGGCCTCACCAGGTATGGTTCCCTTTCCTGCGATCTCATTGCAAGTATCCTCCATGGGAACTGGATCCCAAACAGGATCTGATATCTCATCTGTCAGAACACCAGATCACACTCTACGATCCCTCAGACTAACTGCTGCTCTGCTAATTATTCCTTTCTTAATGGCAACTTCTGTTCTAGATTCTACTAAATACTCTACCAGTGCTGGTCTGTCATTTAGGACCCCCCCGTTTCTTTCTCTTTACCTATATTCTGACATCAATCCCTGACATGGAAGGCAATCTCCAGCCTGCAGTCCAAATAAGCTCCCAGCATTCTCCCATTCCACTACCCATCCCTGTCCAGTCACGAACTCCCAGCACTTTGGTTCCCCACCAGTCTTCTCCAATACACTCCTGCCCCCTCTTGCCTACTGTCCACATCCCCATTTGCAGTTATCCCTATTGGCAGAATCTCCTTTCTCCATTCCTGTGTTGGCTTAGTTCTTAGAAGACCTTCTGCTACTTTATGAATATAATATTCTGTATGATTATTGTCATTCTTCTTAAAGGTCTGCATCCAAAATCCCAGTCTCTCCCACTACCTGAACCCCCCCCCATTTCATCATCATAGTTTTCCGCTTGTGCTATGCACAGGAGCCCAACTGTGTTACTCCAAAACAGCCCCTCAACTCGGGCAATCCCAATCCACCCTGTTCCACTAGAAGAATAAGCCTGTCTCACTTGATTCTTGCTGTCCTCTCCTCCAAGATAAATCCCCCCAGCTCTTCATTAATTGCTATCCACAACTTCTCCTCTGGTTGATAAAAATATGCCTGATCAATGAGTAAGACTAAAGGGACTAAAAACATTCTAACTGCCTGTATCTTACTGTCAATATCCTATATTTTGTCTAGTCCCTTCCCACGCATCCTTAGCTGCCACATCAGTATAATTTTCAATCCATATTCCTAAGCACTTCACTCAATCATGTCCCCACAAATATAGATACCGCTGAACCAGTTTGTATATGGGTACATAATTCACCACTACTGCCCTTGCCTCACCAATTTTGTATCCCAAAAAGGCTTGAAACTGTCTCAGTACATTCTACAACACTGTATTATCCCTTTCTGGTTTTGCCAGGTACAAAATAATGTCATCTGCAAATAGAGCCAGCCCTTCTTGACAACTATACCAGCTACATCCTTGAATTTCTGAGTCTCTCACTTTCTTTGCTAATGGTTCCAAACATAATGCAAATAACAAAGGGGAGAGAGGACAATCCTGTCTGGTTCCTCTGCCTAAGCAGAGATTGTCAGAGAGGACCCCACCCACTTCAGTCTTCCCCTCTGATCCCTCATACATCCTCCCAATAAACCCTATAATTTCATCAGGAAATACAAATGCTTCCATTGCTCTGCTCATAAAATCCCAGCTTACTCTGTCAAAGGCTTTTTCTGCATCAAAATACACCAGCAACAGTGGTATTTTCTTACATTCTCCTTCCCTCTAGATCATCACTGTTCTGTTTGTTGTCAAATGTTTCCCTCCCCTCCACAAAATTACATTGATCCATATCCATCAATTCTGGCATCACTTCTGCCATTCTTTTAGCCGCTTTAGACATAAACACTTTGTAATCATGATTCAGCACTTAAGTGAGTCTGCATGAAGCTGGATCAGATGGATCTCCATCCTCCCTAGTTAATACAGCTACCACCACTTTTTTCCAGGATGTTGGCACTCCTTCTCCTCCCAAAACACTGCCAAACAAAACCTTTCAGATCTTAATCAGTCTCTTCCCTCCTAGCTTCCAAACGTCCACAGGAATGCCATCCAGTCTTGGGAACCCTCCTGTAGATTGACTGTACATCACCATCTTCATCTCATGTCCCCTGATAGCAACCATCAGCAACTTTGCCTCCTCTCCCTCCAGCCCTGGCTTAAACATTTCCACCCGTACCCTTTCTTGATTTCCACATTTCCCTGCTCCATACAGACTCCCATAGAATTTCCGAAACACTTCCAACACTTCTACAGGATCATCAGATGTTCTTCATCTCACATTGCTGCAGTCATAACCTGTGGGTAGTCCGCTGTCCTCGGTCGGCCCGAATCCCAAAGTATTAGGCTGGCATTGGTCATGGTCGCTTAGATCTGACGTCAGTACGCCTTGGTACTAAAGCGCATGACCAACGTCATATCCCCAGTCTTTCTTGCCGCATGGTCTGAAGCAGAAGCAGCGTTTGCAAGTGCCGTTCGGCGTCCTGAAATTTTCGTATTCTGAGTTTCAGACCGAAACCAAGTTGGACTAAGTACCCCGTTGGGGAATATTTTTGTCTTTTCTTGCCTCAGTTTAATCCGGATTTCAGAAAAAGTGAATAATTGTATTTCTTGTGGGAAACAGATACCTCATAAGGATTACCACTCTCTCTGTATTCCTTGCTTGGGGCCTGAGCACGACGTAGTCGGGTGTCGCTTTTGTGCTAAATTTAATAAGCGCACCATTAAATGTAGGTTAGATTGTGCTAGGCTTGTCTTCGGTAAGCGGTGTAATTATAACATGCCGTCGGATCCTCCGACGCCCGCTACCGCTAAGAAGCGTAAGGAGAAATCGGTAAAGTCTAAACAGGATGAGTCGTCCGTTCCGGACGCCGGTTCTTTCGAAACCACGGTGGAATCTGTGGATCCAGCCGAGGTTTCAGTTGAGTCTCAGGGGGAACCTTTAGTTTTGCAAGATGTGGCCTCTCAGGAGTCAGGTCAGGCTGAGGGGGCCTCTCAAGTTGCTGTTATCCCTTCTTTACATAAGGTGGCTAGGCCTTCTCCCTCTGTCTCTAAGGTACCTTCCAAGGCCAGGCCTGGTTTGTCTTCCTCTGGCGTCAGTCCTACTTCTGCAGGTTCTGTACCTAAAAAACACATGCTTAAAATGGCAGAAGATTTGATTTCCTTGATCAGAGGTTCTATGCCCCCTCCAGACAAGAGGCCTAGGGTGGAGCCAGAGGTGGAAGGATTGGAACAGTCTTCAGATTACTCAGAGTCTTCGGCTGAAGACATTCAGGATTTTCCCCCTTTTTCTGATTTAGACGCGGAGGATTCTTGTCCTTCTGCTTCCCCTCCAGAGGATTTTTCTTTTTCAGAAACCCTGCATTCTATGAGGGAACATTTTAAATGGGAAGGTCAGGATTTCTCAGATTCCCGAAAGAGGCTTAGGGAATTCCTATTTTTGCCACAACATAGGCCCTTGGCTATACCTCCTGTTTTGGATGTTGTGCAGGATGTTTTCTCTGAGGCTTCCCTTAATCCAGACTCTTTGCCTCCTGCCCCGGTTAAGCCAGATAGGTATTACAGAGTGCCAGAGGCTCATAAATATTTGTATAAGAGCCCTAGGGCTGACCCAGAAACTATTAGCCAGGGACCTAAGGGTGTCAGGGCTTCTGTTGTAAAGAATCCAGTTCCTATGGATAAAGACTCTAGAGCTTTGGATAGGTGGGGTAAAAAGGTGTATACCTCTTCCACTCTTGCAATGAGGGCTTTGAATTGCCAGTTTCACATGCTGAAGTACCAGAATTTTCTCCTTAGTCAGTTAAAATCTAAGGTAGATGCTTTAGCAGAGGGCATAGAGTGTAAAGAATTACAAGATTTGGTTCATGCCTCTGATCAGGTGGGTAAGCATTCTTTGCAGTGTGGTTTTGATACTTTGCAGGCCTCTTCCAGGGTGGCTGCCACTGGATCTGTTATTCGTAGGCACGCCTGGCTTAAGGATCAAAACTTGTCAGAGCTTGTTAAAGCTCGTATTCTGGATGCTCCCCTGCAGTCTGAAGTTTTGTTTGGTTCTCCTGTGGAGTCAGTCTTGAAGAAAATGGAAGACAAAGCTAAGTCAATGCAGACTGTTAAGGATTTTTTGCAGGTGCAGCCCCCTAAGTTTAGCAGGAATTGGCCTACTAAGGGATGGGCTTACCCTTCTTCTGATTTACAGTCTAGGGGTAGATCTAGACGTGGTAGGGGCAGGGCTCATGCACAGGGTTCCTTTAGGCCTAGGACGTGGAGTTCCCCTGCACAGTCTACAGGTGAGGGCAGGGGCCAGTCCTTTTGTAAACAGACCCAATGACCTGCATCTTCAGCTGCCCGATCCTTCCTGTCAGGCAGCTCCTCTGGGAGGAAAGTTGGCACTTTTCAGGCAAAATTGGCTTTTAGTTACCCAGGACAAATGGGTGCTGGACATCATAAACCGAGGTTACAAGTTTTATTTCCACACGTTGCCCCCTTTCAAAGGCATGCCAGACGTTCCTCCTCAGCAAAAGGTGGAGGCTCACAAACAGATTTCTTTACTTCTACAAATGGGGGCTATCCAGCAGGTCCCTCCATCAGAAGTGGGCCTAGGATTTTATTCTCGCCTGTTTCTTGTACCAAAGAAAAGAAACACTTGGAGGCCAGTTCTGGATTTGTCTATTCTCAACACTTACTTGGACATTCCAAAATTCAAAATGTTGACTTTGCAACAACTTCTGCCTCTGCTAGGCAAGGATCACTGGATGGTAACTCTGGATCTCAAGGAGGCTTATCTTCATATTCCTATCAGGCCCAGCTGCAGGAGATTCCTGCGTTTTCGGGCTGGGACTTTACATTATCAGTTCTCTGCATTGCCCTTTGGCTTATCTACTGCACCCAGGGTATTCACAAAGGTTCTGGCTCCAGTGATAGCCTTCTTAAGGTTAAGAAGAATACAAATTTATCCTTATTTGGACGATTGCCTGATTCTTGCTCAAGACGAAGACAAGCTACTTCACCATCTTCAGTATGTTATGACAGTGTTAAGGTGCCTAGGGTATTCTGTGAACGAAATAAAGTCCAGTCTAGTACCCTCTCAGGACATGTGCTTTCTGGGTGTAAGACTGAATACAGCCTCTCAGATGGCGTTTTTGACCCCGGACAAGCAAAGAAATCTTACTCTTTACTTCCAACAATTGTCTCTCATGTCCAGGCTGACTGCAAGGACAGTCCTTCAAGCCTTGGGGTTCATGGCATCTTGTATTCTGGTGCTTCCCAATGCCAAACTGCATATGAGGAAGTTACAATGGTATCTCGAAAGTGTATGGACTCAACACTGCCACGATTTGGACACTGTCATTCAGATAGTACCTTGCATTCAAAAGGAATTTTTGTGGTGGGCTCAGGAATGTCACCTAAACAAGGGACTCTCTGTGACCCGACCAGAGGCGAGTCAGATCTTAACGACAGATGCCTCAGACAAGGCTTGGGGAGCACACCTCAATGGAAAATGGGTTCAAGACACGTGGCCTGCCAGACTTCAACATTTGCATATCAACATGAAGGAGATGTTAGCAGTCCAATTTGCATTGATGGCTTTCAAGGATCTACTTCAACCAGGACAGTGTTGATTCAAACAGACAACACAACTGTCATGTGGTACATCAACAAGCAAGGGGGAACCCATTCGTACCCTCTTTGCAGACAAGCTATGATTTTGTGGGAGACTGCTCTCAGTTTACATCTCACTCTTCAGGCAAGGTTTCTGCCAGGAGCACAGAACTCCTTAGCGGATGTTTTGAGCAGACAGATGGTGGATCCCCACGAGTGGAAATTGGATCCTCATGTGTTTCGACAGTTGACAGTGCTTTGGGGGACTCCAGCCATAGATCTGTTCGCTTCCCCACTAAATTTCCAGCTGCCAAAGTTTTGCACAAAGCTGTTTCATCCGAAGGCTTGGAAAGTGGATGCTCTATCATTCAGTTGGAACAATCTTCACGTCTATGCCTTTCCTCCTCTGCCTCTCCTTCCCAAGGTGCTCTTGAAGGTCAGACAGGACAAGCCCTCCATGATTCTAATAGCTCCAGATTGGCCATGGCAGCACTGGTACCCTCTGCTGAGGAGTTTAGTACGGGAGCCTCCTTGGCCTTTGCCATCAGTTCCACACCTTTTGTCCCAGGCAGGCAATCATTTCCTCAATGTAAGGATACAGTCCCTGCATCTGACAGCCTGGCATATTCGGTTCTAGACCCTGGAGGGTCGCAGCTTCCTCAACAAGTTTTGGATGTTATTTTGGAGGCCAGGCGGCCTAGTACAAGGAAAGTTTATGCTGATAAATGGAGATTTTTTCTTTGGAGCCAAGCAAAGAGCTTTGATGTTTCAGTACCTAATTTGAGTGTTTCTCTTCAGTATCTTACAGAATTACTAGACAAAGGTTTGTCTTTCTCCTCTGTAAAAGTTCATGCTGCAGCCATTTCTGCTCACTATGATTGTGACCCACCATTATTCTCTCATCCTTTGTTTAAGCAATTTCTTAGAGGGGCAAAGAACATAAGACCCCCACGTAGAGCTCCTACTCCTTCCTGGGATCTCAATTTTGTGTTGGAAAAACTCACTTTACCTCCTTTTGAACCTGCAGCTACGTCTGAGTTAAAGTTTTTGTCTTGGAAGACTGCTTTTTTGTTGGCCATTACGTCTGCTAGAAGGGTATCTGAATTACAGGCTCTCATGGCAGTTGAGCCCTTCCTGATTTTTCATAAGGATAGAGTATCCCTACGTACTAACCCTACTTTTATGCCTAAAGTGGTTTCAAATGTGGCCTTGAACCAATCTATTCATTTGCCTACATTTTATGCTGACCCCCAAAATAAAGGGGAACAAATTTTGCATTCTTTTGGATATTCACAGGCAGTTGCGTTATTATTTGAACAGGATTAAAGGGCTCAGACAGTCTCAACAGTTGTTTGTTTCTTTTGCTTTGGGATCTCAGGGGAAACCTGTTTCTAAGCAAACTATTTCTAAGTGGATTGGACATTGCATTGCTTTTTGTTATTCTCATCATGGTAAGGAGATTCCTGCTGGAATCAGACCTCATTCCACTAGGGCTACTGCCACTTCTACTGCTTTTTTAAGGGGTGTAGCTACTAAAGATATTTTGGAGGCAGCTACTTGGAGTTCAGTGCACACTTTTTCTAAACATTACCATCTCCCTCTTTATTCCAAATCTAGGGCTGGGTTTGCCACTGCAATTTTACAGGGCATGTTAGCAGCTCCCAATGCTTTATAATTTTGCCATCCTCCCTTTACCTTTGCTTTGGGATTCTACCCACAGGTTATGACTGCAGCAATGTGAGATGAAGAACATAGTACAGTTTTGTACCTACCATAAATGTAGATGTTCGAAGATCCACATTGCTGCAGTCCAATTTACCCTCCCTCCTTCCCCACTGTAGTTTGGAGTGGTTGTGTGTTTTGGATTGTAAATATTGTTTTTTAGTTATGGCCTTTCTTTTTAGGGCCTTCTGACATCTGGGGCAAGAAAGACTGGGGATATGACGTCGGTCATGCGCTTTAGTGCCAAGGCGTACTGACATCAGATCTAAGCGACCATGACCGACGCCAGCCTAATACTTTGGGATTCGGGCCGACCGAGGACAGCGGACTACCCACAGGTTATGACTGCAGCAATGTGGATCTTCGAACATCTACATTTATGGTAGGTACAAAACTGTACTTTATCTTCCTTGCAATGGGCTCCTTAAGCTTGGTGACAACCCCCTTCACTTTCCGCTCATTAAGTCGTTGTGCCAAAAGTTTCTGTGCTCTCAAGTCAGCATCAAAAAAACAGTTGCTTAACAGCAATCCCTCTAAACTTATGCATATCATCAAGGCAGTGCCCTGTTTTCTGTTAAGCACTCTGCAGTTGCTCCTCTTCCTGTTCTGCAAGATTCCCCCACTCTTCAACACCTGTCAGTCCCCCCAAACAGTTCCTGCCACTTTTCATCTATACCTCCCCCTCTTCCATTTCCATTCTGTTCCTAAACTCCACCCTAATTTGTTTTAATGATGAGAATGAGAAAAAACACACCCACAGGAGTAAATGCCTCTCCACTAACTAAAACAATGTAAATAATAAATCCAATAATCAGATATAGGAAGAGGCAACCACCAGGCATTGAAAAATCCAGTCTTTCAAGTAAAACAAATGGTCTTTTAATTTAGTGCACAAAGGTGAGCGCTTTCACAAACTGCTTCATCAGACCATAAAAATTTCTTACTGCAAAAACACTTCCTTATATATTTATCACATGATACAAATGTAATTATTCAATTAGCAATTAAAAATATATATAGCTTATTATATGCAACTATCTAATCAATTACTAATATGTATCGACTTATATTAGCAACAAGTGCATGAATGTGTAAATATATATTCTAAAATAATCTAGTATAAAAATAACTAAATAAATATATAGAAGCATTCTATAGCAACATTTCATACTATGCATATAGAATACGACATAACTAAATGTCTGCTGCTGATATTAAAGATAAAAAACACTTGATGGCAAAAATATAAGTACAAATAAGAGATATGTAGTGATAAAAATGATATTAGTTTAAGTATACATAAAGGGATGAAATGTAACAATACAGTGGCAAATCTGTTATCTAGTAATAAGACCTCTGGATCTCAAAATAGGTTTAAGTGAGGCTCTGCCATTGAGACCTCTACCTTTCTCTGCCCTCATTCTCAGTATCCAGTTTATTTCCTTTTTCTCTGTGCCATTCCTTATGTTACCTTCCCTTATTCTTGGTGCTACTATGTCTATGACCATAAAGCGAAAAGTATGCTCATGGCCATTAGCCAGTATGTGTTTTGCTAAAGCGTTATTTACATAACCGACCCTAATGGCATATAGGTGTTCTCTCATTCTGTTACGGAAAACCCCATTGGTTTTACCGACATAGAAAGAGGAGCATACTTGACAACAGCAAGATAAACCACATGAAGGGTGCTGCAATCAGCAGACACTCTGAATTTAAAGAACTGGCCTGTATCTGGATGTATAAAGCTGTCACCTATATTAATGTATGAGCAAAAATCACATTTTCCACAGGGATTAGTCCGTGTATGGTTAGTAGTATTATGCTCCTCAGAAGAATAACAAAGCAGTCTTTTGAGTGGGTTTATTTTTGTATTGAAACTGGGGCCTATCCATCCCCAACAACATTTCTTATCTCCATATCTGTGGTTAGAATACGCCAATAATGATTGATGACATCTATTATGTCCTTATTATCAGTAGTGTAGAACATGGGTATCTTCAGTCCTAGAATTCTACTATTTTGCTTGTTATGAATATCAATACATTCAGAGTAGTATGGTGCAGCTCTATTTTCTCTTAAAAGATCTATACTCTGTAAACCATTTTCTATCTCTGAGTAGTTGTAACCACGTTTGGATAACCTTTCCTTAAAGGCATTAATCTCTTGTTTATAACCGTCTTCTGTTGCATTAAGACGTGAAATCCTCATACCTTGCCCTTTAATAATGTAAATATGTATTGAGGATGCATGCTACATCTATGAAGAAGTGTATTTCTGTAGCATTTCTTCCTATAAACACCAGTGTTAATATGAGTTTCCATCACTCTCTCCACATATACATCCAAGAATTCTATTTTCATAGATGGAAAATTGGATGTGAATTTAAGGTATGTAGTCATATCATTCATTTGTATTATACATTTTCTCAATTAATCTATGCTACTGTCCCAGAGGAAAAAAATATCGTCGACAAAATGGCGATAAAAGGGGACTTGTTTCTTACACCATACATTGGGGAACAGCTCTTCCTCCTCCCATAAAGCCAGAAACATGTTGGCGTAGCTATGCCCATAGCCACGCCATCTCTCTGAATATATATAGTCTTAACAAAGATGAATACATTGTTTTCGAGTATGATCTCTAAAAATAGGCAAATAAGATCTGTCTTTTGTTCATTATACTCACTATGTTTAGTGAGATAGTTCTTGATGGATACTATGCCTATGTCATTTGGAATTATCGTAAACAATGACTGTACGTCAAGTGTCATAAAGAGCATATCTGCTTTCATCTCAGATTTACTAGTATAGGCATATAAATCAGATAAAAATTGTTTTGTATCTTTAAGAATAATGTTATTTTTATCTAATATTGGTCGGAGTTGCTTTTCCACATACAAAGAGAAAGGCTCGGTGCACCATCCCCTTCCAGAGACAATGGGTCTCATGGGGGGATTTGTGCCATCCTTGTGAATCTTTGGTATACCTTGAATGATAGGGATCATAGGATACTCTACTTCAAGAAATTTGGCTAATTCGCTAGTAATAATGTGACTATCTACCAAATCAACTACCATTTTAAAGATGGTGTATTTGATGGTATCAACTCTCTCTTTATTAACGATGCTATAATATGTGGTATCATTAAGCATATCCAGCATAGCCTCATAATAGCTCACTCTATTCATAATAACAAGGGGTCCACCTTTATCTGCAGGCCTGAAGGCTAGTGTATCATTACGTTGTAATCTTTCTAATGCCTTTCTCTCACTTAAATTTAAGTTATATCTGTTTTTCTTACATGTATGGTTTAATTTGCCTTCATTATACATGTTATATAGATCATCTTCGACTAAATTATAAAATACTTCAACTAAAGGGTGATTATTCAGTGTGTATTCTCTTGTTTTTTTAAAAGGATAGTTGTATTCATTTTCAGTATTTCTGAACTGATATTTCAACATAACATTTCTTGTAAATATCTTAAGATCAGTTAAAACATCTGTAAGTCTATTACATTTGGAGGGGATGAAATTCAAACCCTTATTTAATACATTTAATTCATCAACATCTAGGTTTCGGTGTGAAATATCCAAACTAAGCAATTTTCATCTGATTCCACATCTTTTTGAGGGTTTGGTTCGGTTCCCTCTCTGAGAGCTTCCGCTTCTGCCGTCTGCGACTGGCAGAGCGGTCTCTCCTTGCCCCCTTCTCCACATATATGGGAATTGACGAAAATCCATATAGTTATTTTGTCCATTGCTCGTGTTAAATCTCTGTGTTGCACTCACTGTTGCATTTGTTTTCGGTCTTACAACAGGTTGATTAAAATCATTATTAACATGCTGTTGTCACTTGATTTACTTGGTTGTTCCGTCAAAGCAGACTTGCATTGTCACTGTTTGTGGATTTAAATTCGGTACATTAGGTACTATAGGCATATTTGAGTTCCCATTGTTACTTCCTAGGATATTAAAATCATTAGTAATAGGGTTGGTATCCATGTCATGCCTGATACTGTTATTCATATTAGTACCATCAGTTTTGTTGATATGAGGGGGTGCCATGGTTATAACTTCTTTACTGGCGTTGACAGGAGTTTGTCTCTCAACTTGGCCTGGTCTCGGCCAGGTAAAGACATGACCCTGTTGGAAATCCTGTGTGTCCCTATCTAATTTACTGCATTTCTGTTGTAATAAATGTCTCTCGTATATTAAATTGCCATCTAGTACATTAGATAACGCACTGTCAACAATAACAGTAGGAAAGCGAGTATATAGAATTTGCTGTTGCTCTATAATAGAATTTCTCAAGCTTTCTTCTTCTGGTTTAAAGAATTCTAACAACAGTCGTATATAATTCATGCTCACCTCTATATTTAATTTTTGCCACCTGGTAAGGAGTTCTGGGTATTGCTGTCCGTAAGTGGGCATCTTTAATACCCGTAACCCTCTTGGTATTATGCCTCTGTTGAGGTATACTTCAAAATGCTGTTGCTGCGTAGAGAGGCATTTGAATTTGAAGGAATCTGCTTCTAATTTCTCCATAGCTATTCGTAGCTGCTCTAAATTGTCCGTACTCGCAGACGCTGCAAGATCACTGTTGCCAGCTTCATAGAGTAGCAAGGGATTCGTGTCGCTTCTCATACACGTCATTAATTTGTTAGTTAGGCTTTCGCCTCCGCTGTGTATAATATTGAATCTGGTGTCTACTACATTCGAATTATTACCCAATCCAGTAGAGTTGGTTAAGCTATTGCCAGTGGTAATATTAAGAAACAAGTCCCCTTTTTATCGCCGATATTTTTTTCCTCTGGGATGGTAGCATGGATGAATTGAAAAAGTGTATAATACAAATGAATAATATGACCACATACCTTAAATTTACATCCAATTTTTCATCTATGAAAATAGAATTCTTGGATGTATATGTGGAGAGAGTGATGGAAACTCATATTAACACTGGTGTTTATAGGAAGAAATGCTATAGAAATACACTTCTTCATAGACGTAGCATGCATCCTCAATACATATTTAGTAACATTATTAAAGGGCAAGGTATGAGGATTTCACGTCTTAATGCAACAGAAGACGGTTATAAACAAGAGATTAATGCCTTTAAGGAAAGGTCATGCAAACATGGTTACAGCTACTCAGAGATAGAAAATGGTTTATAGAGTATAGATCTTTTAAGAGAAAATAGAGCTGCACTATACTACTCTGAATGTATTGATATTCATAACAAGCAAAATAGTAGAATTCTAGGATTGAAGATACCCATGTTCTACACTACAGATAATAAGGACATAATAGATGTCATCAATCATCATTGACGTATTCTAACCACAGATATGGAAATAAGAAATATTGTTGGGGATAGGCCCCAGTTTCAATACAAAAATAAACCCAATCTCAAAAGACTGCTTTGTTATTCTTCTGAGGAGCATAATACTACTAACCATACAGGGACTAATCCCTGTGGAAAATGTAATTTTTGCTCATACATTAATATAGGTGACAACTTTATACATCCAGATACAGGCCAGTTCTTTAAATTCAGAGTGTCTGCTGATTGCAGCACCCTTCATGTGGTTTATCTTGCTGTTTGTCAAGTATGCTCCTCTTTCTATGTCGGCAAAACCAATAGGGTTTTCCGTAATAGAATGAGAGAACACCTATATGCCATTAGGGTCAATTATGTAAATAACTCTTTAGCAAAACACATATTGGTTAATGGCCATGAGCATACTTTTCGCTTTATGGTCATAGACATAGTAGCACCAAGAATAAGGGAAGGTAACATAAGGAATGGCACAGAGAAAAAGGAAATAAACTGGATTTTGAAAATGGGGGCAGACAAAGGTAGAGACCTCAATGACAGAGCCTCACTTAAACCTATTTTGAGATCCAGAGGTCTTATTACTAGATAAGATTTGCCACTGTATTGTTATATTTCATCCCTTTATGTATACTTAAACTAATATCATTTTTATCACTACACATCTCTTATTTGTACTTATATTTTTGCCCTCAAGTGTTTTTTTATCTTTAATATCAGCAGCAGACATTTAGTTATGTCGTATTCTATATGTATAGTATGAATTGTTGCTATAGAATGCTTCTATATATTTATTTACAGTTATTTTTATACTAGATTATTTTAGAATATATATTTACACATTCACGTACTTGCTGCTAATATAAGTAGATACATATTAGTAATTAAATGATTTTAACATAATTTAGATAGTTGCATATAATAAGCTATATATATATATATTTTTTATTGCTAATTGAATAATTACATTTGTATCGTGATAAATATATAAGGAAGTGTTTTTGCAGTAAGAAATTTTTATGGTCTGATGAAGCGGTTTATGAAAGCGCTCACCTTTGTGCACTAAATTAAAAGACTGTTTATTTTACTTGAAAGACTGGATTTTTCAACGCCTGGTGGTTGCCTCTTCCTATATCTGATTATTGGATCTAATTTGTTTTAGCCCACTCCCTAGCTGTACCTTCAGCAGAAGTGTCTGTCCTCTCCAGTAGCTCCCAAACAATTTCCACTACCCATTCCTCAAATTCCTTTCTCCTCAGCAGATAAGTGGGATAGCACCAACATCTCATCTTCACTTCATTACCCTGTGTTTTAATTTCATTTATCATTGGCACATGATCCTAAATAGTCATTGAGTGCATATCAAGATCTTTAACTGGTTTATCTCCATATGGTCAAGAATGGTTTGTGCAATCATGCATGATATCGAC
Source organism: Protopterus annectens (assembly GCF_019279795.1). Taxonomy (NCBI): domain Eukaryota; kingdom Metazoa; phylum Chordata; order Ceratodontiformes; family Protopteridae; genus Protopterus; species Protopterus annectens. The sequence goes on from NC_056725.1 coordinate 685,890,305, forward strand.
CGTTATGGCCAAATGTCAGAACGTGTTTGCGGCAATATGTCGAAACTCAGTAAGTGGAATCCCGACATTGAACAGATGTTATTCATTTGAATGGCACAGTGCGTTCGCACTTTAGCCATTTGAATGTCTGTGAAGTGACATTCTGAATTTTTGCCATCTCACAAACCACCCTTGACCTTATGGAGGTATACCCTTTAACCAAATGCACATGTTCTGTGAAATGCAAACTCTATCCAGCCTAGCTTTCATATTTTGGGGAACAACATGCAAATTCACTTCACATTCCTAGTACTGAATTCACATCTTCCATGCCAAGCATTTTCATAAATTTCTTTAAAAAAATCTACCTTCCTTTGTTATATTTCCCTTTCTGGGCCCCCTCAGACACACCTTCACTGTTTCAAATAAAATTCCAGTCCACACCTATAAGTAATATTCCTTGCTGAAAGCTGATTACTTCTCCCAGAATTTTCCTGAGCTTCACCATAGCAGGTTTTAGTGGAATATAAATACATGCCAGTGCAATCCTCCTCTCTTGGCAATAGCCTCTCAGCACTACAAATCTACCATTACCATCCCTTTTCTCCTCCTGTATCACCACTGGAATTCCTCTTGCAGTCAACATAAGTACCCCTCTCTTCCCTTGCCCCAGGCACTCTGCCGAATAATTATCCTGAAAGCCTTTCTCTGTCCGCTTCACATGCTCATTTCTTTCCATATTTGTCTGCAGCATAGCCATTTGCACTCCACATCTTTCAATATAGTTCATTACTCTTTCTCCTCTGGGTTTGTCTAAGACTACTAATGTTTAAAGACATTATAGAAAGAATCATATTCTTGAGGGATTATTATTCCCACCTTTTATGTATAACAGCTTTTTTGTTAAGTGTCTGGTTCCAGGTTTTGTGCCACATGCATAAACCATTTGGCAGGCTTATCTCTTATCCAACCATTTCTTGTCATCTCCATTTGAACCTTTGTCACATCTTGTAGAACCTTTTGTTTTACTGAAAATACTCAAATAAAAATGCACACACTCACACACACACCCAATACCCCACTAAAACCTACTAACTTAATAGTAACACACAAAACTATATACATCTTCAAATATTGAAGCTTTACCCCCTTAATAGGAATATGCTAAGCTGAATGGTAGAATCTGTGATTCTATTAAGTGCTGTCTGGTTTGCCTTATCTTTATAGCTCTCCCTGCTGGGAAACACCCGAATGCTTTCAGAAAACATTTTCTCCAAGCCATTTCTCTTTATCAGATTGTCTGTTAGTGACAGGAGAACCAGATACATGACTGTTTCCTAGAAAAAAGACCTTATAAGATTCAATATTCTTTTTCATTTACTTGCTTTCTTTCAAAACTTGGTACTATATAAAGCTAACACTGTTATTCCCCTATGCAAGAAAGAGAAAAAGCACACTAATTTTTCTTTTGTCATACTCGTTTAACTGGACCCCCCCCCCTTTTTTTTATTACATTGTAGTGCCTAAATTTCTTAAGACTAATCAAGGAGAAAGAGAGAAGAAGAGAGAAAGAAACAAAAATAATAAACAGAAGCACCTATTTACATTGTATCTCCATTACACTTAAAATAATTGGGAAAAAAATAGTTTATAACTAACATGCGAAGAAACTCATGCACCACTTAAGTAACTGTTAAGAAAAATCTTGATGTGAAGTTGTTCAATCTCACCGTTCATTCATCACTGATGGGTGATAGGCTCCGACACGGCCGACTAGCAAGCTCAAAGTTCTCCAGTAGCACGAGACTCCACCCCTTATCCTGTAATGCACTGCTGGAATTACCTCAGATCTAGTTTGCTGCGGCACGGATCTCTGGGTTTCCAGCTTGACTCGAGACTTTATTGGGAGTTTTTCAACTTTCAGCAAGTTATATTTTCACTTTTTTTTATATACTTTGTTCTATTCATAGTAGCAGATATACTAGTTAGTATAGCACTTTTTTCTGTGTTTTTTACCCCTTTCCTCAGTATTCTGTCTTGTCTTCGGCCTTTTGGCCTTAGGATTAGTAATTAGTCAGTGATCCCCTTTGGGACTGTCGTTTTGGATCTCTATTCACTGTTTGTAGTTATTAGTTGTTAGTGCCCCTTTTTGGGCTGTGTGTATGTTTGTCTGAGTTACTTAGTTTAAAACAAATCTTAGTTAATTAGTGTGCTTCAGTTGTGTAATGTCTGAAGATAAGGACAAGCATCCAAAGTCTGGGTTTAAAGTGCCCAGACTGTGGACAGAAAATGTCAGTCACAGGTGCCCATGTACAGTGTGTTTACTGCATGGGTGAGGTACATCTGCAAGAGTCTTACAGCATGTGTCATTCCTTTTCCACAAGAGTGTTAGCTGAAAGGAAGAGGAAATTCATTGATAGGGGTATCATTAAGCACCCCTTTTCTGAGGCATTGTTTGACCAGGATGGAGCCAGCAAATCATCCAAATCTTCTAAGTCTTCCACTGATTCTAGATCCAAGAAAGGAAAGAGGTCAGAAATTGTGGTGACTTTGGCTCCACTGCCTTCAAAGCCGACCGTTTGCTCTTTTCAGAACCGGGACACAGCCTTGGAACCGGTTACCAAAATACCTCCTTCCATGTTGCTCCAATCGGCTCCATCTGTCCACTCTTCCAGGTCCTCTGTCAGCATGTCTGAGCTGGATATGGACCGGCTGGTTCAGAAACTCTTGAAGGCACCAGGCCTAGTTAAATTGCTGTCTGCTCAGACACAACCGTCGGAGCCAAAGACCATTACCCTTGAATTGTCTGCTCCTCCTCCTAGCCATATCGGACCTTTGGAGCTGGAGGAGGCTGACCTGATGATCGTGAATCCCTTGGAACCGACACCTGCTCCAGTGTCGTCGGCTCCATCTGCTTGGATGTTCTCAGCGCTGACCGGGGACTCTAGGAGCCAACACTCTCCGTCAGGTCCAGGGAGGATAGCCGCACCGACTTGTCAGTGCCGACTCTTCCTCTCGGGGCATCGGCTCGGGTGAGCTCGGCTCCTACCTCAGGCTCAGAGCCCATGGGTTCGGTGTGGGAGGAGATCATGGCTCCATCGGTGCCATCGACTCCTTTTCATCGGAGCCGAACTGCTTTTGATGCCATGAGGCGAATGTTATCTCCCAAGACTTCCTCATCTCAAGGTCTGGCCTCTTCTTCCCCTAAAGTGCCGGTGTCTGTTTCCTCTTGTCCTCCCAAGCATAGAGCCCCAGAGCCTCAGGTTAGGCCTACAGGGCAGGGTGCTCCTTGCTCTTCTGAGACCTCTCCAAAAGTTCCCCCTGAAGAGGTTCCCAGGAAGAGATTATGCAAGAGGAGGCATTTGGACTCTCCCCAGGAGTCTATCACATCGGACACCAACCTGAATGAATTAGAAGGGTCCCCCAGATCCCCCTCTGAGGACATCTCCTTTGCAGAGATTCTTGAAATCCTTAGGCAGAGGGGTAATTGGCAGTCCAAGAGCCCTACTGAGGATGAGTCGGTTCTCCTGAAGGCATGAGGGTCTCAACCTTCCACCTCTTGGGTATCTCCGCCCTACAATGAGCTTATGGATCTGGTCTCTCATAGGGCGTGGGAGTCTCCAGAATCTATGGAACCTGTTCCTCTGAGGCCTAATAAGTTTATTTCAGCCCCTGTGGATAAGTCCTTTTTAACCAAGGGAGTCCCTGTTGATGCCATGGTGGTGGCGGCAGCCACCAAAAAGGAAATATCTGAGACTTCCTCATCTATCCATCCTCCTAATAGAGAATCTAGGATCATGGATAGGTATGGGAAATGCATGTTCAGTTCAGCGACTTTCTCACTCAGATCACTGAACTACTTGACACATTTTACCAGAGAGCAGAGAGATCTCCTTAAAGAGTTGGGAGATACTCTTCAGGGTGCTGTAGCTTCGAGTGTATCCGATAAGATTGCCACTCAGCTCTCTACCCTCAATTCGATAGTCAACTCGTCCATGCGTCTCATATCATACGCATCTGATGGTTTGAGCAGAGCCGCAGGTACTGGAATCGCTCTCTGTAGGCATGCCTGGATGCGACTCTGTTCCTTCGCGGAACCCTTCAAGTCTTCCTTTAATAATACCCCATTTGACAGCTCATCCTTGTTTGGGCCAAAAGTGAAGGAGACTTTATCCAGGTGTGAGCAAGAAGGAAAGATTGTCTGCAGAGTCCATTTTTCCACCCCCACTCGACTCTTTCCCAAAGGTCAGAGGGGAGGAAAGATGTGGTTCTGGAAAGGCCAAGGAGCCTTTCAAGACACACGTGGAGAGCCCCCCTCCAGTGGCAGAGGAGGGGGTTTCAGTGGAAGACGCAACACCAGGGTGACAGAGATCACTTCTGTGGTCAATCCTACCAGCGCTCCTGAAGGGAGGCCCGCCTGTCCTACTCTGGAGGCAGTCAGGAGTCGCTTATCTTTGTACCCCAAAGCCTGGCCAAATATAACAAACAACAGTTGGGTACAAAGTATCATTTCCAGATGGTATTTCATACCATTCTCCATCCAGCCTCTTCCCGTCAAAAAAATCCCGGACGTTCCACCCAGTCACATGGGACAAGCAGCAATAGAGGTACGCCGATTGCTAGAAAAAAAGAGTCATCCAGCCAATCCCAGCAGACCAGACAGGATTCGGAACTTAGTCAAGGTGCTTTTTGGTTCCAAAGAAAACAGGGGACTGGAGACCCATTTTGGATCTCAGCAGACTCAACCAATTTGTGAAAAAAAAGAGAAGTTCCGAATGGTCATGCTACAGTCCATAGTGCCCTTGTTGGGGAAGGACAATTGGATGTGCTCGATTGATTTCAAGGATGCGTACTACCACATGAAGATGGCCAGACCATCCAGAGATCACCTGCATTTATGGCTGGGAGCCAGTCATTATCAATTCATAGCTCTGACCTTTGGTCTCACTACAGCCCCCAGAGTGTTCACCAAGTGCTCCTTACCTCCACCACCAGGCATCAACTTCTGCAAGCGAGAGAGGCTACTCTGACACACTGCGATCAGCTAGGCATTACAATCAACTTTGAAAATTCTGCCTTGTTGCCATCGCAGCATATTGACAGAACTAGACACGTCAACCACCACTCTTCGCCTTCCGCCAGAAAGAATCTCTATTCTTCGCCAACACATCATGTCCCTAATATCAAAGAATGGAGTACCAGCAGCAAAGGTATTGAAAGTTCTAGGCTTGATGGCGGCAGCTATTCTAGGAAGCCCCTTAGCAAGGATGCATATGAGAATTCTTCAATGGCTTCTATTCACGCAATGGTCTTACAAAGAACTTCCAGTGAGTCACATGATCCTGATAAATTCAAGCAAGAAGGATCTTCAGTGGTGGTTGACGTCTCTTCATGTCACAATAGGACGTCCTTTCATGCTTCCCCCTCCAGTTGCCACTGTGACCATGGGCGCTTCCCTGATGGGGTGGGGGGGGGCTATTTCAGGGAAAGACTGCCCAAGGCACATGGAAAGATCAAGAATCACATGTGCATATCAATGTCCTGGAGATGAGAGCAGTACTTCTAGCGTTGCAATACTTTCAGGACTCTCTTCCTCTAGGGACAATTGCAATACAGACAGACAACATGTCAGTGGTCTGGTATCTGAACAAACAAGGCAGGACCAAGTCTTATCCCCTTTTCCGAGAAGCCCTCAGAGTATGGCAGTGGGCACTGTCATCCCAGCGCTTTCTGTTGGCAACGCACATCCCAGGCAAATCCAACATAATAGTGGACAGACTGAGCAGAGCAATCTTGTTGCCCCATGAGTGGTCCCTCAAACAAGAGATTGCGGACAGGATCTTCTGCAAATAGGGCCAGCCTTCCTGCAGCCTCTTCGCCAGTCACGTCAACAACAAATGCAGAAGCCATTTTGCTCTAATTCCCACTCCAGGTCACTCCCCGAGGGATGCTCTTGTCCACGATTGTCCCCCGGGTCTCCTCTATGCATTTCCACCAATTTCCCTGATATCCAAATTCTTACACAAAGCAAAGTCGCTTGGACGGACAGTTATCCTCATAGCCCCTCATTGGCCTTGGCAGATTTGGTTCCCGTTTCTTTATCATATTCTGGAAGATCCATGGATCCTGGACCCAGTTCCAGACTTGTTGACACAACCGTCAGGGGATCTTCACCCGTCATTGCAAACACTGAAGCTAACCGCTTGGCTGCTCCAATTCTCCGCATAGCCAGGCTCGATAATCTTTCCCATGACACTAGTTAGATTTTGTTGGCTTCCCACAAACCTTCCACCAGAAAATTGTATCGTAGTAAGTGGAAGAGATTTTCCATTTGGGCTTCTTCCCACAACATTGACCCTTATCAAGCGCCATTGTCTTCTGTCTTACAATTCTCGACAGAAATCTTCAACAAAGGAGCAGCGGCAGCTACGGTATGAGTACAATTAGCTGCTATATCTAATTTCCATATAGGAATTGATGGTTTGAATATTTTGGCTCACCAATTGTCTAAGGCTTTACTAAAGGGTTCCTTTCACATAAGGCCTCCAGTGAAGACACTTTATTCCCCCTGGAATTTGAATTTTATGTTATCTTGTATCATTCTTCCTCCTTTTGAGCCTGCATCATCTTGTGAACTAAAATTCTTGTCATGGAAAACTATCTTCTTAGTAGCCATCTCTTCAGCCCGTAGAGTGTCAGAGCTCCAAGCCCTTTCCATCAAGCCCCCTTACATGGTCTTCCATACTGACAGAGTATCTCTCAGAACTAATCCATCATTTCTGCCCAAAGTATGTTTTGAGGTTAACATTAATGAAGTCATTGAGTTGCCCGTTTTCTTCCCTAATCATACTAACAAATTGGAATATATGTTGCATAAACTCAATGTTCATAGACAACTTAGATTTTATTTGGACAGAAACAAAGACATTAGGAAATCAGATCAGCTCTTTGTGTCCTTTTCTGAGACCAGGAAAGGTAAACCAGTTGCTAAAACAACCCTGTCTAAGTGGCTGTCGGATTGCATCACCTTTACATATGCTTTTCATAAAATGCCATTATCTAGTAAGGTAAAGGTTCATTCAGTCAGAGCAGTTTCTACCTCGTCAGCCTTTCAAGCCAAATTGCCTTTGGATAACATCTGTGCAGCAGCCACCTGGTCTAAACCTCACACTTTTATAACTCATTACAAAGTGGATAAGGCCTTCAGGGACAGTGCTTCATTTGGTTCTACGGTTCTGAAGAGTGTACTGCCATGAGCCACCCAAGATCAGGGTTCTAGGGACGCTACCCATCAATGATGAATGAACGGCGAGATTGAACAACTTCACATAAAGAAGTTATGTACTCACCATAATGTTCCATGTGAGGAGTTCCATCTCGCCTGCATTCTCACGTCCCTCCCTCCTTCCCCCTCCTGGTTGACAGTTGATCTGGAGACTGTCTTCATCCTGGTTTTTCAATGTGTATTCATTCCTAGGTAGAATAATTTTTGTACTATTATATGGTTCGCAGCAAACAAGATCTGAGGTAATTCCAGCAGTGCATTGTGGGAGAAGGGGTGGGGTCTCGAGCTACTGGAGAACTTTGAGCTTGCTAGTTGACAGTGTCGGAGCCGAGGATCGGCTCCGAACCCATCAGTGATGAATGAAGGTGAGATGGAACAACTCCCATGGAACGTTATGGTAAGTACATAACTTCTTTTTTTACTTACAGTTGATTCTCTCCCTCCTCTTCCCTTCTCCTGAGCATTTTTCCAAACATTAATGACATGAAGTAGGGCATATGCTTTAGAGTCCCCCACATGTTCAACAAAGTCAAAACAAATTCAATATTTCCAGATTTTCTTGTTCTGTCCTTTTTCAAAAATAGAATCATTGCTTTATAATCTCACATTTGGAAGTTTCCATATTACTGATTTTAGTCTCCAAACTTTAATGATATGAAGTAGGCCATATGCTTTAGAGACCCCTACAAGTTTAATAGAGTCCAAGAAAGTCCAATATTTCCAGATTCTTTTGTTCTATTCCTGTTCATCTCCATCTCTCAAACCCTGTCTCTGCTTGATCTTCAGTGCACTCTCAGTTCTTTTAGTCATCTTCTATGCCTTTTACTCTGTCTCAATCATTTTCTGTTGAAACACTGGGTAAGGTCTTACTGGCACAGACTGTCTGTGGTCCTTATCACCAGAAGAACAAGAAGCAGAATATCTTTCTGTTTCACAGCTCACCTTTTGCTGGACATACTTTGGTATTTCTTCCTTAGCATGTACTTCATCAGAAAATGTTTTTGTTCCTCCAGGGAAAAATTATTTCAGGATAGCTGGGTACAAGAGTTTGAATCTCATACCTGCTTCTCAGTATGCTGTATATAATGAAATACATTTATTCCGCTTCTGCCTGGTGTGCAGTGAGTAGTTATTGTCCACAAACACTCTGCTGTTTCCCACCTTCAGTACTTTGTCCTTCTGCCACAGTTTTGTCAGAATCAACTCCTTCTGCTGGTAAGATTGCATGTTTTCTATTAAAGGTCTAGGTTGTTTTCTCATACCCAGGTTTAGAGCATACTCATGATGTGCCCTTTCAATTAACAATTCCTGTTGTTGAATACCAGTCCATTTGATTATATGCACTTTCACAAAATTAATGCAATCTGTTCCTTCCAGCTTCTCTGGTACAGCAGAAAATCTAGGAATCTGATGTTGTCAGTCTTCACTTAATCCTTGACTGTAGGTTTGGTTCCGTATATTGGAACCGACTTGGCCATTATTCCAGCTCGTGCCCTCCAAAACTTTTGAGCTAAGCTTTACCCATAATGCTCCTCACAGGACTACCTCAGATCTCGTTTGCCTCTTTCAGTGCCAGACACGTCTATCAAAACAGTTCTTAGGCAAGCTAATTATTCTTTGTTGTAAGTGAAATTTCTCTTTTAATCTCCTTTTTAGTGACTACTTCTTATACTCAGTTCCTCTATTACTGCTTTTGTTTCTTAACGCAATTAGTGTTTTTCTTGTACATACCATCATTGGTATTTTTTCTCTCTTACCGTTAAGGTAATTCTTTGTACCATCATTGGTACCTGTATTTCTTTCCTTTATTTTCTTTCTTTACCATTAGGTAATTTTTTGTACCATTGTTGGTAAGAGTTTTCCTTTAAATAAATTCAAAATTTTAGGGCTGTAATATCTTAATTTCCTTTCTGCTTGTCTGTTTATTGTAATGGTTGAAAAAAACAAGAGAACTTCTGATTTTAAAAGATGCCAGAGGTGTGAGCGTAAACTATCCAATTCAGACAGACACTCCTTATGTGTGTGTTGTTTGAGCCCAGTGCACCTTCAGGAAGACTGTGCCATCTGTCATGGCTTCAGTCACATGGCCTTTATTGAGAGGAAAAATAAGTTCATTATAAAAGGCCTTATTAAAATTACTTTCAAAGAGGTATATTTGGTTCTCCAAAGTCAAAAATGGACATTCTCTCCTTCTTCAACTTCTTTCTTATCAAACATGGAAATTCAAAGAAGAGGAGGAGCTCTGTGCCAACAGTATCTTCTCTGCACTGACAGCTTCAGCACCAACTACTACTACTACTACTTCGGAGCAGACATCTCCGAAACCAAAGGAATTCCTCTTTAAGGATAGGCCTTATACTAGGTATTCTCCCTCACTAGACCATTTCATAGGCCAACCTCAAAAACTCTTCTTGGAGAAACCCAGATCCCCATCGGTCTCTTTGGTCCATTCCACAAAGAACCTCACAGAGTCTGATATTTTGAGGCTGGTGGACCAGCTCTTGGTGGCGAGGGGATTGTCCACTTTTGTGGTTCCTAGCCTATCTAGTTCTGGAACCTTACCTATCTCGCTGCAGTGATTGTTCCTTCTCTGACTCCAGCTGAGCCTTCAGAGTTTCCGGTGCTGATGGTCACAGTTTCAGCTGCCTCAGTGTTGGTCAGAGCTACTTCTCAGGTGCCGAAAACAGCTTTGAGTGCTTTGGTTCTGTTGGAGACGGTGACCTCCCAGGGTCACAGCTTTGTTGCCGGTTCCAGGAGACATGGTTCCACTCTGCTGCTGTCAGAGCTGTACATGCCCCTTGGTGCGTCAGCACACGTTAGCTCGACTTTAGTTTCGGAGGTGGCCTCCTCCGTGCGGGCGTGGGACCACCGTTCAAAAGGAGTCTATTTCAGTTCTGGGCTCCCATTCCTCTATGGGAGGGTTTGCCTTTCAAGCCATGGAGATAGCATTGTCCACGTGGGCATTCAGTCGACATCACTTTCATCGGACCAACAGTACTGCCCTTTCCCTCACCCGGAGGTTCCTCCAGCCTCTACCCATGGACAGTGGGCGCTGAAGCCTCAGGTTCCAACCATAGTGGTCATGTTTTCTTCAGTTACCTCTCCGGCCCATCCCACTGAAGAGTTACCCTTGAAGAGGAAGTGCAAGAGGAAGCACTTAGACTCCCCTGAAGAGTCTTTCACTGAAGATACTGATTTTGATGAAGGGGAAGTTTTCCCAAGGTCACCACCAGAAGATGTCTTCTTTGGAGAAATTCTAGAGATCTTGAAACAGAGAGGTGACTGGACTTCCTTTCAGCCTTCCTCTGAAGAATCGGTATACCTAGAGGCTTTCCTTGCCCAACCCTCTACCTCTTGGAGCTCTCCACCCACTGATGAACTGATTAAGTTGATTGCACAGTGGGCGTGGAAGATACCTGATTCTATTAAGCAAATCCCAAAGAGACCAGACTGTATTTTGTCAGCTGCTTAGGATCAGCAACATTGGATGAAAGGAATACCAGTAGACGCCGTGGTGGTAGCAGCAGCCACTAAAAAGGAACTTGCTGATGAAAGTCCTACTATCCATCCTCCTAAGAGCATAGGAGGATGGATAGATTCGGGAAGCACATATACACTTCATTGACCTTCACACTAAGGTTCTTGAATTACATGTCACATTTCCCAAGACTTCAACGAGATCTGGTAAAAGAACTGTCAGATTCTCTTGACAGGACCAGTAGCTGCAGGGTTTAAAGAAAAGGTAACTTCTCAGCTTGCAACCCTAGAGTCTGTTTGTAACTCGTCCATAAGGCTTATTGCACACGCAGGCAAAGGGACGATGAAGGCAGCAGGTTCGGGCATAGCTATTAGGAGACATGCCTGGATGCGCTTATGTGAATTCATGGAGCCATTTAAGTCTTCTTTCATCAGTACTTCATTTGATGGAACATCCCTTTTGTGCCCCAAAGTTAGACACCCTGGCCAGATGTGAGAAACATGGAAAGACCCTTTCTGCTGTGGGTGAATGCTTTTCCATTCCTCCAACGGTCTTACTCCAAGAACCAGAGAAGTGGGAAGCTATGATTCAGAAAGTCCCAAGGGCCTTTCCAGGACTCACTTGGCAACAACTTCCCCTAGGGCAGAGGGGGGAGAAACAATGGAAGACTCCATGCACAAGGCAGAGATGGCCCACAAAATCAGAGTTCCAGGGATTCTTTCCCTGGTAACTCTTATCAGCTGTCCTGAAAGGAGCCCGGTTGCCACCTCTGGAAGCAGTCGGGCGGTGATTATCCCTGTACCTATCTGCCTGGCTCAAGGTAACACTGGACATTTGGGTACAGAGGATCATAAGCAGAGGTTACAGTATCACTTTCTTGGACAAACCCAGAAAATTGAAGAAAATTCCAAATGTTCCACCCGATCACAGGGATGCAGCAGTCTTAGAAATTCAAAAACTGCTCGTCAAAAGAATCATCTAAGCAGTTCTACCAGACCAGATAGGATCCGGAGTTTACTCAAGATTATTTTTAGTGCCAAAGAAAACAATGGATTGGAGACCGATTTTGGATCTCAAGTCAGTTGAACAAATCAGTTCAACAAACCAAATTCCGGATGATCACGGTTCAGTCTATACTTCCGTTCTTGGAAAAAGATGATTGGATGTGCTCAACAGATCTTCAGGATGCATATTACCTTATAAGAATGGACAAGGTATCCAGAAGATTCCTGCGCTTCTGGTTGGGGGTCCGTCATTATCAGTTCAGGGTCCTGCCCTTTGGTCTCACCACAACCCCCAGGGTGTTCACCAAATGCATGGCAGTGGTAGCAGCTCACTTCAGACTGCACGGTTTCTGTGTTTCCATACCCGGATGACTGGCTCCTCACCGCTCCCACCAGGCATCTACTATTAGAGGCAAGAGACTACATTCTTCAAATTTGTTCCTCATTGGGAATCACTATAAACTATGAAAAATCCCATCTAGAGCCAGCACAACAATTGGAATTCATAGGAGTGATTCTAAACACAAATGTAGGCATTGCATCTCTTCCCCCAGAAAAATTTCAAAGAATAAGATTGCAAGTCTATCAGATTCTTCCCAGCAAAATGTTGACTGCAAGGCTATTGCTACAAACTCTACGATCAGTGTCATCCTCCATCACTTTAGTTCCCCTTGCGAGATATCACATGCAGATTCTTCAATGGTTTTTGGCGTCCGAATGGTCATTACTGAATCAGCCAATGCCCCATCTGGTATTAATCATCCACTTATGCAAGAGAGACCTGAGTTGGTGGCTTCACTCCAATGAACTTTTGTCAGGCAAACCCTTTGTCTGTCTTCAACCCCAAGCCATAGTGACCGTGGATGTGTCCCAGATGGGGGTGGGGTCATTATCTGGGAAAGACAGTCCTGGGCACTTGTTCCCTGCTAGAGGCCAGTTTGCACATCAGTGTTCTAGAGATGAGGGCAGTGATCTGAGCATTGCAGGCATTGCAAAAAACCCTTCCCTTGGGAATGATTGCGACTCAAACAAACAACATGTCAGTAGTCTGGTATATCCTCAAGCAAGGGGGAAAGCAGATCTTACCCTCTTTGTCGAGAAGTACTCAGAGTATGGCAATGGTCAATTTCATCTGACCACTTTCTAATTGCAATGCATATTCTGGGGAGCTCCAACCTGATTGCAGACAAATTTAGCAGGTCCGTCATAATGCCTTACATACAAGTGGTCTCTCAGTCTGTTGTTGACGGCAACGGTATTCCACCACTGGGGCCAGCACTGCTGCAATCTCTTCGCATCCCCCTGAACAAGTGCAGCAACCACTTTGCTGTAATTCCCCCTCAGGGGAGTCACCGAGAGATGCTGTCCTTCATGATTGGCCCCCAAGTCTGTTGTATACCTTTCCTCTGATTCCTCTCATATCCCAATTTCTAAAGAAAGCCAACAGGTCGAAGAACAAAATAATTCTCATTGCCCCATTCTGGCCTAATCAGGTGTGGTTTCCCTTCCTTTGGCCTCCTCTAATTTGGAAACCTTGGATAATGGACCCAGATCCAGACCTTTTGTCCGATCCAGACGGACTAGTTCATCCGAATCTTCAAAATCTCAAGCTCACTGTATGGCTTCTCCAGTTTCAGTGATTGCCAGACATTCTACTCTCACTTCCACAGGTCAAAGAATTGTTCTAGCCTCCCACAAACCTTCGACTAGAAGGTTGTACTTCAGCAAGTGGCAAACATTTTCAAAATAGGCTTCAGGGACTAATCTTGATGCATTTTCCATACCAATTGATAAGATCCCGGAGTTTTTAACATTGCTTTTTGAAGCAGGAGCATCTGCCTCGACCATAGAAGTGCATCTCGCTGCAGTCTCAAATTTTCATAATGGTTTGAATGACACAGTGGTAATGTCCCACAAACTTTGCAAAACCTTTCTAAAAGGAACTTTGATGCTCAGACCCCCATACAATGATCCTTTTACACCTTGGGACTTGAATCTGGTACTTCAGTCAGTAATTAGTTCCCCTTTTGAACCTTCTGCAACTTGGAATATGAAGTTTTTATCCTGGAAAACAATGTTGTTGATAGATATTACTTCTGCAAGTAGGATATCTGAGCTGCAAGCCTTATCTTGCAAACCTCCATACCTTATTTTCCATAAAGACAGGGTTTCCTTGCGAACAAATCCTTTCTTTATACCAAACATAGTGTCCAAAACCATTATGAACCATACTGTCCATCTTCCATTTTTCTACCCCAGCTTTTCAAACAAGGGTGAATATTATCTATATTATCTAGATGTGCACAGACAGTTGCATTTTTACCTTCACATAGTAAAGAAAATCAGAAAATCAAACCAGTTGTTTTCTTTCTCTTCTGCTACAATGAGAAAACCTGTTTCTAAGTTACTCTGTCTAAATGGCTTAAAGACTGCGTATTTATTTATTTATTTGCAATTTGATTATCGGGGAAGTCCACTGGGCCGAATTGACCCATTTTCAGTGGAGGCCCAGGGAGAAAAGCTCCAAGATGCATTATACAATTTAGATACAAATTATAGTTAATATTAAAGATCTTATGTAGAATAGTTACTCATAAATACATTCAATAGCATGCATAGTTAACAAGTTCATTAAGCTTGAAGTTAGAGATCACACAGTTTCATTTGAGGAAAACAGATATGGGTTAGGTGTGGAAACAGTTTATATACAAACCTTTTAAGAAAATTTAAATATGCTTTACATACATACATCAACAGTAGAATGCTGTTTACAATATTTACAGAGTTGGGCTGTGTGAGGATAGTTTTAGGAGGTGAGAACTTAGAGAGAAGCTATAGAAATTGTTGAGAGCTTAGATAGGCTCATAGGAAGATAACTATGAGAGTTGTAGAGCTTGGGAACCAGAGCGAGAACCCCCTTGGATTAGGTTGGGTGAAGGCAGGTGCATTTCCATTTAGTGGACATGTGTTTAAATAGTTGAGTTTTGAAGTTTTCTGAGTTTGGTATGGTTCTTAGTGTGGAGGGAAGGGAATTCCATTTTTTGTCTAGTGAGAAAGATAGGAGAAGTTGGCCAGCAGGACGTTTAGGTTTATGGATAGTAATTAAGTTCTGATTTTCAGATCTGATAGCTCTGTTGGGTGTATAAGGGGGAAAGATGTTAGTTAAAGCAGGACATTTTGTTGGGTGAAATGAGTCTGTGTGCAGTAGTGAGTTGGAGATAGTCTAGGTAGTTTGGGAGTTCAAGCCAATTCAGGGATTGTAGGGTTAGGTAGTGATGGGTGGTATTTTTAGATTTAGAGGCAAATTTAGAGATTTTGTTGTAGCAGTTTTCTAGTTTAGAGGTGATAGAGGAGGACAGGTTGGTTAGGAGAGGGGTTCCTTATAATAAAGAAGGAAGAAGATAAGTCAAGGCCAGAGTTTGCCTGGTAGAGTTGGAGAGAAAGCGATTATTCCTATACAGCATACCTAGCTTTTGGTGGGTTTTCTTAATATTTTGTTGAATAGGAATATCAAACTTGAGGTGCTCAACTACAGTAATGCCAAGTAGTTTGGCAGAGGGGACTACTTCTATAGGTGAGTTGGTTTGACTATAGACTTTGAAGTGTTTTTTATCGTAGGAGAGGGTCTTTGTGGGAGGGAATAGTAGAATCTTTGAATGTTAAGTTGTCAATCTCGCCTTCATTCTTGCTTGATGGGTTCGGAGCCGATCCTCGGCTCCGACTCGGCACTTGCTAAGCTCGAGAGTCACTTTTACCAGCTCGAGGCAGCCCCATATCCCATGATGCAAGGCGGTAAGTACCCAGATCTCGTTTGCCGCTTCGCTGATGAGGTCCTCCTTTTACCAGCTCCTGGTAAGTGATTTATACACTACTACTTTTGCCCCTTTTTTGATTTAAACTTTAAATTTAATAGTTTTAGACTAGTTTCAGTCCCTTTCTGACTAGAATTCCCTCTCTCCTTAAAAGTTTTTAGTCAGGCCTCCTCCCATTCCATCCCCCCCCCCCCTTGTTAGGGTGTGTGTGTGTGTGAGAGAGAATTGTGTTTCTTATTTTTGGGATTATATATCTTGGACAGGTGTTGTGTGTGTGTTTTTTACACTATGTCTAAGGAAAGGGTCTCAGGCTTTAAGAAGTGTGACTCGTGCTGTCAGAAGATGTCTCTGACAGACGGTCACACTTCTTGCTTATACTGCCTGGGACCTCTCCACCTGCAGGACTCCTGTGCGATTTGTCATTCTTTTAGCCAGAGAGTCCTGCAGGAAAGGAGAAATAAGCTGATTTTGAGGGGCCTACTTAAACCGGAGGGCTCTCCGGCTAAGTCGGCTCCAACCAAGGCTTCCAAGTCTTCCAAGGCCCAGGCTTCTGTGTCCAAGCCTGCGGCCTCGGCTCCAACTCTTTCAGAGTCGAGATCGGCTCCGGCTGGAGCCGATCCTGCTATGCACAAACCTTCGGTGCTGATTCTGGTTCGGTCACTTCGGTGTCGGCGCCGATCAGTTCCGATCACCATGTGGCTCAGGCTTCGGTGTCGGCGCCGACCGGCTCCGACACCCTTACTTTTATGTCTGTATCGGCTCCGGCCGGAGCCGATGTATCGAAACTTTCTGTCGGTGCCGATAAGTTGTCGGCTCCGACAGCTTCCATAGTTTCGTCGGCTCCGATGGTTCCTTCGAGGAAGAGGTCCAGGTCCCCTTCCTTGGAGCCGATACTCTCAGCTCCGGCTTCTCCTCTCCTCTCGGAACGGAGCCATCGGAGCCGATCATCCAGGTCATCCAGGCTTTCTGACCATGATTTAGAGACGGTGGTCAGTAGATTGTTAAAATCACAGGCACTGGCCCAGATGCTACATAGTCCGTCTCAACAGACGACTATTAGTCCACACCCCATTGCAGTTCCTCCTTCGACTCTACCCCAGAGTTTGGAGTTGGAGTCTTCGGGAATGGTTTCTGCTAGGGCTGAGGGACAGATACCCCCTCCTTCTGCTCCTTCAGCCTCTACTCTTATCTCCTCTTTGAGACCTTCCTTAGAGGGATTCGGTGGTCGGGCTTCCCTGGTCTCCTCCGAGGGGGTGAGTGGCATCGGACCCTTGTCCGACCCCACTCTTCCCCTTGGAGCCTCGGCCTTGGTGAGCTCGGCTCCGACATCTGCCTCGGAGCCTTCCCTTTCGGTGGGCCCTGGAGTTCCTGGTTCTTCGGAACAGGTTCTCTCGGACCTCCCTGGGAGGGGAGCCTTCGAGGTGATGAAGAGTGTGCTGGCCACTGGACTCAGCCAGCAGTCTGTTCCCTTAGCTCCTCCCTCTATGGTGCCTGTCGATATCTCTGCCATTTCTCTTGCTCCCGGACCCAGAGATCCTCCGCCTCAGGTTTCCCCACTGGGAATAACCCCCTCTTCCGAGGATTCTCCTGATCACTCAGGGGATCCTCCGCGAAAGAGGACCTGTAAGAGGAAACACGTAGACTCCCCCGAGTCTATCACTTCAGATACTGACTTAGATGAGTC
Source organism: Protopterus annectens (assembly GCF_019279795.1). NCBI lineage: Eukaryota > Metazoa > Chordata > Ceratodontiformes > Protopteridae > Protopterus > Protopterus annectens. The sequence continues at coordinate 685,907,547 of NC_056725.1, forward strand.
AGAGGGATCCCCAAGATCCCCCTCTGAGGATGTCTCCTTTTCAGACATCCTAGAACTCCTTAGACAGAGGGGAAACTGGCCCACCAATAATCCCTCTGAGGATGAGTCGGTATACCTGGAGGCGTTTGGATCTCGGCCCTCCACCTCCTGGGTGTCTCCGCCTTTCGACCCTCTTATGCAAGTTATCGCTCGAAAGGCTTGGGCTGCTCCTGACTCTGTAGAGCCAGTCCCTAGGAGGCCTTCTAAATTTATTACTGCCCCGTCGGACAAGCAATTCCTCACGAAAGGTGTCCCTGCTGATGCCATGGTGGCGGCGGCTGCCACTAAGAAGGAACTTGCAGATCCTTCCGTACCTGTCCATCCTCCTTATAAGGACTCTAGGACCATGGATAGGTATGGTAAGCGGATGTTCTCTTCAGCGACCTTTGCTATGCGTTCGCTGAACTACCTATGTCACTTCACCAGACTCCAGAGGGATATCCTTAAGGAGCTAGGTGAAGTAGTACAGGATCCGACAGCTGCAGGGGCTCAAAAAAAAATTGCTTCGCAGCTAGGAACCCTTAATTCTATTGCAAACTCCTCCATGCGACTGATATCATATGCTGCAGATGGAGCGAGTAGGGCCGCAGGTACAGGTGTGGCTCTTAGGACGCCAAGCCTGGATGCGGCTCTGTAATTTTGCAGATCCCTTTAAGGCGTCCTTCACAAACTCTCCCTTTGATGGCTCAGCTTTGTTTGGCCCTCAAGTGAAGGAAACGTTGACCAGGTGTGAGCAGGACGGCAAGACTCTTTCTGCCGTAGGGGTCCATTTTTCCACCCCTTCTAGACCTTACCCCAGAGGGCAGAAGGGTGGCAAAATGTGGTTCCGCAAATCCCAAGGAGTCACGCCGGATTCACGTGGTCAGTTTACCCCTAGAGGCAGAGGGGGTAACAATAACAGGCGCTCTAGAGGCAGAGGGGGTCCACAAAACCAGGGAAGCAGAGAGCCTCTCTCTGACAAGCCCTTTCAGCATCCCTGAGATGTTGCCCGACTGTCCATCCTTGGAGGCAATCTGGGGAAGACTATCGCTGTACCCAGAAGCCTGGCGTTCCCTCACTCAAGACAGATGGGTACAGTCGATCATATCCGAGGGTTACAAAATTCCTTTCGAGGAAAATCCTTTCTATCACTCAAATTCCCTTCCAGATGTACCACCCGGTCTAAGGGAAATTGCAGAGTTAGAAGTCTTAAAACTTCTGCAAAAAAGAGCCATTCAGCCAGTTACAACAGATCATTCAGAGCCCGGAATCTACTCACGGTTCTCTTTGGTCCCCAAAAAGACGGGAGACTGGAGACCAATATTGGATCTCAGCAGACTCAACAAGTCTGTGAGGAAGACAAGATTCCGAATGGTCACTCTTCAGTCAATTCTGCCCTTCTTACAGAAGGACAACTGGATGTGCTCAATAGATCTTCAGGATGCGTACTATCACATAAAAAGTCACAGACGCTCCAGGAGATTTCTCCGCTTTCGGCTGGGGTCCAGTCATTTCCAGTTCAGAGCCCTGCCCTTTGGTCTCACTACAGCCCCAGAGTGTTCACCAAATGTATGGCAGTGGTAACGGCTCACCTGAGACGTCAAGGATTCCAGGTGTTTCCGTATCTCGACGACTGGCTCCTTTCAGCCACCACCAGGCATCAGCTTCTTCAAGCCAGGGATTATACAATAAATCTTTGCTCTCAATTGGGCATCTCGATCAACTCAGGAAAATCCTCCTTATTGCCCTGCCAGTCTATTACTTTCATAGGCGCAAACTTAGACACTGTTCGGATGTCAGCTACCCTTACAGATCAAAGAATCTCTGACATTCAAAGTCACGTCAGGATCATTCTAGCCAGCAAGAAGGTACAGGCCAGAATGGTTCTAAAGGTGTTGGGCCTCATGGCTGCGGCCATTACCCTTCTTCCCCTGGCTCGCTTCCATATGCGCCTTCTTCAGTGGATGTTATTCACTCAGTGGTCTTACCAACAACTTCCGATGCGTCACCAAATACTGGTCACACCGATATGCAAGAATCATCTTGCTTGGTGGATTACTTCTCCCCAGATTCACCAAGGCAGACCCTTTGTACGCCCATCCGCGGTAGCGACTGTCGCTAGGGATGCCTCCCTGATGGGGTGGGGGGGGGCATTATCAGGGCAGGATGGTTCATGGGACGTGGCAACCTTTCGAATACCACCTGCACATAAATGTCCTAGAGATGAGAGCAGTGCTTTTAACGTTGCAAGCCCTCAACGACTTTCTTCCCTTGGGGACAATTGCAGTCCACACAGACAACATGTCTGTAGTGTGGTATATCAACAAACAGGGCGGAACGAAGTCCTACCCCATGTGTCGAGAAGCGCTCAGACTTTGGCAATGGGCGATCTCCTCTCATCGGTTTCTGGTAGCAACGCATATCCCTGGGAAAACCAACATTTTAGCGGACAGATTGAGCAGAGCTATTCTCATGCCTCACGAGTGGTCTCTCAAACAATCTATAGTGGAAGAGATTTTTCTGGAATGGGGTCGCCCATGTTGCGATCTTTTTGCTACTCCCCAAAACAGCAAATGCCCAGATTTCTTCTCTCTCTTCCCACTGCCAGGCCATCCCCCCAGAGACGCTCTGACCCAGGATTGGCCCCAGGGACTTCTTTATGCCTTTCCTCCCTTTCCTCTGATCCCTCAAGTTATCCAGAAAGCAACCGTTTTGAGAGCCAAAATGATTCTCATTGCTCCTTATTGGCCTCGACAAATTTGGTTTCCGTTCCTCCATTGTCACCTTTTGGTGCAGCCGTGGCACCTGGACCCAGTGCCAGATCTTCTGATTCACCAATCCGGTCAGCTGCACAGGTCTATCCCTTCTCTCAACCTCACAGCATGGTTGCTCCACTTCCTTCCTTAGCCAGGCTTCCTATGATCTCTAACCCTGTTAGAGACATCATAGTAGCTTCCTTAAAATCCTCCACTAGGAGGATTTATACTAGCAAATGGAAACGTTTTTCTTATTGGGCTAAAGCCAAAAATATTGATCCCTTCACTGCTCCAGTTCAAGCAGTTTTGGATTTCTTAGCGGAGATTTTTCACGCGGGCTCCTCTTCTTCCACAGTCAAAGTTCAGTTGGCCGCTATCTCGAACTTTCATGTCGGGTTTGCAGATCACAACATTATGTCCCACAGGCTTTGTAGAGCCTTCTTGAAAGGAATCTTCCTCCTGAAACCTCCAGTTAGGATTCCTCCTCCTCAATGGGACCTAAATTTAGTGCTGACATCCTTGATTCTTCCTCCCTTCGAGCCAGCTGTTTCTTGTTCCCTGAAATTTCTTTCATGGAAAACTTTATTCCTGGTTGCTATTACTTCGGCTAGGAGGGTGTCTGAACTTCATGCTCTGTCTGTTCGCCCCCCCTATTTGGTCTTCCACAAAGACAGGGTATCATTGAGAACTAATCCGACCTTTTTGCCTAAGGTCGCTTCAAAGACTAATTTGTATCAGGCTATTGATCTCCCTGTATTTTTTCCAAACTATGAAAACAGATCGGAACAGAAATTGCATTATCTTGATGTCCACCGCCAACTCAGATATTATTTGGACAGAACAAAACAATTCAGGAAATCCGATCAACTCTTTGTTTCCTATGCTGATAACAAGAAAGGCCTTCCTGTCTCAAAAGTGACCTTGTCTAGATGGCTTTCTTCTGTCATCTCTGAAATTTATCAGCTCAGGGGAAAACAGCTGTGCTCGAAACCTAAAGCACATTCAACCAGAAGCTTGGCCACTTCCACAGCTTTTCAAGCTAGACTTCCTTTAGACACTATTTGTGCAGCAGCCACTTGGGCCACTCCTCATACATTTGTTTCCCATTACAAATTGGATTTGGCCTCCAGGGACAGAGCCAGTTTTGGCTCTACAGTTCTCAAGAGTCTGTTCCATTGAGCCACCCAGGATAGAGGTGCTAGGGACGCGGTCCCATCAAGCAAGAATGAAGGCGAGATTGACAACTTAACATTGAGAAGTTATGTACCTACCATAACGTTCCATGTTAGTTGTCTTCTCTCGCCTTCTTTCTTGCGACCCTCCCTCCTTCCCCCAGGCCTGGTCAGACCTTTCTCTACAAGGGATTATGCTTCTCAAGTCCATACAAAGCTGGTCCTTCTACCATCCTTCAGGTTTTTCTCTCCTTCTTTCTTCCTTTGGGAAGTTATTATGCTAGGTGCTATTGCCCTTTGTTATCAAACGAGATCTGGGTACTTACCGCCTTGCATCATGGGATATGGTGCTGCCTCGAGCTGGTAAAAGTGACTCTCGAGCTTAGCAAGTGCCGAGTCGGAGCCGAGGATCGGCTCCGAACCCATCAAGCAAGAAAGAAGGCGAGAGAAGACAACTAACATGGAACGTTATGGTAGGTACATAACTTTTCATTTATTTACATTGATTTATTTACATTGAGAGAGAGGTGGTTTTGGCGCATCCAGTTTTCAGTTGTTGAGAAGGCAGTTTGGGTTTTAGTCAGCAATTCAGAGAGGTTTAAGGCAGAGCAGACTTAAGGTTGAATCGTCTGCGTATTGAATTATTTTAGCATTAGGAACAGCAGTGTGAAAGTTATTGATGAAGATATTAAAAAGCATTGGCCCAAGGATGGATCCCTGTGGTATGCCAGTTGGGGTAGGTAGGAAGGAAGAGATGGAGTTCTTCCATTTCACTGCTTGTGATCTGTCTGATAGCTGGAGAACCAGGATAAAGCATTATGTGAGAAATTAAGGTTTGAGAGATGACAGCGAAGGTCCTTGTGGGAAACAGTATCAAAGGCTTTAGACAGATTGAGTAAAACAGTAGAAACTAAGTGGCCTGAATCTCGGGCTTGATTGTTAGTTTCTAGGAAAGAGAGTAGAGCAGTTATTGTGCTATGGCGTGGACGGAAGCCATGCTGGGTATGAGTGAGAAGATTATTTTGGGTCAGGAAAGGCACAAGTTGGAGGTGGATGCATTTTTCTAGGATTTTGGAGATTGGTGAGAGCAAAGCAATGGGGCAAAAGTTTGAGATGCTGGTATTTTTGCCTCCTTTATGAAGAGGAAGACTATAAGCTGAGCGCAAGAGTTTGGGGACGTATGATTCTTATGGATCGGTTGATGATGCTGATTGGGAGTGCAATGCCATCTGCAGCATATTTTAGGAAGGAAGAGGGAATATTGTCGGGAGTGTTGGAGCAAGGTTTAAGTTTGGACAAAAGTTTTTTTATAAAGTTAGTGGAGATGGGTTTGAGTTCAAACAGATGAGGTGAGTTAGAAGGGGGAGCGTGCAGAGCAGTTGGGTTATTATTGGGAAGTTTCTTGGTGAGGGTAGTAATAGTGTCTATGAAAATGACCTAAATTCAGAGCCTAGTTTGAGATCAGATTTACTTAGGCCAAGACAGGGATGATTATTGGAGCCTGGATTGAGGAGTGAGTTTACTGAGTTCCAGAATTTTTTTGGGGTTTTTATTGTTATTGGACTGAAGTTTGATTTAGCAGGATTTTTTGTCTTTGGTGATTATTCATTTTGCATGGTTGCGGAGCTGTTTATATTGGAGCAAGGTATTGTCCCGTTTATTGTTTTGGTAAAGCTTCCATAGTTTGTGTATGTGGTGCATAATCTGTTTTGTCTCTCTGGATAGCCAAGGAGCAGTTTTAGTTTTTATCCTTTTGTTTCTTAGTGGGGCTAGTGAGTTTAAAGTATCAAGGAAGACAGAGTTGAAGTATTCTATAGCCTTGTTAAGAGGAAGGATGTTTTGAATTTGCCAGTTCATTTGTTTGAAAGTATTTGAGAAAGTAGTTGGGTTGAAGCTACTGAGGTTACGAGTTTGAATGTACTGATGCTGGTGTGGGGAGGAACTAGTTGAGCGATGCATGAAGGCTGGGAGGTGGTCGCTAAAGGTATCAGGAATTGTGCCAGAACTGGTTATTTTATTTGGATCTGAGACTAAGATCCGATCTATAGTGGATCCAGGAGGGTTTATTGTGTTAGGTCGAGTGATGGAGAGGATTATTTGAGTGAAGTTATAGAGGTTAATGGGAGGCAGAGGGGCAATTGATTTTATTCCAGTCAATATTCACATCACACTTTAGAGGAGAAGAGTTCAGGGTGGAATAGGTGCAGAGGATTGGGCTGAATGAGAGAAGAGGAGATAGAGTGGAAATGGGAGTAAGAGTGAGGAGGAAGGTGGGTTTGTATGGTAGTTGTCTTTGTAGGTGGTATTGGACAAGCATAGGGGGAATATGAGGTAGCATAGTATAAGGGAAGTAGGAACAGAAAGAGGAGGCTGGGGGACTGGAGGGAGTGATAACTTGAGGAGAGCATGTTGGAGCAGAGAGAGAGTGGTATGAGTGGTTAGGAAAATAGTAAAGGCTATGAAGAAGAAAGGGTTTAAAAAGTGATGGAGGTATTATAGAGATTTAAGGAAAGAGGAAGGGGACTATAATTACTGGGTGGAGTACAGATTACAGAGTTTAAGAAGGATGGTTATAGGTGGGAGGAATAATGAGGGGGGAGCTGGTGTTGGGTAATTAGGCTGAGAGGGTGGGGTAAGATAGTAATAAAGCAAAGAGTACTGGGGGCGGGTGGGAAATGGGGGCAGGGTAGGGGAACGGAGTGGGAAAGAACACTAGAGGTGAGTATGGCAGAGAAAGTATCAGCAAAGAGCAGTTTAGAGGCTGTAATTGGAAGATATGAGCTAAATATTTCCAGCCAGAAAAAGAAGGCTGCCTGTACAGAGGGTGGTTTAGCAGGGGGGAGTCTAAGTATATTAACTCATAACAAACTCTTTGTGAAAAAATAAAACTTGTTGGGATTATAAAGAATATCTTGGATTTATATTGGTGGATGCTGCCACCTAATGGTAGAAGGAGATAACAAACAACAGGGATAGTTGGACCAGTCTTAGGTTTAAATATATTCCAGGGTAGTGATAACAGTAGGGGAGAGGGCAAGCAGTCTGCAGTAGGCTGCTAGAACGCACACACTGGAGGGCAGATTAACTCTATAGATAGTACATCAAGTCTGCATGTAATTATTGTTAAGCAACATACATTTACACAATCTTGTTGGGGGGGGGGGTCTTCTCAGTAGTATTTTTCTAAGTACTAGGCAAGCTGGCCAATTCAGGGTGTCTTCAGGTGATGGCCGGAGGTATTCCTTTTGCATTTAAAGCAGGGAGGATTTAGGTAGCTGGAGACAATGTCCCACAGTCAAGGATTAAGTAAAGATTGACAACATCAGATAAAGAAGTTATGTCTTACCATAATGTTCCTTATGTGTTGTCAGTCTTCACATATCCTTGACATCCCCACCGTCCTTCCCACTGCCCTTTGGTTTCTTGGTGGAACGGATCTTTCCCAAAAGACTGGCTTTCCCTTTTAGGAATTCAGATATGGTCTCTGGTCTGTTGCTTCCTGTCTGTCTCTACGTTATGCAAACTCGATATGAGGTAATCCTTTGAGGAGCATTATGGGTAAAGCTTAGTTCAAGAGTTTTGGAGGGCACGAGCTGGAATAACGTCAGTCTCTCTTCTGAGATACAGAACCGAACCCACAGTTAAGGATAAGTGAAGATTGACAACACAGATGGAACGTTATGGTAAGACATAACTTTTTTCCCTATGTGCTTTGTCTTCTAAGTCTGTTACTTTTTGAAACATCTCTTCTTGTGCAGTCTCATATTCAGCCATCCTTTTCTTCATTTCAACCTCTGAGTTTTGCAGTTCTGTCCCCTCATCTGAATATCTGTTCAATGCTTCCTTCATTCTTTCCAGCCCTTTATTGTTTGTGTTGATATACTGTATCAGTGTTTTCTTTATTTTAACCAGGTCTGTGTGCAGCTGCTCAATACTTTCCTCTAGGCCCCTGGAGGTCATGTCTGGAACTTCCAGTGCTTCTTTCTGAACAATGGCAGTACTTTTCGCAGTCTGATTTTTTTCCTAAACCCTTGTAGCCCGTTTTCCTCCAGATCCTCTATATTTCTTTTTTCCTGGCATCTAGGCAGTGCACGTACTAGTCAGCTACTGAAATTTACCCAGAAATCTAGGTCAACTGGCTTTCTCTCCTAAGTTTTGTTTCTGTTTTCAGACTGTGAGAGAGAGAATTATGTTGTTACTCAATGTTCAGCCATCTTGGATGTAATGGGAAGGTTTCCCTTTTGTGTCGGAATGCTGTGCCCATCCTTGGGGAAGCAGTGGCTGCCATTATTAACACTGATGGCCCTATTTTCCTGTTAAAAAGAAACAGAAGACCAAGCATGTTATCTTCTACTCCTCAAATTTCTTTGGGTAGGAGTAGTTTACTGGGACCTGCCCAGGGTTTGATTCAGACTGTTGATCCTTCTTGTAGTGTAGTTTCTGGTTAAAAAAAAGATGTGATGCCTCCTTTCCTGAAGAAATTTGACATTCTGAATCTGAACAGGAAGATGCAGGGATGGATTCAGGGTTTTGCTCTCAGATTTCTGATTCAGACTCTGAGGAAACCTCTCTTTCTGATTCTCCCTGCAGGGGTTTCTTTTTCTTTGAGCTATTGCTAGAATGTCCCATTGTTTTCAGTGGGAGAACAGTGAGGTTTCTTAGTCCCTCAAAAAATGCTATGAGTTGTTACAGAAGGATTTTCCAGAAAATACACCCATTCCCCCTGTCCTGTCTGCTTTAAAGGATATGGGTCTTATTGCCTGCAATTTTCCTGATAGACAACTTGCCTTAAAAAGGCAGATAGTATGTGTAAAGTTCCTCATCTTTTAATTTTTTGTGTACTATTCTCAAACTTGACTCGGCAACCTTTAATTGACTCCTCTGCTGCTAAGCACTTAGCCAATTCTGTTCCCACTCTTTCTAATAAGGGTGGGAAAATTATTCTTAAGTGTATACTTCTGCAACTCCGAGTTTTATAATTTTCATTTATCAGGCGTATATGTTAAAGTTTATTCTGACATATTGTGAAAGTGTGTATTTGCCAAGAATGTGATAGTTTCTATGTAGGCAAATCCGAAAGAACATTACGTAAAAGAATTTACGAACATCTTTATGATATTCGGAAAATGAAAGAAACGAATGCATTTGTTAAACATCTTACCAACTGCCCCAAGATGGTACCAAAAATTTTTGGTTATTGAGCAGGTCCCTCCCAACCCCAGAGGAGGAGACTGGGAAACTTCCATAGAGTTTAAAGAACTGAATTGGCAGTTAAAATTAAATGCATCGAAAGCCCCTGGACTTAATGAAGCCATTAGTATCACTAGTCTTCTTAAATTAAGGAGGGCAAAACTGTGATGATGATAAGCTTTCAAGTATTTTATGTACACAAATATAGTAGATTTTAATACAGAACCTTTAATAATAATAATTTTTTTGGTACATTTAAATTATGATTAGATAAAGATATGTTGTTGCATATGAGTTTAACATTTGTTTATTTATATTTAATTTTTAAACAAATTGGTACTCTACGTCAATGTAGCCATACACATTCTAGGCTTATTTGTTTTTTGCCCCCTTTTTTGGATGAAACTTTGGTTTCTGATTAACACGAGCCAAACACATTTTGTCTTTAATGTACAGTAACGGATATTTCTAAGATATTTTTAACATTTTTAACATACTCACAATTTAATATTTATATTTATATATTTATATTTATATTTAAATAGAGCCTTAAAATTAATATTATATTTATATATTTAACATTATTTCATTTATTTATTTCAATAGATGTCCATAAAATATACAAAATTTTAAGACACAGTAATATGCAATAATTGTATTTATAATGTTTATATTTATATTTTTATTTATTTTATAAATATGTTTAAATTGAATAAAATTATTTTTATGAGTGTTCCAAATAATAATATTAGTAAAGTAATGTACTGTTAGCATACATCGTAGTCCTAAGTAGGATTCAGTTCACATTTTTGTGATAATGTAACTTCTAAAAAGGTTTTACTTATAATACTTTCTATGAAGTTGTTCAAGTTTAGTAAAATAAAGTAAAAATTATTGTAATATACATATCTATACGATAAAGAGCAAACGGTTGTATTTTTTAACAACCATGGGGAATGTAAATAACTCAACAAACACTGTTAACCACATATTAGATATCTAAAGGCTTCTTAGTAATAATGTTCATTTTTCACATGACTTTAGACGATTGAGGCAATATATCAATGTTTTGAACAAGTATTTCATTTTAAGCACATTTTATTGCGCTTTAGGAGTGAAAACACGCTCACTGTAAGCTTTGATTTAGATTACGGTAAAATTATGTCACCAAAAGCAATTGCAGTAGTAAGCAAAGTTTTGTTTTTCAAATTGGTGTAATTAACTTTGTATTCACTTTAATTGGTTAATTGATTTTAAAAAGCTAGTATATAAGCACAGCAGATTTTGTAGGTGGTTCATCTTGAAAAAGCCTGTCACAGCAACAGGTGAAAGCGCTTGATTTACTTGATGTTGCAAGTTGGATTTATTTTTTATTTCTTCTTGGATCAACTGTTCGTGCATTTTTAACCATTGGTAAAGTAATAAAGAACTTTTTATTTACGATTTGAGGAATATTTTGTTCCAGTCAAAGGAGAGTTTATTGGGCTTCAGTGCTTTGCATACGCATTTTTCTTGGCAAAGTGTGAGAGATGTTTTATCTACAGTTTCTTCTTGTGAAGAAAATCTGTTTTAAATAACTTGGTTTCTTCTATTGCACAGGTCACTATTCCTTGTTTGCAGTGTGTATATGAGACTGTTGATACTTCTTCCAGGGCTATTGCCACTGGTATGGTTTTAAGGAAGTTTGTTTGGCTAAATTCTCAGGACCTTCCAGGTGATGCTAAAAATGAGATTTTAAATTCTTCCTTGGTTAGAGATTTAGCGTTTGGATCCTGTGCCACAGAGGTAATCAAAAACTGTGATGAAAGGTGCAGTCTAATACAGGGAATCTCAAAGATTTTCAGACCACCTTTTCTAAATTGCCCAAAGGATTTTCTTTCCCTTATCCAATTTCGGTGAAAAACAGAATAAACTGTCTCAGCAGAATTCAGGTAAACGGACATTTAAGAAGTGTCAAGGAGGTTCTAAAAAGAAATCTCAAACATCCCAAAACCAAGGACACTCCCAACAAGTCTGAAGGACTGTTCAAGAGACCTTGTGACTCCCTTAGCCCCTCTTCTCTTCCAGAAAGTCTGAATCTCCATTTTTTTCTCTCTGGCAGCAGATTGTTCCGGACAAATTAGGTTGTGATAATCATTTATCAAGAGTTACAGATGGCAGTGGGAGGAAATTCCTCCTTTCCAGAGGGTCATCCCTCATACTGCAGATCAGACTGTTTTGTTTCTACCTGCTCTTCATTACATGCTGTTCCAAGGAGTGATAGAGCCTCTTCCTCTGTCCCAAGTGGGGAAGGAGTTTTAATCAAGGATGTTCCTAGTCTCAAAGAAACAAAATGCTTGGAGACCAGTTTCTGGATCTTTCTTTCATAAACCTGTTTGTGATAGTGCCCAAATTAAAAATGATGTCACTTCACAAACTGTTGCTTCTTCATCCTCTTTCTAGTTTCCTGGTAACACTAAACTTAAAAGATGCTTATAATCACATTCCTATTCATCCAGACTTCAGGTGTTTCTTAATGTTTTGTGTATCTGGATCACATTATCAGTTGTCTGCCATAACTTCTGTACTATCCATTGCACCAAGACTGTTAGTGTCCAGCTCCAGATGTAGCTCATTGCAGGCTACAGGGTATGCACATTTTTCTGTTTTAAGAAGGCTTGCAGAGTCCTTTTCAAAATGCCAGGAATTTCTCTCTTGTGTGAGAGATCTCTGGCACAAGCTGGGATTCCAAGAGAACATTCAAAAGTCTTTCTTGACTCCCTTACACAGGATTGTGTTCCTGGGATGATGGCTATACACCTCAATTCTAAGAGCTTTTCTTCCACAGGAAAAATAGATCATTATTTAGATTTATTTCATGCAGCGGTAGCATTGTTGCCTCACAGCAAGAGGCTCTCCCGTTCGATTCTCGGCTTGGGTTGGGAGTACCTTCTGTGTGGAGTCTGCATGTCCTCCCCACGGTCGAGTGGGAATTTGAAAGACATGCGTTGAATGGGCATGCCTTCGTTGAAGGTTGGACGTCGGGCTGGCAACTTGACACCATAAAAAACAACTGCCAATCATTAGCGGACCAGAGTTCCGCTGTGGCGACCCCTAACTGAGAAAGCCGAAAGACCAACAACAACATTTAGATCTATTTCTGTGTTATTCAACTCAGGCTTCAGTTACAGTGAAGGAATACCTCAGGATTTTGGGTTCCATGATAGTGAAGATTCTCATGATACCCCTTTCAAGACTCCACATGAGAAAGATACAGTGGTATCCAAAACCTCTCTGGTCCCAGCATGCAAAAATCTCTTTGGTCCCAGCATCCAACACCCTTTATCTTTTCAGATCCAGTACTGATGTTTGTCAGACGTGAAGTCACTTGGTGGAGACAACAGGTATCATCAAATCAGGATCTCCCCTTCTTCCCTGTTTTATTGCAGTCAGTCACCTCAGATGCTTCAGATGCTTGTAGAACAGTTTCAGGAGAGAGAAAAGTGCATGTGGTATGGGACACCAAGGACAGATGCATGCACATAAATTTTGAGGAAATGCTTGTCCTGATCAAGGCACTTAATTCGCTGAACCATCTTTGGTTCGTGGGACCTCTTTGGTGATTACAGACAATACTATAGCGATTTAATACATCAACAAGCAAGGGTAACTAAGTTGTACCCCCTCTGCAGACTAGCCATGTTAGCTTGGGACAGGGGTCTGCAACATTCACGATCAAGAGAGGCATTTTTGGCCCTTTTCCCACCAAATAAAATTCATCTGGAGCTACAAAATCTATTTGACCCCTAAAATGAAGATAACATACACAGCATATAAAATTTTATATATAGTTAATTATACTATATATAAAAGAACTACAGTTTGTTGCATTTATAAAATTATAGAATTACAAAAAGCAAACTGTTGACATTTTATTGCTATTTTTACCTGTTATAACACAGGAAAACAAACTGTTACAAAGAGAAGAAAAAACACACTAGCATGTGTAGGATTACTTTAAAATAAAACAAAGAAATTTGCAGGCCTGAGTCCTTCCCTTACTTGTGGAAAACTTGATAAAATAAAAAGTAGCCCACTTTGAAATAACTAAAACATATAGCTGCAGCCTAATAGCTTTAACTCATTAACTCTGAGTAGCATCACATGGTGCCTCTGTGCTTAAATCCATGCATGCTATGAGATGATAGGAATTGCATGATGTTACACCTGAGTGCCTTCCGCAAGCGCGAGTAACTTTACAGTTCTATTTTAGCTCCACTGTTGAAAAATAAGTTGAAAAAGTAATTTACATTTATCAGTTACCTTCTTAACTTGGGGTTTCAACGTGGAGTTATGTGCTGCTCATATTGGACTTTTTTTAGAAAATCGGCTTGCAGTCCTATTATCTTGTACAACTGTTTTGTAAAGTTGCATTCACTGGAATCCTGAGCTGCCGTTTGTGATTTTTTTCTCCCCTATAAAGCTTATAATTATTCCCTAGTTTTTCAACCTGATCTTTCATTCTGTTATAAACTTTAGCTGGTAATTTTGTCTGATAAAGTGCTTCACCTGGTTTTAGTTTGTTTTCAGTTAGTACTTTTGTACTAGTTGCGATCAGTCCAGAGCTGTAACCCTGCCTCTCAGTATACTGCTGCCATGGCAACACTTGCTCTCAAAATCTCCAGAAGAATAAGATGTGGCTGTATGTGTGGAAGCAATTTACACAGAAGTAAAATTTGCTAAATTGAGTATTAACAACATGGTCCTGATGTTTCCACCCCTTTGTACACATTTTTATTCATTAAGCTGACTGCCGAAAGTGCTCACATTCAGTATCAAGTAGATAGCAGCACCGTTAATCCTGATGCCAACATGAAAGCTCCCCTTATAAAATGCAGATCCTGCCAGGAATGACCAAAGGCATTATTACCAGCAGAAACAAAAATTGTAGCGAATTGCCTCTTATCACTTGTAACAAGCAAACAGCTTGCAATTATCACACACAGTGCTTCATCCGTTAGTGCAACCGCAATACCAGCATTGATTTTCAAAGCCGCAATCTTGCAGTTACAGAAATCAGTGCTGCTACTGAATTTCTGAAATATCAGCAACTTCTTTCAGGTGTTCTAACTTGTTTCAGGCATCCTTGGTCAAATAGTCTTCACTTGTCCCTCCTGCCCTTTCAGTTTCCTTGCCCTGATTTTCAATGTCCTCATGCTTTCTTTCCTTTAACTTTACCTTGAATGAGTTATTTTGTTTTAATGATGTCCTGTGTGCAACTTAACTTTTTTAATGAGTATTTCGGATTTTTGAGTAACCGGTCAAACCAATATTTGGCAGGATTCCTCATGGCCCTGGGGCAATACACTGAACAGTACACCATAATGTCATCATGTACAGCAGACTCCAGCAACATGGGGCCCCACATCTTTATAATGTGGATGAAAGTGATTTGGGGATTATTTCTTTGGATCATTTTGATGCTCATATGTAGACATTTTCTAAGAAGGCATGCTGTATGTTCTATTATTAACAGAATAATCTAATTAAATTAATTTATAAAGTAAATATTCAGAACATTTAAATGTCATTATGCCTCACTGTACATGTTTGGCTACAGGTGTACAATCCATAAGTTTGCGACTAGTAATGCATGCATATACAGAAGCTTAAAAAAAGGGTAAAGGGGGAACAGGGGGTAGCACTCGGACCCTGAGTGTGTGAGAGTCAGTGCATGTATGAGAGTGAGAGAGTGATCAATCAAGTTATTTTACACTCGTTAAGCAGCTGTTTAGTGAGTGTAAAACAAGAAATAAAACAGACAAAAAGTGTGCATGTGTGTATGTTTGTTTATGTTTCTGTCTGAGTGCATGAATGCGTGTTTTGCAACTACAGAAAGAAGGGGCGGAAATTTAATTCTGTCAAGAGCTAGGTTGCAGGTGTGTAGTATGGTGAAGGGGACTAAACTGAGGAAGGGGAGAAGGTGTAGAATATACTTTATAGTAGGTGGGTCGGGGAAAATGCATAGATTGAGGAAGAAGTGATGCAAAATTGTACAAAGCTCACATTTTATACATAAAAGGATGTCCATTCACAATACACTACAAGAAGAGCTGTAGGAGGAGATCTAGAAAATCCCAAGAGACACATAGAAAATGGGGATGGAGGGTTTACAAAAGATAGACTGTGGTCAGAGAAGGGTTCAGGTGGTTTGGGGCTACAGACTATTTATTTTACATATGCAATTAATGTGGCTCGGAGAAAGCTGGTGGATGGTATTGTACGGGTTTTGTTGGATGAAGGAAGGAAAGGGGGAGTATAAAAGGGCAGAAGGTGGTAGGGATAAGGTGGTGACAAAAATTATAGAGATGAGAATAACCCCTGGTGCAATAGGCAATGAATTTGAGGAGGGCATGGGGGAGAAATCCTTCCTAGTCCATCCAGCATAGGCTAGTAGGCAGCCACTCTGTTCATATCAGAGCTATAGTGTGTGTGTGTGTGTGTGTGTGTGTGTGTGTGTGTGTGTGTGTGTGTGTGTGTGTGTGTGTGTGTGTCGAGATAAGGTAGGTGCAGGTGTGACCAGATTTTTGCCTCATATTTTTGGCCAAATCCTCATAAAATTTGTGGTTTTCTGGCAATTCACGGAGGACTGAAAAGTCACTGAATTAATGGCATATGAATTTCAGGCTTCATATCCTTCAGAAAATGCATGCTAACACAAATCCTGTTATTCTTGCAACTTTCTAAGTTAAAATGTAACTATTTAAAATCTATCCCTGTTTTTGTAGCATTGTAATCTCCATTATGTTCGGCTTTGTCCATATTTCTTGCACCAAGAGGTTGAGAGGTATGCATACCTCTCAGATGTCCAGATTTTTGCCTCATATTTTTGGCCTGTTCCTCATACAATTAGTGTTTTCCTGGCAATTCACTGATGATTGAAGTCATTAAATAATGACATATAAGTTTCACGCTTCACCTTCAGAAAATGCATGCTAAGAAAAATCTTGTTATTCTAGCAACTTTCTAAGTCATTTTGTCAGTTTGATTTTCAGGGAATTATGAGGTTCACTGCATTTTCATGGAATTGTGAGTTTCAAGGGAAGAAAAGTTCACTGTTGCTCATGCTAAGTCTGTTTTCCCGGTGTGCAACTAACTGCCTTGTTTAGCAAATGGCAGTCACTGTTTGTGATGTAGAATTTGAAAGCAGTCTTAGTAGCATAATTGCCTTTGGAGCAGAAGGCTGTGGACTCTATTTCCATACTATCTGGATGGAGTGCTGTTATTGCAGTGGGCTTTCGATTGTTGCTTTTTTGGTGTTTAAGGGGATAGGGGTTCTGCGCTCCTGGGTCTGTCCTCTTTTTGTATGAGATGCCATGTATCTATGAACTTTTCACTTTGTCAAGTCATTCCCTACCAGTTTACCAATTTTTTTTAATGTCGCAAAGGCAATTAATTTCTCAAGGGCAAGTCATTGAATTTGTGTATGAAACGCACTGAGATGTAAAATATTTGCCATTAGCAACCTCTTCATTAGGGACAGATCTCTTTACTATGGAATTATTCAGATGACTTTTACTTCTGCAGAGATTGTGCTTATTGACTGTTATTGATGGATTGTAATGACAGATGTCTGAGTGGCCTTTTATGGTGAAAATGTTCTGAAATGGTTAATGTTGTTATTATTGGTTCATAATTTTGTTTCATTTACTGGAAAAATGTTCAAAACTACAAATTTAAAACACAATTTAACAAGTGGTGCTATATTATACAAGGAATATAACCTAATACAATCAGGAAGGTAAATCAAAGAACACATACATGTATGCATGGCCGTAAAAATCCTCCACTGGCCAGATGCATTGTTTTTGAATGTGGGTTTTATGCCTTTTAAATGTGACTTTTCAGGACAGAGACGTTTACTGATCATGCTGTCTGTTTTCTCTGTCAGGCTATATTGTTTGTTTAGCAAGTGGCTATTAGTGTTTGCACTATTTTATTTCATTATCTGTAACCATTGTAGAAGTAAATAAGAAAGCAGTATGCACACTGACAGGTTTGACCAGTGTTTATGGTAACTGGAGAGAAATAGTCAAGTAGTGGAAAACTGGAATGGCTGGGGAGGGGATTGCTGTGTGGGGAGGTAGTGGGTCACCACAGGTGGAGCTGCTCATGGGGGGCAGAATGTGCAGATTTTTGGCTCATATTTTTGATCTGCTTTTCATAAAATTAAATATTTTCTGGCAAATTACTGGGATTATCTGAGGACTGAAGTCACAAAATAAAGATGTACATTTGTGTTTCAGACTTCATATCCTTCAGAAAGATGCATGCTAAGATAAGGGGAATAAGTTGGAGTAATATGCTATGGGAAACTGTGTGTGGTATGTTAAGTGAATGTAGAATGTATGATAGATGTATAAGAAGCAGTTGTATTCAGTGATTAAATATAGAGATGAATGAAGTGAAAAAAAATCAAAACTAATGCGAGGGATGCTCTCACTAAAATAATAGCTGCTGTCTTAGAGAATGCAAGCATTTATCGTGGTAGCATTCACCTTGAGCGAAGTAATTCTGGCATGGATCAACCAAAACTACTGGACAATACTTCTGGCTCTGTCATTGGTGTGTACAGTTTAGGTGACAGGAAGGGCTTAGTGTTATAAATGTTATATACATTTTATTATTGCTTTTATACTAGTTCTAGCACTGATCAACTCAGTATGTAGGGCAATATTTCTGACTTCTTATGTTTGTGTGTACAGTTTAGGTGAGATAAAAGGCTCAGTAATATATAACTGTTATGCTACTTTTATTTAATTGCTCGGGTCTTTTCCTAAAAAAGAAGATAATGATTCAGTCTTAGATTAGTAATGAATGTCTACTCAACAGGTTATGTGCAGCAGTTATCACCTTTATCTGAGCATGCAGAACATTGTAGTAATGAAATGTAAGCCATTATCACATTATTCATTTACAATATGTGCAGTCACAATATAACACTGGGTCATTATCACTTGTCAGGTAAAACTGCCAGCATCTGCCCCTGTTATTCACATTACTAAATGTCCTTATCATATTGATGAATACACATGCCAAATTTTGTTTTCTGTCTATGTGGAGTCATGCATAAGCCCCCCCCCCAAGTTTCTTTCTTTCATTTTTGGTAAATAACTTTGCTAGGGAACATGTCAATGTGCTAAGTAATCCCTCATTTTGAAGACTGTATTACTGCTTACAACATGGTAAAAGAACGGAGTCTGTATGCTGTACACATGTACAGTTATCACAGTTTGTTTAGGTGTTAGGTTATGAAATTATTATGTATTTTCATATTTTGGTAAATAACTTTGCTTGGGGACATGTCAACATACCTCATTTTGAAGTCAGTATTAGTACTTACAACATGGTAAAAGAACTGTGTCTTTATGCCATGTTTCATACACAAGCTGGTTGGGTTTTGGGAGGTTTTCAGTATCGCTCCATTTGTGCTTCTGAGCGAGAATGGACTTCTGACGGGTAGCATCTTCGAGATCAGCTGTCAGACTTTTGAAATTAGATGCCTATAAGTCTTTATCAGCTATGTTGGCCAGTTCAATTTCAAGATCGGGTTGACTTACTCCTGTAAATGCAGACATGTTCAGCAGGGATGGGTCAATGTCCAGGGGTGTGACAGGGAAGGATAATGTGCTATTTTCCTTTCTGAACTCACAGAATCTTTCCCCAAATGCAGTTTGCACTATGATGATTGCACACTGTAAATACTCACTATTTATGTGATTGTGTGCTTTGAACTCTCTCAGGGAGGGGAAGTAAGAGAGCGTACCTCTCTGTACATCTCTGGCAAATACCGACATCTTGTGCTCAAGCATCAAAACATCCTGCAGCACCTGCAGGGCCATGCTTCCTTTTCCCTGAAGACTTTTGTTCAGTGTGTTGCAGTGCACTGTCATATCCACCATGAAGTGCAGCTTTGCCAGCCAGTCTGTATGTCCCAGTTCGGGGTAGGTGTGACCTTTGCTTTCTAGGAATGTTTTTACATGTTCAAGACATGCAGCAAACCATTTCAGCACCTCTTCCCTGGACAATCATCGGACATTGCTATGCAGCAGAGGTGATCCGAGTATGCACTGTCAGTTTCAACTAACAATGAACAGAATTGTCGGTGGTGTAACCCTGTTGCCATTATTTTGTTCATTTGTTGAATGTCAGGCTTCACCTCCATGCATTCGGGAGGAAATGTTTAAGTGCACAGTGCTTCTTGGTGCAGAATGCGGTGAAACGTCAACAGCTTTCGATCCAGTGACTTCAGAAGTAAAAATACAAACCCCTTCTGTGCTCCTCTCATACTAGATGCCCCATCAGTAGTCACTTATACCATGTGGGTGGTGTTTATTTCTTTGGCTTTTAAACAATTCACCACAGCCTCACAAATCCCCCCCCCCCTTGTGTTTGGCCTTTTAGCGGTAACAACACAATGATCTTCTTGCAGCCTGTCAGAGTTCATATATCTGCATAACAGCTCTGCCTGCTCAATATTATTTGCATCTTTTGAGTCATCACAGGTGACTGAGTGTGCTGGAGATGATTTAAAGTTCTCAGTTTGTTGACTGGTGACGTTTGCTGCCATCTTAATGGTCCTGTCCTTGACGGCCTTTGCAGAGAGAGGCATATCTCTAATTTTCTGAACAATTTCTCATTTGTTTTTGAAGTCTGAGAATAGATGCTCTGATATTTTAATGAATGATTCTTTCATGTATTCTCCAGCTGTGAGCAGCTTTCCACACCTATCTCCTGAGCTGTCACAAAACTAGAAGCAGTAGTTGAGCTTACAGACTTCATCCACTTCTTGAAAGTTTATTTGCTCTGATCAGCTTTCCACAGCAGTTCCGATATCACTTTTTTTTTCATTCATCTCCAGCTTGGTACTTTTCAGCAAATGCTGTGCATTTGTTCTGGAAATGCATTTCAACTTTACGTTTTTTCTTTGCTAATTTCTCATCACATATCAAGCGTACAGGTAAGCCAGTATCTTTGGGAGTGAAAGCAAATGAATCTGTACATGTAGAATTAAACTCTATTTTCTTCAGAGACTTTTATTTTTTGGATTTATCCATGGTTAGCGTACACGGGGTCGAAAACTGAAGATTAACCACCTGCAGGTGGCAGGGAAAGGCAGTGGGCTATAGACTGACATTTTGGTTGACAAAATGTTAACAGTTTTTTTTTTTTTTTTACTTTAGTGTCACAGTATCACCTCAATCTCCAAAATAAGAGGTATTCGCTTTGAAAGAAAAAAATAAGAATAGCTATTATTTATTTCCATATTATATATTTTTTCAAAGCTGTAGGGAGCCGCTTCATAGGGGTGGAAGAGTTGCGGGTTGCGTAACCTTGGCTTGGGATATAGTTTTGCAGTTCGATCACATTATACAGGCATCCTACATTCTCTCAGAGCAAAATCTTGTGGCGGGCAAACCCTCACAAATGGAAACTAGATTCAGGGTCTTCCAAGATTTGATCCATCTGTGGGGAGTTCCTCAAGTAGACATTTTTGCCTCCTCTCTAAACAATCAACTGGCAAAATTCTGTTGCAGGACTCCATGCGAGAAGGTCTACAAGACAGACTGACTTTTCTTTGGACAGGTATGTTCTTGTATGCATTTCCACTAATATCCAGAGTACTTCTGAAGATTCAGAAACAATCCCCCAAAATCATTGTGGTGACTCTCTTCTGGTCCAGACAGCCATGGTTCTCCCTGCTTTTGGAAATGGTCAGGGGCAATTACCACAAGCTTCCTCACAGAACAGATCTACTCACACAAGAAACAGGGGTATTTGATACACCCCGGCATCATTATCTTTAGTTGACTGTCTGGATGATAATTTCTTTTAGGCACATCATTTCTGAGGATGTGTATTAAGTACTAATGGAGGCAAGAAAGCCTACTACTAGAAAGTCATGTATTAGCACATGGGAAAGTTTTTTCTAGTTGGTGCTAACAACATAACCAGCACCCTTTCAGGGCTAGTTGCTCTCTGGATTTGATTATGTCATTTTCATGCATTCCTCAACTGATAGCTTTCGGATCCCACTCTGCCACTTCTTCCAGCTTTTTGGATCTAACTTGTGAGCTACTCCCTTTACCCATAATGCCCCACCAGTCTAATATACCTTGGATCTCATTTACCACCATATCGTTACAGATGTGGATCCACTGTCTCTTGCGCATTCGGGTATAACTTACTATAAAACAGTGAGTTTTTGTATTTATTCTTTCAGCAGGGCTGTCCTTTAAGCTTCTTCACCTGTACTCCTTTACTTTCAAAGTTTTGTTTTTTTGTCTCTCTGTACTTATCAAGTTCTTTCCTTTCCCTTCTACCAAACCTTTGGTATTTTTCTAGAGTGCCATTGTTGGTACCTCTGCTTTCTTTTTCTTCCCGTGTGTCCCTTTCTACTCATCACATAGTTCTTCTTACTACACTTATTGGTAGTTTTCTTGCAAAAAAAACCCTCTCTGCCTTCTGTAATTATTTCTTTTTTGGATTAGCATCCTTGGTCTCCATTAATGCAGATATGCCAAGTGATTAAAAAAAAAGCATTTCCTGTAGGCACAAAATCCCCACTTCAAATGCCCGCAGGGAGTGTGTCTATTGCATGGGCAATACTCATTTGGATTCTTGATGTTCCATCTGTGCTGGCTTCAACACTAGGGCACTTACTGATAGAAAGAACAAATTAGTTTAGAAGTGCCTACTTCATTCTTCACCTATTTTAACTAGAGCTCAACCCCCCTCCAACAAATCGGATAAAGGAAAGCCTAATTTGGGTTGCAAAGATAAGGATATCAGAAAAAGGACTACAGATCATCAACATCTTTGGCTGTATCCTTAAAGCCACCATCCAGAATTTCAGTGAAATCGGATCCTACTCCCGTGGCTTCTAATACTTCAAAAATTAAATCTCCTCAGATCCGGTTGCCTCGTTATTCACTGGATCCATTACCTACTTCTGATGACCGTGCACTGGCCCAGCAATCAAGGAGCCTCAATCCTCACCACCAACACCAGTGAGGGGCATCCATATAGGGAAAGGATAATAAATACACACACAGTAAAGTACAATTTCCTTTAAGAGCGCACAGAAATCACAGTCAGTCTAGGGTTGGTTTCTCCCTTTCTCTCCAGGTCCCCAATAAGACTCTCCACTGGCACAGCTATAGGGTCCAGATCTCAGCCTAGTGAGCAAGCTAAAACCTCCAGCACCCTCTCTGTCTAACCAGTGCTTCATGTTCCTGCCCAAGTAGCTGACACACACACTTTGAGATAAGAGTTATATACAACCACACAGACACTCCTGGGGAAGGCTGGTACAGGTTCTCCAGCTGTGCCACTTTTCCCCAGACTATACGGTAGTACCACTTGCCACCACCCACTAATATTTATCAGCTACTAAAAGGCCCTTATGAAAGGGTGTCCAATTATACTGGGCAATATTATTATCCAAATGGTAAGTGCAACTGAACAGTCAAGGCTTATTGGAGTGGCTTGTCCAGTATCACTATATACATGAAATGTACTCTAGAGCTTAAATTATCTCTACACAAAACAGCCACTGTTGAAAGGTTTAAAAATATTTAATAATAAATAATAAAAACACAAGACAATACTTCTTACTACACAGTGCTAGTCAAGAGATCAGAGATCACAGAGAAATACTTAAAATAATACAGTAGAAACATTCTGACATCAATACAGAAAAAAACTAATCAATCTTCCTAGTTCCTAGCTATATCTAAGAGAAAACACAGTTCTAAAATGAACTTACATATAGAGCAAGACAGTGCTGGTGAGTTAGATGTTCTCAAGACAAATGCTCAATGCTCTCATTCTTTCTGTCCTTAAATTGATAACAGTACCACTGATTCATTTCAGATTGCATCATTTCTTTCTGGTTCCCAGGCTAACAGAAACTTAGAGGTTAATAGCCCTTTTGATCTTGCAGCTGGTCAGGAACCCAGAGCAATAAAAGAAATTATACATGTAAATTCTAGCCATTAACTCTGGCCTCAAAACAATAGGCAGAATGCCTCCCTCTAGACATCTCGGCTCCGAGTTTTAGATTAAAGAATTTCATGGTGCTTGACTTATCAGCTTTCTTACAGCAGAGTGCAGTGTTTTTACATTTTCTTTTTCAGTTCAACATCCAATACAGTCTTTTCACCTTTAAGAGAACAAATCTGTGGCTTACATTAATATTTACAAATGGCAGAATTATCTACAAAATTCTATATAGCTATGCTGGCAGCCTTCACCTATCTTCACACTACTCAACTTTCTTCCCTATTTTTACAGGAGTCTCCACGTAAACACTCCAGGATCCCATCTCCTAACTACTTGCTTAGGTCCTCCAGAAGCTTGTCTGAAGCCGAAGTGGATACGATGATGAGGAAATTCCTCAGAGTTCAGATCCAGAAGGGGGGTAATTCAGCCTCCGTCTCCCATGAGATCTGTGAGCCTGCCCATTACAAGTCTTCCTTTGATTATTCCTTCTCTGATTTGGACTGTGGTTTCAGAGCCCTCAGATCAGAGATCCCGGGGAGTGTCCTTGTTGGATCCGAAGACAGGTCGCTCTTCAACTTCCGTAACTACCCTGAGCTGTCTGGCTCCAAACCTTTGAGAGCAGGGGTACTCTTAGAGCCAGAGCGTCATCGCTGGATCTGGGGGGATCAAGGATAAATCTGAAATTATTGGAGCTGTCCTTGCACCTCACAGCTTCAGCACTGTACAACAATGGTCTAACTTCGTCTTTGGGTTGAGGGCCTCGGGGGATTCAGGGGGGGCCTCTGGGGATTCAGGGAGTGGCAGTGCAGGAGATGACCGCTCTGATACTCCCCGCCTTGAGTCTTCCCTTGGCATTCTGCCTTAAAGATTGTGGAAAGGGTATTAGCTAGAGAAAGAACATCCCTACTCCCCTTGGATCACATATCTTTACCACCTTCGGGTCTTTGCTGTGAGTCTTGTTCTTCTGTTCCATTTGGACAGCTAACCCAATCAAGTCTCCAGTCATTCCCTCTGGACTACCCTGTCACTTCCAATACCTCATTCCCTGATGAGGTCCTTCAGAAGAGAATGTGTAAAAAGATACAATTAGATTCCCCTCAGGAACCTCTAACTGAGGACACCGATTTTTATGAAGGGAAAGGGTCCTCCAGATCTCCACCTGAAGATGTCTCCTTTGGTGACATACTTAAACTCATAAAGTAAAAAGGTGGTTAGTCTTCCAACACCCCATCCCAAGAGGTGTCAGTGTTCCTGGAGGCTTTCGTGTCTGGCCTGGCTACATCTCTGGTGACCCACCCAATGAACTTATAAATCTTGTCTCTCACTGGGCATGGAAGGAAATGGATACTGTGGAGCCCATTCCCAAGCATCCAGATGAATTTTTAGCCACCCTGACAGACAGAACACACTGGAGCAAGGGGGTTCCAGTTGATGCCATGGTTGTGGCAGTAGCCACTAAGAATGTTTGCAGAGCTCTTCTGTCCATCCCCCTAACAATGAGTCAAGGTCCTTGGACAGATTTGGTAAGTGGATTTATGCTTCAGTGATATTTGCTCTGCGGTCGCCGAATTCCTTGGCACATTTCACAAGATTGAAAAGAGATTTGACTGAAATGCTCTGCAGTTCTCTTTCGGGGTCCATGTCTGTGGTGGACCAGAATAGAGTCTCTTCACCACTGGCCAACCTTTAGTCAATTGCTAACATGGCCATGAGATTGATATCCCACGCTGTAGAGGGTACCTCACAGGTTGCCGGTTCGGGCATAGCCATTAGGAGGTAAACCTGGATGTGGCTATGCGATTTTGCAGAGCATTTCAAGTCTTCATTCGTCAGTGCTTCATTTGATGGATCTTCCCTGCTTGGCCCAAAAATAAAAGAAATGCTCTCCAGAAGTGAGCAAGAAGGAAAGACTTTGTCTGCCGTGGGTATACGTTTTTCTTCTCCTTGAAGGCCTTTTTGCCCGGAATCAATGAGGAGATACAAAGATGTTTTTCATCAAATTCCTAAGTCCCTTCCAACACTCATGAGAAGATAGTTCTCCTTGGGGGGGGGGGGTTCTCTAAGAAAACACACTGCCCCCACAATAGAGGTGGCCTGCAGAACCAGGGATGTTCTTCATGTTTCATTGTTGCAGTCCTGACTTGTGGGATTTCCTGCAGTGTAAGCCCTTGGCTGGTCCAGTAAAAATCTCCCTCCTCCTTAGGCTGGCGGACGTCCTATCCAACGTCAGTATGCTTGGATATATAGGGAGCCAGCCAATGCCATGATCCCATTCTTTTCTTGTCATCAGAGTCTGAAGCAATGTTTCAGTGTAATGTTCGATTCGCACCAGCGAAAAGTAGTCTGAAAGCTAAGCACTCCATTGGGGAACTCTTTTTTCTTGCTTTAGCCCGTGTTAGATAAGGTTAATAATTGTCTTTGCTGTGGAAGGCAAATCCCAAACTGAAACTTCCATTTGCTGTGTGTCACCTGTATAGACCCTGATCACAACGTTCCTAATTGCCATTTCTGCTCCTGTTTCAACTCAAGGACTATCGGGGGTAGGGTCGAGATCTTAGCTAGGCATTTTAGTCTCCCAACTTCTTTGCTTCATCTGATGGCATCCGCTGGTCATCCTGAGATTGAGCTCACCTAAGTGTAGGAAAGATAAGGAAAAAAGACCCAAGCTTGGATGACCGTCATTCTCTGGCTGCCAGTCCCTCAAAGCTTGTTAGCGTTGAGGAAGGTGAGGTGCTTTCACAGCCCCCTTCCCTGATGGAGGTGGTGGTGCATGCCTCTGTCCAGATCAACATGCCGTCGGGTCCCTCAACTTCTACACAGGTCTTGATTCTTAGTTCATCAGTCGGGTCCGGGGTCACTCAGTAGACCTCTGCTTCCAATGAGCGATCTTTTACTAGCTACTTCCCTTTATGGTGTCAGCCTGCATTGGCTCATCCTTACAGAGAGACTGGCGTAAGGATTGCAGATGCACCTAGGCCCATGGCCAGAACTACCTGTAAGAAGGTTTCAAGCTCACGCCCTATACCTCGGCCTACTGGCTCTTATGCTCAGGGATATCAGCAAGACTTAGTGAAGTTAGCAGAAGACTTTATTTCTGTAGTCAGAACTGGGCAATCACCTTTGGTGTCTTCCCCAGGGTAAAAGAAGAGGGGTACTACTCCTGACGTTTTCTCTGAGCCTCCTGATTCTGATGAGGATTCGGACCAGGAGGAATCTGTGTTTGGGCCTCCCACTGGAAATGTTCCCAAGAATATACCCACAATCAAAAAACAGGGTTAGGGAGTTTCTTGACCTCCTAGAACACAAACCTTTGGCTACTCCTCCTGTGTTGGAAGTTGTAGAGGATGTTTTTTATGGATTCTTCCTTGAATCCAGATTCTCTTCCCCCAGCCCCTCAAAAATCAGACAGGTTCTACAGGGTACTGGACTCACGTAAATACCTCTTAAAGAATCCTTCTGCAGATCCAGAGGTTGTCACTTCAGGACCCAAAGGAGCAAGGGCTAGCTCTTCAAAAAATCCTTTACCTGCTGACAAAGAAAGCAGGGCCCTTGGCATGTTTCGTAGAAAAAAGGTTTACACTTCTGCTACCCTAGCCATCAATGCCCTTAACTACCATATTCTATGATCAAATAAAGCAAAAGATGTCTTCCCTGGAGGACAAGAACATTTCCAAGCAATTGTTGGACATTTGCTATTCTAGTCTCCAGGTGGCTAGACACTCTTTACACTGTGGCTATGATGCTGTGGAGGCCTCCAGCCGAGCTGCATTCTCTGGTAATGTCATTAGAAGGCAGGCTTGGCTTAGGGAGCAGAGCCTTCCGGACCATGTCAAGTCCATCCTTCTGGATGCACCGCTGGACGAAGACTTCCTTTTGGGCCAAAAGCTGAGATTGTGCTAAAAAAAAAAAAAGGAAGATAAAGCAAAATCTATGCAGACTGTTAAAGACTTCCTCCAAGTTCAGCCTGCTAGGTTTAGTAGGAATTTTCCCACTAAACACTGGTCTTTTCCCTCTCAATCAAAAAGCAGGCAAAGGGAGACCCTTTAGGAAAAGACCTCAAATACAGCACCAGTCACAAAGGCCCAGGCAGTGGTCTTCAGAAACCCATAGGCAGGGGAGTTCTAAGCCACAGGGTCCTGGCAGAGAGCAGCAATGACTGTCCCATTCCCCTCCCTTTGCCCCCACCTCTCCCAAAAGCATAGGAGGAAGACGTTCCCTGTTCAAAGAAAATTGGTCTCTCATCACTTCAGACAAGAGCCATTATCATACTCAGGTTTCTCAGTTATTCCACAAAATCAAAGAGAGACTCTTTCTCGAATTCTCAATCTGTGCTCACAGGGCTCAGTGAAACCAGTCCCAGAACACCAAAAAGGAAAGGGTTTCTTGTTAAGAGAAAAAGTTTTAAAACATACTGTTATTTGTCTCTTTCTCCCATCTCGCAAAATGAATATGCTATTTGCTGAAGTGTTGGTAAGAAAAGGTCATTGAACCATGTTTATTAAAGATGGGCTTTATCTATGATGGATATAGTTTGCTTATGAACTTGAATAACATCTGTTTTCTATACTGAGGCAGGCTCTGGAAAATTCCAGCTATCACTGTTGAACTAAGTATTCTACACTAACTATGGTTTTGAGGTAAACGTTCTACACTAGCTGTGGTTTTGAGGTAAACATTCTACACTAGCTGTGGTTTTGAGGTAAAGCATTCTTTTCTGAGGTAAATTGTGATCCTAGATGTTTTTCATAGCCAACTGTCAACTGTTAGAAATGTAACAAAAGCTATTTTGCTAGTAACAGGAAAGTATAAAAGTTGATGTCAGTAAACAAGCTGATCAGATTGAGATCATCTTGGCCAACATGCTGCTGTAATCTGGTTAGCTGCAAACCTGAGGCAGATGTGACTCGCTTGAATTTTTTCTTCTGACATTTTGGTCCTTCGGACCGGAAACCTCTACGAAGATATGGATCAGACCTACAGAGAGACCGAAAATCCTGCGCAGGTGAGGGTTTCTCATCTTAAGATTCCTTCGACGGAAAGCCCTCCGACTGATTTGTCGTTGGAAAGAGGCCGGCCGCTCTCTGATCCCTATCTGAGGGACGGTTTCTGAACCAAAAGGGGAAACGGAGTCTCATCTGGTTCAGGTAGGATGAAAAACAATTTTCTTTTAATTTAATTTAACCTTGTCGACAGGGGGTTTATTTTTAGTTAAGGGTGGGTAGGAATAATTAAGATTATTTTGTTAGGATTACTTGTTATTTTGTTAGGATTACCTGTTATTTTGTTAGGATCCCCGTTAAGATAGCCCCATTTTGTAATAAGCCCTGTAAAAATAATTTTGATGCAGTCCTAAAATATACAGTCCTAAAATAAGAAATCTAGGAAAACATGGGTTCAAGTTGCTGCAAGTGTGAGAGTGATGCCTGTTTAAATGTTGATGCTAAGTATATGAAAAGTTTAAGCAAAAATAATGTTAAATTTTTGAAGAAGTGGAAGTTGAAATATGATTTTGATGGTACACTGAATAAGAATGCCTGCGCAAAATTGGTTAGAGATTTGAAAAGAGATGCAGGAACTAGAACTAAAAAGCAAAGACAATTGGGATTTCCCCAAGCACAAAAATGGTTAGAAGAAGCAAATAAACGAGCTATAAGAGAAAAACATTGTCAGGAAAAACAAAAAAATAAATCAGAAGGGATCACTGGTGCCAAGTGGAAAAGTAGCTTTATTTTTAGATAAGGAGGATGAGCATACAGTTTGTGCAGTACAAAGGCAGGCAACTGCCCCACCGTATGGTGAAATTGCTGCTGCCATACCGGGGGAACCTCCTCAATATCAGTCTGAAGATGTGGGATCTGTACAGCAGGGTGGGTTATTAGCTGCTCAAGGAAACTTTGTGACCCCTCTAATTTACCCACAAATTCCCGTAGTACCTAAAGTTGCTTTGCAACAGCTAGACCAACCTATGCAGTTAAGGTCAGGACCAGCAGGGCAAGGACATTGGGCTATTAAACTTCCTGACCATTCAGAAGCTCTTCCCTTAATACAAGTTGCAAACCTACAAGCAGGAGATGTTGGACAAGAACCAACTATTTTAGTTTATCGTCCCTGGGCTAGAGAGGATATAAAACGAGCTACGGATGGTATTCCTCACCCCAAGGTTAATTTTCAAAAGTTTTCTGAGGACATAGTTGGTATGCGTTTAAGTTATCATCTAAATGGTTTAGAAGTAGAACAAGTAGTGCGACAAATCTTAGGTCCAGATTGGCACTTCGTTTGTGGTACTTGGACATGTAAGGCAGATGACGGCACTACATTAAAGCATAATTCTGGGGTGTTAGACACACGAGTCACTGATCTGTTAAAGAGAATTTCTGATAAGTGGCGTCCAAGAGCAGATTGGACAGTAATAAATCAGTGCATCCAAAATGATGATGAATCTGTAGATCATTATATTGTAAGACTGACAGAAGTGTTCAATAACCATTGTGGAATGATGATTCCACAGGATCAGACTAATGATAGTCCGTATGAACAGCAATTAAAGAATGCTTTCCTTAAAGGTTGTAAGGCTCCAATAAGTAGTTTTATTACTAAGCACATGGTAGATCACAGAACATGTAGACTGCAACCTTTGTTTGAATATGCACGGCATGCTGAGCGACATTTTAATCTAAAAAAGAAAAAGAAAGTACAAGTGTTAGCAGTAGGGGATGATGGTGGTATATTCTTAGTACAGGACCAAAAGGGGCAAGGGCGCAAGGGCGCCGTGGTGGTGTAAAAAAACGTGGGGGCCCGCAATGGGGCACATTAAATGAACCGGGTGGGCATTCAGCCTATAGGGAAAGGTTAAAACGTAGAGAATGTTTTAAATGCGGTAGACGTGGGCACTTCGCTGCCAACTATGAAGAGTGGCAACATCCCCCACAGCTTATGAACAAGGGCTCCGCATGACTATATGATAGTAAAGAAAGGCGCCATCTTCATTATGGGGATAATGAAGAGGCAGACACTCTCTACGATGAATGTCAGAACACTCCAATGGAAGGGCGGGATTGTGACTGTGAAGTCATAAACCTGGCAAATTTGGGTATTGCTGTGCATCTAGATCAGAAACCCATGATAGAGTTTTTGGTTGAGGGACAAAAAGTGGAGTTTTTATGTGATTCAGGTGCATCGCGTACACTTTTGGGTCCAGCAGTTCTGCCTCCGAACTGCAAAACAGATGAGTTTGTCCTTGTAAAAGCGGCAAATGGGAAAATCTATAAGGAACCACTGTCTCATCCTCTACTGTTCACAGATCCGCAAACAAACCAAACTGTTAGGTGTATGGTAATTATATCAAAAGTTTGTCCAGTTAATTTGCTAGGAAGAGATTTGATGCATGTGTTTGGAATAGCGGCAATTCCCACACCTAAAGGTATTGAGGCAAAAAGGTTAGCGGATGGCTTAGTAGTACAGGGAGTACAAGACTTGTTTTATTGGTATAGCCTAGACTTGATTTCAGATGGCCCGGGGAGGGTTGATACAGGGTTGATCAGTCTAGCTCTAAGTAAATCTAGGAGCGGGTCACTGCAGGTTGCGGCGCACTTACATTGTACAATGTTCTATAAGGCCCCTGGTCCGGATAAAGAATTTGAAAAAGAATTCTTTAAGCACAAGTGTGCAAGGATAATTTTGAATGATACATTTTGGGATACGCAAGGTAATACAGTAGTAACCTGTACTTTGACTAAGGAAATGAGTTCTTTATATCGCTCAAGTTATAGCCCACATATCTCAGTTACTAAAGCAGTGGGGACACATTGGGTAGATTTGGCGAAAAAGGTAACGATTTGGAACACAATGTCTGAAAGTCAGTTGAAAGATCAACAGATCCAGGTACAAAGATTAAATTGGGTGACTTGGGCACGACCAAGTGTGCACCTCAGGGATGACAAAAACAGAAATGGCATGACAAATCCTCCTAACTCAAGAGGAAGATAGTGCGTTAAGTGCCTTGCCTGTAGATTTATGGTCAAAAGGTAAAGGAGATGTAGGATTAATGAAAACAGCAGGTGAAGTTTGTATAACTGCAAAGTCACGTTTTAGACCTCGTAAGCACCAATATCCACTAAGTAAGCAAGCAGAGGAAGGAATTAAACTAGTTATTGAACAGCTAAAACAGGTAGGAATTATTGTTGAATGCCCAGATTCACCCTGCAATACTCCGTTGTTTCCTGTAAAGAAACCGGATGGGTCATGGAGGTTGGTTCAGGATTTACAAGCAGTTAATTCGGCTGTGATCCCAAGAGCACCGGTGGTTCCTGACCCCTATACATTACTTAATGATTTGCTACCTCAGCACAGATGTTTTTCTGTCATAGATATAAGCAATGCTTTTTTCTCCATACCACTACATAAGGAGAGTAGATTTTGGTTTGCATTCACCTATCAAGTTAAAAGATACTAATACGCCAGATTGCCACAGGGTTATTGTGAGAGTCTGACAATATTCGCACAAGAAATGGCTGCGAATTTAGCTCAGTTTGTTCCCCCAGAGGAAAGCCAGGTTCTGTTGTATGTAGATGATATTTTATTGGCCTCCCCACGCAGGAAAGTTGTAAAAATTATACCCTAGCCCTTCTTAGTTTTTTAGCTGAGCAAGGACATAAAGTAAATAAAGAGAAGTTACAACTGTGGAAAGCACAAGTAAAGTACTTGGGTTATTTAATCTCGCAGGAAGGTAGACAATTGGAAAATAAAAGAAAACAAGCAATTCTTGAAGCACCTATGCCTACGACTAAGCGGGAGATGATGTCATTTTTAGGTGTGACTAATTTTTGTAGAAGTTGGATTCCTAATTATGCTGAAGAAGTAGGGCCATTGACCGCACTGATCTATGACACTCCCATGGCAGCTAAAAGTAATATACAGTGGACAGATAAGGCAATACAAGCATTTAATAGAATTAAGCAATTGATAGCAGGATCCTCTGTTTTGGGTTTTCCGAACTATTCTAAGCAGTTTGTACAAATGGTTGATTGTAAGGGAGGATATATGACTTCGGTTCTGGTACAAGTACATGGGGATAAACAGAGACCGATAGCTTTTTATTCCTCCAGATTAGATCCTGTTGCAAGGGCATTGCCGCATTGTGTTCAAGCTGTAGTGGCAGCCGCCATGGCAGTGCAAGCCTCAGCATCATTAGTTTTGTTTCACCCATTAAAATTGCGAGTTCCACATTCAGTAGCTACTATACTTTTGCAAGATAAGATAACCTTTTTATCTCCTAGTCGACATTTGTCATGTATGACAGTGCTGCTGACACAGCCACATATGACCATAGAAAGATGTACTACTCTTAACCCGGCGACACTTTTGCCGACTCCAGAAGAAGGTACTCCACACGTTTGTTTAGAGAGCATTCATGACAAAGTACTTCCCAGACCAGATTTATCGGATATTCCTTTGGTAGATTCTGATCTTGTTTTGTTTGTAGACGGATCAACACAGAAGGACACTGTAGGAAAAACACTAGTAGGGTATGCTGTCACCACAGAAACTGAAGTTTTAGAAGCAAAAGTATTGTCAAATATTTATTCTGCCCAAGCAGCTGAGTTAGTGGCTTTGACTCGAGCTTGTACTTTAGGGGAGGGTAAAAAAGTGACAATTTATACAGATAGTCAATATGCTTTCTTTACTGTACATGTTTTCGCTCAACAGTGGAAGAATAGAGGAATGGTTACAGCGACAGGCAAACCAATAAATCGCAGAGATTTAATTTTACAGTTGTTAGATGCAGTGCATCTACCACTTCAGATAGTGATAAGATCCTGTCTCCAGGGGAAATGCCTTTGTTGATATGGCTGCAAAAAAGGCAGCTCAAGAAAATGATTTGCTTTTACATGACAATGATTTAGAGCCCGGACACCTCTTAGACTTAGAGACACTAAAAGTAATGCAAACATTGACAACACAGAAAGAAAAATGTCGTTGGGTGAAATATGGTATCACTCAACAGGATGGGTTGTATAGGGCATCAGATGGCAAAATGGTATTACCCTCAAACCTTTTTAGGTATGTTGCATTGGTTAGCCATGGACCTGCCCATGTAGGAGTACAGACAATGGTTCAAATAGTGTTTAAGGTGTTTTGGTGTAAAGGATTTTCAACTTATGCAAAGCAATTCTGTTTATCTTGTTTATTATGTGCAAAGTATCATGCTCAGGGGGGAGTTAAAAAATCTCAGCAGGCATTCCCTACCCCTCCATATCCATTCCACACACTCTGTATGGACTTTATTGAGTTGACACCTTCAGAGGGAAAAAGGTTCTGTCTAGTTATAATTGATAATTTTTCTAAGTGGGTAGAAGCTTTTCCAGTAAAGCATCCTGATGCACACACAGTAGCAAAGCTTTTGACAACAGAAATAATTCCCCGATTTGGCCTTCCAAGGTGCATTTATAGTGATAATGGGTCTCATTTTGTAAACCAGATTGTGCAGAAGTTGGGTCAAGTGTTTCAAATTGATCTCAAGTACCATTGTGCTTACCATCCGCAGTCAGCTGGACTGGTGGAGTGACACAATGGTGTCCTGAAGAGTAAACTCCGCAAACTGATGGCAGAAACGCATAGATCCTGGACTGCGTGCCTTCCATTGGCACTCCTGTACATGCGAATCTCACCCTCCTACAAAGGACTTACACCATTTGAACTTTTGTTTGGGAGACCATATTACGTCCCGCAGTGGCAAGGATTGTTGCCAGCAGAACGTGAGGGGGGTGAGGATCTAGCGGATTATATGAAGAAGCTGCTAAATGTCAAGTCTCTTGTAACCAATGACTCCTTTGCAGATTCCAGAAGTGAAACCTTGTTAAGCGTGGCACCTGGGGACTGGGTGTGGATCCGAATTGTGAAGAGAAAGAACTGGTCATCCCCCAGGTGGGAAGGCCCATATCAAGTACTTATCTCGACACCTACGGCTGTAAAGATCGCAGAGAGGACTTCGTGGAAGACTTTTTCTTCTACCATTGATGTTGGTCAGACTCCATCGGACCCCTGAACGCAAAGTCCGACTACAAAGGAAGGATGGCCATGTTCAACTGGTACTTGATGATGATTTTGGTGGTGAAAGTAAATATGTCCATACGAGAAGGAACAGTTGTGAGAGAAAAAGGAATGGTGGTGCTGCAAGCGCAAACAGGTGTTACTACTGTGTTTAAGGTAAAACTTTGTGAAGGAATTTTGGACTGTTCTAAATAGAACAATAATGATTTCTTGACTCGTGCAAAATACTTGTGCAATAGAGACTGTACGTCCTGGTCAAATGTTTGGTGGTCAACAGATGTGAATGGATGGGAAACAAGTGGTGCGGTGATACCAGAGAAAGATAAAAGCAGGCAACAAAGAATAAAAATTGCGCATTTCCAAGGTACCGAAGTAATTACTATAACCATCGTGTCACCACAAGAAAGTGATTCAGGAGTTTATGGAATCGGAGTCTCTTCCAATTGGAACTGATCCTTTGGGGACTTTCCAACTTAAAGTGCAAAGTCTTAAAAATGCTACAAGTAAAGCAGATTTTGCCTTCACAGAGGAAGAACAGTTGTTACTCGAGACAGGATTCGTACACCATAATGAATGGTTATCTTGGGTTAGATATAGTACCCGAGAGGCACATCGTGAGAACTGTGTTTCTTGTGCTGAAGGTAAACAGCAACTAGCGACAGTCCCATTGATGCAAGCTGAAGGTAATCTGACGTGTCTGTTAAAGTTATTCTTCAACAAAACCGAAGATAAATGCAAAAATGAAACTCACATTTTCCAGTCATAAGCAAAGTTGAGAAACCGCCTGCAGCGATTTCCTATCCAGGTTTGTATATGTGCATTTCCAGAGATGGCACAGGAAAGAATTATGGCAATATGGGACAGAACTATTGCAATATTACTGTGAATGGCAATAAGAATCCATTTCTGGAGAACCAAACTCATAGTTTAGCAGACGTATGGTGGTTATGTGGAGACAACAAACTCAGATCAAGGCTTACGATTCCCTGGAAAGGAACTTGTGCACTTGCAAAGTTTATTTTGCCATTTTACATTTTCCCAGTTCCAGCAAGCAATTTCATAAGAGAACCTGAAATAAAGCTGAGGTGGTTGAATAAGAGAAAAAGAGAGGCAATGAAGCAATCCTTCGATAGCGGTGTCTACATCGATAGCATTGGCGTACCAAGAGGCGTGCCTGATGAATACAAAGCAATAAACCAAATAGCAGCTGGTTTTGCATCCATCTTTGTCTGGATTCAACCCAATAAGAATGTGGACTGGATCAACTACATTTACTATAACCAGCAGCGTTTTGTGAACTATACCAAAGATGCATTAAAAGGTATTGCTGAACAACTGGAGGCCACTTCGCAGGTGGCATGGCAGAATTGAATTGCGTTGGATATGCTCCTGGCCAAAGAAGGAGGAGTTTGCAGGATGTTTGGGACTTTCTGTTGTATGTACATCCTGAATAACACTGCCCCTGATGGGAGCATCACACGAGCTTTGAAAGGTTTGGAGATGTTATCCGAAGAATTGGCAGAGAACTCTGGGGGTAAGTAATCCCTTTACAGACTTTCTACAAGCGTGGTTTGGAAAATGGAGTCATCTCATCAGCAGTTTCCTGGTGTCCGTCGGAGTCGCTGTGGCTATCGTGGTGGTATGTGGTTGCTGTTGTATACCCTGTATTCAGAGGTCTTCTACAAAGACTGGTTGATACTGCTGTTACAAAGACTATGTACCAGCAGTTGCAACAGACTGGTGAAAGTGAATACATTGAAATGTGACTTTTGCAAATGTCTTGAAGTTTAAAAGTTTGTCTTGCAAATGAAGTAATGTATGCAAAGAAAAACTTAGTTTTTACCATATATTGCTGAGATAAAAAGACAAATAAAAGTGTTTTGAGGGGGGAAATGTTAAGAGAAAAAGTTTTAAAACATACTGTTATTTGTCTCTTTCTCCCATCTAGCAAAATGAATATGCTATTTGCTGAAGTGTTGGTAAGAAAAGGTCATTGAATCATGTTTATTAAAGATGGGCTTTACCTATGATAGATGTAGTTTGCTTATGAACTTGAATAACATCTGTTTTCTATACTGAGGCAGGCTCTGGAAAATTCCAGCTATCACTGTTGAACTAAGTATTCTACACTAACTATGGTTTTGAGGTAAACGTTCTACACTAGCTGTGGTTTTGAGGTAAACATTCTACACTAGCTGTGGTTTTGAGGTAAAGCATTCTTTTCTGAGGTAAATTGTGATCCTAGATGTTTTTCATAGCCAACTGTCAACTGTTAGAAATGTAACAAAAGCTATTTTGGCTAGTAACAGGAAAGTATAAAAGTTGATGTCAGTAAACAAGCTATCAGACTGAGATCATTTTGGCCAACATGCTGCTGTAATCTGGTTAGCTGCAAATAAAGAAGTTTTTCATCACCTGAGGCAGATGTGACTCGCTTGAATTTTTTCTTCTGACAGTTCTACTCCAGGCTGTTTCTGGTTCCCAGAAAAGAAAGCTGCTGGCGCCCTACTCTACACATCTCCACCCTCAATCAGTCCCTGCTGGTACCAAAATTCAAAATGTTGAACTCTTCAAAAACTTCTACCCATGATTACTCCCCAGGCTTTAATGGTCACCCTGTATCTAAAGAATGCTTACGTACACATTCCTATACATTAACAGCACCACAAGTTTTCTGAAATTCACCTGTCACAACCATAAAGGTCAGGTTTGTTTTCTGGACCTCAAGGTCTCTAAAGATATGAACTCCCAAAGGCTTTCCAATAACCTGTTCCAAAAACTCACAAGAATTAAACTACTACTGCACTGGAATAGAAACAACTCTGATCCAAAACAATACCAAAACAGCAAAATCTTCAGAAGTCAGGAATCAAAAAACAATGGACAACAATATAACAACAAGAAATTTAAACAGTAATGATTTTAATGATAAAAGTATTGTTCTAAATTTATCTGGTTGTGATTTGTCTGATGAACAGTTTGCTGTGTTATGTTTAGGTTTAAAGTTTATACCTACTGTTTTTCCTAAAGAATATTTGATACAGCAAGATATTTTTAAATTTCTTAGGAAGATACATTTGAAAGTTCATTTTAGCAGGGACCAAGGATGTTTTAATTCTGCACATGGAGGCTTTTCTTCGTGTGAATCTGAGGATAGTTTTTATTCATGTGATGAATGTATAAGTAATGATGATGTGCAATTTCCTATTGTTGGCAATGCAATAGAAATGTCTTATGTAGCTTCTTCTAACAAATTTATTCCGCCTTTTATTAACCAGAGAGCTATTCATTATGGCTCCATGATTAAATTTGAATGTGAGAATATATGTAGAAATATGAAATTGAATAGATGGAATAGTTTATATAACTTAACTTCTAAAGAATGGAGTGCTTTAAAAGAATTATGTGACAGGAAGGATATTATTATTAAACCTTCCGAAAAGGGAAACAAAATTGTTGTAATGAGTGTTGTGCAATATTTTGAGATGTGTATGAATCATTTGCAGGATGAAGCAACATATGAAAGAAGCAATATGATTCATTATCAAAAGGCTGTTACAAAATTTAAACACATGTTGGACAGGGGAGTCAGGCTGGGGTTTTTTACAGAGAAGGATGTGAGGAATAGGTTAGATAATGATAGAAAGGACCTAGCTGTATTCTTTTGTTTACCAAAAATACATAAGAACTTACATAACCCCCCAGGTCGACCCATTATTTCAGCCTGCAACTATTTCCTACATAACACTGGTTTGATTTTACATAGAATATTTTTACCATATGTAGTTAAATCTCCAGTTTACATCAAAGATAGTATGGAATTTTTAAACAAAATATCCTCTATCTCTTGGAACAACAAAATGTATTGTTTGGTTATGGATGTTAAAAGTCTATATACCTCTATTAGACATGATGATGGCCTCAATGCAGTGAGATCTTCTTTAAAAGACAACCCTTCTGTTGATTTCATAGTAGATTTGTTGGATTTCTGTTTAAAGAATAATTATTTTATTTTTAATGATGTTTTGTATCGGCAGAAACAAGGTACAGCAATGGGGCAGCTTTTGCCCCCATGTATGCCAATTTGTTTATGAATTTTTTTGAAAGGAAATTTCTATTTGAGTTAAATTTTATGAAATGTAATGTGTTATTTATTTTCGTTACATAGATGATTTGATTTTTATTTGTGATGGTGGTTTTGATTCAGTTAATGAATTTTTGACAGCCTTACATGGTAACCCATTTGGGTTAGAATTTGATGGAATACAGAAGGGAAACAAAGTAATATTCTTGGATCTTGTTTTGGAGGGTACAGAACATGGTAAAATTATATCAAATATACATAGGAAGTTTATAGATGGTAATCAATACCTTCATGCATCTAGTTGCCATCCTGTACATACTTTGGAAGCTCTCCCTTATGGGGAATTGGCAGGGGTATCTAGATTATGTAACACACAAGAAAATTTACAAAGAGAATGGGATATTACATATAATATGTTTTTGAAAAGAGGGTACAGTGTGAATATTTTAGAAAATGCCCTTATGAAGGTAAAAAAGGAGAATAATATGGTAAGGAATAAATGTAATAAGGGTGAACATCACCATTATAAGAAATATCATCTGGCAACCAGTGATAAAACTTGTAAGGATATTTATTTTGTCTCTACATATAATGTAAAAAGTGGAGACATAAAGGATGTAGTGGAACATTTTTGGAAATTTTTAGTGAAAGACAAGGTGTTGACGCACATTTTTCCACAAAACCCTTTATTCTCCTATAAAAGGGGAAGAAATTTGAAAGCTATGGTGGTACATGGTAAATTTGTAATGCCAAAATTTTGTTTACCAAGACCACTAAGTGAATTTGGTACAAGATGTTGCAGTAGATGCAGTGTTTGTAGGAATATAGTTAGAACATTTAATTATATTAACAACATTAGGTTCACAGTAAGAGATAGTTTTACCTGTAGAAGCAAGGGAGTTGTGTATGCTTTACACCGTCCCTGTGGATTATATTATATAGGTGAAACTAAAAGAGAGTTTCATATTAGGTTAGGTGAGCACATTAGAGACATAAGACATAAAAGGGAAAATAAATTTATTGCCACACATTTTAGAGTTTATCATAATAGTGATGCTTCATTTTTAACAGGAACAGTTTTAGAAAGTGTGAAATGTCTTTGTAATGATGAAAATGCTTTGAAATATAACTTACAATATAAGGAAAATATTTTTATTTTGAAATACAATACAATGACACCCTGTGGACTGAATAATGAAATAAACTGGAGGTGTCTGCTTTAAAACTTTCTTGAACATAATTGTTTAATTAATTGTTTAATTAATTGCTATGAGTATATATATATCCATTCTTTCAGTGAGAATGTATACTCTTGAAAGGTGGTTACACTGAGGCGCTGGAGAATAAAGAATTTGCTTTTGGATTTGACTTTGGTTCCTGTTTTTCGATTCCTGACTTCTGAATATTTTGCTGTTTTGGTATTGTTTTGGATCAGAGTTGTTTCTATCTGAAGGTGTGTGGAGTGGAGTTTGTGCAATTACTGCACTGGAATAGTATGCACCCGCTAAAAATCAAGTGGAACGTTGTAAAATCCCAGGGCTTCTGGACGGTCAAAGGAAATCAGCGTCTTCACCATTAACCTAGAAAAATTAGAGCTTGATTTCTTAGCAAGAGGTTACAGCAAGAGATTCATTCTTCATATCATGGAGCCTGCTAGTTCACAGAAAAATGCCAATCCAGAATTTCCTGCCAACAACGAGCCCAGGAGCAGGAAAAAACAAACGCCCACAGACCATAAGGACATTCACATGACCCTCCCCTACTCCACACTTTTCAATGCCATTGTTAACATCATTAAGGACAACTGAGTCATCATCTGCAAAAGTCCAGTCATCAACCATATCCTCCCAACAAAACCTAGCTTCAGCACTAGAAGAAACAAGAACATCCATAGCCTAATCGAAAATGCAGAATCTCTAGCTTTTCTAGACAACAACGGACCAGTAGGGACCTTCAGTTGCGGCCCCTCTCACTGCAGCCTCTGCACTTACATGTACAACAATACAGGCTTCACAAATACTCATGACAACTGCAGGTGTAACAGCTGGGAGTACAATTGCAACAGCTCATTCCTTGTTAACAGAGCACAGTGCACAAGATGCCAAGCCTTCTACATTAGAAAAACTATAAATAGACTTAAAACCCGAATAGCCCAGCACCTCACGGACATCCGCTACTGCAACCTAAACAGTGCACTCGCAAGACACAACAAAAATCAACCTGGACATAATACCTGCACCTTCCATGTGATTGATAGGATTCAGAAAGAAGAATTACAAGGCCCACAGAATGACTTACTAGAAAAAAGAGAACTCGAATGGCAAATAAGACTCGAAGTTTGCTCCCCACCAGGACTGAATACCCAAATGTCCATCAGCAGTATCCTAAACCTTAGGAAACTGCACCACCTCACCCACTATTAAAAATTATAATTTTTCAATTTTTTTTTTTTTATATGTTTACTCAACCATTAATAATGCTAATTCTTAATGTTTCTAAAGTTCATATCCTTTCTACTTAGCAGGTCTGATGAAGCTTTATGTGAAAGTGCTGATCACACCTATGTTTAGTTTTTTTCTTAAAGTCTTTTAATCTTTAATGTACTGTTTAACGTTGAAGTTCAGCTTCAAAAATGTTTTACAAAGCTGTTTGTTTTCTCTATCACCATGGTTAGCCCAGATTAGCACCTCCTCGTTTTGTGTGTTCCTCTTACTCATTCCTTTCACTTCTAGATTACTATCACTCTGTCCAGTAGTATTTGTTACTACCACAACCACTGATTAATGCATAATTAATTTAAGCTGCTAGTAAATTTACTGTCACTCATAGTTAGGTACTAGGCTATCTGCTCAAGGGCCTAAGTAAGCCTAGCCAACAAGGTTCCCTGGCTTACGCCACCCAAGCAAGTTTATTTCGTGTGCCCTTGTCGTGCAGAGCCACAGAAGTGTTCCCCGGGGTATATTTCCTATTTCCCATCCACTCATCATGATTTTTCCTGAAGAGTGCTAATGAGGAACTTTGCTTGACACAGATGGGTAGCTTCTTCCAGAGTATAATAAGTCTCTGGGACAGGAATCTATCCCTCCAGCATGTCCTGTTTATTGTGGTGACAAGGTTTAGGTCCCTAGAGCATGTAGCTTGGAAGGATTGGGATTTCTTTAGGTGTAGCATGTCCAACAGCTCTGGGTTTAACATAGCTTTATGTGTTAGGCAGAGATCTCCTCGGAGTAGGCGATATGCTACAGAGTAAAGCTGGAGTTTTTTGAGACGGTCAGTGTAGGGCATCTGTTTGAAGCCAGTGATCCTCTTTGTGAGGTACTTCTGTGGGCATTTCAGCTGCTGCAGATGTGAGGTACATTCCAAAAGGGGCGTTGTACTCTATAATGGGTCTAATGAGTGCCGAGTAGAGGGGAACAATGACCTCTTTTTTTTCCTGAATGAGAACCCTTTTGTGATGAGGTGTGCCACATAGGATTTCCTGACTACTGTGACGATGTGATTATCAAAGGAGAGACTACTGTCCACCTGGCTCCAAGGGTCTCTTATCACAGATTCGGCGTTAAGTAGACTGCCGTTTGTGGTAGTTCACGGGTACAGTTTTTACCAAAGGGGATGACAGTGCACTTTTTGGCATTGAGCTTGAGGCCATGCCTCTGACACCAGGCATCTGTCTCAGTGAGGCCCTTCTGTAGGATGTCCACATCATTTGGGGACTCGACTATGGCTCCTAGTTTGCAGTCATCTGCGAACTTCGTTAGCCAGAGGCCTTCTGTGTTAGCCTGTTCTTCAGAGAAGTAGATACCAAACAGGAGAGGTCCCAGGACTAAAGTCTGTGGTACTCCACTTGTCACTGGTTTGAAGTCAGATTTGGAGTCTGCAACTTTTACACTGACTCTGACTACTAGAATTTGCTACTGCTACATCTTCTGTTGAATGTATAATTAGTTTAAGCCTTTACTGAAGGTATTTAAACCGGGTTCTCACACAACTGTACTCATCTGCCAAGCTGTATTCGTTTCTCAATAAAGCTACTTTGAACCAGAGTAAGAGATTCTCCATTTTCATTTTATGCCAGATTGAGTCACTACAGCAATCATTGCAAGACTGAGATTGGAACCTTTTACTTGTAGCTGCTTGATGGTACTTGTACTTATATCTGGAGTTTCTCCAATTTTTCTTTTTTACACAAAGTGGCAAGGAAACCATACTAGACTGGATTCCCATTAACAGTCATCCCTCAACTTATAAACATGGAATCCTTCCTGACGACATCAGTGACCACGCTCTTACCTATATAATTAAACAAAAACTTCATAGACCCAATCCAACTATTTTTAAAACCTCACTCTCAAAAAAAAACTTTCATCCTGAGAACTTCCAAACAGAACTGAAGGCTTGTGATTGGTCTCCACTGCTTCATCTTCAACTTGATGAAGCAGTCACCTACTTTAATACTAAGTTCCTTCAAATTCTAGACCTCCATGCCCCCTATCGTTCATCAAGAACAAAGACCAAAACTGCCCCATGGCTCACAAAACAAGCTAGGCAAAAAATCCTCCTAAAAAATAAAATCTGGGCCAAGTGGAGAGCCTCTAAAAGCCCTTCTGACCACTTTTACTTTAAACAACTAAGAAATGCTACAAAAAAGGCATCCATCTTGACAAAAGAAACTATTACTTTCACCTCCAACAAACCCACAATCAAAAACCACAAAATTTCTGGTCAGCTATCAACAAACTACTTAATCCAGGTCACACCAAGTCTCCCACACCATCAGGAATTTCCCAAAATAACCCTAAACTAATAGCTGATTCCTTTAACACCTATTTTATCGAAGCCATACAAACTCTAGCAAACTGTCTATCTCCCACCAGCTCCCTCCCACCTAATGCTACAACAAACTCAACTCCTCCTTTTCGCATACAACCTGTTCCTACATCCCTCATTTGTAACCTCCTTCTAAAACTCAAACCATGTACCCCCTCTGCTGACTGTATACCAGCAGAATACCTGCAAATTGCCTCTAAAGTCATTGCCTACCCTATCT
This sequence comes from Protopterus annectens, assembly GCF_019279795.1. NCBI lineage: Eukaryota > Metazoa > Chordata > Ceratodontiformes > Protopteridae > Protopterus > Protopterus annectens. The sequence continues at coordinate 685,950,906 of NC_056725.1, forward strand.
CTATCCTTATCAATAGAACCATTTCAGAAAGTAAAATCCCCCTTATATGGAAGGTATCTCACATCATTCCTTTACACAAAGGTGGCACATCAACTGACATTTCCAACTTTAGACCGATCGCGCTACTCTCTCCTATAGCAAAAATAATGGAAAAGTGTATCCACCTACAACTTCTTGACCATCTTCTCCACAACAATTTACTTGCCAACTGCCAACATGGTTTCAGACCATTCCACAGTACATCAACTGCCCTGCTATCCTTCTCTGACTCTATAAACAAAAATCAGAACAATAACACCCTTTCCTCAGCTTTGTTTATTGACCTTTCAAAAGCCTTCGATATGGTCAACCACAATCTGCTTTTAGAGGTACTAAAAGCCCACTCACTAGACACACAGGCACTACTCTGGTTTAAATCCTACCTAGAAAACCGTCATCAAGCAGTCCTCTGGGACAATATACTGTCAACTCCCCTCCCCGTAAACCTAGGAGTACCTCAAGGTTCCATACTAGACCCTCTTCTCTTCTCAGTATTTATCAATGACCTAAACACTACAATTCCTCAAGCCACCTGCATTCAGTATGCTGACGACTCTACTTTAATCTGCTCCGCCAACTCCCCAACCACACTCCACACATTTACCCAGTCTGTATTTAACACTGTTGAAAATTGGTTCATGCAACACTGCCTCCTCCTAAATGCAAAAAAAAAAACAAAATTATTACTCTTTACTCCCACTCGTAAATCACCACAATTTCACTTCACTATAACCTCAAACAATGGAACCACCATAAACCCTGATATCACAACCCATCTCTTGGGCATAACTATTGATAACAACCTTAGTTATGATGACCACATCAACTATACTGTAAAATCTGTTAACAAAAAACTAGGTTCACTGTATAGAATCAAACCCTTCCTTACAACTACAGCCAGAACCACGATAGCCCAAACTCATCTGATCTCTACCCTACTGTATGCTTCTGCTATTTACACTAACCTTTCCAAAAGCAACCTTAACAAACTTGCCAATAGCTACAACAACATAGCCAGATTTGCTACTGGCAACCCTTTTAGAACACACCACTGTCTCAACCTCAAACAACTGGGATGGCTAGAACTGCAACACCAACTACTCTATCATCAACTTATTATAACCCAAAAGATACTCTTCCACCCTAATAATATCCCAATCCTCACTAATCTTACTACCCCTTACAAAAATCTTACCACTCTTCGCTCAGCTGATAAACTTCTAGTTTCCACTCTTAAATCTAAAAACAAAGCTGGAGACTCTCTTTTTACTAATACAGTTGGAAAGGCCTGGAACTGCCTGCCAAGTGAGCTTTCTACCATCTCTTCCACATATCTTTTTAAAAAAAACCTCAAACAGCATTTTAAAACTCACTGGCTCTGCCCCTGCTGCAACCCCGACTGATCTCCCCACCTTAAACATTCCTGCTAATCCCTTTTATGGTACCTGCAGGGTACCATATTGCCACTCTTTTCATGGCCTTTCTCGCTGTACTATGATTCACCAAAAAAAAAAAAAAAAAAAAAAAAAAATTACTTTTATATTTTCTTAACATTCATTTGCAATGATCTTAATAATGTTTTACCTGTATTTGCTTATAGCTTGATATTGCTTTATTTTCTATAATTGTATAATTAATGCCCTTCTTGGAGCTTTGTTTTCTATAATTGTATAATTAATGCCCTTCTTGGAGCTTTTCTCCCCGGGCCTCTACTGAAAATGGACATGTATCCAGTTAGACTAGCCCGGTCATCAAAATGTAAATAAATAAAATAAATAAATAAGTCTCTGCTCTGCCCTTTGGCTTGTCTACTGCTTCCAGGGTTTTCTCAAAGTGCTGAGCCCCTGTAATCACTTTCTGCAGAACAGGAGGGGGTTGAAATTATTTATCCTTATCTAAATGACTACCTTATTCAAGCCTCAAGTCTGTCAAAGCTCTTCAGGGATCTGGTCTTTACTCGGAACCTCCTCGGGGTTCACCATAAATCTATGCAAATCCAACACAGACCTGTCTGCCAGGTTAATTTTCCTGGGGGTTGTTCTGGATTCTTCCCTTCAAAAGGCCTTTCTCCCTCCAGCAAAGGTTTTCTTTCTGACTCAGTATTTCCAAAACATTACAGGGACACAATGCTTCTCAGCCAGAAAATTCCTCAGAGCATTAGGCTACATGACATCTTGTATCCTCATGATTCCTCTGGTCAGACTACACATGAGGAAGCTCCAGTGGTACATCAAGAATATGTGGTGCCAGCACTCACAATCCCTGATGACTGAAATTCAGCTGTTCCCTTGTCTCAAGTTGGAATTTGCTGAGCACAGGCTTGTGTCCAGAAGCTGGGCCTCCCCTTCAGGTTAACTCCTCAGAGTCAAACTTTAACCACAGATGCTTCAGAGATAGTCTGCGGGGCTCATTTGCAATAACTTCAGTCCCAAGGCAAATGGGAAATTCAGGTCAGAGACAAGCACATAAACTGAAAAGAACTGATGGCAGTTCAAAAGAGCCTAGTAGCTTTCAAAGGAAAATGGAAACCAGGTGTCCTGCTAGTCAAAACAGACAACAACACAGTCATGTGGTACATAAACAAACAAGGAGGAACTCACTCTTACTGTATATGTCAACAAGGTATGCAGATATGGGAGACAGGTCACTCTGTGGGGTTGCACCTCATGGCACAATACCTTCCAGGGGTTCAAAATACTCTAGCAGATCACCTCAGCAGGAACCTGATGGATCCTCACTAATGGTATCTGCATCAAGAAACATTTGTCAACATAGTCCAGGAATGGGTAACCCCACAGATGGACCTCTTCACAACCAAAGAAAATGCTCAACTAAAAATATTCTATTCCAGGAGCAAACTTCTCAAAGCCTGGAGGAGAGATGCTACTCCTTCCTTTGGACCCCTTTTTCCTTTATGTGTTTCATTCCCTGCCTCTTCTTCCTCGAGTCCTCCTATAAATCAGCAAGGAAGGCACAAGAGTCATTCTGATAGCCCTAGACTGGTCCAGACAGCACTGGTACTCTCTGCTACTAAGTTTAACCAACGAAAATCTAAGACAATTACTTCAGAGAATGGACCTTCTGACTCAGAACAGGGGGAGGTTTGTGCACCCCAATCTGCAGACTCTCAGCCTGGATAATGCCGCAGCATCCTATCCTGAGCTTGCCCTAACCAAACAAGTTCAAGACATTCTCAAAGAAGCCAGAAGACCTAGTACTAGGGAATCACATTCAGCCAAGTGGAAAAGATTCTCCATCTGGTGCCAGCAGAAAAGCTTCAATCCTAATTCAGCTAATGTAGCTGCCATTTTAGATTTGACAGAGGCCTATCCTTTTCTTCCATCAAAATTCACACCTCTGCCACTTCAGCCCACACCTCTTTTCTTTCTCCTATCTTTTCCCTCCTGAAACAATTCCTTAGGGGAGTGAGCCATATCAGATTTCCCAGGAAGCAACCTACTCCTCAATGGAACCTCAACTTTGTTATGTAAAAAATGACCCTACCCCCTTTGAACCGGCAGCATCTTGTGACTTAAATTTTTTAACTCTGAAGATTGCTCTTTTAGTGACTATCACATCAGCTAAGAGGGTCTGTGAGCTGCAAGCTCTCATGGCAGTGGAACCATTTCTCATATTCCACACAGACAGAGTATTTCTCAGATCTAAGCCATCCTTTATGCCCAAGGTGGTCATGGACCCATCCTTGAATCAAGCCATACACCTGCCCACCTTCTTCCCCATCTTCAGAATCAGGGGGAGAGAATCCTTCATTCCTCAGATGTGCATAGACAGCTCCTCTACTACCTAGACAGAACTAAATCATTCAGAAAATCAGATCAACTCTGTGTCCTTTGTCACTGCCTCTGAAGGGAAGCCAGTCTTCAAACAGACTATTTCCAACTGGGAATCTCATTGTATTTCATTTTGCTACAGCCATCATGGTAAAAAGCCAACTGAAGCTGTCATGACTCACTCTACTGCTACTTCTACTGCCTTCCTAAAGGGAGTTCCTACCAAAGCAATTTTGGAAGTTGCTTACCTGGTTATCTCCGCATACCTTCACCATGCGCTACCACTTTTTAGCCTTTTCCAGGTCTAGAGCAGGATTCACCACTGCCACCCTGCAGGGAATCCTCTCTTCATAAGCTTCCTTCCACCCTCATCTCAACTTTGGGAATCATCCCACAAGTCAAGACTGCAACAGTGAAACACAAAGAACATAGTACAGTTTTGTACACTTACCGTAAATGTAGATGTTCGAGTGTATTCACTTTTGCAGTCTTCTTTCCCTCCCTCCTTTGACTACAACAGTAGTTTACTTCTGTCTTCTTCCCAAGACCGTAGACCCCCTGGGTGTTTCTCCTGCTTGGCCTAGTTTGTCTTAAACCCTTGCTTATTGTTCATCCTAGGGGTACTTACCTTTTAGGAGGCAAGAAAAAACTGATATCATGGCATTGGCTGGCTCCCTATATACCCAAGCATACTGACATCAGATAAGACATTCACCAACCTGAGGAGGAGGGAGATTTTTACTCTGCTAGTTGGGCCAGCCAAGGGCATCCATGCCAGGAAATCCAAGTTAGGACTGCAACAGTGAATACACTCGAACATCTACATTTATGGTAAGTGTACACAACTCTGTATTTTTCTGAGACTTCTCCTCAGAAAAACCCTACTAGTGCTCCCGAAAGGTTACATGACTGTTGCCCTCTGGAGGCAGTTGGGTGGCATTTGTCTCTGTACCAAAAAGCCCGGGCAGCCATCACAAAAGATTACTGGGTGCAGAGAATTACATCCAGAGGTTATATCATACCATTTTCCCAAATTCCCCCTACAAGAATGAAAAGAATTCCTGATGCTCCACCCAATCAAAGGGAGATGGCAGCATTAGAAATGGAAAAGATGCTCGGAAGGAGTTGACCAAAAGATCCCCCCAGGACAGATAGGATCCGGAACCTACTCAGGATTCTTCGTAGTGCCAAAGAAGACCGGGAACATTAGACCCCTCTTGAATCTCAATAAACTAAACCAATACACAACATATTCAAGGTTCTGGGTGCTCCAACTGCAAAAGGACGATTGCATGCGCTCAACAGATCTTCAGGATGCATGCTATCACATCAAAATGAGCAGGCACTCTAGAAGATATCTGCACTTCCAGCTGGGAGCCAGTCATTACCAGTTCAGAGCACTGCCCTTTGGCTTCACCACAGCTCCCAGCATGCTCACCAAATGTTTGGCGGTGGTAGTGACTCACATGAGACTGCTGAGATTCAGTGCGGTCCCGTACCTGGATGACTGGTTCCTAACTGACCAACCAGACAACTGTTTATTTCTACAGGCAAGGGACTACTTGCTCCAGTTGTATCTTCACCTAGGCATCACAGTCAGTTACAGCTCACACCTACCCAGAGTCTGGAGTTTATAGGTACTCGTCTAGACATAGTCAAATTCAGACACTCGGATCCCAGGTCAAGAAAGGGATCTCGCATCCCTTTGCTCCAGGTTGACTAGTCATTTAGCTAGGTTTCACATATGAATACTATAATGGACTTTATTGGTACAGTGATCTATTCTTCAGCTGCCTTTATTCACCCCAGTCAAGATCACACAATCTTGCAAAACATATCTCCTTTTGTGGCTTCACTCAGATGAAGGCTCTGAAGGCTGACCATTTGTGCTCCCCCTGCCAGTGACCTTGGTGTCTACAGATGCCTCCCAACTGGGGTGGAGAGGCAGTACTTGTAAAAGACAGTCCAAGGTACGTGGGTCCCAGAAGAGGACAAGGTGCATATCAATATCCTTGAAATGAGGGCAGTCCTCCTATCATTGCAGGTCTTTCAAGACATCCTCCCCTTTGGGATAATTGCTATTTAGATGGACAGTGTCTGTAGTTTGGTACATCAACAAACAGGGGGGCACCAGGTCTTATCTGCTATGTCAGAGAGAGTGTGGCAATGGGTGCTGTCTCATAGCAACACATACTGGGGAAGGCCAATGTTATTGTAGACAAACTAAATAGGTCCATTCATATGCCTCATGTTGCTCATCTTATGTTATGATTCAAGACAAAACAGGCAGAGAAGTTCTTTTTATGCTTTATTATATAGAAACACATCAGGATGGATAGCAGCAGTACAAAATATAAATGAACTGGATTAACTGACAGACTACACAGAGGTGCATGCTTACATCTCAACAGCTTACTACAAAATGGCAGTCTGGCTTCGTACATGCTCAGTATTTATACACGTGCAAGCCCATGGAAAGCTTCTTAAAGGTATACATACAGATCTACATCCTCCCCCTTTAGTGAATTGCCTGCAATAAAATGACATCTGAAAAAGACCTGTAGTTATACAGAAACTGAGAAATAAACACAACATTCATATCCAAGTTGCCATATAGCTGGAACATGGTCTGGAAATGCAACCTGATCTAGTGATATAGCAGTTAGAATTGGGTTTAGCAACAGGGGCAGTCATTGGCGAACAATCTGTTTCAGGAGTTTCGGGAATCTTCTTAGGAACAGGGATATTTGCTGGGATTTCCTCTGGAACTGGAATACTGAATTAACTCACTGAGATTTAGAGTATTTTTCACAGGTGAGATGCTGAAGTACAGGCTCAGACACCAGTACTAAATGTTTCCAATTCTGCCTAAATTTTCTTCCTTGTAATTCCACAATGTACGATCTCTGCTCTGGACATAAACTTGGCCTGACTCCAATCCGATCAAATCCTTTGGACATCTGCATCTTCACTATCTTCCCATCTTGTAATGGATTGAGCGGTTTGCTGGTCTTATCATAATAAGACTTCTGGGATAAGCACTTTTTCAACAGATGGGCTTTCACTGATCTATTTTTGACACATGGAACCAGTACATTACTGCTAATTGATAATATGGTTCTGGTATGTCTTGACAGAATTCTCTGTGCAGGTGAACCAAGATGTTTGTCACAAGGAATATTTCTAAGAATCAAAAGAGTCAAGAAAACTTCACGATTGTCTCATTTTGACTTCTCTAGTAATTGTTTCACACTTTGAACTGCATGTTCTGCCAAACCATTTGACTGTGGGTACTCAGGGCTACTTGTAACAAGAGTAAAGTCCCACTTTTCAGCAAATCTTTTGAACTGCTGGCTTGTAAACTGTGCACCATTGTCAGAAATATCTTTGTGCGGACTACCACGGACTGGAAAGTGATGTTTCAACTTAGTAATGACAGTACTGGACTCTAGATTAGGAAGTAGGTCAATCTTGAACCAATGTGAATAAGAATATACTAACACAAAGTAATTTTGACCAATCCATTTGAAAATGTCTGCAGCTACTGTCGACAAAGGTAATTCAGGAATCTGGTTTAGAGTGGTTCTTTTTGTTGATGTGGCTTAGTACTATTACATACAGAACAAGATGAAAGTACTCTCTCAATATCCTTTGACACAGATGGCCAAAGTACTGGTTCTGTCACTCTTCTTTTGGTAGAATCAGTTCTTGAGTGGCCGCGATGCAAGATGGTAATGTACTCTTGTAAGGATTTTGAAACAATCACTTTTGGACCTTTCATGATGATACCATTGTCAAACAAAATCTCATCTCTGTAAGGAAAATATGAATATGGTTGCAGGTCATGAGGTAAACGAGATTTCTTTGATGGTTATCCTCTTCTGATAAAGTGGTTGAGCTTCTGAAGAACTGGATCTGTGGCTGTATGACTTCTAAGCTCATCAAGATGTGTGGAAGAAAAATTTCTCACTTCCATAATTTGAAAATCAAGTTTCTCATTTTCATGCTGTTCAGTGGTATTTTTGGGCCGTCTGGATAAAGTATCAGCAAAATAAAGAAGTTTGCCTTTCGTGTAGACGAGATTGAAATGACACGTTTGCAATTTCAACATCATGCATTGCATCCTGGCAGGAGCTGTATGCATAGGCTTTCTCAAAGTAATGACTAGAGATTGGTGATCTGTTTCAGTGTGGATAGGTCTACCATAAATATAACCATGGAACTTTGAACATGGAAACACAATTACCAAGAGCTTTTTCTCTATCTGTGCATACTGCATCTTGGTTTGGATTCGAGTTCTGGCTGCAGAGGCTACTGGTCTACTCTCTTGAAGAATTACTGCACCAAGACCAAATTATGAAGCATCACAAGGAAGAGTAACTGGTTTGTGAACATCATAGTATCTGAGAGTTGGTGGACTGTCATTTCTCTGTTTCAGGACATCAAGCACTCTTTAGGGGTGTTGATACACCTTTGCGTGTCAACTCTTTGAGTGGTGCTGAAAGTTGGCTCAAGTCTGGAATGAACTTGCCTAGGTAGTTAACCATGCCAAAATGTTGTATGGCTTGAACATTGTCTGGAGCTGGCATCTCAAGAATTGCTATTTGTCTTGGAAGGATGTGGTCGTAAGCCTGAAATGGTAAATAAATGACCAACATAAAAAAAGTTCTCGTAGCATGAACTTGCACTTGTGAGGATTCAAGCTGAATCCTAATGAGTCACTTCACGTGCTCTTTCCATAACTTTCTTGAGGTTTCGATCATGCTAAGCTTCACCATTACCTCCTACTAGAATGTTGTTTACTATAATAGCACACGGATATCCAGAAAAAATTTGTTCCATGGCACGCTGAAAGAATTTATTCCAAATGTCATTCTCAAAAGACTGTACTTGCTGTAAGGAGTACGGAAAGTGGTTAGCAATGAAGATTTTCAATCAAGCAAAATTTATCAAAATGAATTCTTTGCATCCAAACAGAGAAAAGTGGCATTTGGCATAAGAGCAGTGACTTCTTTGACTGTACGCATTGGATGATGAGGTCTTTTCAGTGCTTTGTTCAAATCTCGTGGCTTAGTACATATTCTGATATCATTTGAGCTTTTCTTATGAGGTACGACCATGTAAGATACCCATTCAGTGGGTTCTTCAACTAGACAAATCATACTTTGCTGCACCGTTTTATCTAGCTCGGCTTTGACTCTATTTTGCATAGCTGCTGGAACTTTCTGGGTTGATCTGACAACTGGGCTGATTGCAGGGTCTAACTTCATGGAGTACAGAACTGCTAATTTGCTTAGTTTGTCTTCGGAAAGATCAGCATAGGTAGGAAAAATAGACTGGGCGAAATTAAAACAGTTGTCTTTCAAGCTTACATGGTAGATTTCCTCATTAAGTGAAATCAGTCCCATTCTCAAACTGTCTTGGAAGCCTATCAATGACTGCACGTGTCTTCTGACTACATAAAATTGCAAGTCATAGTTGTTTCCAGCAGATTAGCATGAAAGCACTACTGAGCCTTCAGTTTGAATTTCTTAGGATCATAGGAAGTTACTAGGCTATTGGCCCTGAGGCCCTTATAAGCCTAGCCAAGTGTTTAGACAAGTCAGCACCCAAAGCCTCTGTCCAGCAGGGACACAGGTGGAATCCCAGGGGGTTATTTTCTGTTTCCCATCCAGTTATCCAGGTTGCGTTAAAAATGGATAATGAGGTACTCTGCTTGATGTGGAGAAGGGAGTCTGTTCCACAGATGGGGGAGTCTCTGAGACACAAATCTGTCCTGTCAACAAGTGCTGTTGATGTCATAGACCAGGTTGAGGTCGCTTGTGCAGGTTACTTGAGGGTAGCTTGACTTGCAGATATGCAGCAGTCCCATCAAGGCAGGGTCTGAGATTGCTTTGTATGCTAGACAGAGGTCATCTCCAAGTAGTCTGTATGAAACTGAGTAGATGGACAGGGTTTTTAGCCTATCTATGTAGGGTAGATTTGGGGCCCTGGATTCTCCTGGTGAGGAATTGTGGTCTCTCTAGCTGCTGCATGTGCTTTGCGAGGTATATGCCAAAGGGGACGTTGTACTCAATAATTGGCATTGTAAGGGAAGAATAGAGGGATGTTAGGACCTCCTTGTCCCTGGATGAAATACCCTTACTTATGAGGTGGGCACAACGGAAGCAACATGGTGGTCAAAAGTCAGGTTGCTATCAACCTGGGTACCCAAATCCCTCACAACTGATTGCATGCTTAGGACATTGTTATTAATGTGATAATATGTGGGGATATCACTATCCCCAGAGGGGATGATGATGCATTTTTTGGCATTCAGCTTGAGGCCATGTTTCTGGTACCAGTCATTTGTTTAGGTGAGACCCTCTTGGAGGATGTCCACATCACTTGGTCCTAGCAAATCCTGATAGTATACCTAGAGAAAGATCAAGCTTGTAGTGCTTTGTCAAAGTATGTACAGAGGACCAAGTTGTAGCTTAAAGAATACTTTCCAAAAATCCATAAATGAAGCCAAGGTCCTACAAAGAGTGGGCATTGAACCTGCCTGGAGTAGTTTTGTTGTGGAGAGTAGGGTAATAGTAGTAGTAGATGCTACCTCCCATCCCCCTTGCTTTTTGGTGTGTTGTTTATGCCAGTGTGTGGACTTTTTTTTTATTTCTAGCCTTGGCTTTTCAGAGCTCAGCTTCTCTTTCTTTTTTGGCATTAAAGCTCTGAAGGGCTTGGTGCCAAAAACTGGCTTTTTAGTCTACGCAGCTTGAGCTAACTGGACGCATGGAAGGTGCCCTGAAGCTTTGGAAACTAGCAGGCTGTTCTATCCTATGCACGATAAAAGAAATTTAGCTAAGGCTACTGCAACAGTGATCATTTGAATAGCTACTGTTATGGTAAGATTACTTACAGAAATGTACTTTTTACTGATAACACAAAATAAGTACAAAAAGTGTAGGATGGGTAAGAATAAAAGGAAGGATTTGGAAAAAATGACCAACTGGGAAGAAAGGTGGTGTTGAGGTTAAGTACAGACAGATGTAAAGTACTGCATTTGGGCCATGACAATCACTGCGTGAAGTATCCGATGTGGAGTGTAGAACCAGTGGTAGTGAAGCAGGAAGGGACTGGGAGCTGTTATTCAAGACTGGAGTGAATCATCAAGAACAGAATTTGAAGGACATAGGCAACAGCACTGAGAATGCTGGGCTGCATCCTCAGGAAAGTTGACTTTAGAAACAGTGACAATATTTCCACTCTTCATAGTCCTGGCTATACTACCATTACAATACTGTTTGCAGTTTTGGAGGATGTACAAGAAAATGAGTATCAAGCTGCTAGATGGGGTGGAGGGGAAAAATGACAGTAGATTAGAAACCCTAGTAGTGTTCTCTACTGGTTCATAAAGTTAAGTTAAGGAGATAAAAAAAGGTCACCTTGAACAAGAAAGACAGATGGTGGCAGAGGGGCACAGACTGCATATTGTAAGAACTAACTACTGTGTGAATCTTTTAAAGTATTTCTTCATAGAGAGAGAGAGTGAGAGTTGTGGAAGTATGGAATAGACCGTCAGCTAGATGGTGGAGATGGACTCCACAGAGGTAATCAAGGGAATTCCCCTGCAGAGTCCAACTCTCAGTTTTTAAAGTAACCAACTAGTTTGTCAACTGATCAGGTAGTCTTCTCATTATGGATCTCCAAAGTTACTGTCTTTTGCTACTTTAATTAATTGTTTATTTATTTTTGCTGGAGTTAAGCCCCTCGTGCACCTCTTATGTTGGAATCTTTACCCCCAAACCCCAATACACACAGGTATGTGTGTGTGTGTGTGTGTGTGTGTGTGTGTGTGTACGTCTGATGTTTGTTTTTGCACGTGTGCTTTGATATTTATAAACATCTAAATTAAAGAATGTTGAAAATAAAATCACCAACCAGCATTGATGGAAAAAGTAAAACAAATGCTTTCCTTAAAGCCTACCTTTGTCTGAATAGTGATAGTGTTATGGAAAAGGATATTTTGTAAGATACTGTACGGGGTTGGGGAGCATTGTCTGCGTTTGCCATCAAGCTAATGTAGTGTAACTCTGACCTACCTTTGTACTGGAGATGAGCATATTATCTGTGGAAATCTGTCTCCCTGGTTTACTGTTTTTGAGGAAATGTAAAATTGACTTTATTGTATTATTTTTATTTAATTTATATATTTATTTTTGTTTGGCAGTTGATGTTGTAGAAAGTTCTTTATTACTGAACTGTGAAAAATTCAGTATTTGCATGAAACAATCTCTGCTCATGAGACTGTGAAAGATGGGTGTTGATGATTACAGCAGTGGACGTTAGGTTAGGTACTAAATCGATCTCAAACCAGTTCGAATAAGAGTCTACCAACACTAAGTAATGCTGACTGTTCCACTCAAATAGATCAGTGGTACTGTTACCCAAGGTAGTTCAGGGACTTAACTTAGCTGAAGTGGTTCTTTTTGCAAATGTGGTTTAGTACTATTGCATACTGAACAAGAAGAACGTGCTTTATCAATGTCTTTTGCTAGAGAAGGTCAAAATACTAGTCCTGTCGCCCTTCTTTTGGTAGATTCAGAATCTGGGTTACCACAATGCAAAATCTGAACATATTCACATTGTAAGGAAGCAGGAACAGTAATTTACGACCTTTTTAAATAATGCCATCTTCATCAGCATCTCATCTTTGTAAGGAAAATAAGTTTGCACTTTAGGTGGTACACTAGATTTCTTTGACAGCCATCCAACATGAATGTAATGGTTGAGCTTTTGCCAAACTGGATCAGTCTTTGTATGATCTCTCAGCTCATCAAGTCTTGTGGTAGAAAAATTATACACTTATTTATTTATTATTTATTTGCAGTTGGTTTACCAGGATGGTCTATTGGGCTAAGATAGCCCATTTTCAATGGAGTCCTGGGGGGAAGAGCTCCAAAATATACAAACATTTTTGATAATAAACATGCAGCAGAATACACAGGATATAATAAACACTTTTGTAGAGTAGTTACAAGTACAACTGCAAGCATGATTTTAGATACAATTTAAAGGAAGAATAAGCATAATAAGTATTATTTGTGAAAGTAGGTTCTTACAGTGATAAGAGAAAAGAAAGAAAGTTTTTAGTTACTTTAGAAGTAAGTGAACTGGTACTGCGAGAGAGGCTGGGTTTCAGATTCGGTTTATGTAGGAGGAGTAGTACAGTAGCATTCCCAGTGAGATGTTAGGTACGAGTGGAGCATGGTTTTAAAGGAGGAGTGACTGCTAGTGGAACGGATCAGGGATGGCAGTGAGTTCTAGAGGCATGCTAAAGAAAATGATAATACGTTTACCTGGTGGGCAGGCAGGTTTGTGTAATTCAATAAGATTTTGGGTGTTTGATCTTAGGAGTCTATGAGGTATGTGCATTTTGAAGGTGGAAGCTAGAGAGGGGCAGAGTGAGGAAGTGAAAATAAGTTTGTGAGCTTGGATGAGTTGGATATAAGTGAGATAGTGGGGCAGCTGTAGCCAATTCAGTTTATGAAAAGCAATTCAGTGGTGAGTGGAAGATCGGTGACCTGTGGCAAATTTTGAGATTTTATTGTAACAGGAGGTTAGTTTGGCCTTAAGGGAGGATTGTAGGTTAGTAAGGAGTGGGGCACCATATAGAAGAGATGGGATGAGATATGTGGTGGAGAGAGTTATTTTGGTAGAAGAAGAGAGGTAGCGATTGTGACGGTATAGCATTCCAAGTTTCTGATGTTTTTTCTTAATGTTTGTATGTAGGTGAATATCAAACGTAAGCTGATCATCAATGAGGGCACCTAGTAATTTTGCGTTATATACAATTTCAGGAGGAGTATTATTATGACTAGTGATAATGAATGTGTCTTTATCAATGATGGTGGTCTTAGAAGGGATAAATATCATGAGTTTGGTTTTTGTTGCTTTAAGTGCCAGATGATTATCTAGCATCCATTTTTCAAAAGAGGAGAATGCATCTTGAGTTAATTTTATGACAGTGGGAATAGAAGTGGCAGAGCAGATAACTGTTGAATCATCGGCGTATTGAATAAGTTTAGTATTGGGAATGGCATGGTGGAAGTAATTTATGAAAATGTTAAACAGTAATGACCCTAAAATGGAACCCTGAGGTACACCAGTTGGAGTGCTGAGGAATGGGGAGCTAACATTCTTCCACTTAACTGATTGTTGCCTATCAGAGAGGTAACTGGTGAACCAATTAATTAAGGAGAGGGATAGATTTAGCTTGGAAAGTTTAGTTAGTAGTGAGAGATAGTATTGAAAGCCTTTGATAGGTCTAGGAGAAGAGAGGAAACTGTACAGCCAGTGTCATGAGTTTTGTTGATGGTTTCTAAGAAGGAGAGTGGTGCTGTGACCGGGCCTGAATCCATGTTTTGTGGGAGTTAGTTGGTTATTTATAAGGTAGGGTAAATGTTGTAAATGTATACATTTTTCTAGCAGTTTGGAGATGGGGATAGTCTAGCAATGGGTCGAAAACTGGAAATGTTGTTATTGTCCTTTTGTGAAGAGGGATAATAAAGGCTTTTTTCCAAAGTTGTGGTACACAGCTTTTGTTAATTGATCAGTTGATTAGAATGCAGATGGGGAAGGCTATGGCTTCTGCAGTGATCTTTAGGAAGTAGGAGGGGATATTGTCAGGGGCATTTGAGCATGGCTTCAGGTTTAATAGGAGTTTTCTTATAGTAGATATAGGGATGGAATTCATACAGAAAGGTGGGGGTTGGGAGGAGGGAGCAGTAGAGGGGGATGAGCTGGAGGATGATAGAGGTGGGCATATAGGATTGCTTGAGAAGGATTTTGTTAGTTTGGCAATGGAATCAATGAAGAAAGAGTTGAATTGTATGGCTAAATCAATGTCAGAGGCATTTGGGTCTGGGCAGAGGTTTTCTTTTTTACCAGAGTTGAGGAGAGAGGTAATTCCGTTCCAGAATTGTTTTGGGTTTGACTTATGTTTTTTTTGGAGTGTGGAATAGTAGGATTTACGGTCTGAGATGATGAGTATTTTTGCTTTGTTACGAAGTGTTTTGTATTCATTATGGGTAATGGGAGTTTTGTTTTTATGGCAATGTTTCTAGGCTTTGTCTCGAAGGTGCATGACTGCTAGGGTAGCTTTGGTTAACCAAGGGACAGAGTTAGGTTTTATTCTTTTAGTTTTCTGGGGGGACAAAGGTATCAAGAATGTATCAGAAGGTTGTATTAAAGTAGGAAATGGCGTTGTCTAAAGGTAGAGATTTTAGAGGGTTCCAGTTTGTGTGTTTTAGTGCATTTGAGAAGGCATTAGGGTTGAAGCTTTTTAGGGACGAGTGGTGATGAAAGTATGGGGTATTTGCAAGGGTATAGAAAGGCGATGGGCAAAGGTAGGAATGTGGTCACTGAGTGAATCAGGGAGGGTACTGCCATCAGAGATGTATTGAGGGTGAGAGACTAGTATCCAGTCAAGGATACTTCCAGAGGGGTTGTGTTTGGAAGGTCTAGTTGTGGAGTTGATAAGCTGTGTGAAGTTATAGAGCTTTATGTTTAGGGAGTTGGGGGGAGATTGGATGGTGGTCCAATTAATATTTACATCACCTAGGATTATAGTTTCATTAGTAATATTAGAAGAGAGCCAGGAAAGAATATCTTCGAAGACAGGGACATTGTCACCAGGAGGGATATAGAGATTGATTAATGCATATAAGTTTATGTTTATTTATCTGAAGTAGGGCAGGAATTAATTCAGCATTACCGAATTGTGGATTGGGTTTTGTGAAGGAAATAACTGAGAGGGAGGATGAGTAGACGAGAGCGACTTCACCACCCTTTTTGTGTGGTCTGTTTTTCTAATGATACAGTAATTGGGAGGAGTTATTTCTGTGTCTAGTATATGAGGTTTCAGCCAGGTTTCAGAGATGGAAAGGATATCTGGGTGGTTGTGGATTAGCCAAGTGTGGAGATTGAGGATTTTGTTGCATATACTTTGAGCATTTAGTGCTGAGAATATAAGGGATTTTCCTGTTGGGGGGGGGGGGGGCGCTTGGATTTAGAAGGATTAACAGGGCCAGGGATAAGGTGAATATCACCTGCGAGGAGGATGGTAATAAGTTGGTGTATAGTGCTGAGAATGTATTTAGACTTAGTATGTAGTCTGAGGGTTGTTTGCTTTGAGGCTATGTAGGTTGTTTGGGCTAGAGTAGAGTGTTTATAGGTGAATTTGAGTTTGAAGGGAAAGAGGAGGCTATTACTGAGGCTATATAAATAAGGGGAAAGAATTACATAAGTGTGTGAGTGTTCTGATATGAATGTATTTGTTATATGAAAATGGGAAGAATGATGGGCATAGAGAGGGCTAGTAAGATAGGTAAGACAGGTCAAAGTCAGAAGACATAATAGTAGGGTCAGTGCTGAAGAAAGTTATAGTCATTGTATATAGGGGTGAGGTGGTGTGGTGTGTAGCAGTGTAGAGAGGACAGTCGTGTGTTGAAGTGTAGAGGAGAATTAGCAGAGGAGGGGTGGGATATATGTATAATTATGGTTGGAGTTGTGAAGTACCAATTGTGTTGGACTGGTTGTTGGTGTGGGTAGTGGCTATAAATGTATACGTAGTGGGAGCGGGTGGAAATTGGGGGCAGGGTAGGAGAGTGGAGTGAGTCCGCAGGGCGAACGGAGCAGGTAGAGCCAAGGAGAAGGAGGCAGAGCAAGCCAGAGAAAAACTATCAGTGGAACAGGGAGCAAGCACGGAAGTAAGGAGGCACTAGGGTCAAGGACTGGTTAAATACTTGTATAGGAACTAAAGCAGAGGAGTAGTAGTTACAGAGAAAAGATTTTGTAACTGTAGCAAAAATCAGAATGGATGACTTAAGTGAGAAATAGCAAGGGTTGTAATACAGGGATACGGGAGCTGTGTAATAGGGATACTTGGAGTCCAGGGTAGACTGCTAGCATGCACTCAGTGGGATAATACAATTAAAGTACATTGAGTGATATTTAGCACAGTTAGAGTACATACATGTTGTAGACAGGTCTTTGAAGTGAGATAGTAACAGTAGGCAACTTCAATTTCCCTTTAGGAGGTTCTTTCAGAGGCAGGAAAGCTGGGGAATCACTTAGGAGAGTTGGAAACACCTGGAGTTAATAAACAACACACAGGAGGCTGAAAAGGAAGGACATAGGATATGCTAGACAAGCTTGCAATCTGTGGATAGCAAGAGGAAAGTATAGTTTGTAAAACTTATTCTAACAGACTATAGTTGGGTAGCCTAGAGATATGTTGGTAGTGAGGGTAACCTAGAAGAGAGCTTGAGGTGAAGGTGAGATCACTTAAGGGATAATTACACAACCGTATTATGAAATCAGGCATATAATGCAGTAAAACAGTCAGTATAACAAATCAAGCAGTGTGGTTTACACAACAAACAATCAGAAACTTGGAACGAGGTAGCATTCAGGTACAAACAGCTTATGCAATCCCACTCCAAAAAGCAACACAGTAGGGTAATAACTGCAGTTTACCCAGAAGGTCCCTGAGGTACAATCAGTTAGTAGTATGACACTGTACTCTGAGGTTCCAGGACTCAGGAACAGAGCATAGATAACTGTTAAACCAGACTAGGGCAGCAGCTACAGCTCGCACGGTCAGGTTCTGTGATGACTGTGAGCAGATAATACAACCACTAATTAGTTTAACCTGATAGCATAGCCGAGCCAGTAGGTTAATATTACAAATGTAGAAAAGGTCGGCATGTATTTTAGTCATGTAGGACTGTTGTACTGATCAGGATCATCTTAGGAGCTATTTCTTAAATGTAATGAGATAGAGCAATAGCTGTGGTACACACAGCAGGGATTTATCACTGACACGGATTTATCAGTAAAATTGTCTCAGAATTATACAGGGGATTCTGATGCCGAGCCAACACAACGACATTTGGATGCGAATAGGGCCGCTGGTACCATTTGCTCGGTCAAGATCCACCGGGCCAATAAGAAGTGATAGAATCACAGTCTACTTGTTATAGGGCACGGAACCTTGCTTTTCCAATTATATTTCCCCTTTTTAGACCACAAGGCAGGGGTTGGGCTGTAATTGGCAGCACTGGAAGGTGCGCATACAATTTAGTGGTTAGGCAATGGTACAGCCATTAGTTAATACTTGTATTCACGGAAACCATTCTAATCAGCATTTGGCAGAACTACAATGTGGGATACTGCAGTTTGACCCTACACAATCACTGATTCACACAATTCAGCTTAATACCAGGAATTGCTACTGAACTTTCACGTATGACTCGGAACCGAGTCTAATACACACACATATGTGTTAACAGCATAAATATAGCAAAGGATAACTTATGGTAGTTGTTACAGTTTAAGCAATCATTTTTTAGGATATTGCGAGTGTCAGGCAACTGATTAACGATAACCCAAGACTCAGAGGCAAGTATGCAATTAGTTTTGCAGTACTTATATGAAATTCAACAGCAAGACAACTAATAATGCATGTTTTGTTACAGAAATTTAGTTTCCAAATCAAAGCACTCACCCATGAACGGAGCTAGCAGCCTACGGTAGGACAAGACTGGAGCGAACCAGAGAGGATTAACTTTTGTTTCAGTTGTTTTTAAAATGGTGCCGCAAGTACCAGGATGACTGTATGGGTTTGAGGCAAGGTGTAGGCGATAAGAAGGGGAAGGGGTAAGACAGGAAGCGAGAGAGGTAACTGGCTAGATAACAGAAGTGGAGTGGATGTGGCAGGAAGTAGGGAGGTGACTGACAAGGTAAAGGAGGGGGGAAGGGACGAGACGTCAAAGTCAAAATTCTTTGCATTAAGCTGTTCCATTGTATTTCTGGGTGATCTGGATAAGGTATCAGATAGATAAACAAGTTTGCCTTTTGTATAGACTATTTTGAAGTTGTATTTTAGCAATTTGAGCATCATTCTTTATAATCTTGCTGGAGCTGAATGCATAGGCTTCTTTAAAATAGTGACTTAGAGGTTGGTGATCAGTTTCAGTACGAATAGCTTGACCATAAATATAATCATGAAATTTTGAACATGCAGATACTATTGCCAAAAGTTCTTTCTCAATTTGAGCATATTGCATTTCACTTTGTGTAAGAGTCCTAGATGCATAGGCTGCTGGTCTGCCTTCTTGAAGAAGAAGAATTGTGCCAAGACCAAATTTTGAAGCATCACAAGAAAGGGTGACTGGTTTATTGACATCATAGTACCTTAATGTAGTTGGAGTGGCAGTTTTCGGCTTAAGGGTTCAAATGCTGTCTGGTGTTGTTCCAACCAAGACCATGAAACATTTTTGCACATTAGCTCTCTCAAAGGCGCTGTCAGCTCACGGGAAGTCTGGTATAAACTTGCCTAAATAATTGACCATATGAAGAAAACTTTGTAGAGCTTGAACATTATCTGGTGCTAGCATCTCTAGAATGGCTGCTTGGTTGGGCGGGTCTGGTCATAAGCCAGTGCTAGTAAATAAATGACCTACATATGTAACTTCTGGTAGTCTGAATTTGCACTTCAGAGGATTGAGCTTTAAGTTCACTTCACATGCTCTGTCTAGAACTTTCCTAAGGTTTCTGTCATGCTCTGCTTCATCATTGCCTCCAACTAATATATCATCTACTATTATGGCACATGGATAACCTGAAACAATTTGCTCCATTGCACGCTGAAAGACTTCACTTGAAGAATTTATTCGAAATGGCATCCTGAGGAATCTATATTTTCCAAATGGAGTACTTAGTCAGTAATGCCGATTTGCGATCAAGCATCACTTGCCAAAATGAACTTTTTGCATCCACGACAGAAAAAACGGTGGCATTCGGTATTAGAGCTGTGACTTCCTCAACTGTACGTGTCGGATGATGAGGTCTCTTTAATGCTTTATTCAAATCTCTTGGGTCAATACATATTCTGATTTCATCTGAGCCTTTTTTATGGGCTGCTACCATGGATGGTACCCATGCATTTGGTTCTGTAATTGGACAAATTACACTTTGCTGCACCATTTTATCCAAATGAGCTTTGACTTTGCCCTGCATAGCTATCCTTTTCTTGCTGGTCTGACAACTGGACTGATCTCTGGGTCTAACTTCATAGAATACACAACTGGAAGTTTGCCTAACTTGTCATTGAAAACATCAGCATACTCTGAGAGAATAGTATCACTGAAGCTGGAACTGGGGCATGTGCTTATATGATGAACTTCTTTGGTAAAGGAAAGCAGATTCATTCTCAAACTGTCTCTGAGACTTAATAATGACTGCAGAGGTCTTCGGACTGCATAGTTCTTAGCCAAATAACAGGAAAGAATTACTGAGCCTTCAGTTTGAATTTCTTTACCTCCATAAGCAACAGATTTCACACAACTGATAACATTAAGTGGTTCACCAGCTCTCACCTTGGCAAATGTGTCTGCTGATATAACATCACACTTTGAACCATTGTCTACTTTGAGATGTTCTTCGTGTTTCACTGTGGCAGTCATTACATTTGGGTAATCTGCTGGCAGGTTGCTCTCGGTCTGCCTGATTAACAAAGTCTTGGGTCCTGCTTCGGTTGCTGTCCCTTCTTCCATGACAGGTCGGCAGGGGTATAAAACATGCAGCCGATGCCATTACATCAGTCTTTCTTGCCGCATGGTGCCCGAAGCAGAAGCAGTTCGCAAGTGCCGTTTGGCCGACTCCTGAAATTTTCGTTTTCGAGTTTCAGATCCGAAGTCTTCAACTAAAAAGCTAAGTACCCCGTTGGAGAAACATTTTCTTGCTCCTTACCAATGTCAGTAAAAGTTAATAATTGCATTAGTTGTGGGAAGCAAATACCTCATAAGGATTTTCATTTGTACTGTATTCCTTACCACGGAATAGGCAGTGTAAAAAATGAGCAATGAAAACTCAGAGTTTTCATTGCTCATTTTTTACACTGTACTGTATTCCTTGCCTAGGCCCTGACCACAACGTACTTTGCTGTCAGTTTTGTGCTTTATTTAATCTACGCAAACGTCAGTACATTTTTGCTTCTAAATATTTTGGCTCACGCTTTAATTATCCAGAAATGTCGGTTAGAAATCCGACTACTGGAATACCTAAAAAATGCAAAGAAAAAGACAGAGACAGGCCGTTGAAGTCCAAAACTGCCAATAACGCTTCTCCTAAGCCAGTCGCCAGTTCGCCGGTACTCAGTGAGGCGCTTTCGCAGCCCTGATACCCGCTATTTCTGATTCGCAGGCCTCTACTGAGACCTATTCAGAGTCTGGTATTTTGTGAGATGCTTCAGTTGTGGAACCCACGGATGTCTCTACCTTGGATGGGTCCGGAGCCGCTGTGTAGGCACCGGCTTCTGAGGGTGTTTTCAGGCCTACAGATTTGTATATTAGACCGACGCCATCTTCAAACCTAAGGCCAGAATCTCGACATATGCCTAAAAAAACGATGCCTGGGCCACATGTGTAGGCCCCTATGCCTAAAAAACAAATGATCAAAATGGCTGAAGATTTAATTACTCTGATCAGGGGTAGCCAACCCCCCCCCCCCTTCTAAGAGGCATAGGCAAGATATTGATTATGAATCTTCTGAACAGGATTCTATTCTTCTGACTCTTCTAATGAACAGGAATTGTCTATACCTACTTATGAGGACTCTGATGCAGAAGATTCCATTCCTTCTGCTTCTTCCCCTGAGGATTTTTCTTTTGGGGAAACTTTACATACCTTAAGGGAACATTTCCACTGGGAAAGTCAGGATTTCTCTGAATCTAAAAAGAGACTTAGAGATTTTCTTCTTCTTCCTCAGCATAGGCCTTTGGCTATACCTCCTGTTCTAGACATTGTTGTTGATGTTTTCTCAGAATCTAGTATGGCTCCTGATTCTCTGCCTGTGGCTCCTTGTAAGCCAGACAGGTACTACATGGTTCCTGACTCCCACAAATTCCTTTTCAAAAATCCTGTTGCTGATCCTGAAACCATTTCTCAGGGTCCCAAGGGTGTTAGGGCTTCTACTTCCAGGTCGCTGGATAGATGGGGTAAGAAGGTTTACACTTCTCCAACCTTGGCAATCAGGGCTTTAAACTGTCAATTTCATATGCTAAAGTATCAACAGCATATCATGGGACTGCTTAAACAGAAAATGATGTTAATTTCTGACTGTGTGAAAAACAAAGATTTACAGGATTTATTGCATTCAGCTGAACAAGTTGGAAAACATACTTTGCAATGTGGTTTTGATTCTTTGGAGGCCTCTTGCAGGGCTGCTGTAACTGGGTCTGTGCTAAGAAGGCATGCTTGGCTCAAAGAGCAAAATCTGCCTGATCATGTTAAAGCAAAATTGTTGGATGCTCCTTTACAACAGGACCGTCTCTTTGGTAATAAGGCATAAGAAGTTTTAAAAAAGATGGAAGATAAAGCTAAATCTATGCAAACCGTGAAAGGTTTCTTACAAGTGCAACCTCCGAGATTAAGTAGGCACTGGCCTACTAAGAACTGGTCCTTTCCAGTCTCTTCCAGAGCCACTCAAGTCAAACCCAGACATTCCAAAGGCTCCAGGTTTCAGTCACAAGGGACTTTCAGAACAAAACAATGGGGTGCCTCCTCTTCCAAATCTGGAAACAACAAGACACCTCCCTATGGTAAGCAGTCTCAATGACTTCCCTTTACACTTACCAAGCACTTACCTTTTAGCCACTCCTTTGGGGGGGGGGGGACTGGATCTTCATGCAAGAAACTGGCAACTTATAACACAGGACAAATGGGTTTTAAATATAGTATCCCAGGGATACAGATTTAATTTACATGCGTTGCCAATTCCAAATGGATGGCCAGACCTGCCCCCAAATTAGTGGGCAGAGGCCCAGAAACAAGTACTTTTCCTCATGAGCATGGGGGCTATTCAGCCAGTACCAGAAGAGGAAAAGGGACAAGGTTTCTATTCAAGACTTTTCCTGGTACCCAGAAAAGACAAATCATGGCGTCCAATTCTGGACTTATCTACTCTAAACACCTTTCTGGACATTCCAAAATTCAAGATGCTGACTCTTTACCAGTTACTTCCTATGCTAGGCAAAGATGCCTGGTTGGCAACTCTAGATTTAAAAGAGGCTTACCTGCATATCCCAATCAGGGAATCTTGCAGAAGATACCTCCGCTTCAAAGCAGGCTACTTGCATTACCAGTTCTCTGCACTGCCCTTTGGCTTATCTACCGCGCCCAGGGTCTTCACAAAGTGCCTGGCTCCAGTAATTGCATTTTGCAGGCAAAGAAATATTCAAATATATCCATACCTGGACGATTGTCTAATTAAGGCAGAAAACAAGGACACTCTTCTAAACCATCTGGTGTTTGCAAAAAGGATTCTAACTTGTCTAGGGTACACTATAAATGAAAAGAAATCACAACTGGTACCGTCTCAAAAATTTACTTTCCTGGGTGCATTCTTGAATACAACTGCCCAGATGGCTTTCCTTACACCAGAGAAGCAAATTCATTTGGTGACTTACTTCAAACAGGTGGCCACAAAAACCCTGCTTTCTGTAAGGCAAATACTGCAAGCTTTGGGGTTCATGGCCTCCTGCATTCTTCTAATTCCATATGCAAGACTGCATATGAGGAAACTTCAGTGGTACTTAAAAAGTCTATGGAGTCAGCATTGTCACAGCTTGGAAACAACGATTCCTATCATACCTTGCCTGCAACTAGAGTTCCTATGGTGGGCAGAGGCCTGCCACCAAAACAAGGGACTGCCATTCACGTCACCCCCTGCCACCCAAACCCTAACTGCAGACGCATCAGACTATGCTTGGGGGGTACATCTTTCAGGCAAGTGTATTCAGGGCAAATGGAACCCAAATGAAATGCACCTTCATATCAGTCAGAAAGAAATGCTAGCTGTACAGAATGCTCTGACAGCCTTCAAGGACTACCTTCATCCAGGACAATTAATGATAAAGACAGACAACACCACAGTTATGTGGTACATAAACAAGCAGGGGGATACACACTCCTACCCCCTTTGCAGACTAGCCATGGCATTGTAGAACACGGCCTTGACCTATCAAGTACAACTACAAGCTCAATTCCTGCCAGGAAGACGAACTAAGCAGAAATATCATGGACTCACATGAATGGAAACAGGAACCATGGATTTTCAACATGTTAACACGCAAATGGGGGAGCCCAGACATAGATGTTTTTGCCTCACTCCAGAACGATCAGTTGGACAAATTTTTCACAAGAACTCATCACAAAAAAAGCCTGGAAAGTGGATGCTCTATCCTTCAGCTGGAAAAACCTATCAGTCTATACCCCCCCCCCCCTCTACCTCTGCTCTTCAAAGTTCTACTAAAAGTCAAACAGGACAAACCAAAAATGATTTTGATTGCTCCAGACTGGCCTCGCCAACACTGATACCCACTCCTGCGCAATGTGTCACACCTTCTACCGTGGCACCTGCCTCAGACACCTTACTTACTGTCTCAGCAGAACAACCAAATTCTGCACACTCTGCTCCAAACATTGAATCTTGCAGCGTGGCTAATCACCTAAATTCACCCTTAACATCCCTCAGCAAACCTGTGATGGATGTCATTTTGGAGGCGAGAAGGCCTAGTACTAGAAAATCTTATGCTGACAAATGGAAAAGATTCTGTGTCTGGAATCAGTCCCAAGGGATAAACACAGCAGTGCCCAACATTCCTCAGATTTTACAATACTTAACTGAGATGCTTCACAAGGGCCTGTCCTTTTCTTCCATAAAAATCCATGCCTCAGCCATTTCAGCTCATTACAACACAGAGCCTCCCCTCTTCTCTCATCCTCTGCTAAAGCAGTATCTCAGAAGGGCCAAAAATTTAAGACCGCCCAGGAGAGCTCCAACCCCTGCCTGGGACCTCAGTTTTGTATTGGAAAAGTTCACTCTCCCTCCTTTCGAGCCAGCTGCTACTACAGACTTAAAATTTCTCTCCTGGAAAACAACTTTCCTTTTAGCAGTCACTTCAGCTAGAAGGATTTCCAAATTTCAGGCTCTTATGGCAGTGGAGCCTTTCATCATTTTCCATGCGGGCAAGGTATCTCTCAGGGCAAATCCATCCTTCATGCCTAAGGTAGTATCCAGTGTGGCTCTTAATCAGACCATTCATTTGCCAACTTTCTTTCCCAATCCACAGAACAAGGGGGAGCGGATCCTGCATTCATTGGATGTACACAGACAACTTAGATTTTACTTAAACAGGACAAAATCTGTAAGAAAATCTGAACAACTGCTGGTGGCATTTGCTGCAGGGGCAGAGGGAAAGGCTATTTCAAAGCAAACCATTTCCAAATGGATAAGCCATTGTATTCATTTCTGCTATATAAACCATGGAAAAACTATCCCCCAGGGGATCAGATCCCATTCCACCAGGGCTGCATTTACTTCTACAGCCTTTCTCAGAGGTGTTCCTACCAGAGACATTCTAGAAGCTGCTACCTGGAGCTCAGTTCATACGTTCACCAAATATTACCATTTACCACTTTTCTCTAAATCCAGAGCTGGCTTTGCCACTGCTGTCCTGCAGGGCCTTATAGCTGGTCCTAATGCTGTATAATTCCCTCCACCTAACCATAGCTTTGGGAATCTACCCAAATGTAATGACTGCAACAGTGAAACACGAAGAACAGTACAATTTTGTACACTTACCATCAATGTAAATGTTCAAGTGTATTCACTGTTGCAGTCCTGGTTACCCTCCCTCCAGCCCCCTATTTTTCTCTGGCTATACCTCTACTTTCTGTCACTATGCTCAAAAGCCCTTTTGGTGCATTTGCTTTTGGGATTGGTGGTATATTTTTTGTGTTTTTAATTTTATTTGCTCCCCATTTGGGGGGCACCTGACATCTGGGGCAAGAAAAACTGATGTAATGGCATCAGCTGAATGTTTTATACCCCTGACATCATGGAAGAAGGGGCGGGAACCGACGCAGGTCCCAATACTTTGTTAATCAGGTCGACTGAGGGCAACCTGCCAGCAGATTACCCAAATGTAATGACTGCAACAGTGAATACACTTGAACATCTACATTTATGGTAAGTGTACACAACTGTACTTTCTGAGGATTTGCCATTGATCTGGACAGTACAAAACACTTTGTTCTTTGTCAGCAAATTACTGCATCAACCTTTTCACCAATTAACTGATACACCATCCACATAGAAAGTAGAGTTGCAGCTCTCTGTATGATCAACTTGCTTTTTTGAGTGACCCTTCTTTACAACTGTGTGAAGTTTACTTGATTTACAAAATGTTTGAAAATGGTTCCATTTTTTACACTTGTGGCATTGCTGACCAAATGCTAAGCACTTTTCTCTTTTAGACTCATGATTGGCACCACAATTCCAACAGTTAACAATAAAGCTTGATTTGGGTTTTTCTGACTCACCCTTGTACTGCACTGAGCATGTCCTTTTTTAACTCGCCAAACCTACAGGTTTTAGCTTTGTTTCTCAGGTCAGTAATGTAAGCTGCAAAAGTTTCTCCTTGCTTTTCATCTCTTGTGTAAACAAATGCCTCTCTAATGTAACGTTTGTCTGGAGGTTGCACATTTCCCTGAATTTGCATTTCAAACACACAGGGTCTTCCCTTGATTCAGCCAGTAAAACAGTATGACTGCTTTCCCCCACTCCCTTATATACTGCTGGTGTGTACACAAATGAGCGCTTTCTTTCAATGGCCTCTGACCCAGCTAGGTTTAGCAAAATGAGTCCCCGGGTGCATGCATCTTTGTCAGAATAAGCTGCTTGTATAAAAATATACTCTTGCTCAAATATTCTCCAATTCTCTGCAATATTCTGATCAAATACAAGTGGTTTCGGTCTGTGAAATACCTCTGCCATATTAACACATACAGATGAAGGCTTTTGCAAGTATGCACGAACACACACACATACATATGCCAGAAATTTATGCCAGTACTTGTAACTATGCCCAACAGCACAGCAAGCCTCTGAATAACTGAAATTGGCAAAATAAGTCTCCGGGCACAAGAATACTCTTGAAATCACTGTACTGTAAGAAATCACCTCATATCAGTGGAAGAAACATTTCAAAATAACTGCACTGTGTGAATGAACTGGGCAGAAGAAGCTCAGAATAAAAAGATTCTGAAGTAGCTGTACTTTGCAAACAGTATACAGCACACTGAAATTTTCCCAAAATGGCTGTACTTTGCTAAATAACCCTGTGCAGTGCAAAAATACTGTAATGGTGGCACTCTGTGAATAGACTCACCCAGCACAAGCAACTTTTCGAAATAACTATATTTTGACTGCATTTTACGAATTAGTTGCACTTTGCACACAAATAAACTCTTTGGAATAAATGCACAGTAATAAGCACAAACTGTAAGCACTTTTACAGACTTAGAGATACTTCGAATAACTCAAGTTATGCCCTGAATAGCTTCAGTCGATGCGAAACAGTAGTTTATGTCAAAACACTTTGCCAAAAAACATGCAGTTGCTTTGCTTTATGCTTAATGTGCCCTTCTTTGCTCTTTATTGTATTTGTTTTGGTCATTTAATCTTTTTTTCATGCCCATTATACTGTTCTTGTGCTGGTTTTACTCTAAACATGCTTGTTTTACTTTAAACATGCTTGTTTTGTAATTCTGATAATTGTTTTATCAGATATCTTAATTTTAAACATCTTGTTCAATTAATAAACTTTTTGTGCCTCTTGCTTGCTTAAGAATGCATTCTGTGCCCTTGTAATGCTCCATTTTTATATTTTTTAATAAATAAATTGTTTGTGCAAGTTTTCATTACCTTTAATTCATTTCTGGGCTTTTTTTGTACTCTGTTCACTTAGTGTACCTTCAGTGCTGACTCCAGTGCTGACTCTGCACCTTGTGGCTTTGAAAGCAGTCTTTGGAATCCCAGTTCTGACACCATGTCGCTCGTCTGGTCAGGATAAAGCAGACAAACTTCTGTGGTTCTGTGCAAACACATCAGAATTGAGGCTTAGTAACTTTAACTTAGATAAACTTATGAACAAACTAGCTGTTTCACTCTTACATGCTCACTCTCTGGCTGCACTGTCAAAATGGCACCAAAACTAGCACGTGCTTGCTATTTATATGCACATGCTGTCCTTGAAATGCTTCTTAAAGGTACAACACACACACTATTCTTCATGAATGCCATCCTTCTCAAGTTGCAAGCATTTCAAAACTCCCTTATGGTGCTGCTGCCGGTCATTACAGCATAGTAGTGGTTTCATGCATAAACAAGCAAGGAGGAAGTCATTCCCATCCTCTGAGTTGAAAAGCCATGAGTGTATGAGAGTGAGCCTTTTCATCCTGGGATAAGAGAGCTCCCTCGAGGATCAATTTAGCCATTGCATTCTGATGCTTCCCAAGTGTTCTGGTAGTTGGTCAGTAGCATGGATCCTGTTTTATCACAGGAAGAAACCTTGCTGTGACCTGTTTGTATTTACTCCTAGTGCCTCATTACAGTTTTTTAAGAATGTTTGTTTTCTGTTCTGCTTACAGGGCTTAGTTAACTGTCTATTTGCTAAAAGTTGTTTTATCTGTAAAATTGCATTTACTCCTAGTGCTCCATTACATTTGTTTAAGATTGCTTTCTGTTCTGTCTACAGGGCTTAACTTTGTTTGCTAATATTTTCTACTTCTGTACAACCTACTGCATTTACTTTTAGTGCTCTGCTGTCGTGACTTAGTCAACTGGGAATACAGTTATTGCTACACTGGTTATTTCTTGTCTGTATTATACCTCACTTAAATATCTGTTTTTGTAGGGTTTTGCTAAGTCTGGTCTCGTGTCTTTTCTTACTTTCCTGGTCTAACCTTTTGTATTTGTTCCCCCTTATGTCTTGTAGCTTCTCCCGATGGGTTAAACACTCTGTGGTCATCCCCTGCCCAACAGACTTGCCCAGCAATATACCTTGTGAAAGAGTATAAATCTGCTTAAGTTAGCTGCCTGAAGCAGCTTCAGAAACAAACTAAAAAGCACATCTTTCTAAACTGTAGGTGTTCCTTCTATTGCAATTTATCCACACTCCGAACCTGTTTTTAAAGGTATTTGCTTTTAAAACAGTAAACTGCTCCTTATTTAAAGTATTACTACAGGGCATATGAGCATAAACACAAGCTAGTTTTTCTGACTGTAGTAACTTACTTTGGCCACCAGGTGGCAACATAATGCCAGCAGTCTACTACATTCCTTGCTGTTTTAACTAATAGTACCAATAGCTTTTAGTTTAATGTTGTTTTAACTCTCAATAGTTCCAGTATATGTAGGTTTAATGTTGCCAACCACACTCTAGTGTTGTTTAACCCCTAGTACATCTTCTGTTCTCTTTGTCTCTTGTTTTTAAACTTATATCTGCAACATTTCCATCTCTGACGTGCTCTCATTCCCTCTTCAGATCTGATTTTTCACAGTTGTTTCCTTTCTAATTCTTTCAGTGCTGTTTCACACTGCTGACCCTGTCAGTACTGGTTCCAACCAGCTAGGCCACTGTGATATCCATCTCCAGTCTCCATTCCAACTCCTCCCCCAGTTTCTTTCACTTTCTTTTCTTACCAACCCCTCCCCAGACTCTTTAACTTTGCCTTCCTTCCTGTGGTGCCATCTTTTACCTCTCTGAATCACTGTAATCCTTTCCCTATACCACTGCTAGAATGTCCCTTACCCCTTGCATACTTTCGTCTGAACTTACCTTACACTCCACCGATTGTTTTTCACTTTTGACCTTAATTCTTCCTTTCCTTGGCTCTACCTGCTCCGTTCGCCCTACGGGCTCACACTGCTCCCCCTACCCTACCCACAAATCCCACACACCCCAATACCCTTACACTTATACTTAGCTAGCCAGTACCACCAAACACCATTCAATTCAAACTACCCAACATACCCCCAAAATCTCCTCACACAGTTCACCCATTATAGTAAGCCTACCTTTCAGAGTTTACTGACAAACACAACTGATCCTGATAAACTACTAAACAATTAACCTAAACCATAATCTCTTACTCAAACTAACTTCACAACTTAACTCACCCCCTACTTCTACTCTAACAACCGTCATGACCCTCAAATCTCTATCCCTTCTTACTCAAATAATACTTCTAATTACCTTAACGTACCTAAATTATATCGCCCAACCCACTAATGCAAACCACTCCCCCCATTTCACACCACTACCCCATCCTCTACAAGGTACATATCTACCGTTACTCATATATCTCCCAGTCTCTACCCCCTCAACACTAGCATGCTCTTCCCCTATAGACACCTACCTAACTCTAAAAACACTTTTCCCAACTACACTAGTCTAATCTCCACAAAACTCTCTACCTGTATACTACACCCCAGACAAACCAAATACCTCATCCATCATCTTTTCTCTATCCTTCTCTCCAGGGACATCCACCCAAACCCAGGCCTCTCTACCACACTGCATCCAACCCCCCCAATCAACAGCCAAACCCCTCCATTTCTCAGCTCTAAATTTTCAGAGCCTATGTAACAAAATTCCAAACCTTCATGCCTGGCTTCTACATAACCAGCCTGATATCCTCTCCATCTCAGAAACCGGGCTTAAGCCCTACATACAAGATTCTGAAATAACTCCTCCCAGCTACCCGATGTTAAGGAATGACAGAGCACAAAAAAAAGGGAGGTGGTGTAACACTCCTTTACTCGGCATCGCTCTTAGTCACCCCCTATACCAAACCGTTTCCCAAATTTGGCAAGGCAGAAATAATACCAGCCGTACTCCACCTAAACAAGCATAAACTCATATTTGTTCTCTCCCTCTTTATTCCCCCTGGCGACAATATCCCATCCCTTGAAGATATTCTCTCCTGGGTCTCTACCAACATTACTCATGAAACCATAATCCTGGGGGACATAAACATAAACTGGGCCACAATCCAATTTCCCACTAACTCACTCAATAGTAACTTATATAACTTTACACAACTAATCGATTCCACTACCAGGCCTTCCAAGAACTCCATCACTGGAACTACAATAGACTAGATTCTAGTATCCCATCCTCAGTATATCTCTGATAGTGGTATTCTCCCAGACCCACTTGCTGACCTTTTCCCCACTTTTGCCCACTGTCTCCCCTCTTCTATACAATTAACTCACACCTAAAGAACTTCAATGCTGAAACCTTCTCATATGCACTAAAAAGCACAAACCAGAAACCATTAAAAACTCTTTCCCTAGATAATGCTCTATCCTACTTTAACTCTACTTTCACAAACTTGCTCAACTCCTTTGCCCTCTAAAAACAAAATGTATAAAAAGTAACCCTGTACCCTGGTTAACCAAAAACACCTTAGCTACTGTGCGACTCCATGACAAAGCCTGAACATGTTGCCATAAAAATAAAACCACTATCACCCTAAATGAATATAAAACACTACGGAATAAAGTAAAAACATGTATTACCTTAGACCACAAAGCCTATTTCTTCACTCTCCAAACCAACCACACCACCAATCCCAAACTATTTTGGAAAGGAATGTCATCTCTCCTCAACCCGGGAAAAAAAGAAAACCCTTAACCCCAACATAGATGTCTCTGACATGGACTTGGCCACCCAGTTTAACTCTTCCTTCATAGAGTCCATATGCAAGCTAACATCAGCCTTCACCAACACCTCTGCAACCCCTCTTCAGCGTGCTCCCATCCCTTCCTCCTCTAGCATCCCTTGCCTCCAACCTCCACCTTTCTCTATCAATCCCATTATATCCACCATAAAAAAACTTCTCCTAAAATTAGAACATGGTTCCAATGCCCCTGATAAAATTCCCTCATACTTCCTAAAAGTAGCTGCAGAAGCCATTGCTCTCCTTATCAGCATACTGATTAATCAGTCTATCTCAGAAAGCCAGGTCCCCCAGTTCTGGAAGAAGGCCTTTATTATTCCTCTCCATAAAGGTGGCAATAATAATGACATCCCAAACTTTCGCTCTGTCACCATCCTATCTCCTATTTCTAAGCTACTTGAAAAGTGTGTACACCAACAACTCTTATCCTGCCTCATCAATAATTAGCTTCTTACCCCCACACAACATGGCTTTAGACCAGGTCATAGTACCTCCACTTCCCTCCTCTCCTTCCTAGAAACAATCAACAAAGCCCACAGCTCTGGCCACTTTGTATCCACTCTTTTCCTCAGTCTGTCTAAGGCATTTGTCACTATTTCCCACGACCTCCTTCTTACCAAACTCTCTAAACTTATCTTATCTCCTTCCTCTACCCAGTGGTTCTGAAGCTATCTCACAAACGGGCAACAAGCAGTTAAATGGAAAAAAGCTACCTCACCCTTCCTTAATACATCCACAGACATCCCCCAAGGTTCCATTGTAAGCCCCCTACTATTCAACATATTCATAAATGATTTCTTACAAGCCATTCCTAACTCCAGTCTCATCTAATATGCAGATGATTCTACTATAATCTGTTCCTCCCCTTCCATCACAACTCTTAATCTAACACAAGCCGCCTTCTCTTCCACTGAACAGTGGATGCTCGACAACCATCTAGCCCGTAATGCAAACAAAACTTGTTATTCAATGCATCGAAAACCTCTTCCCTAGACAAACAAGCCTTCATAATTACCAGCAGTTATACTACCCCCCCCTAGAGCTAGTCTCTGACACAAAATTACTAGGAATTATCATTAACGATCAACTACAATTTGATAAGCATCTTCAAGCAAATATCAAAAAAACCCATAAAATATTAGGTATGCTTTACTGCCACAGTCGCTTTATCTCTCCCACTACCAGGATTACATTAGCTAATACATACTTCATCCTATCCCTTTTATATGGTGCACCTCTCCTAACCAGCCTACAATCTTCCCTCAAAACAAAACTCTCTGCTTGTTTTAACAAAATATCAAAATTTGTGGCAGGTCATAGAGCCTCTTCTCACCACTGTAATTCCCTTCACCAAGTCGGCTAGAATTCCCAAACTTCCTCACATATTCCCAGCTCATCCAAGCACACAAACTCATTCATAAGCTGTCTCTCTGCCCCTTCCTAGCAAATATCTTTGAATTGCATAAACCAGATAGACTCCTAAGATCCAATTCCCAAAACCTAATTAAATTGCATAAACCAACACATCCTGCTGGGAATCAATTGATGTCCTTCTCTCTTGCATGCCTCTGGAACTCTCTCCCTTCTCCCATCCACATCACCAGCAGTCTCTCCTTGTTTGAAACCTCACCGCACTTGCACCTTACTTAACAATGGCAATGCTCTTGCTCTCATCCAACCTAATTCTACCATACTTCCTTCCTAACTTTCCAAACTTTGTTGCCTGTCACTATTTTATTTATTTATTTTTTATTTTACATTTGTTGACCGGGCTGGTCCTGCTGGATATTAGTCCGTTTTCAGCAGAGGCCCGGGGAGAAAAGCTCCAAATACAGACATTAAAATCAGTCTTTACAAAATTTACTAGTTATAATGAGAAAAAATAAAATGATTATCGTATTATCATAGCATGTTCTTACAGAAGCAACAATTAGAAATTAAATACAGACTAAAGGAATACAAATTATGCATGAGAATACAAGAGATTTGTTTGAAGGAGAGCAGAGAGTAATAGTGGGACACTGAAAACTAGTCAGGGTTAGTACATGGGCAGAGCCAGTGAGTTTTGAGGTGAGTTCTGAGTTGGGATTTAAACAGGGAAAAGAAGAGCTGCAGTGAGGTTGTCAGGAAGAGAGTTCCAGGCTTTGCCTGTTGTGTTTGAGAATAAGGATTTGTCTGCCATATTGTTGGATTTGTAAGTAGATATAAGAAGTTTGTTAGAAGAGCGTAGGCTTTTAAGGTTGCAGTAAGGTGTGCTAAGGGAGGTGAGTGTAGGGGTGTTGGTAGGTTTGTAGAGTATTTTATGGGCTAAGGAGAGCTGGTGATATAAGATCAGATTTTGCAGCTCAAGCCATCCTAATTGCTTTAAATGTATGCAGTGATGGGTTCTAAAAGTAGAGCCAGAGGCAAATCTGGCAATA
Organism: Protopterus annectens; assembly: GCF_019279795.1. Taxonomy (NCBI): domain Eukaryota; kingdom Metazoa; phylum Chordata; order Ceratodontiformes; family Protopteridae; genus Protopterus; species Protopterus annectens. The sequence continues at coordinate 685,984,788 of NC_056725.1, forward strand.
CTGTTATAGGCAACAGCCAGTTTGCAGAGGTTAGATTTGGACAGGTATGTGTAAAAAGGGGAGGCATAAAGGAGGGAAGAAATTAGATGGGTATGGGCAATGGACTACCTCCTAAAGTTTTACATCCCTTGGGACATATTCGACCAATGACTAAAACATTACCTCATTGTAATTCCCTAAAAAAAACCTACTACTTACTGAATTAACCTGATGTAATTTTCCTAATGAAAATCTTTTTTTATTTCTGTGTTATGTAGTTTCTATTTGAATTGTGTAATATGGGTTTGTACTATACAAAATATGTATTTAACATTTAATTGAAATGTATATTATGGATTTGTGCTCTTTCTGTACTATGTATTTGTATTTCTCTGGAGCTTTTTTTCCCAGGACTCCATTGAAAATGGGCTCCTAGTAGCCCAGTGGACTATCCTGGAAAACAAACTGCAAATAAATAAATAAAAATTTGTATCCTCAAGCAACTTACAGGTACAGTGACTTCTTTTTCTTTATTCTTGCCTTGAGGATACTCATCTAGAAGAGGCCCCTTTGACTCCTGTATGTCTTTTCCATCTCCCCTTATTCCTCAGTTTTTAGATAAGCTAATAAATGTAGTACAAAATGAACCTCATAGTATCTTTTTGGCCTCATAGGTTCATAGGTTTATACTAGGCTATCTGCCCTAAGGCATTTATAAGCCTAGCCCAAATTTTTGTGGCTTACGCCACCCCTTATATGAAAAAATACTGTGCCCATTAGTTTGTTGCGCCTCTGTCCAGCAGTGACACAGAGATGATTCCCGGGGTAAACCTACGATCTCCCATCCACAGGTCTAGATTTCTCTTGAACAGAGTCAGCGAGGTGCTCTGCCTCACATGGACCGGGATTTTATTCCACAGCATAGGGAGTCTGAGTGATAAATCTATCCCTCCAGCACATCCTATTTATATCCGTGCTAAGGTTTAAGTCGCTTGCTCTAGTGGTTTTGGTGGATTTGGATTTTTGAGGTGGAGCATGTCCATTAATTCGGGTTGGACATGGCCTTGTATGTCAGGCACATGTCACCTCTGAGCAGACGGTATGCGACTGAATAGAGCTGGAGTTTCTTCAATCTGGCAGCATATGACAGATTTTGGAGTCCCTTTATCCTTTTGGTGAGGAACTTTTGGGGTCTCTCCAATTGCTGCAGATGTCGGGTGAGATACATCCCGAATGGGGCATTGTACTCGATCATTGGTCTGATAAGTGAAGAGTACAGGGAACAATGACCTCACTAGATCTGGATGTGAATCCCTTCATGATCAGGTGGGCAATGTAGAAGGTCTTTCTAACCACTTTAGCAACGTGAGTGTCAAAAGAAAGGCCACTGTCAACCTGGGTCCCCAGGTCCCTGATAACCTCTTCTGTGCTTAGTGGATTGCCACCTATATGGTAGCTTGGGGTTACCTTGTTTTTCCCGAAGGGTATGACTATACATTTTTTGGCATTTAACTTCAGGCCATGGCTCTGGCACCAGCTGTCTGTTTCCGTGAGTCCCTTCTGAAGGATATCCGTGTCCGATGCACTTTCCACTATGGCGCCCAGTTTGCAGTCGTCTGCAAACTTTGTCAGCCAAAGTCCTCCCATGTTGGCCTGTACTTCTGAGAAGTAGATGCCAAACAATAGGGGGCCAAGGACCGAGCCCTGTGGGACACCACTTGTGACCGGCTTGGAGTCTGACACAGCGCCAGCAACTCTAACCCTGTGGGTTCTGTCCTTAAGCCAGTTTGCAACCCATCTTGTGACATATGGGTTTACATTTAAGCTGGTAAGTTTTTCTACAATACCCGAGTGGGGTATTGTGTCGAAAGCCTTTGCAAGGTCAAGGTAGGCTGTATGGACTGCCTTTCCCTCATCAATGGCCTTGGTGACTGTTTCGAAGAAGTCGACCAAGTTCAAAAGGCATGATCTTCCCTTGACAAAGCCAAACTGGGTCGGGTCCAATGTCTGCAAGTCCCCGATATCTTTGTTTATGAGCTCCATTATGATCCTCTCCATAGCTTTGCAGACTAGACTTGTTAAGCTTATGGGGCAGTAATTACCAGGGTCCGTAGAGGCGCCGCCTTTGTGGAGTGGGACCACAGTTGCCGTACGCCACTCCTTGGGCACATATCCTGTGGTAAGGCTGAGATTAAACAGCTGCCTTATGTGTGGGTTTAATTCCTCATTTAGCTCGTGTAGCACACAGCCGGGGACACCATCCGGTCCCATTGATGCTGTGTTTTTAGCTTTAGAGAGAGCAGCTTTCACCTGCGCATTTGAGATGTCCGAGAGGCTACACTCAGCTGGGATAGTTATCTCTCCTTTAGGGGAGGGGGGTGAAGTTTGCACTGAACCTGTCTGCCAGTATGTTGGCAATGTCTGTGGGTTCAGTGATTTTTGTATCATTTTGGACTAATTCTGAGCATATCTGGGAGTTTCCACCCAGGTTCCTAACATAGCTGAAAAAGGCCTTATGATTGTCCTTTGAATCCATGGCAATTTTTCTCTCAAAATTGGCCTTAGTTGATTTTATGAGTGCTCGTATTTTTTTACTAATAATGATCAGGGGTGACTTCCCTTTTATGGATTTTGTTCTATCATGTAATAGCTTTCTCCTCTTATTGTAAAGTTTGTTAATGGCTGGGGTCCACCAGACTGGACGTTTGCGGTTTCCTCTCCTCTAGCCTCATCTTTTGGACAGACCACTCTGTCTGAAGCCTTTTATGAATCTCGTGTCTTGCCCGCCCAACAAGCCTCACCCAGGCCTTAATTCCGTCAGATTAATCATGTTTAGTCTTTTTTTTAGTGATGGCCAGGAACCCTTCATATCTCATGAAGATAGTCCAGATTTTGTTACTTTGGTCTCCTGACTGGGCTTGTAAAACACAACAAATGGATACATTTCTCCAGTTGAGCTATAGCAAGAGGGAAAAATCCTTTTACAGCTCCTATTTGTAGCATCTTGAAGTATTATATAATGATCTTAGCTGCCAGATGAACTTTGATAGAAGAAAACTGTTTCTGTTTTCCACCAAAATGCTCAGTTTTGTTTCCTCAAAGGCTGCTTAGTCTTTGAGAAGCTTACACTTTTATCTTTCAAACCTACTGCCTATATCAGTGGTGCACAAAGTCCTGCCCGGGGGCCAAATCTGGCCCTCCACGCAACAACATCCAGCCCCCAGAGAGTAGCCAAAAGTTTTTTAAAAAAGTGAAAAAATACTTTGCCTTACTCCAGACATGCAAACTTTCCACCACGTGCTTACTTACCTAATTGACTGCAGTAGAGCACACCTCTAATTTTAGCCACGGAAGTAACTATTCTTTCTTGTTTATAAGTTATAGTCTGTAAACAGTAGTAACATTCTGCAAGAGTTTGTAATAAGGCACGTCTGCAAGCCAGAATAAAGTTAAATGCAAAGTTGATGTAGAAAACAGGCAATTTCATGACTGCTTTCTTAAGTAAAAATGCCAGTCACCTGTACCTATTGTTAACTCGTAATGAATTACTGTGTTTTGAGGTGGCCCGCAGATGCATTACGAATTTGTGTAGTGGCTCTCCCCACCAAAAGGTTGTGCACCACTGGCCTATGCAGACCTGAAGTATCTCTCTTTGAAAACTTTACTCCTTTAGCTATCATCTCAACCATATCTCAGCCAGAAGGATTTCTAAAATCCTAGATTTGCTTGCCAACCCCCCCCAATACTTTACATTATACAAAGACCCCACCATATATTGCCTACTTCAAAGACCGTGTGCATGAGGACAAGCCCATTATTTATGCATAAATTGGCCATATAATCTAATGGTAATTAGTCTTTCCATCTCTGTGTTTTTGCACTAATTGTGCCAACCTCGGGGACTTCTTTCATCATTTTATGGTTGTTCATAGGCAACTTATTTTGTTCAGAAAGAACTAAAACCATCTGAAAAGATGCACAGCTTTTCATTTCATTTGTGCGTAAGAAATCGTGTATCAAAGCGTCTAAAACTAAACTTTGCCTTTATCTTTTGATGCTTAAAATTTTATCAGAAGTATGCAAATCCTTAGTATCTACAAAAGCACATTCTGCTAGAGCAGTTGTCACTTCACAAACCTTGTTAAAAAATTCCTCAGTGGATAACTTTTCTGCTGCTACTGCAATTTGGGCATCTTTGAGCACTTTCATATTGCAGTACACGCTGGGTGCAGTTTCCATATATAGTTTTGACTTCATTGTCACCATTATTCAGGGCATTCTTTCATGAGAGCCCCCCCCAAGAGGTCTATTATTGAACTCGTCATAATGATGATGGAGATTGAGCTCCCAATGTCAGATAAAGTTATGCATGTAATATAATGGTAAATCTGCACTTGCAGTCTCATCTAAAGTACCAACCACCACACACTATCTCAGCCTTTTGCCTGACTGTTCCTTTGTGTTTGATGGTTCTGAGTACAGGTATTTGTTACTAGCTTTGCCTATCTTTTTCTCCATCTGTCAGAGATCTGGAGCATGGTCCTAAAGTTTGCAGTGTTAGAGGTAAAAAGGAAGGGCTAAAGTACCCTGGGAAAGCTTTATATGCCAAGCTGATGAAGTCCTACAGTTTTAGTTCTCGTGGGGATAGAGATGAAATTGCCAGCACAAATTGTGTTAGAGTAAGACTGTAACTTTCAATGTTAAGTTGTCTATCTCGCCTTCTTGCTGATTGGGTTTGGAGCCGATCCTCGGCTCCAACTCAGCCATCTTCAAAAGCTCGAGAGCTGCTTACTGGCTCGAGGCCCCCCTATATCCCATGATGCCTGGCGCTAGATACCCAGATCTCGTTTGCCACTTCTGCTCCGAGGTTGTTCTACTGGCTCAGGTCATATAAGCTTCTTTATTATTACTGTTATTTACTGTTATTTTCCTGTAAAAATTACTGTATTGTAGTGTAGAATTAGTCATTAGTTAGACTTTATTCATTGTAGTTATTTTTTTCCTCTAAATAGCTTTCCCTTCCTAAGAAACTCGTTTAAATTAGAGAGTTCCCCTCCCCCCTTTTCCACAGGTTCTTTCCGTTTGAGTTAGAGGTTAACCTTTCTTTTCTATCTCTTTAAAAAAAAAAAAAAAAAAAAAAAAAAACTGTTTTCTCTATAACCTGTAGTGTTAATGATAAGTTTGTTTTTTCTTTTGGTAGTAGTACTTGTGTTGGGTTGTGGTAACTGTAGGGTATTAATATTTTTTATCGGTTACCTTAAGTGTGAAAACTTGTCCTTGGTTTTCTTCCAAGAATGTCCAAGGATCCAAAACCGTCCGGATTCAAGAAGTGTGACTCATGCTGTTAGAAGATGTCTCTGACAGATGGTCACACTTCTTGTGTTTATTGTCTGGGCGCTGTGCACCTGCAGGACTCTTGCTCCATCTGTCATGCCTTCAGTCCAAGAGTCCTGCAGGAGCGCAAAAATAAATTGATTCTGAGGGGTCTGATTAAACCCCAAAATTCACCATTGAAGTCTCAGCCGGTGAAATCTTCCAGGCCACCTAAACCGTCGGCTCCCAGTTCGGAGCCGTCGTTGGGTGAAGCCACACAATCCATTTCGGCTCCGGCTGGAGCCGATGTCCCTTCCTCCCAGTCGGCTCCGACATGGTCTTCAGAGCCAGCTAAGAGGCAAAAGAGATCCAGGTCTCCGTCTTTGGAGTCGATATGTTCGGCTCCAAAGTCGCCCCTGCTCCAATCGGAGCGCAGTCACTGATCATCCCACTCTTCTCGGTCCTCTAGACTTTCGGACCATGATTTGGAAAGAGTGGTCAGTAAGCTCTTGAAGTCGCAGGCCCTTGCCAAAATGTTGTCCAGCCCTCCTCATCAGGAGTCGGCTCCTTCCACAGCTATTGATATTCCTCCTCCGACTCTTCCTTTGAGCTTGGAGCCAGAGTTCATTGGGGTTCGAGTCATGGAACCGTCGGCGCTGATACCCTCCCATTCAGTTCCTTCATCGGCTCCGATCCCTTCCCTGGAGGGATCTGGGCGCCGAGACTCCCTCGTCGGCTCAGAGGGGGCGAGTGGCATTGGACCCTTGTCCGACCCCGCTCTCTCTCTCGGTGCTTCGGCGCAGGTGAGCTCGGCTCCCACATCTGCCTCGGAGCCATCTCCCTCGGTGCGGGGAGGGCTTTTGGTTTTGTCGGAGCCTGAGCCTTCTCTGCGTCCGGGCAGGGACGCCTTTGAGGTGATGAGGAGTGTGCTGGCCCCTGAGTCAGTCCCACGATCGACTCCATCGGCTCCTCCCCCTAGGGTGCCTGCGTCAGCCTCTGCCTCTCTTCCAGACCCTAATCGTGGGGATCCAGTGCTCCAGGACACCCCCTTGGGTGTATCCTCCTCTTCCGAGGCCTCCCCTGATCTTTCAGAGGAACCACCTCGCAAGAGAAAATGCAAGAGGAAGCATGTTGACTCCCCCGAGTTTATTACATCGGATACCGACTTAGAAGAGTCAGAAGGGTCCCCAAGATCCCCCTCTGAAGATGTCTCCTTCTCAGAAATCCTTGAGATGCTTAGGCAGAGGGGAAACTGGACTACCCTAAGCCCTTCCGAGGATGAGTCGGTATTCCTGGATGCTTTTGGATCCCGACCTTCCACCTCCTGGGTGTCTCCGCCTTTCGACCCACTGATGTCTGTGGTGGCTCGAAAGACATGGATGGTTCCAGACACAGTGGAACCGACCCCTAGAAGACCTGCAAAATTCATTGCTGCCTCGCTGGACAAAGAGTTCTTGACCAAGGGTGTCCCCGTTGATGCCATGGTGGTAGCAGCGGCCACAAAGAAGGAGTTGGCTGAAACTTCTTCATCTGTCCATCCCCTTAATAAGGAGTCCAGGACGATGGACAGATATGGGAAGCGGATGTTCTCTTCAGCGACCTTTTCCATGCGGTCCCTGAATTACCTGTGCCACTTTACCCATCTTCAGAGGGATCTCCTGAAAGAGCTTGGAGATACCCTCCAAGATCCATCAGCTTAGGGGGCCCAGGCTAAGGCAGCCTCCCAGCTAGCGACTCTTAATTCTGTGGTAAACTCCTCCATGCGGCTCATTTCGTATGCAGCGGATGGTGCGAATAGAGCTGCAGGCACAGGCGTGGCCCTAAGGAGGCATGCTTGGATGTGGCTATGTAACTTTGCGGAACTTTTCAGAGCGTCTTTCACCAACACCCCCTTTGATGGTTCCTCTCTCTTTGGATCACAGATGAATGATACCCTTACCAGGTGTGAGCAGGAAGGCAAGACTCTCTCTGCTGTAGGAGTCCGTTTTTCCACTCCCTCCAGACCATATCCTAAGGGTCAGAAGCGTGGGAAGATGTGGTTCTGGAAATCCCAAGGAGCCTTGCCAGACACAATTGGTGAGTTTCCCTCCAGGGGCAGAAGAGGGAAGAATAACAGACGCCGAACTCGTGGCAGAGGGGGTCCGCAAAACCAGGGCAGCAGAGAATCCTTCTGTGACAAGCCCTTCCAGCATCCCTGAAGGGTTGCCCGGCTGCTCACCTCTGGAGGCAGTCGGGGGAAAACTATCACTGTACCCAGGAGCCTGGCGAGACATAACACAAGACAAATGGGTATAGTCCGTCATATCCAGAGGCTACAGAATCCCCTTCATTCGCACCCCCTTAAAGTCATACAAGTCCCTTCCAGATGTTCCACCCAATCTAAGGGACCAAGCAGTGCAAGAAGTCTCAAAAATGCTAAGAAAAAGGGCCATCCAGCAAGTCCCAGGAGACCAACAAGGATCCGGAATTTACTCAAGGTTCTTTTTGGTGCCAAAAAAGACAGGGGACTGGAGACCCATTTTGGATCTCAGCAGACTAAACAAGTCTGTACAAAGAACAAAATTCCGGATGGTCACGCTTCAGTCCATTTTACCCTTTCTGGGTCAGGACAATTGGATGTGCTGCATAGATCTTCAGGATACGTACTATCACATAAAAATGGACAGACGCTTCTGAAGATTCCTCCGCTTCCGGCTGGGAGCCAGCCATTATCAGTTCAGAGCTCTGCCCTTTGGTCTCACCACAGCCCCTAGGGTGTTTACCAAATGTATGGCAGTAGCTACCACTCATCTGAGACGGCAAGGATTCCAGGTGTTTCCATATCTCGACGACTGGCTCCTCACTGCTACCACCAGACATCACCTTCTGTGAGCCAGAGACTGCACCATCGACACCTGCTCCAGGCTAGGTATCACAATAAATTTCGAAAAGTCTGCATTGTTGCCCTGTCAATCTATCACCTTTATAGGCACAATTTAAATACCAAAGACATGTTAGCGAGCCTCCCACCAGACAGAGTTTCAGTGATTCATCAGCATGTCAAGGTTTTATTAGCATGCAAAAGGATTCAAGCCAGATTTGTCCTTCAAACGCTAGGTCTCATGGCAGCAGCTATCGTACTTCTTCCCCTAGCTCGTTTTCACATGAGGATTCTCCAGTGGCTTCTTTTCACCCAATGGTCCTTCCAGCAACTTCCCATGTCTTACACTATTATGATCACTCAGGCATGCAAGAAACACCTTGCGTGGTGGATGGTCTCCACATCAGTGCTCCACTGCAGACCATTTGTTCTTCCCCCTCCAGTGGCTACAGTGACCACGGACGCCTCCCTGATCGGGTGGGGGGGGCATTATCAGGGCAGAACAGTCCAAGGCACCTGGCAACCTCACAAGTATCATCTGCACATAAATGTCTTGGAGATTAGGGCCGTGCTCTTAGCGTTGCAGACTCTTCAGGACTCTCTTCCTACCGGGACCATTGCAGTTCAAACGGACAGTATGTCCGTAGTGTGGTACATCAACAAGCAGGGCGGAACCAGGTCCTACCCCCTATGTCGAGAAGCACTCAGACTCTGGCAGTGGGCGATCTCTTCCCAACGGTTTCTGATTGCAATGCACATCCCTGGGAAGTCCAACGTTATAGCAGTCAGACTGAGCAGAGCAATTCTTATGCCTCACGAGTAGTCTCTGAACCAAGTGGTTGCGGACCAAATCTTCCGCAGATGGGGCCAACCTTGCTGCAACCGTTTTGCAATTCCCCTCAACAAAAAGTGCAGCAATTTCTTCTCCCTCCTTCCTCTCCCTGGGCATCCCCCCAGAGACGCTCTAGTCCACGATTGGCCCCAGGGACTTCTTTATGCATTTCCTCCTTTCCCCCTCATACTGAAATTGATTCAGAAGGCTGCCGTTTCGGGTTGCAAAATGATCCTCATTGCTCCTTACTGGCCTCGACAAATATGGTTTCCGTTCCTGCACTCCTATCTTCTTGAACAGCCTTGGACTCTGGACCTAGTTCCAGACCTCCTGATTCATCAGTCGGGCGGGCTGCATTAATCCCTGCACACACTCCATCTCACAGCGTGGTTGCCTCACTTCCAACCCTAGCCAGACTCCCAGATATTTCCCCATCTGTGAGAGAAATTCTTTTGTCATCACACAAGTCTACGACCAGAAAAACTTATGCTAGTAAGTGGAAACGTTTTTCTTCCTGGCCAGAGGCAAAAAGCATAGACCCCCCCCCCCTTTCAGCCCCAGTGCACTCCATTTTGGAATTTCTAGCAGAACTCTTCCATGCTGGTTCTGCTTCAGCTACAATTAGAGTCCAGTTAGCAGCAATTTCAAATTTTCACATTGGCCTGTCGGAAAACAATATCATGTCCCATAAGCTGTGTAAAGCCTTTCTCAAAGGAACCACTCTGCTCAGGCCCCCAGTGAGAGATCCTCCACCACCGTGGGATTTAAATTTGATTTTAACTTTGCTAATTTTGCCCCCTTTTGAACCTGCAGCTTCTTGTTCGCTGAAGTTCTTATCTTGGAAAACCCTCTTCCTGGTAGCTATTACTTCAGCCAGAAGAGTTTCAGAACTACAAGCTCTTTCTGTCCGTCCCCCATACCTCATGTTCCACAAAGACAGGGTTGCTGTTCGGACTAATCCATCCTTCCTTCCTAAGGTCTCTTCAGAGAGTAACATGAATCAGTCCATAGACCTTACTGTGTTTTTCCCTAACCACTCCAACAGGGCGGAATATAAGTTGCATCAGTTAGATATTCACAGGCAGCTACGCTTTTATTTGCACAGAACCAAGGACATTAGAAAATCAGATCAACTTTTCCTGTCTTATGCAGTAGGTAAACAAGGTCTTCCGGTCTCCAAAGTAACCTTATCCAGGTGGTTGACTTCTATCATCACATTCATATATCAACTGAGGAATAAAGAATTGCCAGTTAAACCAAAAGGTCACTCCACCAGAGCTTTAGCTACTTCGGTGGCCTTTCAGGCTAGGTTGCCCATGGAATCTATTTGTGCTGCGGCTACACGGGCCAGCCCACATACTTTCATTTTGCATTACAAGTTGGATTTGGTTTCCAGGAGCAGAGCTGTGGTTCCACTGTTCTGAAGAGTCTTTTCCGATGAGCCACCCAGGTTTTTAGGTGCTAGGGACGCTGTCCCAACCAGCAAGAATAGAAGGCGAGATAGACAACTTAACATAAAGAAGTTATGTACCTACCATAACGTTTCATGTTAGTTGTCTTCTTCTCGCCTTCTTTCTTGCGTCCCACCCTCCATCCCCCTATCCTAGTGGACCGAGAAGAGTTCTTCTTGATTTTTCACTGGCTGAGTCTTCTCTGGCTATTCCTTTCTGACTAGTAGTTTCTCCAGTAGGACTTATGCATTCTAGGATAGGATTCCTTTATTATTATGTCTGCAGTTAGACTTACCAAACGAGATCTGGGTATCTAGCGCAAGGCATCATGGGATATAAGGGGGCCTCGAGCCAGTAAGCAGCTCTCGAGCTTTTGAAGATGGCCGAATCGGAGCCGAGGATCGGCTCCGAACCCAACCAGCAAGAAAGAAGGCGAGAAGAAAACTAACATGGAACGTTATGGTAGGAACATAACTTATTTTTTTGTATGATCTAATTTAGCAGAAATGTGTCCAGGCATACATAAGATTCCAAATTAGTCTTTTCCAGAGTAGGAGAGAGAAGTTGTCAGTGCTCAGCATCTGTGTTTCATAACTTTTTTTTTTTAAACAAGAAATGTCTTTATTAAATTATCACTTATGACATAGGCAATCGTACATTTATTATATACATGAAAACAAACCATACTGGCACAATCCTAGTTGCAAGCATTTTACATCACAAACCATATTGACATAATCCCAGTTACAAACATTATACATCAGTCATTGTCACTAAATCATTATGTAGCTCATTGAAGTCCTGCTGTCTTTTAAAACTCATTCCTCCCCAGAATGTATTGTTTCCACAATTCCCATTTGTTCCTATGTATTTTGCTCCTACCCTTTTCTAAAGATCCCACTTCCAGTTGTTTTATCTGTTTTACTCTATTCACTACTTCTAGTACAGTTGGTTTAGACTTTTTCTGTTGATTGCTTTTTTTGGTAGCCATCATAATTAGACTCAGCAAGGCCTTACTGTGTCTAGGCAATTCCGATTCTGTATCATAGCTCAGAAAAATAATTTCCCTAGTTACACCAATTTGCTCACCCTGCATCTCTGATGGAGTAGTCTGCAGGGAATCTTTAAAGCATGCCAGTTCATTACACTCCCAGAAAATATGTTCCCAGTTATCTCTTTCTTCCCTATCACACCTCCAACATTTGCTGTCTGCCTGAGGAAAAAGTCTGTGGAGTCTACTTGAGGTATAAAAATATCTATGTAAAGGTTTCCAAGCAAAAATCCTAAACCTAGATTTTGTTGCATATTTTGTAGACATACATACATTTCCCCATTGTTTCTTTGTGAATTGCTTATCCAATCTCTCTTCCCAATGCTTTCTAACCCCCTCTGATTGATTCTTATAGTTACCATGCAATATTTTATATGCACTACTAGTTAGTCCTTTTTAATGGCAGCTTCTGTTCTAGAGTCTGTTAAATTCTACTTGTGCTGGTCTTTCATTTAGGACCCCCTGTTTCTTTCTCTTTGCCTATTCTCTGATGTCAAGCCTTGATAGGGATGACAGTCTGTAACCTGCAGTCCAAATAAATTCTTGACATCTTCCCATTCCGTTACCTTTCCCTCTCTAGTTATTTGCCTCCAATATGTTGGTTCCTTTTCCAGTTTTCTCCAATAACTTCCAGCCCCCTCTTGCCTATTGTCTGTACCCCTAATTGCAGTCAACTGTATTGGCAGAATCTCCTTTCTCCATTCTTTTGTTAGCTTAGTTCTTAGAATACTTTCTGCTATTTTATGAATATAATGTTCTATATTTGTTTATTCATTTGTTTAACATTTGTTTACCGGGAAAGTCCAACTTGGAATAAAGCCAATTTTCAACTGAGGCCTGGGGAGAAACACTCCAGATGTATGTCTTTCCAATGTGGGACGAAACCGGAGCACCCGAAGGAAACCTACATGAACGCAGGGTGGACATGCAAACACCACACAGAAGGCACCCCAGCCAAGAATTGAACTGGAGAACCTCTTGCTGTGAGGTGACATCACTACCGCTGCACCACTGCGCCGTCCCCTATATGATTATTGCTATTCTCCTTAAAGGTCTGCATCCAAAATCCAAGAGTCTCCTTGTTTATTGAGCTTACCCCCTGTTTTGTCGTTATCCCTTTCCACTTAGAATTATAGTTTTATGCTTGTGCTGTGTATAGGAGCCTTAACTGTGTAGCTGTGAAATACCTCTTCAAATTGGGTAATCCCAATCAGCCTTGTTCTGTTGGAAGAATCAGCTTATCCCACTTGACTCTTACCATCTTCCTCTCCCAGATAAAATCCTTCATCTCTTTATTAATTGCTATCTCCAACTTCTCCTCTGATTGATAAAAATATGCCTGACCTGTGTATAAGATTAAAGGGACTAAAAACATTTTAACTGCTTGTATTTTACAATCCATATCAATATAACAGAGCTTACATTTTCCCAATTTTTGTATTATCTTTTGGTCTCTTCCCACATATCCTTAGTTGCCCCACCAGAATCAGTTTTAATCCATACTTCTAAATACTTCATTTTATCATGTCCCCATAAATATGGATATTGCTGAACCAATTTGTGTGTGGGTACAAAATTTACTTCTATTGCCTTTGTTTTACCTTTATTAATTTTGTATTCCGAAAAGATCTGAAACTCTCTGACATTGTTCCAAAACACTGTAATGTCCTTTTCTGGTTTTGTCCGGTATGAAATAATATCATCTGCAAATACAGCCAGCTTTTCTTGACTACCATACCAATTATATCCTTGCATTTCCGAGTCCCTCATTTTCTTTGCAAATGGTTTTAAATAAAATGCAAACAACAAAGGGGAAAGGGGACAACTCTGCCTGGTTCCTCTGCTCAAGCAGAAATTATCAGAGAGGACCCCACCCACTTTCATTTTCACTTCCAATTCCTCATATGTCTTCCTAATCAACCTTATAATTTTATCAGGGAATGCAAATACTTCCATGCTCATAAAGTCCCAGCTTACTCTGTCAAATGATTTCTCTGCTTCAAGACCCACCACCAACAGTGGTATTTTCTTACATTTTGCTTCCGTCTGGATCATCAGTGCTCTGCAGTGTTCTCAAATGTTTGCTTGCCCTCCACAAAACTACATTGGCTGATATCTGTCAAATTTGGTGTCACTTTTACCATTCTTTTAGTCATTATAGACAAACACTTTATAATCACGGTTTAGTATTGAAATGAGCCTGTGTGGAGCTGGATCTGATGGAACTTTACCCTCTTTAGGTATTACAGCTAGCACTGCTTTCTTCCAGGATGTTGGTACTTCTCCTCCTCTTAAAATACTGTTAAGCAAAACCTTCCAGATCCTTATCAGTTTTTCCTTCCTAGCTTCCAAACTTCCACAGAAATGGCATCAATCCCTGGGGACTTTCCTGTAAATTGGTTATATGTCATAATTTTTATCTCATCTCCTCCTATCCTAACTGTTAATAATTGAGCCTCATCTGCCTCTGACTTTAGAATATTTAATTCTTCCATAAACATTTCCATTTGTACCTTTTATTGATTTCCGTATTTCTCTGCTTTGTGCAGACTTTCATAGAATTTCCAAAATATTTCTAATACCTGTACAGGATCTCTTGTTACCTTCCTGGCTCCCTGTGCTTGGAGACTGCCCTTTTTGCTGCCCGAGTTGTTGTGCTAAAAGTTTTGGTGTTCTAGAATTATTATCAAAAACATTTGCTTAACAGCGGTCTTATTAACTCATGCATATTATCAAGGTAATCCATTATTTTCTGTTTAGCATTCTGCAGTTGCTTCTCTTGTTCTGTGAGATTCCCCCCTATTCTGGAATACTTGAACATTTGTCAGTCATCCTAAATAATTCTTGTTACGTATTAACCATATCTCCCTTTCTTTTCTTTTCTTTTATTTTCACCATACTTTTAAACTCCATTTTAGTTTTATCCCGCTCCCTAGCTATATTTTTAGAGGAAATTTCTAACTTCTCTGATAGCGCCTGAATAATTTCCACTACCCATTCCTTAAATTCCTCTCTCTCTTCAACAGATAGGTGGGGAAAGCACCAGTGTATCTTTTTTATTTCATTACCCTGTGTTTTTATTTTAGTTATTATTGTTGCATGATCTGAAATAGTTATTGAGTGTGTATCACGACCTTCAATTAAATGCACACGTTCCTGTGAAATGTAAATTCTGTCTAGCCTAGCCCAGTTTTTATATCTTGGGGAGTAGTATGTAAATTCACTCCAAACTCCTAGCACTGAATTCATATCTTCTGTGCCAAATACAGGAGACTCTCGGTTGACTGGAACTCAAGCAACCAGCACTCTCAAGCAACCAGAAGAGAAAAAGTTGAAGAAATTCAGTATATTATGAACAATTCGATTCAATTTTCATGTGTTGCACTTTCTGTTTGCCCCTCAGCCAGGCTTTTAATTACTGTATGTCAATATTAAAATCAAATCAATACAGTGTTTATGGCATGGTATAGTATAGGGTACAGTATTAGTCAGACGTATTTTTAATAGCAACTCTCAAGCAACCAGAAACTACAGATCTGAAATTGTTGTTTTCATTTATCTTCAACCTGTGGGACACGGATCCAGTACAGATCCGTCTTGACTGCATTTCTCCAGCATTAGATCCAAGCTCTACCTCTACCCATAATGCCCCTATCTCCATCCTACCCCCAGATCTCGTTTGCCATGCTTACCGTCAGCATTGTGGTCTGTTAGCTCTGAGCTCCTGGTAAGTGATATATTCTTTTTGGTCTTCTTTTTTCCTTTTTCACCCTTCCTATCTAACTTATTCCAGTTCTGTAACCTACCCGTTCCTTGCGCTCAGGCGTCTGTTCTCTTAAACAAACAAACAAAAAAAGTCCTCTTTCTTCGTATTCTTTCCTATTCTTTCCTGTTTAGTGTGTGTGTGTGTGTGTGTGTGTGTGTGTGTGTGTGTGTGTGTGTGTGTGTGTGTGTGTGTATGTGTGTGCCATTGGTTTCCAGGCTTTCAGAAATGCACAGTGTGGCCATAAGCTCCCCCTTCTGATGGCCACAGTCTGTGTGTTATCTGTCTGAAAATACCACACCTGGACACCTCGTGTTCGATCACCACGGGCTTCAGCACTCGCATATTGATAGACAGGAGGAGTCCTCTGAGGCCTCTGCTTCTTCTTTCGCCACCCCAGTTTCTGGGACTCAACCTCCCACCAAGAAGGCAGGGGCCAGGGAGAAGCACTGTCACAAGTATAGGCTCAGGAAGAGGTCCTCTGGCCATGCTTCTGTGGCTGAGCCCCCAGCTAAATCCCACCCGGCCCCCAGTCCAGGTACCCCTCAGCTTCAGTCGTCTAGTTTCTTGATGGAGCTGGAGGTCTCCTGACACCAATCTCCCTTATTGGCCTCTCCTCGGTGCCTTTCCAGGACCGTATCTGTTGCTTCCTCCATCTGGTCCACCTGTAGTCTTTCTGAAGCCAAGGTGGATAGGATGATGCGGAAATTCATCCAGATCCAGATGGCAGTCTTGCCTGCCCCTTCCTTCTCCTCCTGGGCTGGGAGCATGCAGTCCACCTTTCTTCCCATTGCTCCTTCTCCGATCTGACCCCCGGCTTTGGAGTCTTTGGGTCCGAGGCTTCTTGGCATTAAGGGGTTTGCGCCGATGGTACCGGTTCCTCGATGTCGGCCATTGCTCTTAGTGGCTCGGCTCCAACTAGTTCGGAGCTGCCCGGCTCTCGGAGCAGTAGTCTCAGCACCGAATCTAAGGGGATGGCATCAGCTTTGAGGTTTTCGGAGTTGGCCCTTCCACTCGGAGTCTCAGCACCTGGAGGCTTGGCTCCGGCTCCCCCATTGACTCAGAGGGTTATGGATCCTGTACTGCTCCCAGCTTCGTGGATTCGTTCTTCCTCTACTATTGATGTGGTGGAGAGGGTGCTCTCGGATCTCTCGTGACCCTTGATGTTATCATCCTCCGAGTCCATCCTGGCTTCCTCTGTTTCTGGTCTGAAATCCACCATCCTGCCCCCTCAGGGAAAGCCTGTTGCCTCTCTGTCCCAGGGAGTCACCCCCCCCCCCCGGGAACTGCCAGAAGTTTCTGAGTCTTCCACAGAGCCCCCCCCTCCCCCGGAGGAGCTCCCTTGGAAACGCATGTGTAAAAGGAGGCACTAGGATTCCCTTGCCGAAGTCCCTCACAGAAGATGCTGACTTAGAGGAAGGGGTGGCTTCCCTCCGGTCACCTCCAGATGATGTCTCCAAATCCTACACCAGCGTGGTCTGTCCAAAAACCCAACCTGGATGAGTCGGTGTTCCTGGAGGCATTTGGCACAGGATCCTCCACCTTCTGAGTGTCCATTCCTGCTAGTCCGCTTGTGGACTTGATTTCATCCCAGGCATGGAAGGAGCCTGACACGGTGGAGCCCATTTCCAAGCGCTGTGATAAAATTCTAAGAGTCCCTTTGAACAGACAGCATTGGTCTAAGGGATCCCTGGTTGGTGTACTGGTGGTTGCTGCAGCCTCCAAGAAAGACCACGCTCAGGAGAGCTCTACGGTCCATCCAACTGGACCAAGAGTCCCAGGCCTCGGACCATTTTGGGAAGCGGGCTTATGCATCAGCCATGTTTGCCTTACGTGCGCTGAACTACATGGCACATGTCATCAGACTTCAGTGGGACCTGGTCAAAGAGGTCACTGAGTCTTTCCTAGGGTCCATGTCAGTGGAAAAGAAGAAGGTGTTCTCCTGCCATATGGCCACCCTAACTTCTATTTCCAGCACCTCTATGAGGCTCCTGTCACACGCTATGGAAGGTGTCTCTAAGGCAGCCGGAACAGGCATTGCCATTAGGCGTCATGCTTGGCTTCAGCTTTGTGCAATCTTGGAGCCCTTCAAGGCGTCTTTTACAAATGCCCCTTATGACAGTTCCACCGTTTTTGGTAAGACCGTTCGATAGACTTTAGTCTAGAGTGAGAAAGATGGGAAGATCTTGTCTGCCGTCAGGATCTGCTTCTCAACCCCACAACTATCCTTCTACCGGAATCAGCATGGGGTGAAGAAGATGTGGTTCTGAAATTTTCAGGGCTTTTCCCAAGATGCTCAGGACTTGCCTTCCCCGAGAGGCAGAGGGGGATATGACAGATGTCATTCTCACGCAGAGGGGTTCCGAAGAACCAGGGGTCTCAGGACTCTTTCCCAGACAGACCCTAACAGCAGCCCTGAAGGGTTGCCTGACTGCTCGTTTCAGGGGGCAGTTGGGGGATGTCTTTCTATGCACCCAACATGCTGGGAGTCGATCACAGACGATCATTAGGTGATGCAGATTATATCCAGAGTATACTCAATCCCCTTCCTTCAACCACCAGTCCCACCCAAGCACCTCCTGGACATTCCACCCTCGCAGTGGGAGGAGGCAGCAGTGGAAATTTCCAAGCTGCTTGAAAAACGAGTCATCCAGCCCATCCCTCCAGACCAGTCTGGATCAGGCATCTATTCCAAGTTCTTACTGGTGCCAAATAAGACAGGGGACTTAAGACCCATTCTGGATCTTTCAACCCTAAACCTGTCAGTTGCAAAAACAAAATTCCAGATGGTCACTCTCCAGTCCATTCTGCCCTTTCTGCAGAGAAATGACTGTATGTGCTCGGTGGACGTCCAGGATGCATGCTACCATATCAAAATGGACAGGCGCTCTCGGAGGTTCCTTTGATTCCAGATGGAAGTCAATCATTGCCAGTTCAGAGTGCAATCCTTTGGTCTCACCACCGCCCCCAGAGTGTTCACCAAATTGATGGCAGTGGTGGCGGCTCAGCTGTGGATACAGGCGTTCCTGGTCTTCCTCTACCTGGACAATTGGCTCCTTTCCGCCCCCTCCAGGCATTAAATCTGTCAAGCCAGGGATCTCCTTCTCCAGACCTCCCACCAGCTAGGCATAGTCATAAATCTCAACAAGTCCCAATTGGATCCAGTTCAAGTTCTCGACTTCATGGGAGCTCAGTTAGATACCACTCAGAGCAGAATTTTTCTAACTCCGGACAGACTTCAATCCCTCAAACATCATGTATTGTACATTGGTCAGACCCAGTATCCCCCCGCTGAGTCAGTTCTTCGGGCCATGGAGTCCATGGAGGCCATGATCACCCTGATCCCCACAGCTTGTCTACATATGAGAGTTCTCCAATGGACCCTAGCGGTTTAGTGGTCCTTGCTAGATCTTCCATTATTTCATCCAGTTCATTTATCTTGGTCTTGCAGGGATTTGCTTCTCTAGTGGCTTTAGTCCCCAGATCTTCTTCTGGGTCATCAATTTATCCTTCCTGCTCTGATGACCGTGGTGACCACAGATGCCTCCCTGCTTGGGTGGGTGGCATTGGATGGGAAGGACAGTCCGAGGCATGCGGTCTTCCCTGGAGACCCATCTGCATATCAGCGTCCTGGAAATGAGGGCTTTGCTGTTGGTGTTGCAAGCTGTTCATGCCCATCATCCCCAAGGGACAATTGCCATCCAGATAGACAACATGTCTGTAGTCTGGTACATCAGCAAATAGGGGGGAACAAGATCTTATCCCCATTGTTGCGAAGCCATGACATTGCAAAAGTGGGCGATCTCCTCTGGCCGTTTTCTGGTGGCAACGCACATTCTGGGGAGGGCCAGCATTCTGGTGGATAAGGCTTAGTGGTGAATCTATTCTGATGCCTTACAAGTTCAGTAGCAAAACAAATTTTTCTAAAGTGGGGGCGGCCTTGCTGTGATCTGTTTGCCTCTCCTTCCAATGTGAAGTGCAGCGAGTTTTTCGATCTGAACCCCACAGTCCCCCAGAGATGCTCCAGTTCATGCTTGGCCCTCTGGCCTTCTGTATGCTTATCCTCCTCTCCCTCTGACCCCAAAATTCATTCAGAAAGCTCGACGGCTAGGGAGCTTAGTGATCCTCATTGTCCCCTTCTGGCCTCGCCAAGTTTAGTTCCTCTCTCTATGGTCTCATGTGGTGTGTCCTCCTTGGACATTAGATCCAGTTCTGGATCTGATCTCGCATCTCTAAGGGATCCCACACCCAAATCTAGTCTGAATCTCACGGCTTGGCTGCTTCAGTTCCAGTGATAGCTAGAACACCCTGGCTGTCTTCTCCTGTTAAGAAGATTTTGGTAGTGGCTCACAAATCTTCCACTAAGAAGCTTTATTCCAGTGGAAACAATTATATATATGGGCTTCTCAGCATGATTTGGACTCCTTCATTGTTCCAGTCCATGCAGTTCTGGAGTTTTTTGGCAGATATTTTTTCGTCAGGGTGCCAGTTTTTCTACGGTAAAGGTACAGTTGGCAGCTATTTCCAACTTTCATATAGGAGACAATTCGGCTTCCTTGACTTCTTCCAAGCTTTGTAAACCCTTTTTGAACAGCACCTTTATATTTAGGCCTTCCGTTAAGAACGCTATGCCTCCTTGGGATCTTAACTGTAGTCCTGCAAGCCTTGGTTTCTTCCCCTTTTGAACTAGCGGCTACAGTGGATTTGCAATTCCTGTCTCGGAAGACGGCCTTTCTGGTCACCATTACTTCGGCTAAAAGGGTATCAGAGACTCGGGCCTTATCTGACAAGCCCCCTTCTGTGATGTTTCATAAAGACAGGATTTCTTTATGGATGAATCCTTCATTTCTTCCGAAAGTGTCCTCAGAATCTAACATTAACTAGGTCATTAATCTCTGTTTTCTTTCTGAACTTCCAGAATAAGGGAGAGTACAAATTGCATTTGATTGATGTTCACTGGCAACTATGCTTCTATTTGCATAGAACAAAGTCTTTTTCATAAGTCTGATCAACTTTTTGTTTCCTTTTCTAAGCCTTTCTTAAGTAAACCTGTTTTTAAGGTAACTATTGCTAGTTGGCTCTCTCAATGCATAGCTTTGGCCTATAAAGCCAAAGGATTATCTCCACCAGGTCATGTCAGGATGCATTCTAAAAGGTCTGTGGCTAGTTCAGCAGCCTTTTGGTCTAGGGTTTCTTTGGATGACATTTGCTCTGCAGCTACTTGGGTATCATCACACACATTTATTTTGCATTGTAAGTTGAATCTCCTATCCAGAGGTAGGGCATCTTTGGCTCTGCTGTGCTCTGGAACATCCTTCCATGAGGACCTCCCAGGATCCTTTGGTAGCTGGGGACTCTGTCCCACAGGTTGAAGATCAAATGAAAACAACAACTTCAGATAAAAAAGTTATGTACTCACCATAAGGGTGAGTACAGGGTTAGGGTTGGGAGGGTGGCCTAATGGTTAAGGTGTTTGCCTCACAAACACAAGGTGCAGGGTTTGAGTCTCACAAGGGATAAATGGCTAGGCTTAAAATGGCTCGCAAGGGCAGTTAGCTTAGTACTAACCTATGAACCTATAACATTCCATCTGAGTTGTTGTTTTTCATTTGTCTTCAACTGTCCCTCCCTCCTTCCCCCTGCCTTATGTGGGTTGTGTTGTGGACTGAATGGAAGAGGCATAGCCTCTACCCTGGGAGCCTTTGTCTTCCTTATGGTGGTTTAGGGTGCTAATGCCAAAGTGTTAGGCACATGGTTAGGTTGGGGGCTACTGGTTGCAGCAAACTCGATCTGCCGGTTGGAGAGAAACAGGCACATTATGGGTAGGGGAGGAGCTTGGATCCGATGCTGGAGAAATGCGGCTGTGTCGGATCCGTGTCCCACAGCTTGAAGACAAATTAAAAGCAACAACTCAGATGGAATGTTATGGTGAGTACATAACATTTTTTATCCGGCATCTACCAAGCCCCATAGGTGCCCTGTTAACTGAAAGTTTGCTGTATTTTCATAAATTTCTTTGAAAGTCTACTCTCCTTTGTTATATTTTCCTTTTTGGGCCCCCAGACGCATCTTCACTGCTGCAAATCAAATTCTAGTCCCCACCTATAAGTAATATTCCTTGCTGAAAGCTGATTATTTCTCCAGGAATTTTCTTAAACTCCATTATAGAAGTTTTAGGTGGAATATAAATCCATGCCAGTGTGATCCTCCTACCATGCCAGTAGCCCCTTAGCACTAAAAATCTACCATTATTATCTTTTTTATTCTCTTCTGTCACTATTGAAGTTCCTCTTGCAATTAATATAAGTACTCCTCTTTTCATCTGTCCCAGGTATTTCACTGAATAACCATCCTGAAACCCTTTCTTTATCACATTCACATGTTCAGTTCTTTCCAGGTGTGTCTCTTGTTGCATAGCTGTTTGCATTGTACATTTTTTAATATAGTTCACTACTTTCTTATTTGTATCCATCTATGAGACCTCTGACATTTCAAAACATTACAGAAAGCATCATTGTATTCAAAAGTTATTATTCCCACCCTTTAACATTTTGTTTTGTTAAAATGTCTAGTTGTAACTTTTAGTTTCAGCAAACATTATTGGCATGACGTCCGCACTGCCCTCCAGTTCAGTCTCATCAAATGTATCCTGTGACATTTCAGTGTTGCTGGACAATCCAATGTTTAATGTTACTACTGTGGTTTCCAGTAGACTTATAGGGTTCTGCCTGGCTATCAGCTGTACACCATCTAATATTCTGTATGTTATCATTGTTATGGGAGAAGACAGCCTTTAATAATGGAATAAGCAGCGTAGCTGAGCTGCCCTAATTTTAAAATCCCTGTATCCTTCCCCATCTCTTTTTCCCATAGACATAGGTGCTGGAGTAACTACAGCCTACAGGGTGTATGCTGAAGTGTGAGATATGTACATACTCTTGTATGCATCCTGCCTGTACTATGCACAGGTAAAGGAGTTTATATTGCTGTATGCATAAGCATACCGGAGGTAATATTACTGATTTTATTGTGCATGCAGGCTGTAACTTCAGGGCTTGAAATAAGTGCTGTACCTGAGCTGGCTTATGGCACAGTGAGCAAGGTTTTAGAAATTCTCTTGACCGTAGATGTCCTATACTCTAAATCATGTACATTATTAATGCTTTATTATGCATACAGTAACTCACAAGCTCTATCTTCACAAGGGTTTGTGTCCATTGTTATACCAGTTGCAGTAAATTCCTTTTTGAGACTTTTAGCTCCTTTCACCCATTGCCCCGTAAATGAAAATTGTAATGATACTAGAACTTAAGGGAAAATGAGATATTTTTTGCCTCATTGAGACAAACTGTTTAATTTTATGTTTTTTCATAGTGGTTTGTAAAACATCCCTTACTGTATTACACCTGATATATTGAGGCAGTGGTTTCACATTGAGCCAAAAAAAAAAAAAACTGCAAAACAGTTATCCAATGGGGAAGTAACAACTTTGATATTTTTTATCATTTTTTCCAGACCTCTTTGGAAAATATTGTAGGAACTGAAAACAGTTATCCCAGTCAAATAAAACTGTGTGTTACTTTCTTGGATAAAGACAATGTGTAATTACCCATTATTGTGTTCTGGACCATGCCTAGTGATTTTAAGATATTTGTGGAATTTTCTGTAGGTAACAGCAGTGTTTGATGGCTTACAGTCTGCCAAAGTGTTCTCAGGTAGTACTGTTAATGTTTGCTGGCATTTCTTATATCCCCCTCACAAATAACTTCCACATGTGTACACAGTTGCAGTAAACTGTCAAAAGTGCATTTCATTTACAACAGCTTATTGCTTATGGTTTTATTAAAATCCCCGATCGTCATTTTGCAGGAGATTTTGAATGTAGGAACATTTTTTCTTTTGTTTTCATTTTGTATAATGCCAGAAAACTTTCAAATACACCAGAAGTTTGACATTGGGGTGGGAGTGTGTATGTGAGTGAGTGTTTTTTTGGATTATGGTTAGAATAAAGTCTGGGGAAGGGGGTAGATTTAATGGTGTGTGCGTGTGTGTGTGTTTGTGTAGACATTGGAGCCTATGTACTTCCAGGTTACAGTTAGAGTAAGGGCTAGGTAATTCGTAGATAAACAGAATGAGGCTCGCCACAGCACAAAGTAAAATTAGAACACAATTTATTGACTGCAGTAACCAAATAAGCGCTTTCACGTTTTGCAACGCTTCATCAGACTTTTACAACTGCTAGCAACTCCAACTACACTTAAATAGTAACATAATACACCCTCTATTCAATTAATCAATCAAATCATAAAAGCCATTCACATTCTAAAAGCAACAGGCACACAATCACAACATCAAATACATGCTGTCCTCACATATATTAAAAAACATGTTACAAACATAAATATAACAATATAACAAAACATATATATATATATATATATATGCATCAAAAATATATGAGAGAACAGCAGCTCATATGTACATATAAAATTGCTCACAACTTAATGAGCGTAGGGGCGTGCTGCTAAGAATGATTTTAAGGTTACTTTCTCATTTAATCCATGCCCCCTACAACTTTGTAACCTTATTATCCATCTGTTTTCACGTTCCTCGGTGTAGTTCTTTATATCTCCCAACCTACTGTTACCCCAATCAATTCTAAAACACTGAACTTAAATTTGTGTGTCATCCCTTTATCTAAAACATGCTGGGCTAAGGCATTGTGTTCATCTTCTCTGTTTATTGCATAGATATGCTCTCTAACCCGTTCCCTAAGACTCCTATTCGTTTTACCTACATAAAAACATAAACAACTCTGGCAGACGGCTATATATATCAAATTCCTTGATTTACAGTCAGCACAGAAATTGAAATTATATTTGTAGTTCGTATCTGGATGTACAAAATAATCGCTTCCCGACATATACATGCAGTGATTACAGCTTCTACAAGGTAGTGTCCCCTGTCTATTTGATTCCACGAGTGTGCTTTTATTGTTGTTACCTTCATAACATAGCAACCTCTTAAGTGACTTTGTATTATTATATGAGAAACGCGGTCTCTGGCCCACTATTTGGATTATCTTCTCATATGTAGTAAGTATCCCCCAGTTCTTTTCTATTATTCCTCTGATTCCTTTATTCATGTTTGTATAAGGAATCACTACTCTATTCTCATTATTTCGTTGATTTCTGTTGTTATTAACATTCCCACCATTCCTGTATAAATATGGTCTCCCTTTCCTTTCCTTATTGAATCATTTATTTGCTAGACAGATTCAACTTCATATTTATTATAACCTCTTGACATTAAATCATTCACTAACATCTCTTGTTTCTTATTGTAACTATCATCACTTGTAGTAAGGCGTGACATTCTCAAAGCCTGTCCTTTCACTATATTATGATATATATGCTGAGGATGCATACTATTCCTATGTAGCATACTATTTTTCCAACATGGTTTCCTGTATATCTCAGAATGTATCTCCCCATTTATCTTTATCACCTTCACATCCAAGAATTCCATCTTCTCATAAGAATATTTCTGTTCAAATCTCAAGAAATCTGTGGTACCATTAATATATTCAATGAAGTCATTCAACTCAATTTCTGTGCCTCTCCACGTCAAAAACACATTGTCCACAAAACGTTTATAGAATTTTATGTGTTTGTTAAATATGACATTTAACAGGACATATGTGCTTTCCCAATATGCCAACACTAGGTTGGCATAAGAGTTGGCACATGGGGTACCCATCACAACACCTTTTTTCTGTAAATAATAAATATTCTCATATAGAAACACAAATTTATCCATAAAATACCCATGCGGCGACCAGCTGGTCTCGGTCATCTGGCAAATGGGTAAAGGAAAAGAAAAACCACGCCCCCAACAATGACATCAGTGAATACTTCTCCGCCTACGGAAACTACGTCAAATGATGTTGTCACTCAGGTAAACAATGAAGTCCTGGATACAGGAGAGGGTCCCTCTGGTGAGGCTACGAAAGCTCTATACTCTTCAATGGCAGGTGCAGTCAGGAAGAACTTTGGTAGTGATTCCAATAATAAAATGGATACGCTAGATGTAATAATGGCAAGTAATACTCCATTTCCTTCTTTTCCTTTACCCATTCGGCAGATGACTGAGACCAGCTGGTCGCCGCATGGGCGGGCAGGCAAGAGGAAAATGACAGAGGACAGACACGAATTTCAGAAAAAGGTACTGAAACCAATACCAAAGACTTAGTGATAAATTTATCACAATATTACCTGACTGATAATGAAAGGTCTTTATTAAATCATGGCCTTTCTTTTATACCCTCAAAATCAGTAGATATTACAGACATGATACTAGACATGAAAATGTTTATTCGAACAGTTAGTTTAAATCTAATGTTTGGTAATATGAGTACAGGCAATAGGAATGTTTTTTCTAAACCTTCTGTTTTTACACCACAGGGACATCCTCTTTTAGAGACCTTCGATAAAGCCTGTGAGCATGATTTGTTTGAATTATATAAAACAAGCGGTAAATCTGAATTTTGCAGTTTAACCTATGATGAATTTCAATCAATAAGGAAGCTACAAGATAATAAAGTGATAGTTATCAGGCAGGCTGATAAGGGTGGCGCCACTGTGGTGTTAGACACTGAAATGTATGCAACTAGTATGATAAATATGTTGGGTGAGTTCGGGACTTATCAAACACTGAATGGAGCCATGCTAAATAAATTGATCAAGAATGTGCAATCTGAGCTATACGATATACTTTTATGTCACACAATTGATGGTGATTTATATAAGTATTTATTAGTTGAGAATTCCCTAATTCCCACCAAAAGAGGACTTCCTAAGGTGCATAAAACTTATAATAATCCACCCATGAGACCGATCGTCTCGGGTGGTGGTTGGTTGACCGAACCGGTTTCTATATTTATTGAGAAGCAACTTTGACCAGTAGTAAATGAGACTATTTCCATATTGAGAGATATACAAGATTTTTTGGAAAGTTATGGAGACTATATTTTGTACAATAAGGAGGCATATACAGATTTATTGGTCACATTAGATGTGGCATCTCTTTTCACCTCAATTCCAAATAATACAGGAATGGAGTTCCTGAGATTATTTTTAGTTGAGAAGGGGATATCCAGTAGCTCCATCATTAAGATTTTAGCTCTACTTGACGTGGTATTAAATAACAATGTGTTTCTATATGAGAATATTTATTATTTACAGAAAAAAGGTGTTGCAATGGGTACCCCATGTGCCAACTCTTATGCCAACCTAGTGTTGGCATACTGGGAAAGCACATATGTCCTGTTAAATGTCATATTTAACAAACATATAAAATTCTATAAACGTTTTGTGGACAATGTGTTTTTGACGTGGAGAGGCACAGAAATGGAGTTGAATGACTTCATTGAATATATTAATGGTACCACAGATTTTTTTGAGATATGAACAGAAATATTCTTATGAGAAGATGGAATTCTTGGATGTGAAGGTGATAAAGATAAATGGGGAGATACATTCTGAGATATACAGGAAACCATGTTGGAAAAATAGTATGCTACATAGGAATAGTATACATCCTCAGCATATATATCATAATATAGTGAAAGGACAGGCTTTGAGAATGTCACGCCTTACTACAAGTGATGATAGTTACAATAAGAAACAAGAGATGTTAGTGAATGATTTAATGTCAAGAGGTTATAATAAATATGAAGTTGAATCTGTCTAGCAAATAAATGATTCAATAAGGAAAGGAAAGGGAGACCATATTTATACAGGAATGGTGGGAATGTTAATAACAACAGAAATCAACGAAATAATGAGAATAGAGTAGTGATTCCTTATACAAACATGAATAAAGGAATCAGAGGAATAATAGAAAAGAACTGGGGGATACTTACTACAGATGAGAAGATAATCCAAATAGTGGGCCAGAGACCGCGTTTCTCATATAATAATACAAAGTCACTTAAGAGGTTGCTATGTTATGAAGATAGCAACAATAAAAGCACACTCGTGGAATCAAATAGACAGGGGATACTACCTTGTAGAAGCTGTAATCACTGCATGTATATGTCGGGAAGCGATTATTTTGTACATCCAGATCCGAACTACAAATATAATTTCAATTTCTGTGCTGACTGTAAATCAAGGAATTTGATATATATAGCCGTCTGCCAGAGTCGTTAATGTTTTTATGTAGGTACAACTAATAGGAGTCTTAGGGAACGGGTTAGAGAGCATATCTATAGAATAAACAGAGAAGATAAACACAATGTCTTAGCCCGGCATGTTTTTAGATAAAGGGATGACACACAAATTTAAGTTCAGTGTTTTAGAATTGATTGGGGTAACAGTAGGTTGGGAGATATAAAGAACTACACCGAGGAACGTGAAAACAGATGGATAATAAGGTTACAAAGTTGTAGGGGGCATGGATTAAATGAGAAAGTAACCTTAAAACCATTCTTAGCAGCACGCCCCTACGCTCATTAAGTTGTGAGCAATTTTATATGTACATATGAGCTGCTGTTCTCTCTCATATATTTTTGCTGCATATATATATGTTTTGTTATATTGTTATATTTATGTTTGTAACATGTTTTTTAATATATGTGAGGAGAGCATGTATTTGATGTTGTGATTGTGTGCCTGTTGCTTTTAGAATGTGAATGGCTTTTATGATTTGATTGATTAATTGAATAGAGGGTGTATTATGTTACTATTTAAGTGTGGTTGGAGTTGCTAGCAGTTGTAAAAGTCTGATGAAGTGTTGCAAAACGTGAAAGCGCTTACTTTGGTTACTGCAGTCAATAAATTGTGTTCTAATTTTACTTTGTGCTGTGGCGAGCCTCATTCTCTTTGTCTACGAATTACTACATTGAATCTGAAGAGGCTCCTAACCCAGAAGCCGGTTTGGTTTGATTTCTCTCTAAGGGCTAGGTAAGGTGATAGACTTATTGTTGTGCTTGTGTGATAGCGTATGTTAAGTGTGTGTCTTGTGCAGTGATGCTGTTAGGGAAAGGGTTTTAGGTAAGGTAAAGTGTAGGGATAGCATATGTGAGAGGGAGAAAATAATGGTTAAGATCTTAATCTTGTAGCTAAAAGGTGTAGGGTTTGATTCTGACTGCTGAAAATTGGCTAGGCTTGCAATAGTCTGTAGACTGAAAGCCTAGTGTTTAATAGAGTCATATGCCTAGCAGTCTGCCACAGTGTTCTCACAAAGTGATTAGTGCTGTTAGGATTTTCTTTGTGAAATCTCCTGTATCAACAAGAACACTTTGTGACTCTCACAAGTTGTTGTTGTGTCTTTCAGCTTTTCCCGGTTAGGGGTCGCCACAGTGGAACTCCGGTCCGCTAATGATTGGTAGTTGATTTTTATGTGCCGAGTTACCAGCCCTGACGCACAACCTTCAACGAAGGTACGCCCATTCACGCATGTCTCCACGCAGAAGACGCTCTAGCTGAGAATTGAACTGGACAGCGTCTTACTGTGAGGTGACAACACTACCGCAGCACCACCACTGCAGGTAAACATATATGTTCTCAACTTGTAAACCCAGCTAAAACAACACCTGTTAAATCAGTGGATCTGTTCATATCATCAAACCATTTCTCTTCATTTGGAATCCTATGCCCCACAACCAGTCTTCACCAGTGCTTAAATAGTTTTAGTAGCATCTCCCAGCTATATTCATTATTTTGTGGCAGTGCTCATCCCCACCTCTATACTTCTAATAGAAACCTTATTATAGCCATCCATGTATGCAGTTGTCTCTGAGCCTCCTTTGCATCCCACCTGTTAACTACACTATCATTATTTTCTGACTTGCCTAGTTATTTCTCTAACTTCAGTTTCTTTGAATTTCTAAGCAGTAGTCATGCAATCTATTATTTGTCTGGTAAACCCACTAATGCACCTCATCTAATGCTCAGTGTTGAGCATCTACTAAGGCATTAGTGTCTTTTATACTGTAACAGAAGCCACTGCTTTCATATGAATTTAATCTAATCCGGAAATGTATGTGTAATTGCTAATGCTTATTGTTTAATGTCTGTTCATAAATATTATTTAATGTATGTTTAAAAATGTAATACATAATTTTTCTCCCCGGATCTCCGCTGAAAAGTTTTTTTTTTTACTAAACCCAGTCGGAAAACCTAGTAAACAAAAGCAAAATAAAACAATTTTGCCTGGCATCATCTTTCTTGTGCTGTTAGGATCTTATTATCTTTGTCTGCAGGAGGCCTTTGTCCCTTGGATAAATAACTATGTTTCCACTCTGAGGTGCAACAGTATATTGTCTTACATCTTACAGTCTACTACAGTGTTCTGCATTCTCAGATTCTCAGTTTCCTGGACTTGTTTTTAATTTCCTACATTGACAGGAACCCTTTGTTTCATTTACAGATATGCATATGTATTCCTAATGTAGGTAACTAACAGCACTGTGTTCCGCCTTAGAGTCTAACAGTCTTATGATGTTATTGCTTAATGCTGTTAGTTTTTTTTCTTCTCTTTAAAATTTCCAGAACGAGAAGAAACTGTTTGTTCACCTGTTGAACAACAACATGTATGCTGTCTTAGGAAACCGTGTCTGATGTATTCTGCCTTGTAGAGCAGTCACCCTTTGCAGTGTAGCACGCAATTCAAAGAAAAAAAAAATCCTTCACTCATCACTAAAAATGCAATCTCTGACTTCCTGTCTGTTGTACTATAGCAATAACCCATGGCTGGGTGTGGGTAATGCTGGATTTACCCATTGGTGGTGTGGTTTGGTCACAAGGGCGAAACAAAAACGTAGGTAAATCCACCATTACCCGCACCAAGCCATGGGTTATTGCTATTATACAATGATATTATTTAAGAAAGGAATTACTTTTCTTAAGTAATGTCTTTGTATAATGGGGCTGTGATGTTTTTCCACTTTCTTTCAGTATCCTGGGGCTTTCTTGATGTACTGTGCATGCGCACGCCTACGCAGTTCATCAGTGCTTTGGAAAAGAAGCAACAGAGCAAGGAAGATTTCCATTGCTTTTTTTCCCCCTTTGTATTATTTAAATAAATAAATAAATAAATTTTGAAGTCCAGACCATTGACAAGTACAAGAGAGACCCGATAAAGTACTAGGAAAATCAGGTTAATTTGTTTAGTTTTGCATAATGTACTTGATTTTGCTTGTATTTTCTATGTACTGTCTTATACTGCTGGACTATTCAGACTTCAAACTTTTATTTATTGTTTTAATAACCTTTGATGCACCTCCAACCACTGTAAAATGCCAGGGAAGTAGCAGTAAGTAATAGTAAGAAATGGTGAAGCTCAGGAATAGCTTTTAAAATCATGCTGTTTATTCAGTCAGCAGCCTGATTTTAAAAGCTGTTCTTCAGCTTACTGTTTTTTACTATTTATTGCTGCTTTCCTGGTGTTTTTACAGTGGTTGTGCATCGGAAGGTTTATTCAGCTAAGTCCGCTGTCTCTGTTTCCGTATTTTTTTTAAAGCTGAGGAAAAGTGCAGCATATATTTATAGAAAAAAGCCTGGGCGATCTGACTTTTTTCTATTGATATTTGCTTGATTTACAATGGGCATACTGGTTGGGCTGTCAAATCTGTGTGCTACTTTTTGAATAGTAATTGTCAGTCATTGTATAATTGTTTTCCATAACAAAAGTAAAGAAGAATCGCTGCTGCTCGGAGTGTACAGTTGTAACATTGCCCACAGAAAGTGTCATTTGCCTTCCTGGAATTGATCAAACTAATTGAAATACCTTTAAGACAGAAAAACATCCCAACTGTGAGGAAACGCACATAGAAACACAAAGCACACGCCCACATTCACGGAGGCTCTCAATAAAAATTTGCCCAAGCAACAGAGAACTCCCAAGCTGAAACGCAGACAACCACCACCCCCCCAGCACTACCCAAATGACACATAGCCCACAAAATCAGTGTGCCACTCAACCTCAACCCATAAGGCAAAACAACTTACCCAACACACTAGTCATAGGTGACTCTATAGGCACACTGATGTCCCACTCACCAGGCTAAACAAGGAGAAAGTTACTGTCAGCTGCCTGTCGGGTGCCAGGATCCACCACATAACACACGCACTCGGGTCATTCCACAGCAAGTACAAATACGACACTGTCATTGTCCATGTTGGTGTGAATTGACCTGAGACGTTCCTTCCCTGGCCTACATGAAAAGAGACACGGAGGAGCTCTTGGATCTTGTAACCCAGGCAGGTATGACCCTAGCCTTGAGTAGCATCCTGCCATCGCCCAGAATGATACCACAGTGCAAGGACAAAATGATTGACTTCAACAATTTTTAAGCATCTGGTGTCATTCTAAGAGGATCCAGTATCTGTCTGCCTGGGATGACATGGTCAACGGACCACGATGCTTTGCCAGAGATGGCCTGCACCTGTCGCACCTGGGATTCCGGATACTGGCTAAGGCTCTTGCCACCCCTATAGTGCCTTTTTTTAGGCAAGGTTCAAATGCTAAATTCACCACTGTAACAGGTACAAGCAAGCAAACTCTGAGGGTAATGCTACTGAATGCTAGAAGTCTAAACCTCAAAATGCACTCTCTCGAGGCACTCTTTAAAATGGAGAACATCGACATCTGTGCAGTGACAGAGACCTGGTTCAAGGCTCCAGAGAGCACCTCTGCATTAACAGGCTATAATTCATACCACACCTTTCGGCCACCTGACCTGGACTGAAACACTAAAGGTGGAGACGTGTCCATATTCATTAAGGATATCCACACCTCCAGGCTAGTCGCTCAACATAATGTATTCGAAATTTTCCAAGTGCAACTAACACTGGGCAGGACTGCAATGCAGGTTGTAGCTTGTTACAGATCCCCCAGAATGTCCCAGGATTCACACTCTTCATTTCTTAAGATACTGGAAAATATTAAGGTACAATGCAGTACCTTTAATTATGGGTGATTTCAACTACCCCACCATCAACTGGGAAAACTATTCGTGCACCAACTCATTCGCTCAGTGTTTTCTGGAATTCATAAATTCCATCGCTTTGGATCAGCTTGTCCACACCCCCACCAGGGGCAGCAATATCCTGGACCTGGTCATTACCAATATGGGTAATCAATGTTCCATGCCAGAGGTCAACTCCTCGCTGGTCAGATCCGACCACAAGCTAATCACTCTAGACATCCATATCCTACCCCCACCCCCCATTAAGGAAACTACTGTCAAAAACTACTCCAAAGCCAACTTCATGCTTCTTAAGACAGAAGTGGCAAACTTCACGACACCCATGCAGACGGAAAATAGAGGTATGACTGCTGAATCTTACACAAATGCACTGTATAAGCACATACACGAGTCCATGGATCATGCCATCCCCAACAGAACCAAGATGCTATCCTCCAAAAAAAAAAAGGAAGCCAAGCTGGTGGTCCCCTGCCATAAACAAACTCTACAACAGAAGGAAGAAGCTGTTGCAGAAAAGAGTAAAATCCCAAGATTGGAGGAACTCCCTTTTCAGTCTCAGCAAGAAGCTGAGATCCCTCATAAAATCCTCC
This sequence comes from Protopterus annectens, assembly GCF_019279795.1. NCBI lineage: Eukaryota > Metazoa > Chordata > Ceratodontiformes > Protopteridae > Protopterus > Protopterus annectens. The sequence goes on from NC_056725.1 coordinate 686,017,620, forward strand.
AAAGCCAGTTATGAAAATAAAATCGCCACTGATTCCAAAGACAACCACAAAACATTCTACAGCTATGTCAAGAATCTCAATGGCAATACTCTGATCTTCTCTGAGCTACAGCACAATGGCACTAAATATACAGAACCAACCGATATTGCCAACATCCTGGCAGATAGGTTCACTGTTAACTTTAGCCCTCCCCTCACCCTCCAAACGGCCCATCTTAATACCAGAAGAATGCAAAGCCCCTGTAATCATGGATGAACAAGTAAAGACCACACTCTAAATCCAAGAACACAACATCCATGGGACCAGACAACATCCCAGGCTGCATACTGCATGAACTACAGAACAAACTGGCACCCCACCTAAGTACCATGTTCAATCATAGCCTCACCTCAGGCTATGTGCCTGCTGAATGACGCACCGTGATGGTTAGCCCACTCCGCAAAGGGGATGCCACCATGGACCCCGAAAACTACTACCTCATTAGCCTGAAAAGCCTGGTCTGCAAGGCCATGGAAAATATCATCTTGGAGCTTATAAACAAAGGCATAGGTAACCTCTAAACCCTGGACCCCACTCAGTTTGGGTTTGTAAAAGGTAGATCATGTATACTAAACCTGATTGACTTCTTTGAAGCAGTCACTAGAGCCATAGACGAGGGCAAGGTAGTGCACACAGCCTATCTTGACCTCGCCAAGGCTTTCGATACCATCCCACACTCGGAAATTATAGATAAACTCACTAAACTGGGCATAAATCCCTATGTCACAAGATGGGTGGCCAACTGGTTCACTGACGAAATCCACACAGTAAAAGTAGCTGACTTCAAGTCCGACTTCAAACCAGTGATGAGTAGAGTACCACAGGGTTCGGTCCTGGGTCCTCTCCTGTTTGGCATCTACTTCTCTGAAGTGCAGGCCAACACAGAAGGTCTTTGGCTAACAAAGTTTGCAGATGACTGCAAACTGGGGAGCCATAATAGAATCACCTAATGATGTAGACATTCTACAAAAGGGCCTCACAAAGACGGATGTAGGGTGTCAGTCATGGCCTCAAGCTCAATGCCAAGAATTTCATTGTCATCCCCTTTGGGAAAAACTCAGTACCCATGAACTGCCACATAGGTGGTAGCTCACTAAACACTGAAAGTGTGACAAGAGACCTCAGGATACAGGTGGACAGTAGTCTGTCTTTTAATAACCACATCACCACAGTAGTCAGGAAATCCTTCTACGTGGCACACCTCATCACAAAAGGGTTCTCCTCTAGAAAAAAGGAGTTCATTGTTTTTCTCTACTCATCCCTTATCAGACCCATTATAGAGTACAATACCCAGTTTGGCATGTATCTCACAAGATACCTACAACAATTGGAAAGGCCACAGAAATACCTCACTAAGAGGATTCCTGGCCTCAAACAGATGCCATATGCAGACCATCTCAAAAAACTCCAGCTCTACTCCATCGCATATCGCATACTCAGAGGCAATCTCTGCCTATCATACAAATCTATGTCAAACCGAGAGCTGTTGGACATGCTACACTTAAAGAAATTCCAATCTCTCCAAACCACACTCTCCAGGGACCTAAACCTTGTCACCACAATAAACAGAAGATGCTGGAGGGATAGATTCCTCTCCCAGAGACTTCCCATACTCTGGAACAAACTACCCATTCATGTCAAGCAAAGCTCCTCATTAGCCCTCTTTAAGAAAAACCCTGACGACTGGATGGGAAATAGAACATTCACACCGGGGATCACTTCTGCGGCACTGCTTGACAGGGGCACAGGAAAATAATTTTCTTGGGTGGCGAAAGCCAGGGAACCTTTTTGGCTAGGCTTAAATAGGTCCCGGGGCCGATAGCCTAGTACCTACCTATGAACCAGTACTTGCCAGAAATTCCTACAGCTCCTTCAGTGTTTCTGTAGGTCTCTTGGCAGTCTCCCTGACCAGTTTTTGTCTCATCTTTTCATCAATTTTGGAAGAACGTCCTGTTCTTTGCGACATCACTGTTGTCCCATATTTTCTCCACTTTTTGATGACTGTCTTCACTACGTTCCATGGTATATCCAATGCTGTGAAATTTTTTTGTACCCTTCTCCTGACTGATACCTTTCAACAATGAGATCCCTTTGATGCTCTCTGCGAACCATGGCTTTTGCTGTAGCAGGCAACTGAGTAAATGTCAGTTAAATCCCTCTAGGACAGCTGAACTTTATTTGGGGTTAATCAGTGTCTCTTTAATTGATGGCTACCCAAGAAGAAGACTGAATGCTGTAATTAAATCAAAAGGTGCTTCAACAGTGTATTAGTTTAAGGGTGTGCAGACTTATGCAACCAGCTTTTTGTACATTTTTTACTTTTTATATTTTTACAGATTTGTTTCTTTTTCAATTGAATTGAACAGGTTATAGGTCACATTAAAGGTGGGAAAGGTTTTGAAATGATTTATTGTTGTCTCATTTTTTTATATCACAAAAACCTGGCATTTTAACAGGGATGTGTACACTTTTTATATCCACTGTGTGTGTGTGTGTGTGTGTATATATATATATATATATATATATATATATATATATATATGTGTGTGTGTGTGCGTATATGTATGTATGTATATATATATATATATATATATATATATATATATACACACACACACACACACACACACACACACACACACACACACACGCACACACACAGTAATAAAAAAACAAAAAAAACAAGCAATTACAAAATAGATAGCCCGTTCTCTAAATGCAATAACGCCTGACAGGGTGTGTGTTATTCTGTAAATAATTCATGCCCAGGAATGTTCTGAGGCCCAACGCCAAAACAATCCCAACTATGCAGAACTGTTTTCTCGGCTCATTTTATTGGAGCTGAATGAACAGCAGGGATCCTAGGTAAGCACTGATGTCAGATGTGTCTGGACGACTGATAATCAAGATTTATGACTCCCAGTAATAGATGATGAGATTGGTTGCTCATGCTCATGTGGCAGAGACAGAAGGGGGGTATTTGCATGCTGTGTCACTTCCAGGTTCATCTTGGGATCCATTCTTTAAAACTTTTGGGATAATTATTTAATTTGTATGTTAATTGTACTGAAGACGCGTGCATTCATTAAGCTTAAGCTGAAAAACCATGACCTAAATGTAAGCCAGACCAAAGAGATGATCATCGACGTCAGGAAAAGGAGAACAAACCACCCTGTGCTCAGGATCAATGGTAAGAGTGTGGAGAGGATTAAGAGTACCGCACCCACAGACTCAAAAAACATGTTTAAAACATCATGGCATGATGTTTCCTACACTTTAACAGCACTCTTGGATTATTTACAGGATTTTAAATATTTTTATATGTAATTCCAGACTCTGACCACCTGGAGGCTGGCATATTGACGTGGTTTGGATAAATCAGGTTGCCATCCAGTATCCCAGAAATCATTGATTGGCTCAAAAATGTTACATCATGCAGGCCTCCATTTGCCTAAAGTTCCTGTCATTTCATAGATGTTGCATGCGTACAAAGTACTGAGTAAAATAGAACAGTGTAAGTAACATTCCCTGCTGCTGGATGACTACTTAAAACAGAAACAGTGCAAATGCCACAGAGCACACTCAAAGTGCTGTTTACTGCTGCCTTTTTTTCTAATTTAGTTTAAATGGCACTAATTTGTGAGACAATGAATTCCAGTCCATTTACGTCTCCCCTCCCCCATAACACTTAGTTTACCTAGCTGTCAAAGTCCTGAGGGTAATTTGACCTGGTAATTCCATTGATTGGCAGATCTCAGCAGGGTGCTTGACTCATGTAATTTAATCTTTGCTCTAGCATTTCTTTTGTTAGAGGGGACATTTTGTTTGCTGCACTATAGCCATGGCTTACTGCAATCACATCCAGTAAGGTCTTGCACCAAGGAACTAAAGAATAAAACATTTATACTGTTAATCAGTTTAAATCTTTATTAATTTAAGTGTTAAGGTATCACTTCATGCTTCCACCTTGTTAAAAATTGAGATTAACATGTGCAAAGTGTGTTGGTATGCAGTGTTTGCCTTCATATGTTTTTACTCCACTGGTTGGTTTGCAAAAACAACTTTTGCATTGTCCTTTATTTGTCTTTGTACATACAAACCACATTGCTATATTTTCCCCTTCCTTTTTCTTGTGTCCAGAAGTCACTTATAACAAAGTACATTTTTTATTGATATTTTTTTTAAATAAAAGACATCAAGGTTAACTTACCTTGAATCAGATAATGGATGCCACTGCAAAGAATCACTGTTGAAATATTTGTGCATGGACAAAATCCCTTACTAAATCTATTTTCCAGCCTCCAGTTCAATTGGTGCTATGGCTTTAATATACTGGTGTGTTTGCTCATGCCTTCCAAATATCTCCACCATTACATACCAGTTTTGCAGTGTAGTAACCACCTGACATGCCCATACACATTTAGCCATCAATATGCAGCTACTTCTGTTCATGTGAGTATGTAAACTCATTTTCAGACTTAAGGTGTGGAAGCTGCACTGAATAATTCTAGGTGCTTGTTCAGGTTTCACATGGTGCTTGCTTAGAGCTACTCTCATGTTAAGCCACTATGAATATATGTTGCACTGCCACCTCTGATACCAGGGTAATATTTTAATCTTTCTATTCCTGCACTGCACACTAGCAGTATCTGTTGCAAATACAACAGAGAAGTATGCAAGCGATACACCACCTAAGCATCATTTGCCATGCAGAATGTGCAAGTATGCATACCAAATTTCTGTGTTTCCAAACATCGGTATTACTACACTACTACTGAATAAAATGAACAGCACTCAGGCTGGGGGAAGGACAAGGGAGCCATGACATCACAGAATGGGTGGGTCTTATTATTTTAGTTAGAATCAGATGATGGCTGTGGTGATGTCACTTTGGGGGAGGGAACTGATTAAAAAAAAAAAAAAAAAAAAAAAAAGTACCTGCACTGCCTGGCCTCGATGATGTCAGTAATTGGGTGACTCCAGCAAGCTTTATTCAAACGTGAGAGAATCATTTTGTAAGTGAAACCATCACAGTATGAGAAGGTAGGCTTCTGTTACAGAAGTAAGGGGAATTATAAAAATTGTAAATGCTTTACTGTTGTTGCTTTACAGAGGACAATGTAAATAGGGAGGAAAAGGGCCGTGAAGCTGAGGAATACATTAGAGAAACCTGTTGTACTCCTTTGTGTACACATATTAGAGGACCTCTCATTGTCGGGAAACACTAGCCAACTGGTAAAGAAAGCACACCAATGCCTTTACTCTTTAAGAAGGCTGAAAAAAGTTAAGCTTCCTCTTCATATTCCCTTCACCTTTTATATAGGTGCAATAGTGAGCATCCTCACCTGCAACTTCACAGTGGATTTTGGAAGCTGCACAGTTACAGAAAGGAAGGTGCTACAAAGAATGGTGAGGGCTACAGAGAAGGTAACAGGTTCCAGTCTTCCATCGATACAATAGCTTTATTCTGCAAGAAGCATCCATAAGGCCACCAAAATAATACAGGACAACACGCATCCTGCATATGGACTGTTTAAGCATCTGGCATTAGGCAGGAGATATCGCAGCATGCGCTGCAGGACTACAAGATTCAGTAACAGTTTCTACCCTACAGTGATTAAACTTCTGAACTCGGGCACTAGTGCCAGGGTTCTGGACACATAAGTCAGTGTTTATTTATTTGTGCAATATATACATGCATATATTCCACCGTGGTGGTGGTGCTGCGGTAGCGTTGTTGCCTCACAGTAAGACGCTGTCCGGTTCGATTCTCAGCTAGAGCGTGTTCTGCGTGGAGACATGCGTGAATGGGCGTACCCTCGTTGAAGGTTGTGCATCAGGCCTGGCAAGCCGGTACGTAAAAATCGACTGCCAATCATTAGCGGACTGGAGTTCCACTGTGGCGACCCCTAACTGGGAAAAGCCGAAAGACATAAACATATACATGCATATATTCCAAGCAAGTGCAATATTTTATTATATCCATAGTCAGTATTACTTAACTCACTCTAGTGCAATATCAGACAAATAACTTAGGCATTTCAATCCGTAGTGTGTTTTGTAGTACTTTAAATAGGGTAGTTAGTTTAACTCAGGGAAAAGTATTCTTTTCGTGTGAATGTTGGTAAATGTCTCTGTTCTTTCTTGCGTGTATTGGGAGTAGTATTGTATTTGTTAGTTATGTTTATTCCTCTACTTCTATGTGTTATTTCACTTTCCTTTGTTATCTCAAGAATTGAGCTGATACACGAAATTTTGTTTAGGCTTTACATGTGTTTAGTTCTAAATGACAATAAAGTTTACTTTGATTTTTACTTTGACTTTCATATAATGGGGAAGTGTTTTTGTTTTAACACTGTACTGATGGCAGTGAAATTTGAGAAACTGAGCCGACTTTGCACCCATTGTTCAGTTTAACTTAAAAATTAATCTGGTTCCCACTACCAGACTGAACTCCAGATGTTCTTTTGCTTGTACTTGTGTACACCTTCTGTTAAATTAAATGTGATGGCAGTCGTATTACAGATACTGACAACTGGTTTCACACGTCCCTTCAGTCAGATCTATGTATAAAAATATTCGGACTGCACTAGAAAACTGTTTTCTTCTTCAGATTTTTCTGTCCCTCAAGCTTCCTCATCTGTTGATCCTGTTTTATTTAACCTTTATAGCAGCACTTTTTCTGCAGCCTCTCATCCAGTGGTAGTGCTTATTTTCTAATCTCTCAGCATCTATTCTTCCCATGTTTAGTCTTCCCACATTATTAGTGCCATGTGAACTGCCATTAATGAAATGTTTCCTTCAAATTTTGGGGGTAGTGTTATTGGTCCTGACCGTTACAAAACATTTCATTACCAGATTTCCCATGGTATAAATCTTGATTAATGAACCTTTTTTGTCTTATCTATTGCGTTGCTTCTGGTTTGTGGTGGGTGATCATCAGGAGCCCCCTCCCCTTTGGATTCCAGCTTTGTTTTGATGTTAACGTTTGTTAGTCATCCATTGAAAATAACTCCTGTATTCAGTGACTTATCTGTGCTGCCATAGACCATCAAAATTATGCAATATGATGCTTTCACAAGAGACCATATAATTTGTGGTACATGTTACTTGGAATGCTATGTCATGTTTTGCAATCTCCCTTAGTTTTTTTCCCCTTAATCAGTAAAGGCAGACTGTAGTGTACAATATATTTATCCCTGCTGCTGAGTCTGTGTTTTCATTGCTGCTGATTGTTGCTGTTCCACAGTAAATCCCCTTCCTTTTCAAAAACAGAAAGTATTAAAAACCTGGACATCTGATTTACCAATACCATGATGTTTGTAGAGTAGTTTCACTGAGAGCTAACACATTGATCTGAAGTGTTGTATTCCAAATCCATACTTTATTTCATCTACTGCTGCACTTTCTCCTTTATGAATGGATGTGCTAGCTGTTGGTGATTTCTCTGTCCTAAACAACACTGACTAATTATATAGCATTTGATTTCTTTAGTCTTTAATGGGAATGTCTGTGGAGTTCTTAAAGATTTGCCAAAATACTTTTTCCTAGCCTGTATCTACTGTAACTGCCTCCATACAAGTTATGTATAAGAAACTTGTCTTTACTTTCATAGTGATTTCAGAACTTGAAAATGTAATTCTGATTTTATTTTTTATTTTGAATCTAGAAATGAATTTGTTGCTGCAGTGCAGTAGCTGTATTGTCCAACTATTACACCTCAGATGCCTCCCCTACCAGACTCCTAATCATCAGCTTTTTATAATGACCTGGAGAAGTATGGAAACGTAATATTAGCAGACAATGATCAGTGTAGCATAACAGCAGCTTTCCGGATGGTGGCAGCTTTGTAAACCTATATGCTGTGTGTCAGATGATAGCAAACCTTATTATCATACCATACATAATTTGTACAGCCACACCCTTTTCATGATATTAATGCAGATATGCGATTTGCTAATGTTTGTAATACTCATGACAGCTATTATTAACTACCAGTTTAACTGTACCTACTAATTAATTTCATAACAAAATAACAGAAGAATAAGATATAGGAATTAAGGGCAGATGGTGGCAAAATCAAGAGTTACGGGTTAGGTTACTGTCCAAGAAAGTGCTTTATTGCATGAAAAAAATTTATCAGACAGTGAAGCAGCAGTAACCCAAAAATGGGGTTAGTGGACAGCGTGTTTAAAATTTGATTTGCCTTTTTTATGCGGAAGCTATATAGAGAAACATAACATACATACATGTTTTAGTTAGAAGAACAGAGAGAATTCCAAAATGGTGGTCACCTGGTAAACATCCTCTCCACGGAGCTCCAACTTAATACCAGTTAAATCATCTTAAAAAGCCAACAAAATACAACTAAGAAGGGGTGATCTATAAAATAGTTACTGCCTACATCCAAATCTGGCTTGAAAGAGGACCATCACTCTAAATACCTGTGGTAAACCAGCTAAAAACCTCTTTGGATTACTCGAGGCACTGCACCATGTGTAAGCTACAGGCCCAAAAACCTCATCTCTGCAGACAGAAAGTCAGTACCTCCTAGCTGTAACTGATTCAAAATGTCTAAAGAAATAGAAAGTATGGACTCCCAGACAACCAAAACCAAGTTATCAGCAATAACCTCTCCTGAAAAAGAGGTTATATCCAAAAGGCAGAAAGTAATAAAACAGCAATAAGATCTAGTGAAGTCTAACACAAAACAAAAACCGGAGAATAATATTCAATTGGATGAGCTCAAACTAGCCCTTTTGCCACTTCAAACAGCAGTACAGGGCTTCTCAAAGTAACTATCAAATTTTGGAATTACAGTTAACCAAATTGCACAGCGCATGGATCATATTGAAGCCAAAATGCGAGTGAATGAACACCAGCTGGATCTACTGAAAGAGGAATTGAGTGCCAAAAATGCTGAACTCATATATATGCAACATAAACTCCTAGATTTGGAAGCAAGGAGTCAACAAAACAATATCCTGATAAGGAGTGTACCAGAGAGCAATGAACATAATCATTTAATGTCTGTAGCCAAACAAATATTCAACTTTTTACTGCACTCCGGTGAAGGCTCTAGGGAGATCGTAATAGAAAGGGCCCACCGTGCACTGTATAGAAAACAAAGCTCTGACATCCCAAGGCAAATTTACGCTAAACTTCTGAATTTCCAAGATCTGCAAAAAGTTCTAACAGTGGCAAAAAAACAATTAATATGGAACGGTCATAAAATAACAATATCACAGGACCTCCCTCTAGTGATCAAAGAAAGGCGCCAAAAACTCTCACCATACTGTGCAGAACTCATCATATGCAAAATAAAATTTCAGATGTGATACCCAAACACACTAACTTTTTTCAGTAATGATGTCAAATATTCAATGAACTCATCAAAAGAAGCAAAATCTATTTTTATTAAAGCCTTTGGTAAAGTGCCGGAAGCGTGAGGCACTCTTAGGCCAGAAGAAAATATCCTTTTAGTTAAACTGATAATGATTTTTATATTATTTCTCTTGCTAGCATTGTAATATGCAGTATGCAGGCTAATTCCGTCTTTTATGAACTGAAAACGCACATGTATCTGGGGTATGGACACCTAGGAACAAAAATGCCAAAAGATGTTGGGTATTAGGAACCTTCAAGTGAAACAATTTCCTGTAATGTCGCATAGGTTACTCTCCGGATGCCAGCGTAGCCAAAGCCAAGATGAACAAAGAGAACTGGTGTAAAAAATACTATCTAACCATTTGTTCAAGAAAACAAAGGTAAAATACCTTATCAACTCTATCTTTTTATATTGCCTAAGATTAAGCTTAAGTTGTGCTATACTCCTGAATCTATGAATCTAGATGATCTAGCATTTTTTCTTCTTCTTTCTGTTGATGTCGATTAAAAGAACTGTGACAAGTGATCGCTAGTCACTATGCTAGCACTAAATAAAAATGGGACATGCCTCGAGAAGTTACAACGATTACATTGGCTTTCACTAATCATCCTTTAAATTAGAGAAATAGGAAGGATCTGTGGGAGCCGTCATATAAGGTGAAAAGTGACAATGACTGTCTGATGAAATATACCTTCTAGGTAATCTGCATAGACATCAATGTGGTCTGCTTGGGAATAGCTTCTATAAGAGTTATTCTTCACATCACTTATTCATCTGGAGTTATGCCAGAAAGCTTAAGTTGTTTGTGACTTGGTAACCTGAGTTTAGTTAGGATGCTCTAACTGGATGCTAGTCTATATCAATAAATATAGAGAGTTAAATGAGAAAATCTGCATAGTGCTCTGACTATAATTACATAAGTTTTAAATACAATTGATCTGATCTCATAATTCAGGAGGATAGTGAATGTTTTAGAGTGGTATAGACTTCTAAGTTTATGCCAACTTGTTCGGAGGCATTTAGTAAGATTTTGTGAAACTGTTGTAGTGCTATATGGTTAACTTAAATGTAAAAAGAGTGCTGCACTTGGTAAATAAGTGACGAAAAAACAAATTCTGTTCAGGATTTAGTTATTGAACTCGTCTCAGTCTTGTTTTTCTAGCCTCTGTTAATCTTCAGAGAGGGCATTCCCATCTAAATTATATTAGTTTGATTTGTTTATGCCCTCTCACACCACAAGTTATTCAAGGGTAAACAATTAGGACTCAGTAGTGTATGGAATCTTATTATATAGGGTGATGGCCTCTATCCTGCCACAGATTAGACATAATACATCCTTGGTTAAAACTTGAATGTTATAAGTTAAGTTCACATATAACTCAGAAATTAATACAGTCGAATGGAGAGACTATATCCACTAGATATCTTTCCACTTCAGCTTTTAATTTCAAAGATAAAATCTTAATCTGAAACAGCAGAGTTATTGTTTTTCCCTGTAAGGCTTAACCTCCAGATCTCCACCCAGCTTTAACTGGAATTGTCAAATACACTTACATTATCACATAAGGAAATATCAGTGTTCTACTCTATAAATCTCAGTGGGCAATACCTTCAAATAAGACTGAACCCAAAATGAACGAACAAAAAAACTGCTAAAATGTACACAAATGACTTCCAGGAGACGGGTCCACAACCAAATAAATTCCAAAGTGTTTATTAAGAGCTTTTTGTCTTGCCTAATATCAAAACTTCCTCAGATAAAACCATTCATAAAACAGGTGATTTAAATACATTTACAGACTTATGTCATGTGTTAAAACCAACCAATAAGAAACTTTTCAGTAACATCTTAATGACATCTACTAAAAACATATTACATAAACATCTTATTTACTTTTTCCTATAACTCTATTGTGTTCAAGTGTGTTTTTATAGCATATATAACATATTTTTATATAAATTATACAAATATTCACCTATCCAAACTTTTAAGCTTTAATATACATTGAATTGAACACATCTTGTTTAAACCAGGGTATACTCCTGCATTTAGTCTCAACTGCCATAACAGTTCCAATCATTCCAGTAACAATCCTGCTGGTCCTCCCCGCCCATCGTATAATATTTGATCTATAACTTTGAATTTAAAATTATGTGTCGGATTTTCTGCAATGTGCTTAGCTAAAGCGTTGTCCATTTTTTTTCTTTCTCATACTATATAGGTGTTCGTATACTCTTTCCTTTATTTGATGCTCTGTCTTTCCTGTGTAGTATGAGGGACATGACTGGCATAATGCAATGTATACAATGAATTTGGAACTATACGTAAATTTTCTTGTTAATGTGTACTACTTGTTAACAACCCAGAATGTTTTTCCTGTCTCCATACTTGAACAATAGTTGCAAGTACCACAAATTGTCATACCTGGATTTTATATATTTATATATATATATATATATATATATATATATATATATATATATATATATATATATATATATATATATATATATATATATATATATATATATATATATATATATATATATATATATATATATATATATATATACACACATACATACATACATACATACACACACACTCATATCTCCTGATCCAACAACTACACTTCTAGGGGTAACCATTGATAACAACCTGAACTTTGAAACCCACATCAACAATACCATAAAAACCATCAACAGGAAACTAGGCTCCCTTTATAGGATTAAACCCTTCCTCACCCCACTAGTTAGAGCCACTATTGCCCATTCCCACCTTATCTCCACACTTCTCTATGCTTCTTCAATATATACTAACTTGTCAAAAAATAACCTTGACAAACTAGCCAACTCATACAACAGCATTGCAAGATTTGTTACTGCTTCCCCCTTTAGGACCCATCACTGCTATAACCTGAAACAGGTTGGCTAGAGCTTCAGAATCAAATTCACTTTAACCAACTCACCATTGCCCACAAGACCCTCTTCCAGCGTACCAATACCCCAATACTTTCTAACATCATTACCCAATATAAAAACCTTAAGACTTTACGCTCATCTAATAAACTACTTGTATCAACATGTAAATCTAACAACATGTCAGGAGATGCTCTGTTCTCTAATGCAGTTGGAAAATATTGGAACCAACTCCCTCATGAACTAACATTGCTGTCTTTTTTTATACATTTTAAGCACAATCTCAAACACTGCCTTAAAACACATTGGTTATGTCCCTGTACAAATCCAGACTAATCTCAGCTTGTATCCCTGTTACCCTCATTACAGACCTTATGCCTTCTCTGTCTGCACCTTTCTCTATCAAGGCCTATCCTTGGCAAAGATATATATTATCCTAATAGAGATAATTTAACATACCTAGTTCAAGTCTTCTGTATATAAAGTGAAAAATATCTTACCTAAGGCTTGGAACAAGATTTGTGTAAACTGTTACACTGTTTGAAGTGTTGAAATTTGAAGTATGTATTCTGTATAACAACTAGTTACTAGTATAGTATATTGTATATAAAGCCAATAATATCTTATCTAATGTTTGCAACAAAATTTTGTACAAACTGTGGAATTCTCTGAACTGTTGAAATTTCTAGTATTTATCTGTATAACAAATTGTTACCAGAATGTTTGTAGTATGATAATCTCTCGGAGCTTATCTCCCCGGGACTCTACTGAAAATGGACATATATCCCGTTAGACTATCCCGGTCAACAAAAGTAAAATAAATAAATACATTTTTACTACGTGTTTTCCTCCATTACTACTTTCCAAGAGATTTTTTATATTTCTAGCTCTTTTGTATATAATTTGTGGTTGTTCAATAAATTTTGTAGCAATGGATGCCTGGTCTGTAAGGAGCTGCCAATTCTTGAACACTATCCCTGTAAGGTCTATAGCATCCGAATTATGTTAAAATTAATCTATGTTTATGTGATGAAAAACTATTTCTTTCTAATAGCACCTCAATATTTGAAGTGTTATGGTTTATACTAGTGCTATCTAGGATTGGTCTATAAATTCCACTTCGTCTTTTACATTGTACTTCATGAGTGAGTTCACTTATTAACTTTTTAGGATAACCTCTTCTCAAAAACATATTCTGTAAATTTATGCATTCATTTAAAAAGTAATTTCCTCTTGACACCATCTTGGCCGCCCGGACAAATTGAACCTTTACAACTGACCTTTTTTGTTTCGTCGGGTGATCACTTGAGAAATGTAAGAATGCATTAGAATATGTTGCTTATCTATGTATTGTGGAACTATATCTTTTTACTTCGTTATCCTTACTTAGTTTTTTATCTAAATATGCTATACAGTCTTTATTAAACTTGAATGTAAATTTAAAAAAATCAGTTGTTGTGTTCATGTAATCTACTAAACTCTTTGCCATATTTTCATACACCTTTTAACACAATTAATATATCATCCGGGAATCTAGTGTAATAATGGATGACTTTCTTATATTGAACATTGTTTTTAGAATGTTCAAACTCCCACTGGGCCATTACTGAAGTTTAGAAGCTCCCACCACATGTTGACCCCATTGCAACGCCTATGTGTTGCAAGTACCTGTCCTTGTTAAACATAATATAATTATTTGTTAGGATTATATTAATAATTCTTCTACAATCGAGATTTCATTAGGGGGTGCTCCTTTTCATTTCAGTGTATTTATCACCCAATGTATAACTTTTTCATGTGGTATTGATGTGTATAGATCTTTTACATCTATTGTTAAAAAGTTGTACTCCTCATTGTATTCCAACCTGTTTAGGTTTTTGAGACACATCCATGAGTCTTTACAAATGTTCTGTTCCTGTTTAATGTACTTTTTCAGTATATTGTCTACATATTTCGCACAGGCATATGTAATTGAACATCTAGCATCAACCAGAGGACGCATTGGAGGGTTTTCTACACATTTATGCAGTTTTGGTATTCCAAATAACATTGGTGTTTTTGGTGCGGGCATTATTAGATAATTGAATGTCTGTAAATCTATCCTGCCATCAATGAACATGTCATCAATGTATGACTTTATCCTAGTGTATGCTGTATTTGTTTAATTTAATGACACTGGTATGTATGTATTAGCATCCAACATTTCATACATTTTTTACTTGTAACTTTCCATGTCCATTATCACAACACCCTCTCCCTTGTCAGGTTTCATAACCCTGATTGGTAGATGCTGCAGTTCATAAAGTAATCCCTGTTCTTCTTTAGTTATATTAAAGTTGTCACGTGATTTTCTTTTCTATTCTTCTCTACACAATTTCTAAAATCTAATTCACAGGCCTTCTCAACCACACTTAATAGTGGGTGTAAGGGTGGATTATATGTGCTTGCTATGGATAGTTCAGGTACATTTCTTATACTGTTGCCAAAAAGTAATGTTAAATTCAATTTACGTATAAAACATTTCAACTCAATTAATGCATTCCCTATATCAGCATGCACATTTGGAACAAAAGTGTAGTCTTTTGCTAATGCATCAACCAGTTCAGGATTGACACTGTAGGATGAGTAATTATATACTTTAAAATCTCTGTCCCTATTGTAGATTATCTGTTGTGTCTCGTTGCCAGAATCACTTACTGACTGTACAGTTATGTTATCATTAGTAAAGTCCACTGTTCCCTCCTCTGCTTGTTCGTTCGCTTTTTGTTGCCGTTTTGCATTCTCCAATTTTGCTGTAGATTGTGGTTCTGCCCATTGTTTGTAAAATCCAAATTATTTTTGCCTCTAATGTTTTGACCACTATAACTTTGATTTATCTGTCCATTTTGCTGATTTGAGGCAATTCTCTCACTTCATCTGGGGAATTCACCATCTCTCACTGCTTCCTCACCGCTACTGGCATTGTCTTGCAGATAAATAACTCAAACTCCTACAACTTTCAAGTGTCATTTACATTGATGAACTCATCTGACTTTAGTCTCATTGACCCTATTTCTTTTGGAAACTATATCCAAAAAGTAACATCTACACATATTATTCCAAATGTCATACTCCTTGTCACATCTGGATTTTATCTTAATTTCAGAAATGTTTAAAAAAGGGGAAATAAAGTACTCAGCTGAACCTAGATTCCTATCAGGCCTTTCGAAAATCACCTTGAAAATAAATATCACAAACAAGTCAGCAACTAGGGCAAATGGAGCCAACTGGTCCCTAAACAATAATCTATTATATAAACCTGAAGTAGTACAAGGAATATTAGAGACCTTATCGGAGTTGGATGAAAATAGGGAGATTACTGATATTCCATATGCTATCCAATGGGCTGCCTGTAAAGTGAAACTCAGAAGGATTCTAATTCAAAAAGCTTCTTATTTTAAGAAACTAGGGAAAGAAAAGGAAAATAGATTAGTTACTGAACTCAAAGAACTGGACAAGAAATACCAGGAGAACCAATGCCCTGACCTAGAAAAAACAATTATCAAAACACAAAAAGAATTATCTGATCTACATCATTATAGTTACTCATTACAGGAACTGAGATTTATAGCCAAGTACTCTGGGCACAAACCCCATCTAGAGCCTTAGCAAGAATAACAGAAAGTAAACAAGAGGCCTCTAGGATAGCCTTACTTCACTACCGAGACAAAATTTATAAAACAGACCTACAAATTATAGAATTATTTCACCACCTATATACAGAGATCTATTGGATGAACACACAACAAATTCCTGGTCTTGAGATTGAAGGTTTTTTAGATAAACTTGTATTCCCTAAATTAAATGAAACGCTCCTCACTGCCCCACTAAACCAGCAGGAAATCGTAGACGTTATCGGAAAATTAAAAATGGGGAAAGCCCCAGGTACAGACGGATACACACCGGATTTCTACAAAACCTTTAGCCAAAAATTGTCATCTATTCTTTTAAAAGTCTACAATTTCATTAAGTTAAAAGGCATATCTGATCTGTATCTAAACAGTTCCAAAACAATTTTTATCCCAAAGAATAACACAGAAAAATCAAACCTGCATAACTATAGACCAATTTCCCTGATTAACGTAGATATCAAAATTCTATCCTCACTACTTGCAGAAAGACTTAAAAAAGTAATATCCTTTTTACTATCCCCTGAATAATCTGGTTTTATGTGTAATAGACATACTTGGGACAGTACATTAACCATAGAGTCCATAATGCATCTTACCAAGAAGGATAGAAATCCGAGATACACATCAACATTAAATGCATGTAAAGATTTTCCCATATTTTTCCTTTCAACCCCCTAAACCATAAAGAAAGACACTTCCCACATTCCCCTTTCAACAAGGTCTACTTCAAATGCCTAGGGTTATCTTATGATCATGATCATGATCATACATCTATCCTACAGGAAAATCTGCTCAAATCATGGTCTTATATCATTCAGGACTTACATAGATGGCAACAGTTGAAACTGTCTGTGCTATCCAGAGCAGTTATCATTAAGATGAATAGTTTACCAAAGCTACTATATCATCTCAATGCATCTATTGCTATCATTCCTAATTCCCTCTTTCTCAGAATTAATAAAGAACTCGCCAAATTTCTTTGGTTCATTAAAGCGGTTAGAATAAGCTAAGATTAACATATCCCAAAGATAAAGGAGGATTAGGTTTACCAGATTTCCAGCTCTACTACAAGATACTATCCGCGAACAGAATTTTCCAGATATCAAAATACTACCCGGATAAAGATCTTTGGGCTCCCACATTTGTTAAGATGTGGCACCGCCATGTATCTAACACTGACATTAATCCCAAAACCTTCCCTTTTATCCTCCCAACAAATTCTAGAAACATTAAGATAAACAATATCCTAAAACATAAAATAAAAAGCTTCCAAGAACTGATAAAATCTCTAAATCTGGACATGGTCTTATATCTCCTCCAACCGATTAATCTAAATCAAAACATTAACATGAACAACAAAATGTTAAATCTCATGGACTATCCCCGAATAAAGATTGCATACTATGGGATATACATAAACATAGAGACTAAACATTACAAGAACTAAGAATAGCGCTAGGAGTAAACAACAAATACACTATTATACTAAGGCAGTTTAGGGAGATTATTACAAATATGACCAGAAACTTATATGTCAAATAATTTGATCTAAATAGAGTGGTGGCAATTATTAATAATCCATCCAGTAGGAAAAATATGTTGGCATCTACTTACAAATTGATCACTCTCATTAAATATTAATTGCTATATTTATACTCAAGGATCAACAGGGACTCGTGCTTACAGAAAAACAGAAACTTGGAGCAATCAAATCCACTATCAAACTGTCTCTATTCAACAAGCTAATATATACTCAATTAATGATCAACAACATCACTTACTTCACTCCATCTATACTAAACAAGTTTAATCCCAACGTCTCCCCAACTAGTCCATGCTACTCGTTTCCACAGGTTGATGATATACATATTTTATGGTTCTGCAGATACTCTCACAGGATTTAGAAAAAAATGGGCTACCATAAGTCGACCCTTTCTTGGGAAATGGCTGTTCTGCATATCACCGACCTTAAATTTATGATTCTAAAATATCCCATCCTAATTACTCTTTGTTTATTAATCAAGTTATACATAACAAAAAACTGGCTAGATTGCACCAAACTCTCATGGGAAGGATTCAGAACCATTGCAACCAAATACATATCCTCTCAAAAACTAATCATAAGAAGTGTAGGCAAGTTTTTGAAAACAACTAAACAAGTAATTCAAGAATTATTCTAATATAGCCCAGGAAATTACTACATTATTCTCTTATCAGCTTTCTTTCCTTCATGCCTTTTTGTAGACAGAGACTTTTGGATGGATAAGAACATACATGTGTGTTAGTGGCACTTTTGTATATGTTGTACATAGGAAGTAGATTTAGAATTCTAATAGTATTTGTCTTTGTTGATTGTTTTTGAATTTTAATTTCAATGTATGTACTACCATTCAGTTCAATGTCAGAGCCTGCTTAGTATGTATATGGTTGTATAAAACCATAACATTTTTATTGGGGGAAAAAAAAGACCAGAGAATGTTCATTCCCACTGCCTCATTGGCATTTTGAGTTCTCTGCCAAGATAACCCAGTACTGGCCAACTTCAAAAACTCAGATTCCTCCTTCCTGTGACAGCTGATTGGCTGAGCATATTCCAAAAGGGAAGCATTCAGTTGTCACAGGATGTGAGTGTTCAGTTTTTTCTGCCATCCAAAGAAGAATATCCCGACTGCTCAGGTAAGCCACATTTAGGTGAACCTCATCCTCTTATTTTATTGTTATATTTATTGCTCTCTTTCTGTTTTTATGGTAAAATATAAAAATAACTTTTATTAATTTCTTTTGGTGCTTACAGTAATTTCTGTCTGAATTTCTGCTGTAGTAGTGTTTATTTGGCTTCTGTCATTGATGAGTATTTTTTTTTTTTTTACTGTTTCTGAGAACTTTCAGTATTTATGAAAACTGCAGTATGTATGTTGTTAGACACTAGGGACTGTATCATGCAGTCAGAACTATAAATTAATTGTACCCATCTTTACTGTTCTTACTCTTTATTTTCATGTTTGACAGGAAAATATTGTAGAACTTGGATTTTTTTTTGCATTTCTACATTATTTGCTATATGTATGACCCTGTTCTGTGTTTTTATAACATCGGATCCCATTTTTATCATGTGTGACACCCCTGCACTTGCCCAGTAATCAAGGAGCCTCAGTCCTCACCACTAACATCGGTGAGGGACGTGCACAGTAAATTACAATTTCCCTTAAGAGCACACAGAGATCACAGTCAGTCTGGGGCTGGTTTCTCTCTCTCTCTCTCTCTGTCCATATCTCCAACAAGACTCCCCACTGGCACAGCTATAGGATTCAGATCTCAGCCAAGTGGTGAAGCCAAAAGCTCCAGCACCCTCGCTGTCCAACAAGTGCTTCGCGTCCCTGCCCAAGTAGCTGACACACACACACACACACACACACACACACACACACACACACACACACACACGTTGAGATTTGATTTGTTTGCAAACACACAGACACTCTTGGGGAAGGCTGGCACAGGCTTACTAGCTATGCCCCCTTCTGCCCAGGGGTAGTAATCAATGGCACCAGCCACTAAGTATCAGTTACCATAAGGCCTTACAAAGGGTGACCAATTCTACTGTGCAGTGTTACTCTTATCCAAATGGTAAGTGTGACCAGAACTTTTAAGGCTATCCCAGAGTGGTCTGTACAGTATCACCAAATACATATGTAAGTACGCTAAGAGCATAAGTATCTCTATACAAAACCATACACAATTAAAATATTTAAATATATTTAATAATAAATAACAAACGCACAAAATAATACTCCTCAACTCAACACAGTGACAGCAGAGTTCAGAATCACAAGAAATTTGTTAAAACAACATTGCAGTACAGTCTCACATGAATACAGAAAACATCTAGACTGATCTTACTATTTTCCTATCTATCTCTAAGAGAAATACTATGATCTAAGTCTTACTTACAGGGCAAGGCAAGTACAGATGAAAAGTACTGAAGATAGATGTGTTCAGATCCAAAGACAAATACAAAATACACAGACTTTCTCTCTGAGATAGTTCTTAAGTTACTAACAAACATTTCTGCTGGGTCATCCCAGATTACATCATTCTTGTCATCTCTGCTTTTAGTTTCCAGGCCAACAGGAACTTAAAATATAACACCTCAGTGTCAATAATACTTATCTCTTAGAAGCTGACACTTATTTCTTAGAAAATTGCCTGGAACTGGAAATCATAAAACTTTTACCTTGGAAACCTGTAATTATTTCTGTTTCCAGACAATAGAAATAATTTCCAGCTGCAGGCGTTCTGTCTCTTTGCTTTGGAAAACGCATCGTAAAACTCAATACTTATTTTCTTAGAGTTTGCAAGTTAACTCTGTATATTCCAGCTTTTACCATCAACACATACATTTGCATATGCATGTAGTTTATGCACATTTCTGCTCTTTTCCAGCAGGGTGCACTGTGGTTACTGTCTTGAAGCTCAGTACAGAACATATAGTTTTCTTACATTTCTAAGGCAAGCATACAAATCATATTACTATTCACAAATGACAGAATTGTTTACAGAATTCTAGCTGGCTGGGCTGGCAACCTTCACACCATGAATGAAGTTGTTTGAATGTACTTTGGAGATTATACTTCTCTGGGAAGAAACTATAGATGTTATGTAGTCCTATCTCGCCTACATTCTTCACCTGTGGGTTCAGAGCCGAATGTCGGCTCCGACTCTGCCTATTTACTAGCTCGAAAGTCTTTGATTGTCTGGGCTAAGATGGTATCCCACAATATATTGCCCCACATTCCCAGATCTCATTTGCCGCTTGTAGAGCTCGGACGTGGTCTTGACTTGGCTGTGGCTAAGTATTGCTAAAAAAACCTCTTTCTTGTGAAAATTTTTGGCTAATTGCTCTTATGCAAATAGAGTTGTTCATAGTGTTGTTGCTGCGTTATTTTTTGTAGGTTGCGAGTGTTTTTGTGTGTGGTATCCCTTTATTCCTTCGGGCTAGGCCAGTTTGAGTTAGAGGACCTAGTCCTCCTTGTGGTGTTTGTCTGGCTGTCTTAGGTGCGTTTTACTTAATTTAAGTTGAGAACCGTTTTATTTAGAGGTTCTCCCCTGTGCTTGTTTTTCCGTTTCTCTGTTAGCGGTTTCCCACCTTTTGTCAGTAGCGGCTGCTACAGTTGTTGGCTTGGTATGTCTAAGGAACAAAAACAGCATAAGCCCTCGGGCTTTAAAAAGTGTACAAAATGTGCCTATAAAATGTCCATCACATACGGACATTCGGTCTGTGGTTTACTGTCTTGGAGCCATCCACCTTCAGGAGTCGTGCAGTTTCTGCCACACCTTTAGTCCTCGGGTGCTCCAAGAGAGGAAAAACAAATTGATCCTAAAGGGACTGCTAAAACTGTCCTTTGAGGAGGATTTAGGTTCGGCTCCCAGCTCCCAGTCGAAGTCTAAATCCTCTAAATCGAAGAAAAGGTCTCCGGCTCCATCTATTACTTTGGAGCCACCTTGTAAAATTACCATTGTCGAGTCTGCTTCCTCGGCTCCACCGGCATCGGGGCCGCAGGAAGTAACTGTGTTGACTGAGTCTGCGTCCGCTCCGATAGTTTTGGAACCAATTCGGAGCTGGTCGCCGAGCTTTTGAGGCAGGGTTCTCCAGATAGGTCCAGGTTTCCATCCATCTCCTCCAAATCCTCCAGGCTTTCCGATTTGGATGTAGATAGGGTAGTGCAGAGGCTCCTACAGTCACCGGTGTTGACCAAACTTTTCTCAGCTCTGACCCAGTCGGCTCCGGAGCCAGCTGTGTTAGTTGTTCCTGCTATTCCTCCTCCGAGCGCATCCTTGTCATCGGAGCCGGTAAGCTCCGCTCCGAGGGACGTTCCTGCATCGGCTCCGATCCCCCAGCGGGGTTTATCAGTGCCCACATCGGCTCCGGCCCTGCCGGTCCCTTCCACAGGGTTCGAGACCCGGGTTTCCTCGGTCGGGCCCAAAGGGGATGCCTCAGAACACCCTTCGGTTCCGAGCCTCCCTCTCAGTGCCTCGGCTGCGGAGACACCGGTCACATTCATGGCCTTGGAAGGCGATCGGTCCTCAGATTCGGGAAGTCCCGCCTTCGAGGCTATGCGGAGTGTGCTGGCTAGGTCAGCTACTTCTCTCGGATCGGGTCTTCCATCCTCCACAACACTGGCGAGAGCTTCTGACACCCACCTATCCTTGGATAGCAGAGCGCCAGGGTCTAAGGATACCCCCATGAGTGGTCCCCTTCTTTCTGAGGAGCCCTCAGAGCCTGTGCCTGAGGAACTCCCCAGAAAGAAATTGTGCAAGAGGAAGCACGTAGACTCCCAGGACGAGTCCCTCACTTCCGATACTGACCTCGAGGAATCGGAGGGGTCCCCTAAGTCTTCCTCTGAGGACGTTTCGTTCTCCGATATCCTGGAGATCTTGAAACAAAGAGGAGACTGGCCCTCCAAAACCCCCTCCGAGGAGGAGTCAGTATTCCTTAAGGCCTTTGGTGCTCAGCCCTCCACCTCCTGGGTGTCTCCACCCTTCAAGCTCCTGGACCTTATTTGTCGGAGGGTGTGGGAGACTCCTGACTCCATGGAGTCTGTTCCTCGATGCCCCAACAAATTTTTGTCTGCTCCCCAAGGGAAAGAATTTTTAACAAAGGGAGTCCCGGTAGATGCTATGGTGGTGGCGGCTGCCACACAGAAGGAAGTTGCTGAGTCTTCCTCTTCGGTCCATCCTCCTAACAAGGAGTCTTGGACTGTGGATCGTACGGGAAGTGTACTCTGTCTTCACTGACTTTTACCTTGCGGTTGCTGAATTATTTGTCTCATTTCACGCGGCTCCAGAGAGGTCTCCTTAAGGAGTTAGGAGATACTCTTAACGGGTAACATGCCTGAGGCGGTGGCTCAGACTGTCAACGCTCAGCTCTCTACCCTCAACTCCATTGCTAACTCGTCCATGCGACTGACTTCGTACACGGCCGAGGGAGCTAGGAGGGTGGCTAGCTCAGGGGTGGCCCTCAGGCGGCAAGCCTGGATATGCCTGTGTCACTTTGCGGAGGCCTTTAAGTCTTCCTTCACTGATGCCCCCTTTGATGATTCCTCTTTGTTCGGGACCAAAGTGAAAGACACCCTCACCAGGTGCGAGCAAGAGGGAAAGACCTTGTCTGCCGTAGGAGTCTGTTTTTCCCTCCCGTCGAGACCTTATCCCAAGGCTCAGCGAGGGGGAAAGATGTGGTTCACGAAATCACAAAGATCCTTTCCTGCTGCACAGGGTGAGACCCCCTCCTGAGGCAGGGGAGGGGGGGTCGTATTCAGGGAGACGTCGCCTCAGAGGCAGAGGGGGCCCCCGCAATTCTGGGTACCGCGATTCCTTTCGTGGTTCCCCGTACTCTCATTCCTGAGGGTGTGCCCGACTGTGCTTCTCCGGAGCCAGTCGGGGGTCAAATTTCCTGGTATCTGGAAGCCTGGGTCAACATTACCCAGGACCGATGGGTATTAGGGATAATCGCCAGAGGTTACACCATCCCATTCTATTCCACACCCCCTCCCGTCAAACGGATCCCAGACATTCCACCCAGTCAAAGGGATCAAGCAGCATCAGAGGTTTCTCAGCTACTAGAAAAAGGAGTCATCCAACCAGTCCCCCCAGACCAGATCGGAGTAGGGACTTACTCAAGATTCTTTTTGTGCCGAAAAGAACGGAGGACCTGAGACCCATTTTGGATCTCAGCCAACTCAATCATTACATACGCAAGTCCAAATTCTGGATGGTCACGCTACAATCGATTCTCCCATTGTTGGGAAAAGAAGTATAGATGTGCTCCATCGACCTGAAGGATGTTTACTACCACATCAAAATGGACAGAGCATCCAGATGTCATCTATGCTTCCGGCTGGGAGCAAGGCATTTCCAGTTTCGAGTCCTGCCCTTTGGTCTCACCACAGCTCCCAGGGTGTTCACCAAGTGCATGGCAGTGGTGACGGCTCACTTGAGACGTCAAGGATTCCAGGTGTTTCCTTACCTGGACGACTGGCTCCTATCTGCCCCCACCAAGCATCTACTTCTTCAAAACAGAGATACTGCCATCGATCTTTGTCACCGGTTAGGCATTCCAATAAAATGGAAAAAATCTGCCTTGCTACCCTCACAGCGTGTCTCGTTTATAGGAGCAGAGTTGGACACTATTCGGTTGAGAGCATTCCTACCTATGGAGAGGATCACAGGGTTGCAACGACAGGTTCGTACGATGATGCCTCTGACACGTGTGAAGGCAAGACTAGTTCTTCAGTTACTGGGGACAGTGGTGTCCACTATCATGATGGTCCCGTTAGCGAGGTTACATATGAGGATCCTACAATGGCTCCTATTCACCCAATGGTCCTTCCAAAGACGACCTCTGTCCCATCCTATCTTAATCGCAGGCAAATGCAAGCAGGACCTCAGTTGGTGGCTATGCACCAACAACTTAGTCGTAGGGAAACCCTTTGTTCCATCCAACCCGTTAGCCACAGTGACCACGGACGCCTCCCGGATAGGGTGGGGGGGGGCATTATCTCGGCAGGATGGTCCAAGGCACGTGGCAGGAGCACGAGATAGACTTGCACATAAATGTCCTGGAGATGAAGGCAGTGCTCCTAGCATTGCAGGCACTTCAGGATGTCCTCCCTCTAGGGACTATTGCGATACACTCAGACAACATGTCAGTAGTGTGGTATGTCAGCAAGCAAGGAGGAACCAGATCGTACTCCCTATGCAGAGAGGCCATGAGAGTGTGGAATTGGGCGATAGCTTCCCAACGGGCCTTGGTGGCAACGCACATCTTGGGGAAAACCAATGTGATTGCAGATAGGTTAAGCAGAGCGATCCTCATGCCTTACGAGTGGTCCCTGAACCACCGGGTGGCGAACAGTATATTCAGCAAATGGGGTCAGCCTTGCTGCGATCTGTTTGCCAGTCCCCTCAATGCGAAATGCAGCAGTTGGCCCTCGGGTCTGCTGTATGCTTTCCCTCCATTTCCCCTTATCTCAAGGGTGATTCAGAAAGCGCTGTCCTTGGGAAGCAGATTGATTCTGATCGCGCCACACTGGCCTCGACAAGTATGGTTCCCCTTCCTTCAACCTTACATGGTGGATGCTCCTTGGACTCTGAACCCTCGTCCAGACTTGCTGACACATATGTCGGGACAGCTCCACTCCTCCCTGGAGACCCTCCGGCTGACCGCCTGGCTACTCCACTTCCATCCGTAGTCAGGTGTCACGATTTTTCTCCAGATGTGATCCATATTCTTTCATCCTCTCATAAACCATCCTCTAGGAAGATCTACTCTAGCAAGTGGAAAAGGTTTTCAATACAGGCCCATTCCAAAGGTATTGACCCCTACACAGCCCCCATTGATTCTGTTTTGGAATTTCTGTCTCACTTATTCTACCAAGGGTCTGCCTCAGCCACCATCAAAGTTCAGCTGGCGGCTGTTTCAAATTTTCATGTGGCTTATGAACCTAGCTTAATGACACACAGGCTGTGTAAAGCATTCCTAAAAGGCACTCTTCTCCTTCGTCCCCCTGTATCTCAACCTGTTATGCCCTGGGACCTCAATTTTGTTCTGCAGGCTCCCACCCTCCCACCCTTCGAGCCTGCGGCTTCCTGCGATTTAAAATTTCTTACATAGAAATCTGCCTTTTTGATAGCTATCACATCGGCTAGATGAGTCTCAGAACTCCAGACCCTAACAATCAAGCCTCCATATTTGATATTCCATAAAGATAGAGTCTCTCTCAGACCAAATCCGTCCTTTCTTCCCAAAGTGGCTTCCTTATCTAATATCAATCAGTCCATTGAACTGCCGGTGTTATTCCCCAACTTCTCCAATAAGGCAGAGTACCAGTTTCATCTGTTGGATGTTCATAGGCAACTACGCTTTTATCTACACAGGACTAAAGATTGGCAGAAGTCAGACCAGCTCTTCGTTTCATTTTCAGAGAATCGCTTGGGGGTCTGCGGTATCCAAGGTCACCATCTCTAGGTGGATAGCTGGTTGTGTCTCCTTTATTTATCAGGCAGGAGGAAAGAGCCTGCCCTTCCCAGTCAGAGCACACTCTACCAGAGCAGTTTCCACTTCCACAGCCTTTCAGGCTAGGTTATCGATGGATGATATTTGTGCGGCTGCAACATGGGCTTTTCCTCACACGTTTGTTTCCCATTACAAATTGGATGTGGTGTCCAGGGGCATATCATCTTTTGGCTCCACAGTGCTCAGGAGTATTTTCCATTGAGCCACCCAGGATGTAGGTGCTAGGGACGCTGTCCCACAGGTGACGAGTGTAGGCGAGATAGGACTACATAACATCAGTAAGTTATGTACTCACCATAACGTTAAATGTATGTAGTCCATCTCGCCTCACATTCTTCATTACCCCCCCACTGTCCCCCACGCCTGGAGGATTTGGAGGATCACCTTGTACTTCTGATATTACAGAGTCCCTTTGGATAATTTGTTGGATCTCTTTGTTATGGGTGTGTGTGTGTGTTTGGGCGATGGATACTATATTTCTGTTGGCAGCAAACTAGATCTGGGAATGTGGGGCAATGTATTGTGGGATACCATCTTAGCCCAGCCAATCAAAGACTTTCAAGCTAGTAAATAGGCCGAGTCGGAGCCGACATTCGGCTCCGTACTCACAGGTGAAGAATGTGAGGCGAGATGGACTACATACATCTAACATTATGGTGAGTACATAACTTACTGTTTAAATTGCTGTTAAATTGTTATTTTATGGCAGTTTAATGTGGTTAAAGTGCATGAAATTAAATTTTAACGCTGGTTTGGCACATTAGTTGCTTTGTTGTTTGGACTTTGTATACCAGAAATTCTTTAACTTTGTCAGTTGTAAAAAAATTTCTAATCACATTACATAGATTTTTTTGGGATAATAGCACTGTTTAGCATAATTTATTTACTGGAACCATACTTATTACGAGAAACTTCAACTGCTTATTGTGATACATTATCCAATACTGTCAGATTATTATTCTTACTCATGTTCTCTGCCCTGATTTGATGTAACCTAACTCTGGTATCCCCACATCAAATCCAGTTGCACCTAAAAAGTAAAACAAAATAAAAATATGCCTCAGTCTATCGTTAGTGAGTCTGTATGTGACACATCTCAGCCCTTAGACCACTTACCTTTTGCCCCATCTCCCTGTAGTGTAGATTTGCTGACCACTATGGAAAGGGGTTTAGATGCATCCTCCAGGGCTTTGCCAGTACCTGGTACATATATGGGAGAATCAAACCCTTTAGGTACAGGAGTAGTCTGGTGTAAGAGATCCCTTGCCAGACATAATACTCTGTCTGCATATATTTTATCTGGTAGTCAGGTTCACAAGAAAAAGAAACTAAAGCTTTGTCATACAGATGATAATGAAATTATAGCTGTTTATAAAACTTATGTAGTTTGCTTGGCTAATAGTGTTCTGCAGACAGTTCATTCTGGTGGTTGTGTTCCCATATGTGACCTTACTGCTAGTTTGTCTAGAGGCCTTTCTGTTTCAGGGAATGATGAGGAATATGAGGAATCTAGGAGGATAATGGTGATTTCCTAGTTCACATTGAGTCTGGTCACTCTGATTCTTTGGAAGATGAACCTGAGCATATGTCCAAAAAGTCTTCACTTTTCCTCAGATGATTGCTACGTTTAGTGATGCTTTTACGTGGGGAGCAGTCAGGAACTACCCCAGGGCAATGCAGGGTATATGACCTTATAGATGATGAGAGGAACAGTTCTGAGACAGGCCCCCCCCCTTTTTTTACCACCCTTGGAAGATGTTTATAAAGCTGCCTACAAGACAACAGTATCTAATCCAGCAGTCCCTAAAAAATGCTCAGAGAAAATATAGAGTTTCCATGGATATGACCGGACTCTTTTCATACTTGACTGCTGACCCAGCTTCCTGCTGAGATAAAAAAATCCTTGGCTTCATCTAAACCAGCTCTTCCTGATAAAGTGGGTAAATAGTAAGATCTTCAGGGCAAAAGGATGTCCCTCATTATCAAGGCTATGTGTGGAAAATTATTTTACAGTGTGCATACATGTTGGATGATTTTATTGCATGTTTTTTGCAGAGCAGAAGTCTTGCATGAAGTAAATTGTTTCTAATTTGACTCTGCTTCCAAAACATGCTTATAGATGTGTGCCTGAATTTGCAGATGCAGTCTCAAAAAATGCTGCTTTTTCTGTTATATTAAGACTGTATACTTGGTTATGTAACCAGAACTTCTCTGATTTTCAAAGCTGAAATTTGAAATGTACCTTTATGTTCAGAATTTGTGTTTGGGCCCTCTGTTTTATAGATTCTTAAACTGTCGAGTGATGGAGACAAATTAATGCATGGGTTATCTAGGATGTTTCATGTACCCAAGGTCTCCCTAAACAAGATGTCTTCCTTCAGGGGGTAGAATAAACAAAGGTCAGGATCCAAAAAGAATTGACAGGAGGGTAATTCTTCAAAACCAAACAAGAAGGATTCCTTTCCCAAAAAGGATCCTGGAAAGGAATGACTATGCTGAATCACAGAGCACCCTGCCTTCCTTCTCGTCGTCCTTCCCCCAGGCTGTGTATCAACCCTGCAGACTGGCTGCTAATTGTTTCGGACAAATGGGTTCTGAGAATAATTTGAAGAGGATGTACTTTGCAGTAGATAGAAAATACTCCCCCTTTCAGGGGAACCCCACACACCCATTAGAACAGACAGGGCTATTTCCTCTAGTGCTCCATCACATGGTAGATGCAGGGGTCTTACCAGTGCATGTGATACACAAAGACAAAAGATTTTACTCCACATCTTTGGTACCAAAAAAAGGAACACTCCTGGAGATCAGTCCTAGCTTTTGCCCTTTCTAAATGTCTTTGTAAAAGTTCCAAAAATCAAATTTCGTCACCCCAGCTGTAAATCTTCCCACCTTCAACCATACATATAATACCGGGTCCTGCTCAACATCTTGTTCACTCTATCAACACACCTACCCCTGGTTCCAGACGGTACTACAAACTTATAAATAAATTCCTGAAGCTTATCACTAAGTACAGACCTAGCCTAATACTTGGTGGTGGCATCCACCCCCAACCCTGGCCCATCCACTTCTGATATATATACCCCCTCTACTGGTAACCTAAGCTACAATCCTACAATCAATATACCAACTAACTCTCTCCTAGTCTGTCATCTCAATATTAGAAGCATTAATAACAAGGTACATGAACTGCATGCACTCCTGGCTGTCCACTCCCCTGAGATTCTCTTTCTATCTGAAACCTGGTTAAAACCTATCACTACAGACAGGGAAGTGTTACCACCTGGGTATAATATACACAGGCTGGATCTTGTTTCCAGGAAGGGGGGGGGGGGGTAGCTATACTCTACAGATCTGAGTTAAATGTGACCATAGATGTAACACAACCACCGCAGATTAATAACTCCAAAATTCTTGCAACTAGATTGCAGCTAAACAAAAGTAAATGCATTAATATCATCTGCTTGTATATTCCCCCAGGTAACAATATAACTACACTTGAAGACACCCTGAACTGGCTATCATGTCATAAACCACAAGAAACCCTACTACTCTGGGATTTTAATATAGACTGGAGCACCTCTTCCTCAGAATCCGCATCAACCCATATTAACCTGCATGTTTTTAATCAAATCATATCCACCCCCTACCAAACTAGGTAAACCCAACCAAAAAGAAAGCATACTCGATTGAGTACTCATAAATAGTCACCCCCAGCTGTACACTGCTGGTGCCCTCCCCGACGACCTAAGCGATCACCTTCTCACTTATATAGTTAAGCACAAAGCCATTAATCCCCAACAACCCTTACTCAGAAAAGTTAGAAACAAAAAAGACTTTGACCCTGCCAAATTCCAACAAGAACTTAACTCATGTAACTGCTCTATTCGAAAACACCTCCCTTTAGAGGATGCAGTTACATACTTTTAATAACAGATTTCTTGAGATCCTAGATTTGCATGCACCTGCTCATTCAAAGAGAGCAAAAGCAAAAACTGCACCATGGCTTTCTAAAGAGTCTAGACTCAAAATTACCCGTAGAAACAAATTATGGGCTTTATGGCATTCTACTAAAGACCCCGAAGATCAAATTAAATATAGGCAATCTAGGAACGAAACCAAAAAATCCATTTTACAAGGCAAAAAACAATACTACTGCAACTTACAGTAAATCAGAACAACCCTCAGAAGTTTTGGGCAGGATTGAATAATGTACTTCATCCTGGACAAACTTCTACCCCCATCCCAGCTGCTACTATTGATAAACCCCCCAGAGGATGTTTCAGATAGTTTTAACCAGTTCTTTACTGAGACAATTCAAGCCCTTGCAAGCCAACTACCTCCTATCTACCCTGGTCCTGAAAGTACCACCCCCAGAAACCTACCCTCATCCAGCTTCCAACCAGTGGCCATGTCACTTATCCGTACATTGATCAAAAAATTAAAACCCACCACACTCTCTACTGATCAACTCCCCGCTGCGTACCTTCAAAAATCAGCTGATGCTATTGCCTACCCAGTATCAATACTAATTTAATCGAACCATAACAGAAGCTAGAATTCCCATCATCTGGAAAGTATCCTGTGTAATCCCACTTCATAAAGGAGGCAGCTGTACTGAATTCTTCATTTATAAACCAATAGCCATACTCTCTCCAATTGCAAAGATTATGGAAAAATGTATTCACAGACAACTCATGCACCACCTAATCCAGAATCACCTCATGGCAGATACCCAGTACGGCTTCTGCCACACCACAGCACTACTTCAGCCCTTCTAGCTTTCACCAACACCATAAACCATAATCGCAACAACAATCACATATCCTCCACCCTGTTCTTGGATCTTTCCAAGGCATTCAACATGGTTGACCACCAACTTCTAATACACACCCTGCAAACATTCTATTTAGATACTGAGGCCCTTCAATGGTTTACATCCTACCTGAATGGGAGACAGCAGGCTGTTCTTTGGCAGAACAAACTCTCTAACCTACTACCCAACACCCTTGGAGTACCACAAGGCTCTATACTAGGGCCCCTGCTGATGTTTATCGTGCATACAGCTGCAGTCATAACAGATGGGTTATCCTGCTGTCAGGCGGGTCCTCGGTCGGCCGAATTCCAAAGTCTAGGTCCGGCGTCGGTTGTCGTCGCTTCCTCCCTGACGACAGTGCGGCAGGGGTATAAAAGAGCCAGCCGACGCCATCTTCTTCAGTCTTTCTTGCCGCGCGGTGCCCGAAGCAGAAGCAGTTCGTAAGTGCCGGTCGGCCAGCTCCTGAGATTTACGAAAATATTTCAGCCGAAGTCTTCTTGAAAGCTAAGTACCCCGTTGGGGAAACTTTTCTTGCCTCAGACCGATGTCAGACAAAGTTAATAATTGCATTTCATGCGGGAAGCAAATACCGCATAAGGATTTCCACTCTTACTGTATTCCTTGCTTAGGCCCAGACCACAATGTCTTGGCCTGCCGTTTTTGTGCTAGATTCAACAAATGCACTATTAAGCGTCGGGCGGAGTTCGCCCTTCACTATTTTGGTAAAAAATTTAATTACATTATGTCGTCGGATACTCCGACTCCAGTTTTGAGTAAAAGACGCAAAGATAAGGACCGACATACGAGGTCCGCGACTTCTACTGACACCACGCTAAGGCCGACTACCGGTTCTCCGGTTCTCAGCGAGGCACCTACGCAGCCCCTGAGTACCGATGACACTTCATTACCGGTGTCTTCAGTACCCGAGGTCGCAGGCTCCTCGGTCCCCATTCCAACTACAGATGCCGACGCCACTCTTGGCAGGGAAACTCAGAGTTTAGACAGGCCTGCCATTTCTCAAGGTGTCTTCAGGCCTTCCTCCTTCTCTATTAAAGCTTTCACAAAATCTAAAGCAGCCATGAAAACTAAAAAACAGGGACCTCAGACCCCCTCTCAAGGCCCCATGCCTAAAAAACAGATGCTCAAAATGGCTGAGGATTTGATTACTCTTATCAGGGGTTCTCAACCCCCCTCGGACAAAAGGCCCAGATTAGAGGAAGACTACCCTTCCTCAGATCAAGCCTCTATTACCTCTGAACATTCTGAGGACCAGGACTATACATATTCTCCTTTTGATGACTCTGATGCAGAGGAGTCTATTCCCTCGGTCTCCCCCCTGAGGACTACTCTTTTGGGGAAACCCTGCATACCTTGAGGGAGCACTTTCACTGGGAAGGCCAAGATTACTCAGATTCCAAGAAAAGGCTCAGGGATTTTCTCTTGCTCCCCCAGCATAGGCCCCTGGCTATCCCTCCTGTTTTAGATATATTAGATGATGTGTACACAGAAGCCAGCCTCAACCCAGATTCTTTACCTCCAGCTCCTGTTAAACCAGACCGGTATTACCGGGTCCCTGATTCACACCAGTTCCTATATAAAAGCCATACTGCTGACCCAGAAACTATTTCACAGGGTCCCAAGGGAATTAAGGCCTGTACTGCTAAAAACCCATTACCTTCAGAGAGAGATTCCAGAGCTTTAGAAAGGTGGAGGAAAAAGGTGTATACCTCGGCCACTTTAACCATGAGGGCATTAAACTGTCAGTTTCATATGTTAAAGTATCAACAGTTTTTGTTATCTAAGTTGAAAAGCAAAATGACACAACCAGAACAACCAGATTTAAAAGAGTTGCAGGATTTGTTGCATGGTGCAGAGCAAGTGGGTAAACATACCTTGCAGTGTGGTTTTGATGCTTTAGAGGCCTCATGTAGAGCTGCTGTTACAGGGTCAGTCATACGTAGACATGCTTGGCTCAAAGAGCAAGCCTTACCAGATCATGTCAAAGCTAAATTACTAGATGCACCTCTTCAAAAATATGTATTGTTTGGTGTTAAAGCTGAGGAGGTACTAAAGAAAATGGAGGAAAAAGCAAGATCAATGCAAACAGTAAAAGATTTCCTGCAGGTACAACCTCCACATTTCAGCAGAAACTGGCCTTCAAAAAATTGGTCCTTTCCAGCCACGGACAGACCTCAAAGAGGCAGATACAGACGCCCGAGGGGTAGAGGACAACTTCAAGGATCATTCAGAGCCAGACAATGGCAAGCACCAACCCCAAGAGGTGGAGAAGATAGATCACAGTCATTCAGAAAGCAGACACAATGACTTCCCCCTTTATCTGTCAAGCAAAGCTTTAATGGCAGCACCTTTGGGCGGAAAACTGGCATTATTCTCAAAAAATTGGCATATTGTCACAAAAGACAAATGGATTCTGGACATTATAGACAGAGGCTACAGATTCCACTTTCACACCCTTCCAAAAATGAGAGGCATGCCAAATCTGCCACAAAATCAAAGGGCAGAGGCACAAAAACAAATTTCGGCTCTCATGGACATGAAAGCTATTCAAGAGGTACCTGCAAAAGAACAAGGTCAAGGGTTTTATTCCAGACTATTCCTGGTACCAAGGAAAGACAAAGATTGGAGACCTATTTTAGACCTATCCATCCTAAACACATATTTGCAGGTACCAAAATTCAAGATGCTCACATTACAGCAGTTTCTTCCCATGCTGGGCAAGGAGTCTTGGCTGGTAACATTGGACCTCAAGGAGGCATACCCCTATCAGACAAGATTGCAGAAGATACCTCAGATTTCTTGCAGGTTCAACCCATTATTAATTCTCTGCATTGCCCTTTGGCTTATCTACTGCGCCCAGAGTGTTTACGAAATGCCTGGCATCAGTAATTGCCTTCTGCAGACTTCAAGGAATACAAATATACCCATATCTGGACGACTGCCTGATCCAAGCGGACAGCAAGGACATACTTCTGAAACACCTGGCGTTTGTAATAAAACGTTTAAACTTTCTGGGATACACAGTCAACAAAAAGAAATCAAAACTAATACCCTCTCAAAAAATAATTTTCCTGGGTGCCAGCTTGAATACAACCACCCAGATGGCCTACCTCACGCCAGACAAACAAGGGCAACTATCTCAATACTTCAGCAAAATGGCAACCTTCACCAGGCTGACTGCAAGGAAAGTCCTGCAGGCTCTGGGATTCATGGCATCTTGCATCCTTCTGATCCCATGTGCAAAGCTGCATATGAGGAAACTTCAATGGTACCTAAAAAACTTATGGTCTCAACACAGCCACAGTTTGGAAACAATTATACCACTCATTCCATGTCTTCAAAAGGAATTTCTGTGGTGGGCTCAAGCATGTCAAAGAAACATAGGTCTCCCTTTCTGCGTACCTCAAGCAACTCAAATCATCACAGCAGACGCCTCGGACTATGCCTGGGGGGCAAACATGACAGATCAGTGCATTCAGGGAAAATGGTCCCAAAAAGAGAAGCACCTACACATCAACCAAGAGGAAATGCTAGCAGTGCAAAATGCTATTATGGCCTTCAAAGACCTACTGCATCCAGGCCAGATACTGATAAGGACAGACAACACCACAGTGATGTGGTACATAAACAAACAAGGGGGAACTCATTCATACCCCCTGTGCAGACTAGCCATGACCCTATGGAACACAGCTCTGGAATTGCAAATCCAACTTCAGGCACAATTCCTGCTAGGGAAGGAAAACACACTGGCAGACAGCCTAAGCAGAAATATGACAGATCCACACGAATGGAGGTTGCATCCTCAAGTTTTCACAAAGATTACTCAGGCATGGGGACAGCCAGACGTAGATCTCTTTGCTACCCACAGAAATTACCAATTGAAAAAATTTTGTTCAAGGACCTATCATCCACAGGCCTGGAAAGTGGACGCACTTTCTTTCAATTGGACAACGTTGACCGTCTATGCCTTTCCGCCTCTTCCTCTGCTGCCCAGAGTTCTATTAAAAGCCAGAGCAGAGAGGCCAAAAATGATTCTCATTGCTCCAGATTGGCCAAGACAACACTGGTATCCGCTCCTGAAGAGCCTGACACATTCCCCACCATGGATCCTACCTCTAGTGCCTCTTCTGTTGTCCCAGCACAACTTCAAAACTCTTCACAGCCAGCTCAAAACCCTGAATCTAGCTGCATGGAGAATCCCTTGATTTCACAACAGACCCTCCTCTCCAAGGAGGTGCAGAATGTCATCTTGGAGGCCAGAAGACCTTCTACTAGAAAAGCCTACTCCGCCAAATGGAAACGATTTTGTGCCTGGAATCAGAAAAAGGGCCAGAATCCTTGGGTAATAAATTTACCTCAAATTTTACAGTACCTAGCTGAGATGTTAAACAGTGGACTTTCCTTCTCCTCCATCAAAATCCACGCTTCAGCCATTTCTGCACAATACAACACAGATCCTCCTTTATTCTCTCATCCCCTCTTAAGACAGTTCCTCAGAGGGGCAAAGAATATAAGACCCCCAAGGAAACCACCAGTCCCTGCTTGGGACCTCAACTTCATATTGGAAAAGCTGACCCTTCCTCCATTTGAGCCAGCTGCTTCAACAGAACTACAATACTTGTCATGGAAAACAGCCTTTCTTCTGGCTATCACCTCAGCATGCAGGGTTTCGGAACTACAGGCCCTCATGGCTGCGCAACCTTTCATCATTTTCCATCAGGACAGAGTTTCCTTACGAACCAACCCTACCTTTATGCCAAAGGTAGTATCCAGTGTAGCCTTGAATCAGACTATACACTTACCTACCTTTTATCCTAACCCACAAAACAAAGGGGAAAGACTACTGCATTCCTTGGACATTCACAGACAACTTCGTTATTATTTGGACAGGACAAAGCCATTCAGGAAATCCGAGCAACTCTTTGTGTCCTATGCTACAGGTGCTCAAGGAAAGGCTATCTCCAAACAGACAATCTCAAAATGGATAGCCCACTGCATACACTTTTGTTACTCATTTCATGGAAAAGCTGTGCCTTCAAGCATCATATCCCACTCCACAAGGGCCACAGCTACCTCTGCAGCTTTCCTCAGGGGGGTTCCTACCAAGAACATTTTGGAAGCAGCCACTTGGAGTTCAGTGCACACTTTCTCCAAACACTATCACCTTCCACTTTACTCTAAATCTAGAGCGGGATTTGCCACAGCTGTCTTGCAGGGCATCCTTGCTCCTCCTAGTTCCTCTTAGTGCCTGCCACCCCTACTACTTAGCTTTGGGATTCTTCCCATCTGTTATGACTGCAGCTGTATGCACAATGAACATAGTACAGTTTTGTACCTACCATAAATGTAGATGTTCGAGTGCTCATACAGCTGCAGTCCAGGTTTCCCCCCCTCCATCCCCTCTTAGGACAGGCCTTATGACAAACACCTTCTCATTCAACCTATTTGGGGTATTTTTTTATGGTGTATTTGCTTGCAACTACTGTTTTTTGATTATTCTATATTGCATGATTACATAAGTTTATGTTTTGCCTTCCTTCTGGGGGCACCTGACATCTGGGGCAAGAAAAGCTGAAGAAGATGGCGTCGGCTGGCTCTTTTATACCCCTGCCGCACTGACGTCAGGTAGGAAGCGATGACAACCGACGCCGGACCTAGACTTTAGAATTCGGCCGACCGAGGACCTGCCTGACGGCAGGATAACCCATCTGTTATGACTGTAGCTGTATGAGCACTCGAACATCTACATTTATGGTAGGTACAAAACTGTACTTTTTCCATCTTCATTAACGACCTGTATAATGTCATCCCAAAAGTCAGCTGTATCCAATATGCTGATGACTCCACCCTGATCTGCTCTGCCACATCTCCAACAGACTTATGGTCTGCTACCCAGTCCACCTTTAACACTATAGAAAACTGGCTTTCTGAACGTCGTTTGATACTAAAATCCCCAAAAAACTAAAATGCTGTTATTCTCACCAACACAAAGGTCTCCTGCTTTTACCTTTACCATAAATGCAAATGATGGCACATTAATCTCCCCTGATCCCTCTACAAAACTACTAGGTGTCATTATAGATAACAGTCTAAAATTCGAACTACATGTAAACCAATTGATCAAAACCATCAATAAAAAACTAGGGTCACTTTACAGAATAGAAGCCTCCCTAATCCCTCCAGCTGAAATTGACATAGCTCGCTCTCACCTTCTCTCAACACTTCTGTACGCATCCCCTATACTCTCTAATATAAACAAGACTGTACTTGACAAACTCTTAACCTGCTGTAATCACATCGCCAGGTTTGCACTGGGCTGCCTTTTAGGACACATCATTGCATCAATCTTAACCAGCTTGGGTGGCTTGAACTACCCAGTCTAATTCAGTATATCCAACTGATCATGGCTTATAAAATCCTTTATAATCCGGATAACACTCCTGCACTTAAAAATGTTATCACCCTCTATCACAGTCCGCGACTGCATAGATCCTCTAGCAGACTACTTACTAATTCAGACAAGCAAAATTAACAATGCAGCTGGTGACTCTCAAACTCTGTTGGCAGATCCTGGAACTCACTTCCAGCTGACTTTACTTTACTCTCCTCCCTAGGTCAGTTTAAAGCTAGAGTCAAACAACATCTGGCACTAAACTGGCTATGCCATTGTATCAAGCCTGGCTAACTCTCTTCTAGATTGTTTAAAATCTATTAATCAGCTACTGTTTAATTTACCCCTAGCTTTCACCAGGGTTTAACTCAAACCTGTGGAACATGTTTATTATTGTTTGCTTATGTACTCTTTGTCAAAATTATAATTGTAACATGTTTTTAATGTTTCTGTTTACCTGCAGTTTTTCTCCCCGAGCCTCTGCTGAAAATGGACATGCATCCAGTCGGACTAGCCCGGTCAACAAATGTAAAATAAATAAAAATAAATAAATAAAAATTGCCCACCTTACACACTGTCCTAGCATTACTTCCAGACCACTGTTTCATGGTGATTCTAGATCTCCAGGATGCTTATTATATTCCTATTGCTCCCAGTTTGGCTGACATTATTAGTTTTGTTGCATTACCCTTTGGGGCATCTACTGCACCTTGAGTGTTAGTGTCTGGCCACAGTGGTTGCCTGTTGAGGAACCCTAAATATTCACATTTTTCTTTATTTGGATGACTTGCTGATTTGTACAGATTCTCCATCCACACGCTTGGTGTCCATAGACAAGGTTGCATCCTTCCTTTCCCACCTGGACTTCAAATTGAACCTTCAAAATTCCTTCTTCACATACACTCAACAAATTGTTTTCCTAGGGTGTTGGATAGACATTTTAAAAAAGGATGGCCTTCCTGCCAGAAGACAAATTTCTGACTTATTAGGGAATTTTTTTTCTCTTCTAAATGTGGCCTCAGCAGGAGAGTTCCTCAAAATTCTAGGCCTCCTGGCATCAGTGATCTTCATGATATCATTAGCCAGCAAACACGAGAACAATTCAGTGGTACTTTGAAGGATTGGTAGACCCAGAATATTCATTCCAATGGATTTCCAGGTACTGGTTCGGAGGTTTGTGAAACAGTAACTGCTGTGGAGGGGATCAACTGTCTCTGACTCCCTTTTTCCTCTTCAGACCTCTGTAGTTACTTAAGGAGGCAAGAAAGCCTGCAACTAGAAGATCTTGATGTTTGGTTTTCTAGGTGGTGCCTACCCAATAAGCAGTCCCAAAAAGGTTTCGACCCCAGTGGCTTTGAAATATTTGTGAGAGCTACTTAGAGATATTTTTTCACATGATTCCATCAAAGTGGATCTTGCAGCCTTCTCAGCTTGCTTATCCATGGATCTTCCCACTCTTTCATTTGTGGTCAAAAGGTTTTATGAAGCAATGTTGCACATGAGACCCCTTGAAAGAAAATTTCTCCTCCTTGTGATCTCAACTTTGTTCTTAAAAAAAAAAAAAAAAAAAAAAAAAGACCTTAGCTCCTTGTGCACCTGCCTCTTAGGCTGATCTGTAGTTCATTACATAGAAGACTGTTTTACTCCTTGCTCTGCCATCTGCAAGGCAAGTCTCTAAGCTGCAAGCTGTGATGTGCCACATTAATCCATCATTCATGCCTAAAGCTGTTTCTGAATTTACATTGAGTCAAGCCATCAGTCTTCTAGTGTTGTATCCTAATCCAAAAACACAAGGGAGAAAAGATTCCACATACTAGCTGAGCAGAACAAAGACCTTTAGGGATAGTTTGTCTCGTATGTGGGAGATAAGGAAGCTCAACCTAACTGTAAACAAACTATTGCACGATGGTTGTCTCAGTGTTAACGATTTTTGTCCTCTGCCATTGTTTTCTGTTACTCACACCATGATAAATCTCTTCCAAGCAATGTTAAGGCTCACTCGACTAGGGCCTGATCCTCAATAGCATATTGGGAAGGGGTGGGATTGAATTATTCTGGAGGCAGCAACCTAGTTCTCTGTTCATAGCTTAAAGCACTACAAGCTAGATTCTTTTTTCAAGGTCCAGAACTGGCTTTAATAGGACTACTCTCCAGGGGATCCTGGATCCTTATCTTTCCACCTCCCAAGTAGGGTAGCTTTGAGACTCTACCCAGAGATTCCACTGAGGCAATGGTAGTGATGAATATAGTACAGTTGTGCAAGTCCTCTTTATCTGTAACAAGTAGAAACTCAAATTTCTCAATGGCAGCAATCACTCACCATCTGCATAGTAGAGGTGAGTTTCAATCTCTTTGATTCGGTGGTTTGATTGGGACTGGCTGTGAATTTACTCTTGCTAGATGATTCTGGCTTCAGGTACTTTCCTCTCCTCCTTTGTGGATGTAAAAAAGCCTGAACACTCGTATCCTGTGACAGATGAAGGGGTCCCTCTCAGGATATGCTCAGCCAATCACCTGTCATTGGAGGAGAAAAGGAGAGGAGTATGAGCTTTTCAAAGCTGGCCCATACTCTGTTAGCTTGTCAGATATCCCAAAATGCCACTGAGGCTGTGAGGAATTTAATTATCTACTGTTACAGGTAAATAGGACTTGTACAATTGTACTGTCTCACATCTAAATGGACTATGTTCACAAAACCAGTATTGAGCCTGGTGGTAACATAATACAATGTTATTCTTGCTTTTTCAATGTTTTTGCTGCCTTAGGACTCAACTGGTTAAATCAACATAAAAAAATGTATCTGTGTTTTTAGTTGGTATGCTAATAAGACATTATCATTGCAAATCCGTTACTGTTCCGTATAGTTTGTTGGGTAAACATTTATTGTCTTTATTATTCTTCTTTCAGTTGGTGTTGGAAGTATCAGATTGTTGATCTTCTTAAAGAAGGACTGTGGGAAGAGTTACTAGATTGCTACCAGCCAGACATCTGCATCTCTGACTGGTTAGTTTTTTTTTATTACTGTTTTCTTTGGTTAATGGTAATTAATAAGTTATTCTTTCTGAGACAAACATTGCCATTATGTAGGTTCAGAATATCTAGTACTGTACATTCTCATATATAAACACATTTTGTTTAATGTTTTGTTTTATTAATATAAATCCAGAAAGATGAATACACTGTATAATGCCTGGTGTCATTAATGCTTTTTCTAGAATATACTTTCAGTACTGCGTATAGTTACTGCTTTGTAGTGGTAATTTCAGAGTGGAGCTGACAAACTAAAAACACATTTGGACATAGCTGCAAAAGAAGACTTGCTCTGCTATTTTGAAGCAGAGTACAAATTACATGCTTATACAGAAATGAACATGCATATGAATGTTTTAATGCTCAAAAAAGCCTGTAAAACCTTACTATTAGAGGCTGTGCACAGCAAATGGGAAAGGTCTAAGCTTTATTACTAGGCCAAGGGCATCAAATCCCAGAAAAGTCTGGGTAGTAAGTGCTGAGCGAGGACTCCTGAAATTACTTTTTTTCCAGGTATTTGGGAGTAATGTTAAGTTTACATATAACCCAATAGAGCTTAGTAAGATCTTTACAAAGTACACTTCTACCCTTGGGAAGGATTCAGTATGAGGAGAATGGAAATGGTACTGGGATATCTCTGAACTCCTGAAAGCACCTATACCTTCCTACAAAGCCTATGCAATAAATTCTGATTCACTTATATAGCTCTTATTTGATCACTTGTATATAACTTGTTTTTTGTACAAAAAAAAAAAAAAAAAAAACACATTAGGGGTTCATATACTCATTTCTTTGAGAAAACCCTCCTGCTGTAATTTGAATATGTTTGAATCATAATTTGTATTAATATGTTCATAGGTTCATAGGTTTATACTAGGCTATCTGCCCTAAGGCATTTATAAGCCTAGCCCAAATTTTTGTGGCTTACGCCACCCCTTATATGAAAAAATACTGTGCCCATTAGTTTGTTGTGCCTCTGTCCAGCAGTGACACAGAGATGATTCCCGGGGTAAACCTACGATCTCCCATCCACAGGTCAAGATTTCTCTTGAACAGAGCCAGCGAGGTGCTCTGCCTCACATGGACCGGGATTTTATTCCACAGCATAGGGAGTCTCTGAGTGATCCCTCCAGCACGTCCTATTTATGTCCGTGCTAAGGTTTAAGTCGCTTGCTCTAGTGGTTTTGGTGGATTTGGATTTTTTGAGGTGGAGCATGTCCATTAATTCCGGGTTGGACATGGCCTTGTATGTCAGGCACATGTCACCTCTGAGCAGACGGTATGCGACTGAATAGAGCTGGAGTTTCTTCAATCTGGCAGCATATGACAGATTTTGGAGTCCCTTTATCCTTTTGGTGAGGAACTTTTGGGGTCTCTCCAATTGCTGCAGATGTCGGGTGAGATACATCCCGAATGGGGCATTGTACTCGATCATTGGTCTGATAAGTGAAGAGTACAGGGGAACAATGACCTCACTAGATCTGGATGTGAATCCTTCATGATCAGGTGGGCAATGTAGAAGGTCTTTCTAACCACTTTAGCAACGTGAGTGTCAAAAGAAAGGCCACTGTCAACCTGGGTCCCCAGGTCCCTGATAACCTCTTCTGTGCTTAGTGAATTGCCACCTATATGGTAGCTTGGGGTTACCTTGTTTTTCCCCGAAGGGTATGACTATACATTTTTTGGCGTTTA
Source organism: Protopterus annectens (assembly GCF_019279795.1). NCBI lineage: Eukaryota > Metazoa > Chordata > Ceratodontiformes > Protopteridae > Protopterus > Protopterus annectens. The sequence continues at coordinate 686,059,659 of NC_056725.1, forward strand.
ACTTCAGGCCATGGCTCTGGCACCAGCTATCTGTTTCCGTGAGTCCCTTCTGAAGGATATCCGTGTCCGATGCACTTTCCCCTATGGCGCCCAGTTTGCAGTCGTCTGCAAATTTTGTCAGCCAAAGTCCTCCCATGTTGGCCTTATGTTATGGAGTTATAATTGGTTATGGTACTTTCTATGCTTTGTTACCTAAGTTATCCTAATTGTTTTTGTAATTGGAGCTTTTCTCCTCAGGTCTCCACTGAAAACGGGCTCATGCCCAGCTGGACCAACCTGGTTAACAAAATGTCAAATAAATAAATAATAAATAAATATCTGACTTCCTTGCCTTTAAGAAAGATCTCAACCCAGTATTGGGAAATTATTAATAAACCTCTTCAACTGGATGAAATTAGACATGCTATTAGTAGTATGTCTCCAGGGAAAGCCCAGACTTGCATGGGCTACGCATAGAGGTTTATTAAACTTTTAAGGATATTCTTGTCAAACCCCTTTACACTGAGATGTAAAGAAGTAGTTTCCATAAGGATGCGTTGAAAACTAAAGATCTGATATTGTCAGTTTTTTTAATCTCTTTCTCACAGATATGGGTTACGGATCCAATCCTCTGGTCCGACTCGGCTGTTACTAAGCTCATGGCAACCAAAGCAGCTCTTGGACACTCCCCTTACCCACAATGCATCTCTCCCTGTACTCCCAGATCTCATTTGTCACTTTCTGAAAGACGTGGTTATCCTTAGAGCTCTTGGATCGTCTGTTCATATTTCTTTAATTATTACCTTTTGCTTTGATGTTTTTCAACTTTTAGTGCCTTATTGTTGACCTCTCTCCCCTTATTAGTAAACTTTCCCTTTTTTCACTTGGTAACCGCTTTTTATTAGGTTACTTATCGCTCTGTCTCTCTCCCTCTCTTCTGCCTTCTCCTATATGTGACATTTTTCTAGTCACTGTTACTTTCCACCCCTTTACCCTTTTTTGGTAGCCTTAACTACTGATGTTAAGTTGTCAATCTCGCCTTCATTCTTGCTGGATGGGTTCGGAGCTGATCCTCGGCTCCGACTCGGCACTTGCTAAGCTCGAGAGTCACTTTTACCAGCTCGAGGCAGCCCCATATCCCATGATGCAAGGCGGTAAATACCCAGATCTCGTTTGCCGCTTCGCTGATGAGGTCCTCCTTTTACCAGCTCTTGGTAAGTAGTTTATAATTCTGAATTTACTCACCCCATTCCATATATTTCTCACAGATTTTTAGTATTCTGTCACTTTTAGATAGTTTTAGAGTCTCTGACTCATAGTTTACTGTTTCCCTAGTTATTTTATATTAGTCGGGCCTTTACTCCCTTCCATCCCTTCTTGTCAGGGTGTGCGTGTGAGTTTGTTTTCTCCCTTTTTAAGTTAAATTTCTGGGTCTGGGACTGTGTGAGTAGAGTGTTTGTGTACTTTCACCATGTCCAAAGAACAGAGGGTCTCAGGCTTCAAGAAGTGTGACTCGTGCTGTCAGAAGATGTCTCTGACAGACGGTCACACTTCTTGTATTTATTGCCTGGGACCTCTCCACCTGCAGGACTCCTGTGCTATTTGTCACTCCTTCAGCCAGAGAGTCCTGCAGGAAAGGAGAAATAAGCTAATCTTAAGGGGCTTACTTAAACCAGAGGGCTCCCCGACCAAGTCTGCTTCGGGTCAGCCCTCTAAGACCTCCAAGGCCAAGGCTTCTGCTTTTAAGCCTTCAGCCCTGGCTCTGACTCCTTTGGAGTCGAGATTGGCTCCGGCTGGAGCCGATATTATTTTGACTAAATCTGCGCCGATACTTTAACTGCCACATTGGTGTCGGCTCCGACCACCATGTGTCTAAGGCTTCGGTATTGGCGCCGGCTCCGATACCATTGTTTCCTTGCCTGTATTGGCTCCGGCCGGAGCCGATACATCTTTGACCAGGCTTGGAGCCGATAAGTTGTCGGCTCCATCTGGAACCGAGGGTTCTTCGGCTCCGATGGTTCCGTCGAGGAAGCGTTCCAGGTCTCCCTCTTTGGAGCCGATACTGTCGGCTCCAACCTCTCCTCTTCTTTCGGAGCGGAGCCATCGGAGCCGATCATCTAGGTCTTCCAGGCTCTCAGACCACGATTTGGAGAGAGTGGTAAGCAGATTGCTAAAATCACAGGCACTAGCCCAAATGCTTCATAGTCCGTCTCAACAGACGACTGCTAGTCCACACCCTCTTCAAGTTCCTCCTTCGACTCTCCTCCAGAGCTCGGAGCCGGAGTCTATTGGTATAGTCACTGCTATGGCTGTGGGGCAGATACCACCCCTTTCTGCTCCTTCAGCTTCTACTCTTATCTCCTCCTCGAGACCTTCCTTGGAGGGATCCAGTGGTCGGGCTTCCCTGGCCTGCTCCGAGGGGGTGAGTGGCTTCAGACCCTTGTCCGACCCCGCTCTTCCCCTTGGGGCTTTGGCCTTGGTGAGCTCGGCTGCGACATCTGCCTCAGAGCCTTCCCTTTCGGTGGGCCCGGGAGCCCCTGTTTCTTCGGAGCGGGGTCTCTCCGATCTCCCTGGGAGGGGAGCCTTCGAGGTGTGATGAGGAGTGTGCTGGCCCCTGGGCTCAGTCAGCAGTCTATCCCGTTAGCTCCTCCCTCTATGGTGCCTGTAGGTGTCTCTTCCCACTCTCTTGCTCCCGGACCGAGAGATCCACCACCTCAGGTTTCCCCACTGGGAAGAACCCCCTCTTCCGAGGATTCTCCTGATCCGTCAGGGGATCCTCCGCGTAAGAGGACCTGTAAGAGGAAGCACCTAGACTCCCCTGAGTCTACAACTTCAGATACCGACTTAGATGAGTCGGAGGGGTCCCCAAGATCCCCCTCTGAGGATGTCTCTTTTTCAGACATCCTAGAACTCCTAAAACAGAGGGGAAACTGGCCCTCCATTAATCCCTCCGAGGATGAGTCGGTATACCTAGAGGCGTTTGGATCTCGACCCTCCACCTCCTGGGTGTCTCCGCCTTTTGACCCCCTCATGGAGGTGATAGCTCGGAAGGCATGGGCATCTCCTGATTCCGAGGAACCAGTTCCCAGGAGGCCTTCTAAATTTATTACAGCCCCTTCCGAGAAACAATTTCTTACAAAAGGTGTCCCTGTTGATGCCATGGTGGTGGCGGCTGCCACCAAGAAGGAACTTGCAGATCCTTCCGTACCAGTCCATCCTCCTAACAAGGATTCTAGGACCATGGATAGGTATGGTAAGTGGATGTTTTCTTCAGCGACCTTTGCCATGCGTTCGCTGAACTATTGATGTCACTTCACCAGACTTCAAAGGGACATCCTTAAAGAATTAGGTGAAGTTGTACAGGATCCTACAGCGGCAGGGGCTCAGGACAAGATTGCTTCTCAGCTAGGAATCCTTAACTCCATAACCAACTCCTCCATGCGGCTAATTTCGTATGCAGCAGATGGAGCGAGTAGAGCTGCAGGGACAGGAGTGGCTCTTAGACGTCAGTCCTGGATGCGGCTCTGTAATTTTGCAGATCCCTTTAAGGCGTCCTTCACAAACTCTCCCTTCGATGGATCAACTTTGTTTGGTCCTCAGATGAAGGATACGTTGACCAGGTGTGAGCAAGACGGCAAGACTCTTTCTGCCGTAGGAGTCCGTTTTTCCACCCCTTCTAGACCTTACCCTAAAGGGCAGAAGGGGGGAAAGATGTGGTTCCGTAAATCTCAGGGAGTCACGCCGGACACATGTGGTCAGTTTACCCCTAGAGGCAGAGGGGGTAATAATAATAGACGCCGCCCTAGGGGCAGAGGGGGTCCGCAGAACCAGGGCAGCAGAGAGCCTCTCTCTGACAAGCCCTTCCAGCATCCCTGAGGTGTTGCCCGACTGTCCATCCTTGGAGGCAGTCGGGGGAAGATTATCGCTGTACCCAGAAGCCTGGCTTTCCCTTTCACAAGACAAATGGGTGCAGTCGATCATATCCGAGGGTTACAAGATTCCTTTCGAGGAAAGTCCCTTCACTCACAAAAATTCCCTTCCAGATGTACCACCCGGTCTAAGGGAAATTGCAAAATTAGAAGTATCAAAGCTTCTGCAAAAGAGAGCCATTCAGCCAGTTCCAACAGACCATTCAGAGCCCGGAATCTACTCAAGGTTCTTTTTGGTTCCCAAAAAGACGGGAGATTGGAGACCAATATTGGACCTCAGCAGACTCAACAAGTCTGTGAAAAAGACAAGATTTCGGATGGTCACACTTCAATCGATTTTGCCCTTCTTAGGCAAAGACAACTGGATGTGCTCAATAGACCTTCAGGATGCGTACTATCACATAAAAATCCACAGACGCTCCAGAAGGTTTCTCCGCTTTCGGCTGGGGTCCAGTCATTTTCAATTCAGAGCCCTGCCCTTTGGTCTCACTACAGCCCCCAGAGTGTTCACCAAATGCATGGCAGTGGTCACGGCTCACCTGAGTCGTCAAGGATTCCAGGTGTTTCCATATCTCGACGACTGGCTCCTCTCAGCCACCACCAGGCATCAACTTCTCCAAGCCAGAGATTACACCCTAAATCTCTGCACTCAATTAGGAATTTCGATCAACTACGAAAAATCCTCCTTATTGCCTTCCCAGTCTATTACTTTTATAGGCGCAAATTTAGACACTCTTCGGATGTCAGCAAACCTCACAAGCCAGAGAATCCTAGATATCCAAAACCATGTGCGGATCATCCTTGCCAGCAAGAAGGTGCAAGCCAGACTGGTCCTAAAAGTATTGGGCCTCATGGCAGCTGCCATTACTCTCCTTCCTTTGGCCTGTTTTTACATGCGTCTCCTTCAATGGATGTTGTTCACCCAATGGTCCTTCCAACAGCTTCCCATGCGTCACCAGATTCTGGTGACACAAACTTGCAAAAACCACCTATCCTGGTGGATTTCTTCTCCCCAGGTCCATCAGGGCAGACCCTTTGTTTTCCCGGCCCCGGTAGCCACAGTCACTACGGACGCCTCCCTGATCGGGTGGGGGGGGGTCATTATCAGGGCAGGATGGTTCATGGGACGTGGCAACCGTTCGAATACCACCTGCACATAAATGCAGTGCTTTTAACGTTGCAAGCCCTCAACGACTTTCTTCCCTTGGGAACGATTGCAGTTCACACGGACAACATGTCCGTAGTGTGGTACATCAACAAGCAGGGCGGAACCAAGTCCTACCCCTTGTGTCGAGAGGCTCTTAGACTTTGGCAATGGGCTATCTCCTCTCATCGGTTTCTGGTAGCAACGCATATCCCTGGGAAAACCAACATTTTAGCGGACAGATTGAGCAGAGCTATACTCATGCCTCACGAGTGGTCTCTCAAGCAATCTATAGTGGAGGAGATTTTTCAGAAGTGGGGCCGCCCATGTTGCGATCTTTTTGCTACTCCCCAAAACAGCAAATGCCCAGCCTTCTTCTCTCTCTTCCCACTTCCGGGCCATCCCCCCAGAGACACTCTTACCCAAGATTGGCCCCAGGGACTTCTTTATGCCTTTCCTCCCTTTCCATTGATACCACAGGTACTCCAGAATGCTACCGTTTTGAGAGCCAAAATGATTCTCATTGCCCCATATTGGCCTAGACAAATTTGGTTTCCGTTCCTTCATCGTCATCTTTTGGTGCAGCCGTGGCATCTGGACCCAGTACCAGATCTTCTGATCCACCAATTGGGTCAGCTGCACCGGTCCATTCCTTCTCTCAACCTCACAGCTTGGTTGCTCCACTTCCTTCCTTAGCCAGGCTTCCTATGATCTCTAACCCTGTTAGGGATATCATAGTGGCTTTCCTTAAATCCTCTACTAGAAGGATTTACTCTAGCAAGTGGAAACGTTTCTCCCTTTGGGCGAAATCAAGGAACATAGATCCCTTTACTGCCCCTGTTCATGCAGTTTTGAATTTTCTTGGAAATCTTTCACTCGGGTTCTTCATCTTCCACGGTCAAAGTTCAGTTGGCTGCAATCTCGAACTTTCATGTCGGGTTTGCAGATCACAACATTATGTCCCACAAGCTTTGTAGAGCTTTTCTGAAAGGAGTTTTTATCCTCAAACCTCCTGTCAGGAGTCCTCCTCCTCAATGGGACCTAAATCTAGTGCTGACATCCTTAATTCTTCCTCCTTTTGAGCCAGCTGCTTCATGCTCTCTAAAGTTTCTTTCGTGGAAGACACTCTTCCTTGTCGCTATTACCTCGGCTAGGAGAGTGTCAGAACTTCATGCCCTCTCTGTTCGTCCCCCATATTTGGTCTTCCACAAGGACAGAGTAACCTTGAGAACTAATCCATCCTTTCTGCCCAGGGTTGTTTCAAAAACAAATTTAAATCAATCCATTGATCTCCCTGTGTTTTTTCCTAATTATTCCAACAGATCAGAACAAAAATTACATTATCTTGATGTTCACTGCCAACTCATATATTATTTGGACAGAACAAAACAATTCAGGAAGTCTGATCAGCTCTTTCTTTCTTATGCTGAAAATAAGAAAGGCCTCCCTGTTTCCAAAGTGACCTTGTCTAGATGGCTGTCTTCCACCATTTCTAACATTTATCAACTTAGGGGCAAACAGCTGTACTCAAAACCAAAGGCACATTCCACTAGAGGCCTAGCCACTTCTACAGCCTTTCAGGCTAGGCTACCCTTAGATACTATTTGTGCAGCAGCCACTTGGGCCACTCCTCATACCTTTGTTTCTCATTACAAATTGGATTTGGCCTCCAGGGATAGAGCCAGTTTTGGTTCCACGGGTTCTCAAGAGTCTGTTCCATTGAGCCACCCAGGATAGAGGTGCTAGGGACGCGGTCCCATCCAGCAAGAATGAAGGCGAGATTGACAACTTAACATTTAGAAGTTATGTACCTACCATAATGTTCCATGTTAGTTGTCTTCTCTCGCCTTCTTCCTTGCGACCCTCCCTCCTGCCCCCTTGCCTGGACAGACCTTGATCTCACTTGGCTCTGAAAGATTTTGTTTCTTTGGGTTCTAGTTAGTTCTGGTTTAGTTATCTGGTTTCCCCTCTTGGCCTTTTTAGGCTATTTGCTCTTCTTTCCTTAGTGGAAAGTTTTTTTTTTTTTATGCTAGGTAGTTTTCCCTCTAGGTCCAAACGAGATCTGGGTATTTACTGCCTTGCATCATGGGATATGGGGCTGCCTCGAGCTGGTAAAAGTGACTCTCGAGCTTAGCAAGTGCCGAGTCGGAGCCGAGGATCGGTTCTGAACCCATCCAGCAAGAAAGAAGGCGAGAGAAGACAACTAACATGGAACGTTATGGTAGGTACATAACTTCTAATTTGTAGTTTTTCCCTTGCCTTTTTTGGGTATTCTTAACTACTATTGCTAGTAGCGTTTTCCCCCTTTATTTCACTTTTTTCTTAAAATAAAAAACACTTTCTTCTGTCTTGTTCCTTCCTTATCTCATAGTCATGTCAAAAAAACATAAGTCTGCTGGCTTCAAAAAATGCTCTAAATGCAGGCATAAAATCTCACTCAGTGATTCTCATGACCTATGTGCGTATTGCTTAGGTCCTCTTCATCTGCAAGAAAAGTGCTCTGTTTGTCATTCTTTCAACTCCCGTGCATTGGTTAAAAGAAGAAACAAGCTAATCTTGAAAGGGATGCTTCCCTCTTCTTTTGAAGAGGCCATTTCTGCCCCACTAGTTAAGCTGGCTTTTAAATTGAAGTCTGATCATTCCAGCCCTGCTTCTTCCCTGTCCTCCAGATCTAGTGATAAGGGAAAGAAAGCTGAAGACTAAGATTTCCAAACATACCAATAGACCAGTTGGGGCCATCGCCACTGACTACTGTTAGATTGGATCTGATATCTATGGGTCCAGAGTCATCTGATAAAGATGGGCCAGATCCATTGGTATTGGATCGAAAAAAGTGTGCCTTTAAGCTGGTTATCTCTCTCCCTTGGAGCAGGTATTCTCCAAACTATGACCCCTCTACCTTTCAGAGTATCATCCCCCATTTTATCCAGGCAGAGATTCTTATTTTACTTGGAACCTTATTGATGACGACATGGAGTGCTTGGTGAAGATTTTGTGGGCGTAGGGTATAACTAAGTCACCCTAGGCCCCGTCCCATTCAGCTCTGGGGCGGCTTGAGACTGCTACTCCCCCTCTGGATTCTCATCTGACTTCGGAGCAAGTTTTGGAGCCCTCAGATTTGATGTGCCTGGTGCTCTTAAGGCCAAATCCAAGAACATCATCTTTGGATCTGGCCTTGGCTCTGAGTTCTTCACTTTTTTGGAACTGGAGAGCTCCCAGAGCTGTAGTGACCCTCGCAGTCCTCAAGAAAGTTCGACTCCCAGGTTGTCAGAACAGTCACTGCATCTTGGGGACTCGGCACAGGTGAGCTCATCTTTAGGTTCTACCCAGGGCAAGCTGTCTTCAGGGCTAGAAGAGGCTTCGACTCGAAAGCATGTCTTCTCTGATCTGGAGTCCTCTTTTTCCCAGGAGCAGTCAGCCTTTGGTGTCTTGGAGAGGGCAGTAGCTGCCACCACAACAAAAAGGGTACCTTCATATTCAGATCCTCAGTTCCATCCAGATGTCCTGCATGCCTCTTCCGACCACAATGCTCCACTGGGACAATGAGACCTCAAGCTCCAGGATACCCAGCCAGGTCCCCCTGTCTCTTCTGATACCTTCCCAGAGACTCCCACTGAGGAGGTTCCTCGGAAGAGACTTTGTAAGAGGAAGCGTCTGGATTCCATTGAAGAGAAGGCCACTGAAGACTCTAACCTCGATGAAGCCGAAGGGCCCCCAAGGTCACCTCCTGAGAATGTGCCCTTTGAGGAGATTCTAGAAATGCTGAAACAGAGAGGTGGCTGGCAGTCTAGTAACCCTTCTGAGGAGTCGGTGTACCTGGTGGCTTTTGGTTCAAACCCATCTTCCTCCTGGGTTACTCCACCCACAGATGAGCTCATAGATTTGATCTTTTGGTGGGCGTTGGAAACCCCAGACTCCATAGAACCTGTTCCCAGGATACCAAACAAAATAATTACAGCTCCATCAGGTAAAGCTTTCTGGACCAAGGGTGTTGCAATAGATGCCATGGTCATGGCAGCAGTGACCAAAAAGGAACTCTCGGAGCAGAGCAGAGCAGAGTTGTACTATCCATCCTAATAATAAAGATTCCAGGATGATGGATGTGTGGGAAGTGTGTTTTCTCTTCAGCAACATTTGCTTTGCGATAGCTAAACTATCTTTCCCATTTTACAAGATTGCAAAGGGATCTGATTAAGGAGTTTACATATACCCTAGAAGGAGCAGTAGCTGAGGGGATACAACAAAAGGTATCTTCACAGCTAGCAACTCTACATTCTATAGCTAACTCTGCCATGAGGCTTATTGCTCACACAGCTGAAGGAATGAGTAGGGTAGTGGGTTTGGACATCTTTATGGGGAGCCATGCCTGGATACGCCTATGTGACTTCATGGAGCCCTTGAAAAAACCTTTCTTTGTCAATGCCCCATTTGGTGGTTCTTCCCTTTTTAGGTCAAACATTAAAGATACCCTTTCCAGGTTTGTAAAGGAAGGTAAAACTCTGTCATGGGCATGCATTTTTCCGCCCCACAAAGACCTAACTCTAAAGGTCTGAGAGGAAGCAGGAAGATATGGTTAAAAAAACTCTCCCAGTTCGTACCAGGACACGTGGAGATTTTTCACCCAGAGGCAGAGGGGGAAATAATAATGGAAGATGCCCTCGTGGCAGAGGAGGGTCTGCAGAACCAGGACTCCCGGGAACCCCTTTTTTGGGAGGCCTTCCCAGCTCTTCTGAAAGGAGCCCTGATTGCCCACCTCGGGAGGCAGTCAGGGGTCGAGTATCCCTGCACTGGAGAGCCTGGCAAATCTTAACTTTCGATTTGTTGGTGCAGAGCATTATATCCAGAGGCTATCAAATTCCCTTCAGTCAACCCACTCCCCTTAACAACAGAATCCTAAACATCCCAAAAGTCAAAAGGAGCAAGCAGTAATTCAGGTTCAAAAACTGCTAGAAAAAAGTCATCCAAGAGGTCCCCCGAGACCATAGAGGATTTGGAACTTACTCAAGGTTCTTTTTGGTTACAAAGAAGACAGGGGACTGGAGACCTACCCCGGATCTAAGTAAGTTAAGCAAGTCAGTTCAACGCAGCAAGTTCCAAATGGTCACGTTTCAGTCCAGTCTTCCGTTTTTGGAAAAAGACAATTGGATTTGCTCGGTGGATCTTCAGGATGCATACTAACATATAAAGATGGACAGGTGCTCAAGAAGATATCTACGCTTCTGGTTGGGAGCCTGTCATGTCTAGTTCAGAGCCTTGCCCTTTGGTCTCACCACAGCCCCCAGGGTGTTCACCAGATGTATGGCAGTGGTTGCGGCTCACCTGAGACAAGTATTCTGGGTGTTTCCTTATTTAAACTACTGGCTTATCTCCGCCCTGACCAGGCATCTACTATTAAATACATAGGACTCTGTTCTTCACTTTTGTGCACAATTGGGGATCGCAGTAAACTACCAAAAGTCTCATCTGGAACCTGTGCAGACCTTGGAGCTCATTGGAGTGGTTTTGGACACTACTCAGATGATAGCCAAACTTCCACCGTCAAGAGTATTGATGATCAGATGGCAAACAGATTGCTTTGAAATAGAAAGGTGGCTGCGAATCATGTTCTTCAAGCGTTCGGGTCAATGGTTGCAGCTGTGGTACTAGTCCAGTCAGCCAGATTCCACATGAGAGTTCTTCAGTGGCTGATTCTTCATCAGTCTGTGCCCCACCAGATTCTGGAAACCAGTGTCCGCAAGAGATCCCTCTTATGGTGGATGCACTCAAGCCATTTGTTACAAGGCTGACCATTTGTTCCCTCACAACCACAGGCCATGGTGACCACGGATGCCTCCCTGATGGGGAGGGCATTATCTGGAGAGGATGGTCCAAGGAACTTGGTCTGCAAACGAGGCAAACTTGCACAATGTCCTGGAGATGAGAGCCATGCTCCTCACGTTGCAAGCATTTCAGGCTTCTCATAGGTTTGTAGGTGTGTACTAGGCTAATGGCCCTGGAGCCTTTACAAGCCTAGCCCACAGGATTACCCTGGCATTATGCCACCGAACCTTATTTCCTAGTACCTCTGTTGAGTAGAGTTACTGGAGTGATCCCTAGGGTGAATTTTCTATTTCCCATCCATTCATCAAGATTTCTCTTGAAGAGGGCCAGTGAGGTGCTCTGCTTGACATGTATGGGAAGTCTTTTCCATAGCATGGGCAGTCTCTGGGTTATGAACCTGTCCCTCCAGCATGTTCTGTTGATTGTGGTAATGAGGTTGAGGTCTCTGGAGCGTGTGATGCGGAGGGATTGGGATTTCTTTAGATGTAGCATTTCAAGCAGAGCTGGGTCAGACATAGCTTTGTAATTCAAGCAGAGATCACCTCTAAGTAGGGGATATGAGAATAGTTGGAGTTTTTTGAGTCTGTCCATGTAGGACAAGTGTTTAAGGCTTAGGATCCTCTTTGGGAGGTACTTTTGCGGCCTCTCCAGTTGTTGCAGGTGTCTAGTGAGGTTCATGCCAAACGGGGTATTGTACTCAATGTTTGGCCTAATGAGGGAAGAGTAGAGGGAGACATTGACCTCTTTCTTCCTGGATGCAAAACCTTTAGTAATGAGATCTGTCACATAGAAGGACTTTCTGACCACAGTGGCAATGTGGTGGTCAAAAGAGAGGTTGCTGTCAACCTGTGTTCCCAGATGTCTTAACGCCTTCTGTGTTGAGTGGACTACCATCAATGTGGTAATTCAAGGGAACTGGGTTTTTCCCAAAGGGGATGAAGACACTTTTTATGGCATTGAGCTTAAGGCCATGGTTTTGACACCAGTCGTTGGTCTCATTGAGGCCTTTCTGTAAGATGTCAGCATCACTTGGGGAGTTAATAATAGCTCCCAACTTGCAATCATCTGCGAACTTTGTCAGCCAGAGTCCCTTCGTGTTGGCCTGGACTTCAGAGAAGTAGATACCAAACAGGAGAGGACCCAGGACCGAACCCTGTGGGACTCCACTCGTAACTGGTCAGCAGTCTGACTTGGAGTCCGCTACTTTCACACTCGGTTCTATCTGTGAGCCAGTTTGCAACCCACCTAGTGATACAGGGGCTGATACCTAGCTTAGTAAGTTTTTCTATGATTCCTGAGTGGGGAATTATATCAAAGGCCTTAGTCAGATCAAGGTAGGCTGTATGAACCACCTTACCTTCATTCACAGCTCTGGTGACTGACTCAAAGAAGTCGACTAAGTTGAGCAGGCATGATCTACCCTTCACAAAACCAAACTGTGTAGGATCCAGAGTTTGGAGATTTCCTATATCTTTGTTTATTAGGTCCATGCTGTAACCCTGACTAATATTCTACTATTAGCCTGTAACCTAACTTCTCTCTCTTCCTTTACATTACTACTCTGCCAACAAATGTTATGTAAATGTTATCTTCCACATTTTTATCCCGATGGTTTACTGTACAATGTTACGTTAATTCCTTCCTAATGTATGTGGCATTGCCTCTTATTGCTTTGTTTTTTTCTATATTATTATTAAGTATGTGGAGCTTTTCTCCCCGGGCCTCTACTGAAAATGGAAATATCTCCAGCTAGACTAGCCCGGTCAACAAATGTAAAATAAAATAATAAATAAATAAAATGATGATGCATTCCATAGCTTTGTATATCAGACTCATCAGGCTAATGGGGCGATAGTTCCCGGGGTCTGTAGTCTCTCCTCCTTTGTGGAGAGGGATGACTGTGGCAGTGCACCATTCGGGGGACAAAGCCTGAGGTGAGGCTGTGATTGAACAGGGCACACAGGTGAGGTGCCAGTTCACTCTGTAGTTCATGTAGAACACAGCCAGGTATACTGTCAAGTCCCATAGAAGCTGTATTCTTGGCCTAGGACAGTGCTGTTTTAATCTGTGCAGCAGTAATACTGAGTGCCCGGCAATCTACTGGTATTGTGATTGGTCCTTTGGGGGAGGGGTAAAGTCAGTACTGAATCTGTCCGCCAGTATGTTTGCAATATCTGTTGGCTCAGTATAGGAGATACCATTGTGCAGTAGCTCAGAGCAATTCTGGGTACTGCCTTTGTTGGGTGGGGATGTGGATTTCCAAGGTGATTAGCTTGTGATCGGATCTGACTAGGGAGGAGTTGACTATTGGTGTAGAGCAATGGTCACCCATGTTAGTAATGACCAGGTCAAGGATGTTGCTACCTCTAGTGGAGGTAAGAACGGTCTGGTCCAGGGCATTGGAATTAATGAAGTCCAGAAAGCGTTGGGCAAGTGTATTGGTACATTAGTTTTCCCAGTTAATGGAGGGGTAGTTGAAGCCGCCCAGTATGATATTGTTAGGTTGGACCCTAATATTCTCCAGGCTGCTTAGGAATGTGGAGTGTGAATCTTGGGACATGGTTGGGGACCTATAGCAGGCTATGACCTAAATCGCTGTCTTACCCAGTGTTAGCTGCACCTGAAGTATCTCATGTGTTATGTTGGGCTACCAGTTTGGAGGTGTGCACATCCTTTATGAATATGGAAACACCACCGCCTTTGAAACTTCAGTCCAAACTCTGGGGATGAAAGGTGTGAAATGTGTTGTAGCTTGGTAGAGCAGGGGTGCTTTCTGCTGCCTTGAACCAGGTCTCTGTTACAGCACAAATGTCGATGCTCTCCATTTTAAGGAGTACTTTGAGCAAGTGTATCTTGAGATTTAGACTTCTAGCATTGAGCAGCATGACCCTCAAATTGCATTTGTGTGTAGCTGTTATAGTGGTAATTTGGTCTTTGGAACACTGCCTAAAAAAGGCACTATAGGGGTGGCAAGTGCCTTGGCCAGTATCCAGAAGCCCAGGGTGACAGATGCAGGCCATATCTGGCAAAGCATCGAGGTCTGTCAGTCATGTCATCCCAGGCAGGCAGATACTGGATCCCCTTAAAATGACACCAGAAACTTAGCCAGTTGTTGAAATCAATCATTTTCTGCTTGTACTGTGGTATCATTCTGGGTGATGGTAGGATATTGCTCAGGGCTAGGGTCATACCCGCCTGGGGTACATAATGTGAGAGCTCCTCCATGTCTCTTTTCATGTAGTCCAGGGAGGTACATCTCAGGTCATTCACACCCACATGTACAATGACAGAGTCATATTTGTACCTGTTGTTGAGGGACCTGAGTGCGTGCGTTATGTGGCAGATCCTGGTTCCTGACAGGCAGCTGACTGTTACTTTCTCCTTATTCAACCTAGTGAGTGGGACAGCAGTGTGCCTCACTATCGAGTCACCTATGACTAGTGTGTTGGGGATGCTGTTTTGCCACAGGGGCTTTGCTTGAGTGGCATACTGTTTAGGAGAGTTATGTGTCTTATGATTAGTGTTGGGTTTTGGTGGTCGAGTAATTTTCTGCCTTAGAGGTTTCTGCTGTTTGGTTAGATTTTTATTGAGAGCCTCCGTGAAGGTGAGTGTGTGGTTTGTGTTTTTATGTGAAGGCAATGCTGGTGTGTGTTCTGGAGGGCTGTGTGTTCCATGTAGTGTGGTGCAAGTGTTGACCTTCTCCTCCTGACCAGCTATTCCTGTCTTGGCTGGAGAGTGCGTGGCTTCCAGTTTGGATATATAAGTTCATCTCTCACAAGTCTGAGATGTTCTTCATTCCACATTGCTGCAGTCCTAACAATTGGGTAGTCCGCTGTCCAGTCGGCCCGAATACCAAAGTATATGGCTGACGTCGGTCAGGGCGCATTAGACTGACGTCAGTACGTCAGGGTACTAATGCGCATGACCGACGTCATATCCTCAGTCTTTTTTGCCGCATGGTCCGATGCAGAAGCAATTTTGCGAGTGCAGGTTGGCGTTCTGAAATTTTCTGAAGTCGGAGTTTCAGACCGAATCAAAGTTGGCTAAGTACCCCGTTAGAACATTTTGGTTTTTCTTGCCTCAGTATTTAACCGGATGTCAGAAAAAGTGAATAACTGTATTTCTTGTGGGAAACAGATACCTCATAGGGATTACCATACCTTGTGTATACCTTGTTTAGGGCCTGAGCACGACATTGTTGGATGCCGCTCTTGTGCTAGATTTAACAAACGCACGATTAAGAGACGGTTAGACTGTGCCAGGTTAGTGTTTGGGAAGCGTTGTAATTATAAAATGCCGTCGGATGCTCCGACGCCCGCTTCCAAAAGCGCAAGGACAAAACAGTGAAACCTAGGGTTGATGAACCGGCAGTCCCAGACGTCGGTTCTTTAGAAGGCTCAGTGGAGCCAGAGGTTTTGCCAGGAGTTTCTTTGGAGTCTCAGGCAGAGACTTTACTGTTGCAGGATGTGCCTTCTCAAGAGGTAGGCCAGGCTGAGGGGGCTTCTCAGGTAACTGTTCCTCCCTCTCTTCCTAAGGTAGTTAGAGCCTCTCCTTCTGTTTCCAAAACTTCCTTGAAAGGTAGGCCAAGTTTAGCTTCAGTGGGGGCTTCTCCTAGCATTTCGGGTTCTGTGCCTAAGAAACATATGCTTAAAATGGCAGAAGATTTGATTACTCTGATTAGAGGTTCTATGCCCCCTCCTGATAAGAGGCCTAGGGTGGAACCTGAGTTTGAGAGTTTTGAACAGTGTTCAGAGGCTTCTGAGTCTTCTGCAGAAGACTTGCAGGAGTATCCTCCTTATTCTGATTCTGATGTGGATGATTCCACTCCTACAGCTTCTCCTCCTGAGGATTTCTCATTTTCAGAGACTCTGCATTCCATGAGGGAGCACTTTAAATGGGAAGGCCAAGATTACTCTGATTCTAGGAAAAGGCTTAGGGAATTCTTGTTTTTACCCGAGCATAGGCCCTTAGCTATCCCTCCTGTGTTGAATGTGGTAGAAGATGTTTTTGCAGAGGCTTCCCTGAACCCTGATTCCTTGCCTCCTGCTCCTGTTAAACCTGATAGGTACTATAGGGTGCCTGAAGCTCATAAGTATCTTTTTAAGAGTCCTAGGGCAGACCCGGAGACTGTTTCTCAAGGACCTAAAGGTGTTAAGGCCTCTGTTGTTAAAAATCCTGTTCCCACTGATACAGAGGCAAGGGCTTGGGATAGATGGGGAAAGAAAGTGTATACTTCTTCCACTTTAGCCATGAGGGCGTTGAATTGTCAGTTTCACATGCTAAAATATCAAAATTATCTCCTTTCACAATTGAAATCTAAGGTGGATGCTTTGGCGGAAGGTATTGAGTGTAAAGAGTTGCTGGATTTAGTTCATGTGTCTGAACAAGTGGGTAAGCATTCTTTGCAATGTGGTTTTGATGCTGTACAGGCCTCCTCGAGGGTGGCTGCCACTAGTTCTGTTCTTCGCAGGCATGCCTGGTTGAGGGATCAGAATTTAGCTGAGCATGTTAAGACAAGGATTTTGGATGCTCCTTTACAGTCTGATGTGTTGTTTGGTTCGCCTGTGGAAGCAGTTTTAAAGAAAATGGAGGACAAAGCTAAGTCTATGCAAACTGTTAAAGATTTTTGCAGGTGCAGCCACCAAGTTTAGTAGAAATTGGCCTGCTAAGGGGTGGACATATCCTGCTTATGATTCCCAGTCTAGGGGTAGGTCTAGACGTGGTAGGGGCAGAGCTCAAGGTTCTTTTAGGCCTAGAACAGGAGTTCACCTGCTCAGACTTCTGGTGAGGGCAGGGGTCAGTCCTTTCGTAAACAGACCCAATGACCTGCCTTTTCAGCTGCCAGTAGATTCTCGCCTGGCAGCTCCTTTGGGAGGAAGACTGTCTCTTTTCAAAGAAAATTGGGATTTAATTACTCAGGACAGATGGGTGTTGGATATCATTCACCACGGTTACAGGTTTTATTTCCATACATTGCCCCCTTTCAAAGGCATGCCAGACGTTCCTCCTCCACAAAGAAAAGAGGCTCACAAGCAAATTTCTCAGTTACTCCAGATAGGGGCCATTCAGCCAGTCCCTGTATCAGAAAGGGGCCTCGGATTTTATTCTCGCCTGTTCCTCGTACCAAAGAAGGGGAACACGTGGAGACCAATTTTGGATTTATCTATCCTCAACACTTATCTGGACATTCCCAAGTTCAAGATGTTGACGTTACAACAGCTTTTACCTCTGCTGGGCAAAGATCACTGGATGGTGACTTTAGATCTCAAGGAAGCTTACCTTCATGTGCCTATAAGGCTAAGTTGCAGGAAGTATCTGCGGTTTCGAGCTGGAAATTCTCATTATCAGTTCTCTGCATTGCCCTTTGGCTTATCTACTGCGCCCAGAGTATTCACAAAGGTTCTGGCTCCAGTGATAGCTTACTTCAGGCTAAAAGGTATTCAAATCTATCCTTACTTGGACGACTGCCTGATTCTGGCTCAAGAAAAGGAAGACTGCTTTTCTGTTGGCTATTAGTTCTGCAAGAAGGGTGTCTGAGTTGCAGGCCCTTATGGCAGTAGAGCCCTTTTTGATTTTCCATAAGGATAGGGTATCATTACGTACTAATCCTTCCTTTATGCCTAAGGTGGTTTCTAGTGTGGCTTTAAACCAAACTATTCATTTGCCTACTTTTTATGCAGACCCCCAAAATAAAGGGGAAAAGATTTTGCACACTTTAGATGTACACAGGCAATTGCGTTATTATTTAAGCAGGACTAAGGATTTTAGGCAGTCTCAGCAGTTGTTTGTTTCTTTTGCTTTGAGTTCGCAGGGCAAGCCTGTGTCAAAACAAACTATTTCTAGGTGGATTGGGTTTTGCATTGCATTTTGTTATTCCCATCATGGCAAGGAGATTCCAGCTGGGATTAGGCCTCATTCCACTAGGGCTACTGCCACTTCAACAGCATTTCTAAGGGGTGGCAACTAAGGATATTTTGGAGGCAGCTACTTGGAGTTCAGTGCATACTTTCTCTAAGCATTATCACCTTCCTCTCTACTCTAAGTCTAGGGCTGGTTTTGCCACAGCTGTTTTGCAAGGCATGTTGTCAGCTCCTGCTTCTTTATGATTTGCCAGCCTCCCTTACCTCTGCTTTGGGATTCTACCCAATTGTTAGGACTGCAGCAATGTGGAATGAAGAACATAGTACAGTTTTGTACCTACCATAAATGTAGATGTTCGAGGATCCACATTGCTGCAGTCCAATACTCCCTCCTTCCCCTCTGTGTTTAGGGGTGGTTGTGTAGGTGAGGTTATATGCTGATAATTTTGTATATATTGTACATATTTTTTGTGCAGGTATATTGGGCCTTGTCTTTTTAGGGTCTTCTGACATCTGGGGCAAGAAAAGACTGAGGATATGACGTCGGTCATGCGCATTAGTACCCTGACGTACTGACGTCAGTCTAATGCGCCCTGACCGACGTCAGCCATATACTTTGGTATTCGGGCCGACTGGACAGCGGACTACCCAATTGTTAGGACTGCAGCAATGTGGATCCTCGAACATCTACATTTATGGTAGGTACAAAACTGTACTTTTTGGGGGGTAAGAGGAGAGGGTCGTTAGTGTGTATGAGGCAGCTCCTACATTGCCTCAGGATGCCCAATTTCACCAGGTTAGTAAGAGAAAGCACAGGGAACTGACCTTTAGACATGCCTGGAGGGGTGGGCATTAATAAGTACTGGAGCTGTTTCCTTATAGAACGTTTAGTGCTGGAGCACTTTTGTGTACTACAGTAATTGCTACAAGAAGTCTGATAAAGTGCTAAACTAACAAGCTAGTAAAAGTGCAGGAGAGAACTAGCAGATCTAAGGGAAAAATTGAAGAGCAGACTTTGGCACTGCTCAGAAGCTTATAAACAGTCCTGGGTATAGCAAATCTGTATCTGAACTAGATTAGTTACAGGAAAGGTGGGAAACAAGCACAGATGTGGGCTTTTAATCTCGAAAGTTGAAAGAGATGGAAAAACTGCCCAAATGGTCAATAAACTACAATTCCTGCGCCAAAAAACACTCCTCTTGTGGTATATAGGCTACCTAGTACTTACCACTCCCACTGATAAGCTAGAAGGCTTCCCTTCAACACAGAAAGGCCTGGGGGGCTCAGAAGCTTGCAAACAGTCCTGGCTACAGCAAATCTGTACCTGGACTAGACTAGTTACAGAAAAGGTGGGGAACAGGCACAAACGTGGGCTTTTAAACCAGAAGGTTGAAAGAAATGGAAAAACTGCCCAAACAGCCCATAAACTACAATTTCTGGGCCAGAAACCTGTCCTCTTGTGGTAGGTAGGCTACCTAGTGCCTACCACTCCCACTGATAAGCTACAAGGCTTCCCTCCACATAGAAAGGGTTGCAATTCAATCGGACAACATGTCAGTAGTCTGGTACATAAACAAGCAAGGGTGAACCAAGTCTTACCCTCTGTGTCGAGAGGCTCTGAGTGTGGCAGTGGGCAATCTCCTCCAACTGTTTTCTTATAGCAATGCACAATCCTGGGAAATCCAGCTTGATAGCAGACAAATTGAGCAGGTCCATTCTCATGCCTCACAAGTGGTCCCTTATTCCAAAGGGTAGTGGAGGACATTTTCCACAGATGGGCCCAGCCTTGATGCAACCTTTTTGCTTCCCCCCTAAACAATAAGAGCAGCAACAACTATGCCCTGATCCACCCACAGGGAGAGTCCACGAGGGATGGTCTCAATCACACTTGGCCTCCCCATCTACTTAATGCCTTTCCCCCACTTCTCTAATCTTCAAGTTCATTCAGAAAGCAAACAGGTTGAAAAGAACAGTAATCCTCTTTGTCCCTTTCTGGCCTTGTCAAATTTGGTTTCCCTTTCTCCGGCCTCATTTTCAGAAGAAACCCTGGATTCTGGAAATCTTCCCAGGGTTTTTTCTTATATTTTTTAAACCAACCTCAAATGCTTTTCTGAAATCAGCTTGTCTGTTTCTTTTGCAAAGTTTTCAGTGTTCTTCCTTATTTTTTTTTACTTTTTAGAGTGACTGAATAAAAAGTATTTTTTATTAAAAATTTTTTTTTTTTACTTACTTACTTATTTTTGTGTCTTACTTTTTAGTTTGTAAGTAAAATACAACAATTATTCTGTATTTATGCAGATGTATCAAGATTTAATAGTAATCAGTCAATATTACCCTAAATGTTTATTGACTGAGTGGTTGCGGAATGTAGGTGGGAAGTCAGCAGTGCAGGCAACACCTTCACCCAGTGGGAAGGAATCATTATGCAGTAGAGAGTACTTCGGCACTCTGGACAGCTGACTGCATAGAGGAGAACGGTGTGGGTGTGTGGAGGAAATGATGTAAGGAGATGTGACAGCAGGCAAAACATCATTACACAATACACAGTACTTTAGTACTTGCACAACTCGGAGGCAGGAACAGCAACCAATAGGAGGAGCGTGACAGAACCACAGAGGGACAGAGCCACAAAGCCAGTTTCAATAAAAAGCATTATAATGATAATAATAATAATAATAGTAATAATGATGGTAATAATAACAATAGTAATAATAATGATATTAATAATAAAAGTAGTATTGACCCGTAGTGGTGGTGCTGCGGTAGCGTTGTCGCCTCACAGTAAGGCGCTGTCCGGTTCGATTCTCAGCTAGAGCGTCTTCTGCGTGGAGACATGCATGAATGGGCGTACCTTCGTTGAAGGTTGGGGCCTGGCAAGCCGGTATGTAAAAATCAACTGCCAATCATTAGCGGACTGGAGTTCCGCTGTGGCGACCCCTAACCTGGAAAAGCAGAAAGACACAAAAATAATAAAAGTAGTGTTGAAAAATAAGCCTGGGGATTCAGTAAACTCGGTGCAGACGGAGTTTACATGTTTGCTTGATGAGCAGCAGTGTTAATTGCATATGCATGCTGCGCATTGTACTTACGTGAATACAAGCAATGTTTTGTGGTTGCCCGCCAGGAAACTGTGAATGCAAAAAGAAGATTCGTACAAGTTTGTCTATGGGCAAACTACTCTGCAAGATTGTGTGGACAGCCACAGGGATTACTAGGAGATGAGAATACTGCAACAACTGCAGTATGAGCACATTATAGAAAGGAGTAGTCAGTACAATGTACACTACAGGTATTTGCAGACTGAAATAATACGTGCTGGGATGATCGGCAAGGGCAAATACAATGCAACATAAATCACTAGACAGGGAAAGTGTGCTGATTAAAATGGTCACAGACATGAATGATGGGAATGAAGAAAGAGGAAGAGGGCATGTACAGTATGACAATGTACCCAAGATAGGATTTGTCAGGTTATGTACACTTCCTAGACAAGTCAGTAGCATAACATTAAGCACATATGTAGATAGTACAGTACATACTGCTGTTTACACCTCCTGTGCAAGTGTATGTATATCACCACACATGATAGTTTACATACATATATATATATATATATATATATATATATATACACATATACATATACATATACATATGTGTGTGTGTGACTGCCACACAAGGTTACATGTTAGTGGAGATGAATTGTTGTGATATAAATGTCACTGTCATGCTCAATGGAGAAGACATTTAGCAATTATAGTATGTACAGTAGGGGGTATATATACATGTTGTGAAGGTCTTCAATACGACCTGCTTGAATATGACTGGAATATCAGCATACCTCACAACTAGTCATGGAGACCTAGCAATAGACTCACAGGCAACTGCTGTCAGAAGCAGACACAATCAGAAACAATTTAAAAATATCAACATCAATCTGTGACATTGTCAGAATATGTGAATTTAAGTTATTATATATGTTCTGCAGAAACAGATGTGTACAACTATAGTGATTGTCAGTATTCTATAAGGGGAATTCACCACCCCTTTTCCAAAAATACTGTCTTTGGGGTTAAGTTGGACAGTTTTAAATGTGAAGTTGAATTCAGGGGCAGTCCTGGCCATTTGAGAGGTTGGCATGACACATGAGCCACAAGCCACACTTGCAGCAATGGAACCCATGCCATCAATGGTGTCAGTGATCTCTCTATTTCCTGGATGCAACACAGAAAGACATATCACACATGCATCTCATACAACACCTTGAAGGGAAGTCTGCTCTGTTGATTAATTTGTATGCATACCAAAGAGTAGTTCTGTATGGGCAGCAAGATATGTGCAAGCTCACTGTACCTAATGTAATGCACATGACTAAATCATCCCTGGTTGACACAGGTATTGGTCATAAGGATAACAACATGTAAAAGCAACACACTATTATTAGTGGATTTTCTACACACAGCTGTGTATGGCATGCATCTGCCACATTTAATAGCAATGGATAAATTGTTTGAAGCATCTGCAATTGATGTTTGCAATAAGAACTGGTGTGTTATAATGAATGGTACAACAGTATGTAAGACTGATGGCAATACATCAGCTATGTCCATGTTCACAGAAACTACAGTAGTGCAAAGTCTTGTGTCTGTGAGCAAGGAAGTTGTCACTGTGATAGTTTGTCCACATACCAAACAAAGTATGGAGTGCACACTATAAGCACGTCAAACCTCAAGACATCTGCCACATGTTCGCTGTCCCCTGACATTGCAGTGAAACTGTTGTACTGGCATGAAATCCTGACATGCATGCATATGTGTTCATGCAAACTATCAAGTGGTAATACTGATGTGATACACTGTTACGTTTGTGACTCTGTGCAGTCACACTATAGCTGTACCTAGGGTACAGTTGGAGTTTATAGGCTCATAGAAGAGTACTAGGCTAATGTTCCAAGATGACATAAAAGCTTAGCCATATTAGCATGTCACAGGTTTAAGCATTATGAGCATGTGCTATGTTATCTAAGACCAACTGCCTCAGTCCATGACGGACATGGGTGCACCATCAGGATTATAATTGACATTAACAATCCATCGATGTAGGTTGCACTTGAATGTGGTCAGGAAAGGCCTTCACTTTAAGTGAATGGGAAGCTTGTTCCAGAGAAGGGGTAGTGCCAGTGACACATTTCTATCTGTCCAGCATGGTATATTATGTCAGAAGCTAGGTTATCATCCTTTGAATGAGGGACCCTTGTGCAGTTTGCTTTACTAATGTGTGGCATTTCCATCAGGGACAGATTGGAGATTGTCCTGTAGGCCAGACACAAAGTGGCCCTTATTAGTCTGTAGGGGACAGTATACAGTGATACTGGTTTCAATCATTCTAATATAGAGTTTGTCTAGCACACTGTGTATCTTCCTTGTGCAAAATCTCTGGTATTGCTCCAGCTGTTGCACAAGTATGGTGAGTTACATGGAAAAGGGTGCATTGTTCTCAATTATTGTTGCGATGAGAGACAAGTACAATGGAATTATAATGTCCTTTGAGCTGGATGCCATGCCCATACTTATAAGTTGTGTCACATAGAAGGGAATGGTCACCACAGGATGCATGGTGGTTGAACTTAGAATTACTATCTCCCTGAGTACCCAGATCACGTACCACTGGTTGGACTCATTGGGTGTGCTGTCTGTATTGTACTTAGAGTGGGTATTTGACTTATAAATGAAATTAATTATGCTTTTTTTGGATATTTTGTGTGTCTTCATGACTCTGGCACCATTCATTTGTGTGTGTTAATACTTTCTGCAGTATATCAGTACCATTAACGGATTCAATGATTGTCCACAATTTGCAGTCATCCACAGAGTTGGTTGTACAAAGGCTAAGTTTCTCTTGACTTCTATGAATTAAATACCAAACAGGAAAGAGCCTAGTACAGAACCCTTTGTTAATGCACTGATCACTAGCCTCTTGCTAGAGAGATGAATTCAAACACTTTGACAGTGTGTGTTCTGATGGTGATCCATTGGGCTGCCCACTTGGTGACGTAGTGCTTTATGGCCAGTTGAAACAATTTCTCTGTAATGCCTCAGTGTGGAATTGTGTCCAGTGCCTTGGCCAGGTCAAATTATGTAGGATGCACATTCTTTCCCTCATCCATGGCCATGGTGACCTTCTCAAAGAATTCTACCAAATTTAACAGACATGCTCTAGCCTTAACAAAGCAAAAATGGGTTGGTTACACAGTTGGGAGATTACTGATTTCTTGTTGATAAGGTCCATGATGATTTTTTCCATTGGCATAGAGATGAGGCTAGTCTGGCTTATGGTTCTATAATTCCCTGGGTCAGTTGATGGTTCCTTTCTGTTGCTGTCCACCATTTTGATAGAAGATAGCATGTCTGGAGGCTGTGGTTAAGTAGGGATCCAACTGTGTCTGCTAGGTCATGTTTAAATTTATTGATAAGGCAACCTGGGATGTTGTCAGGGCTCATTAATGCCATGTATTTAGGCTTCCAGAGCGCACATATGAGCTGCTTTATTGAGTAAATATGCTGAGTAATGTTTGTATGTATACTTAAGATAATTAGCACTGGAGACTGGTGGTTGAAGTTTGGTCCAAATCTGTCAGCTAGCAGATTGTCTGTTGACTACAGTTTTGAGTATTGGTGGTGCCATCCACAACCATCTGTATGCATAGCTGTGTATTCCCCATAAGATTTTGTACTAACTTAAAAAAAAGATTTGTAAGAACATTTCCAAATGCAACCACTAGTATGCATCACATAATACACAGTGAAACTGTTACAGCTGTACAGCTCTTCCCATTTCATGTTATTGCATTACTTGTACATCATATGCCTATATGTTTATCATTAGAAAGGTGTGAGTGAGGGCTCTGATACCATATATGGGCACATTACATACGAGATGGATGTGGTTCATGCAGAACGGTTAATTACACAAATGTTGACAGTCACACAATCCTGCTAGGTAACACCTGAAAAATCCTTGAGTAGCAACACAAATGTGCATACAATGAATACAACACAGTTGCAAGTGATTTTGAACTGGTTGTATGTTTGTGTATATACCAGTACTGCAATATGTGGATGAAACAATGCATATGTGCCCATGTAATCAGTGTGATGTAATATTGCTGTATGTCAGCATTTCATGATGGTAGGAATACACTTGCACACATGTGCCATACTGCAAGTGTCACTGTGATTGTTGAATGGGAAATGTGTAGAATGTTAATATACTCCAGTACAAGAACACATGCCTTATTAAGGCAGCAGTATACATTTATCCCATGGCAACAGTCCTCCTGAGGTGTATTACTACAGCTATTATGGAAGGAGCATGTAATCAAATGGTAGCAGCGGCCATCAATACAGCACATCAAATCTCAGACTGGAATACACTGTTGTACAGCTACCGTGCATCCACACCTCAGCACAGCACATGTGGATGACAGAAACATTGACATGTGCAGTCTTCATAGGGGTCATAGGACATTACTAGGCTAAAGGTCAATATCACATAAAATCATACCCGTTATTATAGCCTTTAGGTTCATAGGTTCATAGGTTGGTACTAGGCTATCAGCCCTAGGGCCTATACAAGCCTAGCCATAACAATTCCCTGGTTATTTCTTCCCACATTATTTACTTTCCTGGACCCCTGTCTAGCAGGGTGACTGACGTGATCCCTGGGGTGAATTTCCTTTCTCCCATCCAATCGTCAAGGTTCCTCTTGAAGAGGTCCAAAGAGGCACTCTGCTTGACATGTATGGGCAATCTATTCCAGAGTCTGGGGAGTCTCTGGGTCAGGAACCTATTCCTCCAGCATGTTTTGTTTATTGTGATGACAAGGTTTAGATCCCTGGAGTGTGTAGCTCTGAGGGATTGGGATTTCTTTAAGTGTAGCATGTCCAACAGCTCTGGGTTTGACATGGCCTTGTATGTTAAGCAGAGATCGCCTCTGAGTAGACGATATGCGACAGAGTATAGCTGGAGTTTTTTAAGGCGGTCAGCATAGGGCATCTGCTTTAGGCCTGTGATTCTTTTAGTGAGGTATTTCTGAGGCCTTTCCAGTTGTTGCAGATGTCTTGAGAGGTACATACCAAATGGGGCATTGTATTCTATAATGGGTCTAATGAGGGATGAGTACAGTGGGACAATGACCTCCTTTTTTCTGGATGAAAAGCCCTTCGTGATAAGGTGTGCCACATAGAAGGACTTCCTGACTGTTGTGGCGATGTGGTTATCGAAGGTGAGACCACTGTCCACCTGTGTCCCTAAGTCTCTTATCACACTTTCTGTGTTTAGTGTACTGCCACCTATATGGTAATTCATAGATACATGTTTTTTTCCCAAAGGGGATAACAATACATTTGTTGGCATTGAGCTTGAGCCCATGGCTCTGGCACCAAGTATCTGTTTCTGTAAGGCCCTTTTGTAGAGTATCCACATCATTTGGGGATTCAATAATGGCTCCCAGTTTGCAGTCATCTGCAAACTTTGTTAGCCAGAGTCCCTTAGTGTTGACCTGTACTTCAGAGAAGTAGATGCCAAACAAGAGCGGCCCCAGGACTGAACACTGAGGTACTCCACTTGTCACTTGTCTGGAGCTGGATTTGGAGTCGGCTACTTTTACAGTGTGGGTTCTATCAGTAAGCCATTTAGCAACCCATTGGGTGACATGGGGATTAATGCCCAACTTAGTAAGTTTATCTATGATTCCAGAGTGGGGGATGGTGTCAAAGGCCTTGGCGAGGTCTAGATAGGCTGTGTGGACCACCTTACCCTTGTCCATGGCTCTGGAGACTGATTCAAAGAAGTCAGTCAGGTTCAGGAGACAAGATCGGCCCTTCACAAACCCAAACTGGGTGGGGTCCAGTGTTTGAAGGTTGCCAATGTCTTTGTTTATAAGTTCCATGATAATACGCTCCATGGCCTTGCTAATAAGGCTTGTCAGACTGATGGGACGGTAGTTTCCGGAATCCAAGGTGGATCCCCCCTTGTGGATTGGGATAACTGTAGCTCTGCGCCACTCAGTGGGCACAAAACCTGAGGTGAGGCTATGATTAAACGTGACACTTAGGTGAGGTGCCAGTTCATAATGTAGTTCATGTAGTACACAGCCCGGGATGTCATCTGGTCCCATGGATGCTGTATTCTTGGCTTTAGAGAGTGCGTTTTGTACCTGTGTGGCCATTATTACTGGAATTTGGCAATCTTCCAGTATTGAGATGGGCCATTTAGGGGGTGAGAGGGGGTGAAGTTGGCACTGAATTGATCTGCCAGGATATTGGCAATATCCTTCGGATCAGTATATTTAATGCCATTCTGTTTTAGCTCAGAGCAGATCTGAGCATTGCCATTTAGATTCTTGACATAGTTATAGAATGCTTTGTGTTTGTCTTTGGAATCTTTGGCAATTTTATTTTCGTAACTAGCTTTGGAGGATTTTATGAGGCATCTCAGTTTCTTACTGAGGCTAGTAAGGGAGTTTTTTGCATCCTGGGATTTTAAACCAAAATCAGTATATTTGTATGATGCAGGATAGCAGAGGTACGTGCATGTGTTTGTATGTGTTTGTATCTGCCTGCACTGCCTCTGCCCATATGTGACATGTGCACCACCCCATGACAGAATTAGTAATCACACATCCAGTGGTCTGCAGATGGCTTTTACAGGGTCATGGAAGTGCTGTGTTTCACGATGTGTGTGTGTATATCTCTGAGATGATGGCATCCTCCAGTGTTTTGAAGAAAGGATGTTACATTGGCAGAGGGGAAAAGGGGATGCTGGATTCATGGGGCTGTGTTAAAGGTTCTCCTGAGTGGGATTCAAATGAACAGATTCAAAAGATCATATACTGACAGTAATATATCACCAACACACAGTAGTTGAATGAGGTCAGATTCGAACATTAGGCCTGTGTAGGTATACAAATTGGATTCCATACAACTCAACAGTAGCACCACCACAGATGTCTGAATTTATATTGTCACAGTGCAGTTTATAGAGGATGAGAGCATCATTGTATGCTGAGAAAAAGATGTTAGTAGGAGTCTCACATGCTACTCTAAAATGGTCTCCAGAATGAGAGCTAACTGAACACACACACACACGCACACACATTGACTGTAGTGAGATTAGAGCCCCTACCTACCTAATTACACAAGCTAGAGAACACAGTGCTTAACGCTAGCACCACTGCACAAGTCTGACTTTTATATTGTCGGAGAACACTGTATAGCAGTTGACATGTCATCAGTGTCTGTTGGGAATAAGATGTTGGGAGGGTTGTGTGACGCCCACTGTTGCTACCAATACATGATGGGCACCACTATCTGTCGCCCCTCACACTGGGCCAGCAATCAGGGAGCCTGAATCCTCACCACTAATACTGGAGAGGGCTGTGCACTTGGAATACAAATGGATACACTCAGTATTTCCAGACTCAGACCTCTGTGCATCAAATACAGTTTCCCTTAAGAGCACACAGAGAACACACTCAGCCCAGGATCTGGATGTCTGTATATCTGTCTTCCTCCAGGTCTCCAGTAAGATTTCCCCCTGGTACAGGTGTAGGTTTGGTTCTCAGCCAAGTGTCCAAGCAAAGTCCTCCCTGTCTGTAAACCCAGTGCTTCATGTTCCTGCCCCAAGTAGTTGACACACACACTCTTTAAGATTTAAGTTTTACACACACACACACACACACACACTCACACACACACACACACACACACACACACACACACACACACACACACACACACACACACACAAACCTGGGAAAGGCTGTCACAGATTTACTAGCTATACTCCCTTCTGCCCAGACTATAAGATAGATTCACTGCCACCAGACATTGTACAATCAGCTACTCTAAGGCCCTTAACAAAGGGTGTCCAATTATACTGTACATCAGTAATATTAATATAAATGGTAGTAGTTCACCAAGATGGCTAGGCCTTCTGGAGTGGCCCACACAGTTACACCAAATAAATATAAGTACTCTCAAAGGTTAGGTAATCTGTACAATAATCCAGCCATTATAAACGTTTTAAATATATTTAATAATAAATAATAAAAATACATGAAAATACTGAATATATTCCCAGTAAACCATAGAGTTCAAATCACAGGAAATATTGAAAAGAGCATTGAAGGACATACACAGACAAATAAAGAAAAACACTATCTAAACAAAGCTTCACTATATTCCTTACTGAAGTCGAGAATTATACTGCTCCCTAGATAAGTTACTTACTTGGGCAAAGCAAGATGAAATATGTGAGCAGTCTTTCTAGTCACACCCCAAACAGAATACTCTATATTGTGAGATTACTCCCTGTAAAATATAATAACCAATATGACTTGCAGAATGACCATATTTGGTCATCTGACTCTATGTTCCCACAATATCTCCCTCTGAAGTTTGATACAGGACTTCATCAGACTGCTGCAGTACACATTTAGAGCTGTTATGGCAATGCCTAGGAAGTAGAAACATTTACAACACTTTCCCCTTTCTTTACGAAAGCTAACAGATAATGGCTGCTCCCACACCTACTGGCACCGGGCCTATGCAGCACTGTGGGGTGCCATTTAATGATTCAACAGTTCATTTACATTTCCCCTATTTTTCTTAAAATAAGTCAGCTGTTTTACCATTGCTGCACGAGTGTTCTTGTAGATCGGAGTGCAAGTGACACGCACTGTATCTTTAAGAAGCGTGTCAAGACTATACGTGCACATATAAAATCCCAAACATGCACTCTAGAGAGACATTTTGTAAGAGCAGTCAGTGGTAGCATGCATGAATGCAGTTGTTAGTTTGTATACAAGTTAAAACCAGTAACCTTAAATAATAATGTGTTTGTATATAATAAAGCTGTTTGAACAGAACCCATATAGACTCTTCTATTGTTTCCAGAATGGGAGAGAGACATGGTGTCAGAACTGGGATGGAAGAGAATAAAATCCAGAGTCATGAAGTGCAGAGACGACAATGAAGGTAAAACTAAGATAAATGAGCACAAAAAGAGTCAGAAAAGAATCAAAGGTAATGAGAAGTAACACAAACTGTTTACTCGAAAGAAAAAGACAAAAAGGGGCATTACAACGGCACAAACTGCACTGTTAAGCAAGTGGAAAGCCCGAAAAGTTTGTTAACTAAAAGGATATGTTTAAAACAAATGTATTTGGTGAAACAATTAACAGTAAAGCTAAACAAGCATGTTTAAAGATAAAACAAGCATGTGTAAAGCAAAACGAGTGTGTTTCAAACAAAACTGAGCGTGTTTAGTGCAGGACGAGCACAAGAAAAGTACATTGGGCATGAAAAGGGCTTAAACAAGCAAAACAAATATAATAAGGGCAAAAAGGGAACATTAAGCAGAAATAAAGCAAGGTGACTGCATGTGTTTTGGCAAAGTGCTATATTTTGGCATAACTATGATTTTGTATTGTATCAAGGGCATAACTAAACTTATTCGAAGTATCTCAGTGTGTAAAAGTGGTTACAGTGTGTGCTTATTCCTGTGCATGTATTTTGAAGAGTTTACTGTGTGCAAAGTGCAACTATTTTGTGAAATACAGTCAACGTATAGCCATTTCTAAACGTTTCTTGTGCTGGGTGCTTCTGTTCGCAGAGTACTGCCATTACAGAGCGTTTCTTGCACTGTAGAAAATTGCCTAGCAAGATACCGCCATTTTGGGGGCATTTCAATGTGCTGTATGCAGTTATTCGCAAAGTGCAATTACTTTAAAAAGTTATTAAGGTTAAGGCAAAGAGATGTCCAATTTATATGCATTGTGCAGTTATTTGATGTGTTTGTTACACTAAGAGGTGATTTCTTGCAAGACGACATTACAGAAGTATTGCAGTGCCCGAGAGTTATTCATTTGTGTCATAAAGTTGTTTGAGATGTTTCTTAAAATGATGATCAATGACTTTAGCATTTAGCCTTTCAAACGATATTACAAGAGTACTAAAGTGTGAGAAGTTTATTTCGCAAAGTCCATTTATTCAGAGGTACTACAAGTTGGACTATTATCATTATTTCGAAAAGCCCAAAAGGTATAAATTCAGAAGCACAAAAGCATTGGACAAAGTTACAAATACTGGCATAGGTTTCTGGCATATGTGCATGTGTGTGCTTATTTGCAAAACCCTTCACTGACGGATTTCGAAATCCCCTACCATTTTTATTTGATCAGAATATTGCAGAGAACTGAAGAATATTTGTGCAAGAGTACGATATTTTTATACAAGCAGCTTATGCAGCTAGAGATGCACGCACCAGGGCATTCATTTTGCTAAACCTAGCTGGGTCAAAGGCCATAGAAAGAGAGTGTTCATCTGTGTATGCACCTGCAGTATATGAGGGAGAAGGTGAAAACCGTCATATTGTTGTCAAGCTGAATCAAGGGAAGATCCTGAGTGTTTGAAACACACGTTCAGAGAAATGTGTAACCACCAGACAGATATTACACTAGAGAGGCATTTGTTTTACACGAGAGATTAGAAACCAGGGGAAACATTTGCAGCTTATATAACCGACCTGAGAAACAGAGCTAAATGTGTCAGTTTGGTGACGTAAAAGACTAGCTGATAAAGGACAGGCTTGTATGTGGTATTAAAAATGCTGCTGTGAGAAAGATTTTACTTCATGACAATGATTTAACTGTAAACAAAGCCATAGAGATTTGTCAAATACATGAGGTGACAGAAAAACACACAAGTATGCATGCAAGTGACAAGAGCATGGTTTCACTTGGCTCTAGAACAAATGTAGACAGCATGCAACACGTGGCAAACAAAAGTAGGCCCAAGCATGTGGCAGCTACAGGGTTTCCAAGGAAGACACACAACTTTCCAGCAAATTCTAAAAAGTGACCTTGCTCCAGCTCAGTGCAGTACA
Organism: Protopterus annectens; assembly: GCF_019279795.1. Lineage (NCBI taxonomy): Eukaryota > Metazoa > Chordata > Ceratodontiformes > Protopteridae > Protopterus > Protopterus annectens. Next base: position 686,091,337 of record NC_056725.1, read on the forward strand.
AGCATGAATCAGCTAAATCCAAGTCTAACGTTATTGTTAACTGTCACAGTTGTGGTGCAATTCATGAGTCTAAAAGAGAGAATTGCTTAGCATGTGTTCAGCAATGTCATAAGTGTAAAAAAATGCAACCGTTTCCAAAAGTTTTGTAAATCGAGTAAGCCTCACACAGTTGTAAAGAAAGGTTACACACAAAGCAAGTTGATCAAGTAGAGTCAAAACAGCTTTCTACGTTGATGGTATATCTGTGCTTGATGAAAGAGTTAATGCAGTGAATTTATTAACAAGGAACGAAGTATTTTGTACTGTCCAGATGAATGGAAAATCCACAGAGCTTAAAGTAGACACTGGTTCAAATTTTCAACACAACTAACACAAGCAGAGCTCACAAGTACATTTTCAGATTAGGTTGACATACATTTATAAAATTCCAGCTAGCTGTGCTGGCACAAGTCTTACATGTACTGCCCTGCTTCTCCCTGGCATGGCTGGCAGTACCTCCTATTGTCACAGGCTGTATGAAATTGGTGTTTAGTCTTGTACAGCTGTAAAATTTGTTCTCAGTGAGACTTGAGTGATGACATTAGGACATAGACTTATGTTCTTATGACTATGCACACATACAGTTGCACATACAGGCACACACATAAGTTAACTGTTGTGCAGTTTGAACCCCTACATAACTAGTTAATCCAGCTGCAGAACACGGCACTTAATATTTGAGTCATCATACAAGTCTGATATTTTTATTGTCATAGTGGGTCTTTATAGAGGATGACATCATAACGTTGCAGATAATATTTACTGTTATAAAACTTATGTGCATAGTCTGGATTTCCGATTTGCTTTTGTGATTGACTTTTAAAGTATTTTTGCCCATTGCATCTTGTTAACATAGGTGAAATAAGTTGTTGTGCATGTTGCAAAACTGAGACATATATGTACCTGTTTCTCAGTATGTTGATTCCAAAGTAAGTGTGTGTGTGTGTGTTATGTAAGCAGCCGGAATGCATGTGTTGATGTATGAGTGTTCATATTCTGATGAATTGATGTCCACAGTACTAGATTTTTCAGACAGTATCAAGCTGTTTTGATCAGTGATGACCAATGGCCATTGTGCCAGTATAAACCCATACCAAATGTAACAGTGCAGTTGTGCTCATTATTTCTGGAGTGTAGTTGGCATTGGATCTATTACTGAGTTATCATTTTCAAGTGTATTGTTGCAGGGCACTCATGAGTCTGATTAAGTATGTCTTCAGTGAATAACAAGCCCCTTCCCTTCTTTTGTGTTTAAGAATGCTTTTTGATGAGTTAGAGGATAACTGGGCAATAACCAAAGTAATGCATGGTAAACAGCTGGTTGCATAGACCATCTGCGAGAAATTAATCTGTGGAAGTGATGGCAAATTTAGG